>NC_080435.1:12405769-13005961 GCF_028018845.1 Melospiza georgiana
CCCCCACACTGACCAAAGGAATATATTCCATGTGACACAATGTCAGCTCAGCAATAAAAGCTTGGAGAAGGGAGGAGAAAGGAAGGGCATTCGTTACTTTGTCTTTTGGAGCAACCACCATGTGTATGGAAGCTTTTGAGACTGGCATAAAGCATGGAAGGAGACCCATGGAGCTGAATAGGTCAGGACCAGGCTGCTCTTGAGTGCAGCTGTGAGCCACCCATGCTGTGGCAGAATGTATTTCAACCAGTTTAGCCACTTCCTGGCACATCCAGACACAGTTACTCAGTTCAATCCTCAATGATGCTGCACTAAATCAGCCAAACACTTTGCTCTGCCCCACCACAGACAGCAACAGCTGGGGCAATTTCATAAAAGATCAGGTGGATTTGGAATTGGGCACTCCTCCCTGTGACCACAGGTACAGCCCTGGGAATGTATTCAGATTCTGTTCAGACAAATGATGTATCAGAGCTTTATTTCTCAATTACAACATTAAGAAATCTGTAAGCTGTGGGAGTGTAAGGTGGGAATATAAGCTCACCATCCAGACAGGTGAGCAAGCTTTTCTCAAGCAAAAAGAAAATACTGTGTCCTCTGGTTTCAAGAAACATCTGGGATTAAGGCACTGGAGGAGTCTGTATGCTGTGCAGAAATCTGTATTATTGTGTGTATCAGACACCTCCCTGCCACCAGCCAGTGCCAGACAGAGTCCACTCCAAGAGGACCTTGTGCATCTTACGGGAGAGAAAGCCTAGATCCAGCCAGGAGGTCCAGAAAGAAGAGTGGGGCTGTTCTGCTTCATGTCATATGAAACCCTAAAAATCTTTCTGTACTTCTGGGTAATTTGGTCCAACTTTTCTGACACAATAGGATGATGGAAGGCCTGTTCCAGGCTGAGCAGAGCAGCAGAAGTTCAGAATTGTCATTTTCCTTCAAGCTACAAATCCATCCAAATCAGTGATGGTATAAATCACTAGGTGTAGGCTGTCATCATATGGCTGCTCCAGGCTCCATTTCTATTAAAGCATTATTAGCAATGATAATGTGACTAAGAGGAAAAATCTTTCAACATTTTCTGGTTCAGTATAATGCAAAACCTGGAAGAAATTTGTAGGAAACAAGCAGGTCTCTGAATGTGTATGCTCTATTTTTTTTTTTTTCTAGCCTGGAAAAATCAGAAGGAACAGAACTGGACTTCACCATGACTGCTGATGACTGCTCAGGAACACTTCAGTCTGAGTCCCATCTAACTGGCATGCAGGGGAAGGGGTATCTCCACTAAAAATCATTTTGACTTCTAGGTTAAATCTCACAAATCTGAGACCACCAATATTGGCTGCACAAATCAAGACAAAACTAGACTCAATAGAACTAGTTTTCAAGTATGTTCCCCATTTAAAAAAAAGAAATCACTATTTAAAATTTTACTTTGACATCCTATAGCATCTATTTAACAGATATAATAAAATTTAAAAAGAAACACAGATCAAATCTGGCCTAGTCAGAACAACTGAGATTGTTCCTATATAGTGTAACAATTTTTGTAACATCGTGTTGCTGACAAACTTGTGGTAAGTTCTGTAGCTAACAACTCTAATTCTAAAGGTGATTTGCTTTCCAGCTCTCACTGTTGTTGCACATTTTAAAATTAAAGCCAAGGAGACAGCACTGTCCTTATCTTAAATAGTCTCTAAAACAGTTGTGATACTGGCTGGTTGTCTCTACTCTAGGTGATGAAACAGCTTTGCTCATAAAACAGCTGCTAAGCATTTCTTTTTAAAGCATTTATTATAAAACAAAATCCACATAATCTATAGTACAAAAGCAGAGTCTGTTATCTGTACAAATATTTATACAAAATACCAGTTACTTCAAACAAGCCTTTGGTTTTGTTAACATAAAGAAACATTGCAGTTTCATGACCAGAAAATTGTTAACATACAATGGTCTGAAGTGATGACAGCCCCAAAGATTTTTTCACAACAGTATTACCAAGTCATTTGTGTGTTAGAAGGCCATGCTTGGAAAAATAATTGATAAAGACTTTCCATAACACAATAAAGATTTTTATGGCGCCAACGAAAATTGTGACATGCTGAAAACAGCATTAATTTAATCCCCAAACATGTAAATATCAGTTACTGGCATTATTTTTTTAAATGCTATGTATTTTTGACAGGTATTGGGATGTCTGTTGAAATAGATATGAATATATAAATCAAAGTTAACTTTAACTTGAAAGAATGCATTTGAGAGAAACTCCAATATATTACAAATTCAAAACATGCATGCTCTAAAAAAACCTCCAAAATGGAAAACTTTCAGTTAGTCCCACAAGTTGTGGCTGTATGTATTTTAACTGAAGAGAACCCTAACAGTAATACAAAGCTTTGTTAAAACCAGCCGAGTACAATCTACATTTTTCCCCCCAGTTTATATGTTAATCTGTTTAAAATACACAAGGCACTGAAGTATTGGGTTTGGTTGTCTTTTGAGGTAAGAAATGCTACAAAATGATACACATATAAAGCTGTAATTATTAGGCTGTTTGCAGAATACACAATTTAATATAAATATAAAAAGATTATGTGTGGGTTATATAAAATTTCTTGGTACTCTTTGTATATTCCTGTACATTTACAATAGCAGCAATTGCCATACAAGTAGGTGAGTAGGAAAGCAGTCTGGGTTAGAGTTGTGTTTATGATACCCCCAAATTTCCACAGCTGTCCTCCTGCTTTCAACACTTGGTTTTACCTCCACAGGCTGATGAATTCCATGTACAACTACTTCCAGGCTGCAGGATCTCTGTACAAACCAAACGGGAATGTGGCTCCAGCCAGCCAGGAATGCTGTCACCAGAGCGGCTCCATTCTTATCTACAGAAAGGTGCATCAGTGGGAGCACTCGCTTTCCAGAGGTGTTGATGGCGCTGAATTAGTCTGCCACCAGAGCTGTCAAACTTGCTTTTCTCCTCTGACAAGTCCTTCTAAGCACATTCTCTGCGCGTTTTTGTCGATATAAAGCGACCCGTGTAGGAACTGTCATTGTGATCTTCTCTCCACCAGGATTCTGTGTCGGCTGGTGAGGAGCCGGGCCTGGCTCCAGAGGTGGGCTGCACAGGGGCTGTGGTTCATGCTGGGAATAGCCAGGATGTTGCAGCTTGTCACAGGTGGTTGGGAGCACTGCCAGCATGTCAGGACACGGCATTTTGAAGGATTTTGTTGTGGAATGCAGAAGACATATCAGACTGGTTTCCATCATTCCTATCAGCAGGCTTAACATTGACTTAAAATAAATTTTTCATTGGTTTTATTTCCTTACAGGGAGTATGATTTTATGTGAAAAAGCCCACAGCATAGCTGGCCAATTTCAAAATAAACAAATGAAAGAAAATCACCTTTTAGAAAATCTAGAGTAAGTTCTCAGGAAGGAGAGGCAGAAGACCTAACAGAATTGAAAACATCTATGCCTATTAAATATTTATTTTCATGTGAAGTAAATACCTTAAGCTGTTTAGCTAAACTTACAACTTCTGTAGAAATGGATTTTTATATACAGTGATGAACAGAAAGTGTTGCAGTACCTAAGGGAACAGCAGCAGAAACAGCAGACCCCTCTCCGAGTGTAGGATTCAGCCTTCCATGAATCTCTTACAGACAAGGCAAACTTACAAGGAGAATTCTACTTATAATTCATAATTGAGTCCCAACACACAACAACCACCAAATGACTGAGCTGGAAACAGTTATCTTTGACTGTGGCTTGTCTAAGCCTTTCTCCAAGTGTGGACCTTTACAAAATCTCCCTCAGCACTGTAACAGCAAATATGCTGCTTCCAGTTCAGGGCTCTGTGCCAGGCATGGTACTAATTATTGGGAACATGCTAGCCTTCTGTTTTCATTTCCCAACATTAATGGATGTAATTTGTAGTACAATTGTAAGCACAGTTACTTATTTGGACTGACTCAACATAAACCCCAACAAAATTACAGAAGAGATCTGCTTCCAAAAATGCTTGAGGCCAACAGGACACACAACTTTAGTGATGTTTAACTGAGCACACTTGTAAAGTAGCACAACATGCTGGAGAGGCTCTGAGGAAGGGCAGCACAAGAGCCCTCCCAGCAAAGAGATCGGACCCTGCAGGCCACCAAGGAGTGACATCAGCCCACAGTTACCAGCTCTTACTTGAGTGCTCCTGCTTCCAAATCCTTTTCCACACAGAGTCAGAATGTCAAAAGCCCCAGAATCCAAACACACCAGTTGGCATAAAAATGGAGAGAACATCATGAGCCCTGGACCTTGCACATGACGTTCTAGATACCATGTGGAAAACAGATCTAGGGTAAACAAGCCTGGAGATTTCCAGAAAGCCCATCCTAGGTCTGTAAAACAGGTATTGAGGGAACAGGGAATTTTGTTGTTACTTTGAAAGGAATCAGAACTTTTAGGGAAGTGCCTGTACCTTTGCAAACCACAGAAATGAAGGCTTATTACTGAAAATCCATTCAATTTTTCCAAAAGAATTTTGTTTCCCACTCATTTCTGCCTTCCTCTTTAGAATATGCTGATAATGGCATAATCTCATTTTTAGACACAGAGCATTTTGTACTATAACACTATCCTGAAGAAATTATTATTTGTCATACATACGGATTTAGCTTAATCTTAGCCTAAGTGCACTCTAGTGATCTGTCCAGACAGAAGAAATCTGAGTAAGAAATCTAAGTAAGGCAGCTGGGATAGTACTCATGAAGTTTCCTTTGACTCATCCAGAACAAATTCACTATCTCTAGTTATTAAAATTTAAAGGTGCAGTGGCTATAGACCAGTATAGCTCGAGTCAAGCTATAATTTCAAAAACTGTACCTTGAAATGAAGGAATCCTTGACTGTCAAAGATGATTACTTGTCAGTTTACCTTACAGCCTCACACTGCTGCTACACCTGCCCTGCAGATGGGACAAATTCTACAGGAGGCAGGACCCAAGTGGCTGCTGTCATGGCAGCACTGCAGGACACGTAAGGGGCTCTCTGCTGGGCCATCTGTCCTTTACACCTAACACAGAACCAGCCATATCATCTGCCCATTACTGGCTGCTCTCCAGACACCATTCCTTACATCCTGAGCTGTTTCAAGTACTAACACGCAGTCACAATGGGCTTGGAAAGTAGTGGTTGAAAACACTGATTCAAGTACTCACAAGCTTGCACAGGTACCCCTCTGCAGGTTCCTAGGGTAGAACTCTTAAAATACTTCAGTCAGCTTCCTCACAGAAAACTTCTGAGTTATTAAAACCATGCTTAAGCCTCACCAAAAGGCAACTTTCCCCTCCACATTTCCTATTCATCCCTCAACTGCCAGAATTTCTCATATGCACTCTCTAATTCCCTGCATCCTACTCCCATCCTTATCTAGAAGAAAACAGCACCTATTCTCTATGTTTTACCCTGAAAGTTCACAGGATGGAAACCACTAAGAACACAGTGGGGATATTCTGGAAAAAAGTAGTTCCTATTGCTCAGATTTTCTTCCTGGTCTTTTCTAACACCTGGAGTGCAGTATTCCTTTTAAAGTATATAGTCCACAGCAATCAAAAATAGTATTTAGTATTTAAATGTTAAGATGCTAAATTTGTATACAATTTTTTTTAAAAGGTTTTTAGTGTCAGTAATATGGAGCAGTGTATTGATTTTCATCACCAAAATTCAAGTGCCTCAGAGAAGGCAATTCCTCAGCAAATATCAACAGCAAGAAGCTATGAATGTTCAACTAAAATAAAAATGTACAGTTAATTCACCCAATCCAGCAAATGCTTCCTTCCTTCTTGAGACCTAAGCTCCAAAAGAATGTGACTCTTTAGGTAGTTCAGCTCTCAGTAAAAATGCAAATTTTCTTGGACTCGATTCCAATGTTTCTAATAGGATACAAATCTTCAGATGAAGTGGTTAGGATTCTTATAGCTCTTAAAAAAGATCAGTGATTTAATGAAAAAAAAAATTGAGTAATTCTGCATCCATTCCTCTGTAATCACAGGAATAGAGGAAAATTAATGTGGTATATCTCTAAGCTAGAATTATGACATGAAACAACTAATGAATTCATTATAAATAGTGAATAGTTATCAAGCAGAAAATTATGTATGATATGAAATTGGACTACCAACTGCTGTAATGCAGAACAAATACTCTTTTATACAACTCATGTGGCACATAAAATATCCTGGGGATGTATATTCCTAATTTAGATAGTTGAAACATGATCACATGAGAATTGCCTTCTTTCACCAAACCATCAGTTCAGAGATTGGCTAAGTCACACCAAGAGTAACAAACTATGACCTTGCCCATCACAGCATAGTACAAAATTGCTAATGTTGATAGGGGATGAGGAAAGAACTCATTCTTCAACTCCATTTCTGTAATCTTCTCTACGAAAAAAAGCACATCCTCTTTGTGCTTAATCTCTCATGTAAAGATTTAGACACGAAGGTAGTAAAAGCTACTTTAGGAGTTTTAGTAACACACCAGTGACAGCACAAATCCTATTCTTGAACTATGCAGACAGGAAGAACAGATCTGGACTAACAAATCTAAAAACACAAAGTGGATCAGAACACTGTGGTCGCAGCCCTTCCACCACCACAACAAAGACCTCTCTCCTGGAGTTATAGCGTTCCTCTGATGTGCTCTCAAATAACTTGCTAAAAAGACCCAAAGCCAAGTACAATTTTAGTTAAAACAAGAAAAAAATATTCATTGTTGCCATCAATATTAAAGCTGTTGAAGGCCCAACACATCTGTTACTGAGCAGCTGCAGAAACAGGTGCAAGTTTGCATATTCAGGACTTCCCTCAGATGTCCCAAGCAGGCACTCACATTATCATCACCAGTACTGAATTTATAAAGTGCCATACAATACCCAATCCCTTTTGATACAGAGAAAGAGCAATTAAAACAAAAATTTGTCTTCTGAATTTGAAAGAGAATAATTCTAGCTCCCCCATTCTCCAATTTTTTTTTTGTAGGAATGGAAACAAGCACTTTGTTGATCTTGATGTCCTGAGCAGTTTGTACAAGTTAATCATTTTTATATCAACATGAATAGAAAAGTAATATTTGTCTTTTCTCCTTCTTCTGTTCTTTTTTCTACCTATTTCTAAATCTGAATAGTGTGGCAAATTTTTATGAGATGGCTAAACTGATTTTTGATTTGAGCTATGCAGATACCATTTTTCTACAAACACCAGTTGAAACTCAAACAGCTTTCCTCATTTGAATACAAGTGACCATTTTGTTCCACTTTGGAAAATGAACATTAAGAGATGAAGCAATTCTCTGATGAAGTCAGCACAGGTGAGTACCTCAGAAACCTGGCACAGTGATTACAGGACTTTTGAGCAAAAGAAAACTTGCACTGTGTTTTAAGAAGCAGCTGACCATTACAACTTCTTCCCAGACAGTCACCAAAGCTTCATAGGGAATGAAGGAGCTTGGTTGCATCACTATTAAAATGGTGAGTCTGAGCAAATCTGCAGTTTGTTGGGCCTTTCTCTTAGCTTAAATACCACTTCAAACTTGACCCTTGCTGTCACCCACAGGTCAGTACAACTGCTTCTGCTACCATCCACCCAGTCTGGTGGGGAACTGGTTGGGCCTAAACCAAGTTTTTTAGGACTGATCTTATTTAGCCTGAATCAGTTACAGAATTTGCCATGTGCAGAGTGCCACTGCCATGAGGTAGGATGTGATGCCTGTGGGTTTAGTTAACCTGGAAGGTTTGGCCAAGAGAAGTTTTCTTTCAGGTCAATGCTGAGCAGATGGAGGGGGAGGTTTGAAATTCAGGTCTTGGCACTCAAGCTCTGCTGGGAAGCTTCAGCTCACTTGCAAACAGGAGCATCTAAGGGTTGTGATTCTGCACGTTTTCTTCCACTGGTCGGGAAGGGATGATACCAACAACTGTATTTAAATGGGTTTTTTTTCTCTAGGAATAAGCCTGCATCTTTCTTTAAATGACCTTCATCCCACAAGCCACTTAGTTTTCTTGTCTCACATTAACAAAAGAACTACATACACTTTTTGCTTGTAAAAACGCAGCTTAAAAATGCAGAAAGTTTCAACATTCCCTCCCCAAATCCTTTGGAGACTGAGTCATTTACATGACTTCAAAAAGGCAAATATGGCACAAAAGAATGGAAATTAAATTAAAAAAATCAATTTTATAAATATTCTTCCTCTGTACAATTTTTCACAGCCCCACCCCTCCCACCCATTTTTATTCACATTTAGTTTTGTTTAATTCCCACCCAGATTTATTTTTAAATCATAAAATATATATTTTAAATCTGTTCATATTTTAAAATATTTACAGGAAAAGTTCCTTCTGTTGAGGTCATGAAGAGTCTGTACAAGGAGAGGGTGGAGGGGGGTAGAGGTGAAAATAGCTTCGTTCCGTGGCAGGAGACGGAGGGCAACTCTCTTCTGCCGACATGTACTGACTGCGAGGTGTGGGAGGAGGGGGGTAAGGGTCTGAGTCTGAATTTAAATCTATGTAGTATTTGTTGGCCTTCCATCGACTCGTGGTGTAGTCACTGTCACAGACATCTGTGCTGCACGGGGTTGTGGGTGGAGCTATCCCTCGTATCAGGTACGGCCTGCAGGAAACCAAAAAAAAAGACAAAAGCACATGCATTAGTTGCAATCTGGGGGGTAAAGAAGGAAAAAATAAAGAGATTGAACAGCTCTGTGTGTTCAGCCAAGATGCCTGCTCATTAATACCATGTGAGCCTTAATTCAGACTCTCAGAGAGATCCTGAACTGTGTCAGTTTTGAATGGCACAACTACCTACCCTCAGCCAGTGGCACATTCTTCCAGCCCCTAACCTACCAGAGGAGACCACTATGACCACTTAACCCAGTCACTAACAAATAGATTACTCATGAAAGAGTTTTAAGATAAGAGAATGAGCAGAAAACACCAACAGGGATGCTCAGGGACTGTTATAAAGCAATATAATGTAGATAATTTGAATGGTCATTTATTAACAGAGGAAAAGATTTTTAAATTAAGTCTGAACAAGATCCAGAACTAAAGGCGGATAAACAGAAGATTTAGCAAACCTTTTTATCTGAACTGTACCTGTAAGATCTTGTGTTTGAAGGAATGTTTGAGGAATAAAACATCTCTGCATTGTATAAGGACCGATCGGTAGCTGGGGAAGGTGGAGGGTTCAAAATCTAGAAACAACAGGAAAAAGAAGTGTGACATTTTGGGTTAATTATACAGTTTTATTTAGACTGAAAATAGTATTGATGCCTTCACCCTGTCATTCATCCTTATTCTAGTTTGCTCTCCTAGCTGCTTGGATGTGTTAAAGCATTTTTAAAGATCACAGATGTTCATTACAAGACTTTGGACTTAGGTACTGTGCAGGCCTTCAAAGTTCTCAGTACAGGGAATTTTTTTCCTTGCCACATCTGTTATTATGCTGGAAGGCTGGAATAAAGCTGGAAATGAGACCCAGTTTGGTTGAATCTGAGTGCACTTCCTTGGACATAAGGACTGATAGCATCCTCAGCAGATGCTAATGGAAATAAAACATGTTCCACTCCCAGACCCTAAAATGTCCCCAGTCAATAGTAGGGTCAGGAAGCCAAATTCCTCTACTATAACTAATAAAACTCCATCCCTCCCTGAACACTTCATTTACACTCTTGTTCTGTAAACATATCATTTTGGCAGAGTTCACAATGCAAAAAGCCTATGAGCTAAAAAATATTTATAGCCTATCTATGTGTGCATATAGATTGCATACACACACACATGGCTCAGCTACGAGTGCTTACACACTCACAGGTTACTGGTAGCCTTCACACAGGAAAAAGTTTAGCAGGCTTCACAATTATTTAGGATTCTTCCACCATCAGGAAGTTGAACCTCTGACACAGCCATTAGGGCATTGGCCTAAACCTAAGAAGAGCACTTTATCTTTTCCAGTGTGGAAAATTACATCATTGCTGCTGATTGAGCCTTGCTACTGATGTGCACATCTTGTACACTGCCTGCCCTGGGCATTCGGCCAACTCATGGCCTGCCCCATTGACCATCCCTCCTCTGCCTCTGCTCCTCTCCCACAAAAACACTCTAAAGTCACTGAGTGGAGATCATTGTCTGGGTCTTCACTGTGCAGCATCCAGCAAAGTGATTTCTGGCCTTTGAGCTGAGCTCACTGTTACTTATACTGACAAGCCCTGCCCCCAGATTATGCAAAGGGAGACAACCTTTGCCAGCTGGGGCATGATGAGTAACTACCCCAAGGCCATCTTTCAGAAATCTTACTCCTTGGAGGAGCACTGCATGCTACTTGTGGGTTCACTCCTATTGACACCCTGAGCTGCATCAGTAGTACTTCATGTTGAGACTAAATACAGCGAACAGTGTCAGCCAGGATGCCTGTAGCCAGATTCTCAGGTATGTAAATGGCATAACTTCATTGACACCGATTCTTTCCCAGTCTCTGTTCACTGGAGCACCTCTCAGTACCACTACGATGTGTTAAACAAACCAAAAAAGCCAAGAAAATGAAGATGCTCAGATCTATCCTTTTGGTTATTATATATATTATATATAATATAATTTGGTTATTATATATTATTATAAAGCTGGGTAATTAGCTACCACGCAGAACTCACCAAAACATTTGGATTAAGCAGTACCTCAATGCAACAAAGCCCTTGCAATAGCTTCCTTCTAAGAACCCAGCATGCCTTTCATGAAGGAAATAGTGGTATCATCCCTGCAGGCCCTGGCAGACACAGCAAAGTGTGGAAAAAGAATTCCCAGCAACAGTCAGATTAACTTTGGCCAGAAGTCAAACGGGAGAGTTGATCTTTTGGCCGACACAGATCCCATAGAATCACACAAGCAGATCAGCTCTTGGGCTTCTTTTTCAAGCTTACTTAAGTAAGTGTTTTTTCAGTTCATCCTTTTTAGCATGGTACTGACACATCAATCAGGTCTAGCATGAAATTGTTCAGCACATTACAGAGACACTGGTGATGCATGAGACAAGCTAAATTAAGAGGGCTGCTGAGTTCCTGACTTCCTCTGCTTCTTGATGGCCTCACAAAGCAAGAGGTATGTACCCAATTTTACCTTACCAACAGATAAGCTCACAAGCCTCTCTTTTTCATTTTTGCCCTTCTTAAAGGGACAGAAAGTACCTTTGTAACTGGCCAAAATGCCATCAATCAAAATGCCCACACAGCCCATAACAGCTTACGTGTAAACATAAATGCAGGTATACCCACACAGTGTGTGGGCTCCTGATTCACTACTACACAAAAATCCCCTCCACAGCTGGCACATCAACTCTGGCAGCTTCTTGTGTGTACCTAAAATCCAATGGATGTATTGCTCAGAAGCACAATGGAAAAAAAAACTCATGACAAAATATGCTGGCAAACAGGAACCTTTGTATGTCTCTCCTACATATTCAGAGAGGACTCCTTCCATTCTGAATATACATGTCGGAATTTGTGAAACTGTGATATGGGGACAAGAATTCTGTCACTTCTAACACTCAAAAGTCAGAAATGGAGCTAAATTATAGCTGAAAAAATGTAAAGTAACCTCTGCCTCACCCTGCTGTACGAGTATTTTCCCCCAGTGCATGCACTTGGTTTTCCAAACCTACAATCGACACTTGATCTAAACAGCAAGTCAAGCTTATTTCATACATGTTTGTATTCCAGTCCCCTTTCATTTTTGCTTGTCTTATTATTCCATGTGTCCCTGCAGCATTAGGCAGTGCAAAATGTCATTGGGCCATGGCCACCAGAGTTAACAAAGGAGGTGGCATCTCCAAGGGAAAAACAGAAGCATCCAGGGATAAACTAGCTGAGTATCACTCTGATAACAAAACATTTTGGACATCACAGAGCACTGTATAATCCTGATGGACTACAACAAAGCCCTTTTGTGAAATTTGTGAGTGTCAAAATGGGCCTGCATATCATAAACAGTAACACCCAAGAGTTGTTAACAGTTGTTAACATCTACTTAGTAAGCACAAAATTTCACCTTTCCTTTCTTCAGAAGCAGGAGATACCCAGCTCACTGGTGTATTTCCCAGACATACCTGTGGATAGAAAGTGGCTTTAGTGCTGGATGAGCTGCTTGAAGATGCTCCAGTAACATGGTTTCTGTCATACAAAGGGGCACCACTGCTTCCTCCCATGAGACTCATGGAGCTAATCATGGACTTTCCACAGGAGATGCCTGCATTGAAACAGAGAGGAAGACAAGGTTAGATAAACCACAGTGTTATCTGTCAATGCCAAACAGAAACCAAATCCCTAGTTTTGCAAACCCATGGTTGTCACACCTTGGGAAGAGTGCTTTATGTAAAAATTTCAGGATTACAAGGAGCAGACACTTTTTGTAAAGAAAACATTTCACCCTCACACCTACTGTCTCACTGCAGCACTGAACTCACAACCTACTATCACACTGCTGGGAAAGGAATCTTCAGAACAGCTGATCCAAACTGCACACCCAAATTTAAGAAGAAATTTTCCAGTAAACAAACTTAGGCAGTTGCAAAACAAACCCCATTATACAAGGCCCCCCCAAAAACCAAGCTTGAGACCTCCAAAGTTGCCATTTCCATTGCAAAAAAATCAATTGCAAGTAAATGAAAAACTGCAAAACTCAAATATTTTTGTTAAAAATAATCACAGTGAAAATTGCAAATCAGCAGAGACAAAAGGAAGAAAACTTGAGTTAGAGGAAAATGGAAGATATAATTCTGTTTTACTTTAACTTAACTCAGACAATTAATTTTCAGCTTCTTCCTGTCAGACTATTCAGGGCTAACGTAAGAGTTAAGTCTGGGAAGTTTTCAGAAATTTTTTTTCAAAGGCAGGAAATATTTATTACAAGCAGAGTAAGTATTTGTAATTATCATTCATGATTATATATCCTTCTGGGAAATGCCATGGTATTAGAAACCTGTCTTTTCTTTAGAATTAGCATAAATAATAAGATTTTCAGCTGTTGTAACTTGCCACAACAATATGGATTAGAAAAAGCTACCAAATATGGATGAGAATCAGAATGACAGCTTGGTTTAGCACCTACAGAAGTACAGATGAAAACCACTGATACTCACTTTAATTAGAAAAGCTTTAGTGTGAAGTCCAATTTAAAACATCCCTGCAAAGATTTCACCTGCAATTATTTCATCCTCTAATTTTATCTCCTACCACAAAAACCTCTTTATAACCACAGTAACATAATTTAAGCAGGAATAGCTGACCATAGCCATTAAAGTGCAAGAAAAGCTAATAAATTTTACATATTTGATTGCAATGGCAGATTCATCCCAAAACCACCGAGCAGACCAACATCTGATTTCTGCTCTTTGAAAACTCCACACCCAGCAGCCTTTACCACGTGTAAAACTCCAAAGCCAGACAATGGAATGGTGCTGGCGGGATGCAAGCACCCTTACCAGTGAAAGTGCCGTGCTGAGAGCTCCCCGGAGCGATGAAATTGAGAGGGACGTGCGGGGTGCCGCTGACGTACTCGTGCGGGAAGGGGCTGTTGGGCCCGGCGTAGCGCTGGCACACCACACGCTGGCACACAAAGTACATCCCCCCCATGACAAACAGGGACAGGATTATCCCAATGACAGGGCCAATGGCACTGCTGTGTGGCTGCGACTCGTCTGAGGCTGGCTTCGATTTTTCTGCAAAGAGAGGAGAAGGAAATGAAGCATGGCCATTAAACATGGAGCAGTGTATGTGCCGCTGTGCTGGAGCTCATTCAGCAAATCAGGCAGCACACAGCCATTCACACAGTGCCCTTAAAAGCATCTGCATCACACTCAGGCATCTGTGACTCCAGATACTCTGATTCAGTACACAGGACTTCATGCTTCCTCTTCCCCTCCATAAAGCAGTATGAGCAAAGTACTCTTCTTTTTATTGAGCAATTTATCTTGTAACAGGATTACTTCTCATGATAGAACAAAGGTATAGAAAGTTTCCTTTTCTTTCCTGCCCTCCAAAGTCAATGGGTCAAAGATGGAGGATACTCATAAATATTAAGTCCTTAATCAGAGAGGATTGCCCTCTCAAAAGCCATTTGGGCTAGCAATAACATGAAAAATCAAGAAAATATACCAGTACAGAAGGTACCGTATATACTAAGCAGTGGATGTTTTCCTAGCCAATACAGGTCTTAAAACAGAACAGTTTTCCTTCCTAAAATATTACTTGCTTTCAAAGAAACCCTACCTTATAAATTGAAAGGAAAACACAATCCAAAGTATCTCAAATACTTTCTACTCATTATTTTTTCCCCTTATGTAGCTGAATGTTAAACAATAAAAGGTGCTGCAGTATGTGAGATGATCTACACCTCACATCTCTCCCTGATTATGGGTAACACATTCAAAATTCTTGCCAGATAAACCTGACACCTCCCTGTTTTTCACATATGCAATGGTCTTCAGGGAAAGCAATTTTTTCCATGTGACTCACACATTTATAATTTTATTCTTTAACATACACTAATAGATATATTCAAAAAGTCAAGAAATCAAAATAAACTTGTCCAAACTTTACATGCTCTGTTCTAACTATAAACCGCTTCCCCCTTGTTGAAGTTTTAAGTGATAGGGTTCATATAAGATTCAGGCCTTCACTTCATAAAATTTTTATCCGGTGGTTCTGTTTTCAATCTCAGTGGAAGGGAATGAAAAACAACTGAAAATTGGAGAAGGAAGATAAGGAAATACAAAGATCTAGGAATACATTCTTAACAGCTCAGCATCCAAAACTTATTTCTGTCTTAAAGTCTTTCTCTTTTTTTCACACTTACTAGTGCATGACAACTTTTATGTCAGCTAAGATCCTAATTTTCAAATAGTCAGATTAGTTCAGCCACGATACCAGAAAAAAAAGCAAAGCCAAAATTAAAACATGTTCCCAAATTAGCTATTTTAAAACACACAATTCTCATTTTGGTTAAACCTAGCTTCTTTTGAATGCAAGATCCTTATCTAAAAGGTAGCAATCATTTTTATTCCCTACTTGAGTTCTTTCCCTCAGTCAAGTGGGAAACCACAGAATGCTCTGTTCCACCAAGAGGTCCAGAGGAGACAATCCTATGTCTACATAAAGACACATTTAAACCAGTTAAGACCTAATTGCGGGACTGGACCCAAAGTGCAAACGGGAAACAGCTACATTAACTTGGCAGCAAGAAAGTTTGCCAAGTGCACGAAGAAACTGAAGGAGAAAAAAGAAACAAAAAAAGAGGAAGAAGTGTTCTTATATTATCCAGGAAACTGGAGGAAAGCTAAAGAGATAAAGAAGATGTGGGAGAAGCATGTTCAGTTGGACATTTTCAACAATTTCTGTCTCCATTCTTTTTGCCTTTTTTTCTATTCACAACTAGGGCTCCTTTCACCATTCTTACTCATGAATAAACTTTTCCTTGCAGTATCCACCATGAAGATGGAAGGAAGAAACAAGGCTATCCTGGACCAAACCTGGTGAACCCTCCTCTCATCCCAGCAGTGGCACAGCTTCTGACAACTGGTGCTTCAAAACATGACAAATCTAAGATATTAAAAACTTCACAAGCCACTAAGGCTGGTCCTATAGGCAATGTAAGTGCAGCATTTCTCTACACAAACCCAGTGCAAGCTATTTGTTCAGAATGAGCTACAAACAGAGCAGCACAACTATCTGCTTTTATTCTAAAATGCTTTGTTTCAACTATTTTGCTAAACCACATGTGTGATTCTAAACGCTCCTTCCATCTGCCCCATTGCCTGAATATTTCATGCTCTAGTCACCCCAAGTACAAAACAACAGAAATTGCAAGAAGAGCAAAAGTAAGTGAATTTTACTGTCCACTTTGGACTGCAAAGTAACAGACTCTCTAAGGACTAACACAGACAGCTGCCATCAGCATGTCTGTAACTTGCACACACCTACTGCCATGAGAATTCAAAGTTACATTTTTCCCAGAAAAATCAACATGTCTCCATATATTCTTTTCACACCTGCACTGTAAGAGACCAGTTTGTGGGCTCTTGAGGACACTTGCTCGTTGCATGCTAGCTCCTCCACATAATTAGCCTCCAGCTTGGCCCTGTTATTGCAGTGAATAGGGCTGCACATTTTTAAAAGCCACTCTGAGTTTAGCAGCAGCTCTGCAAGTTCCAAGGTGCTGAGCACAGTCAGGTTTCCCTAAGGATAGCTCTGAAGGCCCTTCTGCACTATTCTTCCCTGAAAGAATATTGCTCTGCAAAGCCCAGGGCTCTGCCCAGGGGTGCAGAACATGCCCAAACACAGCAGCTGCATGTCAAGAAAGCCATCTCACCACACATGAGCTCGTCAGAGCCGTCGATGCAGTCGGGAAAGGAGTCGCACTGCTGCTTCAGGAGGATGCACTGCCCGCTCGCACAGCGGAACTGGTTGGGCAGACAAATTGCTGCATGGAAAGAAAGGGAAAATCAGGTACTGACAGCACAGGAGCATTTCAGCCTCTTGAGAAAACTGAAACAAGTGAGTTTCATATTATGATCGTGTAGGTGCCAGAACACTGCTGTGGGCAAACTGCAAGCCTGCGCATCTCTGGTTCTCCCCCCTTGCTGTTACACCTCTTACTCAGTGGAGCTAAAATAAAATTCTGGCCCCAGTAATTCCCAATCCTTTCTCAAATCAGTCTGCTGGGGCAAAACTAAGATCAAATCAGCAAGAATCTCTTACATTATCTAATAAAGTGTGGTTGATCACCTGACATGTTAACAAAATGTTGTAATGTGGCATATTATAAAACCTTATGTACTCCATACCTATATTATGTATACATAAATAGATATATTACATATAATATATCCTTGCTAATTAACTGCTATATTTCTTATCTGTATTCAGGAACTTCTGACTTAATAAAAAGGACTTGTATCTAATACATTTCAAGAACAGCTAGAATCCCAAAGGGATGCTTATGTTAGAACCACGAGTTCAGGAAAACTGATCTTACTATCACAATCTGCTTCATCAGATTTATCTTGACAGTCGATTTCTCCATTACACCGCAAGTGTGCATCAATGCACTGTCCCTTCTCACACTGGAACTGGGATGCAGAGCATATGGGGCAGCTGTCTTCATCACTCTGGTCATCACACTCAGGAAACCCATCACACCTCCATGCCATTGGGATGCAGTCAATCTCTCCAGTTGCACACGTAAACTGGTCTGGGGAACAAGTTGGAGGTTCTGGAGAAAGAGAAAACAGATCAGATTTGTATACTCAGCCTTATCCCCTTCAACAGAGTAAAAGCATGACAGAGTTTGTCAAGAAAAGAACTTATTCTTTCCCTAGAGTTCTTCTGTACTACACTAAGATTCCAGCTTAGAGGAAAACATGATTCTGCATAAGGAATGAAATTTTACCAACCTCATAACAAAAATTGGATGCAAGCTGATAGAAGAAGTTTGCTTTAGCAGTCAAGCACTGAACTAAAGGCAGGAGCTACAAGTACTTACTCTACAAATACTTGCTTTGTCTCTAACAGTCGCCTTTTGGAAGACACTGTCATATACATAAATTCAAAAGAATACTCAATTTCTGATTGCAAACCAAATTCTAAACAATTCTAATCCCTGCAATTGTATTAGCCCGGACCAATTCTTCATTAAAAAACCTGACACATTGAGTTAATTGGCAATGAATACATCTAAAACATACAACATGTAGCTTCTACAGTATCCGTTTCATTATTTTTCCAGGGTTTTTTCAAAAATTTTCTGAGTCTGTTATGAATTGAAAAATATGAATGGAGAAAAAATAATCTTTATAGGACTAGTAAACATTAAGCTACGCTCTGTTGCTCGAAAGTCTCCAGGCTGCAGGTCAGTGAAGGTTCAGAGAGCAGTGTAAGGAGCACGGCAGACCTGCCCTAATCTTATATTCTCTCACTACAGACACAGACCACTTTAACTTCTGCTGGGACTTCCTTCAGGTTTGACTTTTCATGGACCCCAAGACTCTGGTATGACTCCTTTTCATGTCCATACAGTTGTTCAAGTTGCAGTGAGGCACTGATAGCATTAGACAGCAGCTACAACCCCATATAGTGATGCAACAATTATGCTCTGATAGGGCATCCATAGCTGCTTTCTTCAGAATGTCAGGAGACAAAAACAATCCAGGTCAAGGATCTATTGCAAAAAAATGCTCCAAATTCTTACATACAACAAGTCAGCACACAATTTTCCACTATTGTTATCAATGAAAGAAACACAATGGGCAAATCCACTCAGTTGTTGTCAGTAGCAATTAGTTACAGTCAAAAAGTGGGGCCATCTCAAAACAGCCCTGCAGCAATCACATACATTTCCACTAATTTGAAAAGTTGCTGTGTCAAACCCCTGTGACATAATGACATCATTTAGCAGAGGCAGCCACTCCTCCCCACAGCTGCTGTTGCCCAGTAATGCTCTGAGCAGATATTCACCACTTGGATTAGGAGAGAACCACAACAGGCCCTACCTATAAGAATACGACCAAGCTAGAGGTGTGCTCTGGCACTGAATGGTAACACTCCTCTGGAAGCCCAGTGGGCTTTTCTTAAGATTCAGGCTCAGGAACTTCACAAAGAGCCCAGCATAAGGAAAGTTTCTTAGCTGTATGAGTATTTTTTCTCCTGAGGGTGGTGCTAAAAATTCTAGAATTACATGAAAACAGTTTATAAAGTGCTGCTGTCCTTTCTTCATTAGGGAGAAAAAATTCAAGAATGAGACAAAAGTGCAATCAAGAGCTTGAAAAACAAAACGCAAATAAAAATCAAAATGTGCTTGGGTTTTGAAAAGATTATGATTTTTTTAAAGTTCCTCATTTATGATTATTTGGAGGAGGAATATAAGAATTACAAATGTAGCCAGTGACCTGACAGCTGTAGATAAGATAAAGATGCCAGACACACACATTAAGGTGAATTATATTTTGATGCAAGTGTGCTGTCAACAGACAGATCACTATTTCTGCATTTAAAGGCACATTTAATGTTGCACTGTGGTTGCACTTGGCAAGAACAAGCTTGCATTAAAAAACTTGACAAAAGCATTTGTAAGGATGTCCAGAACATGAACAAATGCTCTCCAGCCAACTAAGCTATTTTGAAACACTGGGTAGTGGCTGTTACTAGGCCAGACAAGATGGGTTAAAAACTGTTGCAGGCTTAGTGGAAGATTAGAATTAAAAAAAAAAAAAAAGGACACTGAAATGGAGGCCCCTGAATTTTTAGATTTATAGCTGAAGCCCCAAAGGAGTGGAATGTGAGACTCACTCACTGTCCACGTTGTGCAATAACACTACAGCAAGAAGTATAATTAGATTGATCCACCCTGCCCTCCCCATGTAACCACCACTACTCTAAAGCCACATAACTTGTTGTGGTCATGGGAAAGAAAACAGTTTATCATGGAAATGACTGTCCCATGGGAGTTCAGAGTTCAGCCAGAAAATGAAATCCACAGCAAAATAAATACATAAGAAGTCAAAAGGACTAACAGAGCCAAACAAGTTAAGGTATAATGCCTCCCAAAAAGAAACAATGTTTTGTTTTAAATTCCCTCTGCAAGTGTAATGTTAACAGTTTTTAAAAATACTAGAACGGTAAAAGGGAAGGCTAAAGTTTGCAAAAAGTCTACCTCGTGGAAAGAAGAGAGCTACCCTAATTAAAAAGAATCTCAATAGAGCCTGCATTTGATAGTAGCCAGTACAGTGTTTCACATTACAAGGCCAAATTAAATTCAAAGACTGGAGTCTCATACTCTGGGAATCACAGGCACGATTTCTGCTGCTAGGTTATCACAGGTTGATGCACTGTAACATCATCTTTTAAACACTTGTTAAAAGCATAAACCTGTCACATCATACAATTATAAAAATCTCAGTAGAAGATGCAAGTATTTTAAGGTCAAAGAAAAATATTCAGCTCAATGAGAAGTCACATGTGCCCAAAACCTCAAGCAGAAAACATCTGGTAGAACTACCAAAGATTAATTTAACACATGATGCGGCACAACATATACAGAAAAACTGTAAATCCACATTTTGGGTTGGAATGCAACATAAGCCGCCACATTTTTGATACAAATTGAGTGGCAGTGCTGTTAAATATAACTCACCTCCACATGTTAAGAGATTCTGCAGAAGCACAAGGTGCTCAGGGCATGAACATCTTGGAGTTCCATCCCCTTTGGCAATGCAGATGTGTGAACACCCACCATTGTCACGGGAGCATGGATGCACAGCTGGTGAAACACACAAAATAATATTATGTAGCATAAAACAAATTATAACTATTCCTCAATAGGGCAAAATCAAAAACTACTCACAAACCACTTCTGTCTGAGTAACCAAGATTTCACTACAAATTATTAGGAAGATACATGCAGGATTTTTCAGTTCAGTGCTTGAAAGCTGATTTATTACTTCATAAGGACAAAATTTCCCCCAGTCATAGTAACAGAGCAACTTGATAAAGTTGAAGATGTCCCAGCCCCTTGCAGGGGGTTGGAACTGAATGACCTTCAAAAGGTGTCTTCCAATCCAAACCATTCTAAGATTCTATCATATGGAGACCTTTCAAGAACTTCTAAAAAGAATTTGGGAGCTGAGGTGAAGAGAACTGAAAAGGCAGATTTGGGAAGGCTGCATTTACGTCTTACCTAGATCTCTCCCTGCATTTCTAGGGTAGGCAGCAAGAAACAATGTATGTCTTTGTTTAAAAACAGGAAGGTACGCATTTGTGTTCCTCACCAGTTACCCTGAGAGGTCCTAAAAGAACAATTTTCTAATGAACATTAGGTGGATAAGAAACAGGCACAGAGATGGGAGGTGACTACCTGATGACCCCAGCCCAAAGGAGTCAGAAGAGATTCAGTCTCTTGCCTGCTTATTCAGGCTGATAGCTGAGCATCTGCTGCAGCAATCTGTGGTGCTACAGCCTGTGTTATTTGTGATGCTGCTGAACAGTGCATTCTTTCCTACTGCTCAGCACCAAGAATTTACATGGGGAAGAAATTGTATAGATATCATAATTTCTCTGCCAAAGTTGTTTTCCAACTGTCCAGGCTTCTCAGCAACCTGCTTTCTACCTTTAAGAAATGAATTAGTTTATACAGTGTTTCAGGCATGAGCTGCTCATGCACAGAAGTGTATGCATATATACCTGCATGTGCCTATGTATATTTACTCCCCTGCTGTAACAGAAATCACCTATGTAGAAATTTTTCAGCTGCAAAAGAGGATTCCTTTTTCCTATCTTAAATAAACACATGGGGGAAAAGCAAACTTCTTTTTCAACACTGTTGAGAATGAAACAAAATCTTTTTGCTTCAATCAGTAATACCTTTGAAATATACCAATATATGTGAAATGTGTGAAGTGGCACAGAAGAAGAAGAAGAGCTGGGTATTGTGAAAGAAAGAAAGAATCTCTAGGTCATGATTACCCCATAGAATATACTACAGTTTAAATGCTTATGTTATCTGATTTGTAACAGCTTACCCACATACACAAGTTCAAAAATACTTCCAGCCATCCCAGACACTAATGCATGTGACACATAGAGTGTTTGTTGTGCGCTGAATAATTTCTTCTGAGAATTAAAGCATTATACAGCAATGTACCTTCTCTATATAAGACCACTCATCACAGGCAACAGAGACCTCTGTCTCCCACATTTTGTTTGTGATTTTGTATTCTCTTTTACAATCCTGTGAGGCAGGAGGAGCTGTAGGTTGTCACTTTGAGGAGTGACTGCTTGAAGAGGTTTCTGCACTCTTCACCAAACCACACTAATTTGGACCACTACTCCAGAAAAAGAAAATCCTGTATGCATGATCCCTTTCAGATGTGGGCAGCTAAAATGCTCCACCTCTGCTGGGAGAAAAATTCCCAATCCCCAACTCATTGTAGGAGCTTCCTCCCCATTTTGCCTCCCTAACTGCAGGCTTTCACATCATCCACTGTGCTGAGCCGAAGCAGACACACCTTTACACGGGAGTCTGAAGCGCCTGAAGACAAGGCAAGTACAACCATTTTGGTTCTTATTAGATTTTATCCAATACTATTAGTTGATTGTACTTAGAAAATTAACATTCAGAATTTTAAATGCTTTTAGACTGAATTCAGTATCACGTGAGCTTGCACAAAGCAGGTAACTCCACGCCATGATACTGCATGTTCTAGCTGGGCAGCAATAGCCCCCCTCCACAAGAAGGAGAAATTTGTTTCTCCTCCTCTCCTGCAACCCTGATTGGTGAAGTTGAAAGCATTCCATGGCTTATTTGAAGCCCGTGGGCAACATTATTACAATATCTAGCCGGATGCGGACTTTGAGATACAAAGACCAAGACATCAGATACTGAAACTCACAGAACTCTTCCATATCCAGCTCCTCCACAGCATGAATGCCCGTTAGGTGAGCAATCCTGCCTTGAATTCTTGTCCTTTTGTACCCATTCACTTTCTCCACTCTCTCAATCATCTGCTGCTGACGATCAATCCAATACAGGTGATTCCCCAGCACGGTGAGTCCCATGGGCTGAAGAATGTTGGAGTCCTCCAGGGTCACGCGGTTGGCACCTGAGAGCATCAAAAACAAACACTAGTTTTACACCAGTCAACTTCTAAGTTATTCTTTAAAAAAACATCACAAAGCAATGTCCCAGCTAAAACCAAACCAAACCTTGGAGACAGTGAGCTACAAGGCCGCTGACTTCATCTGTCTCTGCTTGTTCAGTGTCATCTCACATAGAAGCTACCCAGTGCCACATCTGGAGGGCAAGCAGATACAACGTGAAACCCAGCTCATCCCTGCACAGCCTGGCTGGTCAGCCAGCCACGCTCAGCCCCACACTGACATCTCTGTCGTGTGCAGCTGTGAGCACTCCCAAAAGAGCTGATACAGCCTCAGCTCTTGGGCCAAAGGTTTCACAGTGCACTCGCACATGGAGCTGTACATTTTTTCTGGAATATATAACTGAGAGCGAAATACAACCACTTTAGTTTCACTGCCATTACTCAAATAGAACATATTCATCATGCAAAGCAAGAGGCAAGTACCAAACCTTGTCCCAGCCTATGTGACAACCACGGATGTATGATCAAAAAAAAAAAGCTCTTTAAAAAAACCCAACTTTTTTTATTTAGTAACCCACCAGAAAACCTAAACTTTAAATGACTCAATATGCTCCTAAACAGGAACACTGTCAAATGCTCAGGCTCTCTGCTTTATAAAAATGTGTGAAAATCTGCTTTAAACCAGTGAGTAAAAAAGAGGTCAAGTAGAAATGCATTTATTATCAGTTTTCACTTTATTTACTTGCATCTTCTTATGCAGTCTTCTATTGCATACTGCCCTACACTTGGAGTCATTTACTTACTTTTATTATTCTTTTCTAGGGTGAAGATATTCCAAATTATTCTATTAATTCACTGAAACCGTTCTGACCCTGTGTATGCCTGTGTAACTGGATATACTAGATTAAAAAAATTAAAATTTAAAACAAAATAATAACTTGGTGCTGCTTCTACTCTCATAATTAATTTTGGAACTATGACCTTATGTCTGCTCGTATATAAAAAATGTAAGTTTTTAGTATCTACACAAAATGAGATTATAGAATCCACATAATAAAAGTGCAATGAGAACTGAACTCAACTAATTTGCTGCATAAATTATGCAGAGCTCAGCCAAGCATGAGCAGGTTCTATTAGTTTTGCTGCTAGAACGGCTCCAGAGGAGGGTCATGAAGATGACCAGAGGGCTGAAGCACCTCTCCTATGAGAACAGGCTGAGAGAGCAGGAGTTGTTCAGCCTGGAGAAGAGAAAGTTCTGGGGAGATCTCAAAGGAGCCTTTCATGACACTGTAAGGGAGCTTCTAAAAAAGAGGGAGACCGACTTTTTGTATGGGCAGATAGTGAGAGGACAAGGGGGAATGGTCTAACTTTTGGTCTAACTCCAACTGAAACTTTTGGTCTAACTCCAACTGAAAAATTCAAGAACCTTGTAAAGAAAACTGTTAGATGGGTTTATAGTTCTTTCATGACTCTCTGAAAGTTAAGCACCGGACATCTGAGGCTATTCCCTGATTCAGCAGGATGCTGTTTTAATCAGGGTACAGTGCAAACCTCAGGAATCTCCATAACCATGTCACCTCTACAAGTCTATAATGGAATAAGGGTATCTAGACCAGTTTAACTGGCATGAATGATGCTATACACAATTTTGGTCCTATTTATTCAGCAGCCTTAGTTTATGCTAAAAACCTTTTCCTAACATGCCCATTTTGCTCAGAAAACTATTTTCTCAAAAAAATTTTTTTTGCTCATTTTCTTCTCAAATGTGGTTTGTTTCATAGGTCAAAGTCTTGTTTTCCTCTTATCTTTTCTCCTACAAGTTTTTGTAGGTTCTCTGATGCCTATCCTGGACTGAGCATTTTGTGGCTGCTCAGGCAGTTTGACAATACTCCCCTATTCAGCCTGGTAACTGATGAAAGACATGGGCTGCTCTACCTCCCCATCTGCAGCTTCATTGTTTTCATCTCTTCTTTGAAAGAGTCTGACCTTGAGTCAGTTTTAGGTGCTCAAAAGCAAACTACCCTTGTAAAAAGGTGAGCAACCTTCTGCTGTTACAGCTCATTGCTTCACTGCAACACAAGGGAAGGGTGTGACCACATGGCAAGAGTCACCAAATTTGGAGATTCAATTCTCCATGGCATGTACCAATCACCACAACAGCCCAGCTGCTATTCCTTCACACTTGTTCCCTTCTCTCCGCACTTCCTTTATGGGCTTCATTCCTTGATACATGGATGATGATGAGAGAACAAGTCATGAGACAGAAAGTAGGGCCACTGCATCCTCTGTTCTATACTGCTCACCAGAGCAAATTTCTCCACTTCTTCAGCACTATCAAGTGCTTTTAAAAGTCAATGATGAACTGTGCTCTCTAAGATCCACGAGGTGCTATTGCTTTGTATATGGAGTAATGTTTTATATTACTAATGTGGGGAAACTGTGAAGAATTGGCATCTCTCCACTGTGTTGCAACATTGTTGTTTCAGATGAGCTGTCTTATCACCCAGATTAGAAAAAAAACAAAACATTGCCCTTTCTTCTGTTTGTTTTTTTCAAGCTACCTTGATTTATTAAGCTGTAAGATCCAGAGAAAGAAAGATTGGAAAGTATGCCAACTTCTCAAACCACTAAGAAAAACAAAGGGGCACAGAGTAGGCTATTTAGGGGTTCCATGACTAACAACATTTTCAGAACACATCAAAAGTCAAATGGCCGCCTTGGAGGGTGTCAATCATTGCAGTCATGTCTATTCTAATTACATCAAAGATGGGAGCCCACCAGCAATTGCTGTCTGTGACTGCCTACACAGAACTGGCAGCGGTGGAGATGAAAGTCACCAGGCTCAGCATCAAAGAGGGAATGATGTCCTGTACATGCTACCACTGTGCTGCAAATGTTTCACTTCAGAGCACATACCTGAAAGGTCACAGCTCTCAATGCGCTTCAGATCTGCATCCACCCAGAAAAGCTTCCCAAGCTTGTTGTCAACCACCAGGGCTACGGGTCGGATCAAGCCAGTTGTGAAAAGCACTTCTCTCTCTGTGCCATCCAGGGCTGCACGCTCAATCTTGGGGGCTCTCTCCTGCATGTTGGTGAAGTACATGTACCTGAGAACAGAGACAGCACCACTGAGTGTGAGCTCCAGGGACAGGCAACTCCCCTCTGCACACAGGGTCTTGTAGCCCACCTTGTAAGTGGGAATGGTTTTGCAGGCATGGCTGTGGTGGCTGCTCCCAGGTGCAAAGATCCAGAACCAAACATCTGCTAACTGGCACACTCAGCCTGAAATTAGTAGGATTTATCTCCATGCCATAAAGTGCCTCAGCACTGCTGCACCACCAGCACTGCTCCTGCACGGAGTTGGGGGTTGTAAGAGACCAGCACAGACCTGCAACTCTCCCTGGGTAAAGCTTACAAATCTTACTTACAAATCAAAGTCCAGAAGTTCTTTCTGACAAAAAAAACCCCATTAACCACCACTTCCTCTCCTTCTAGGTTACCTTTCCTTCTAGGTTACCTTTCCTTCTCAGCAAGTAAAATTTCCTACCAAACTTGAGAAAAGACTACAGATGTTCCTGACATCTTAGTTCCATGAATTCTTTATATCTGTCTAAGCCAGTTCAGTTACAAACAAAAGCAGTCTCTGTCGTCCTCATGAACACAGAAAAAAGGGTTTGTACACCCCCACAATGAACTGAGACCTCTTTAAAGGAGAAGTCCACTATTTTTCCAGTGGTGATAGCATGTGCTGCATTCCAATAGCATGTGCTGCATTGCTGCACAGCCTTTCCTTATGGCACAAGGAGAGGAGGCAGCAGTCAGAACATGCATCCAAGGGAGAGGTGGAGGAAGGAATTTCTGTAATCATGGCAGAAGCTGTTGCAGATCACTCATTCAGCTCTCCCAGACAGTCACAGTGTTTAACACACTGTCTTCCTCATTTTCCCTCCTTTAATTCAGAAATGGATTTAGCATTAAATCACTTGAAAACCTGACCAGTAAAGTTGAGAGTTTTAGAGATCAACAAACCCAAACTCCCATTTTAATGGAGAAAGCAGATAAGCTTTTATAAATACAAACTATATCCCAGTGACTTAGTCCCAATAAGATTAGAATCTTTCCTCTAATCCCCCTCTCCCCACAACAGCTTCTGAACAGTGCAGAGTGCACTGGTATAAAACACCAGTCCTATAAACACTCCAGACAGAGTCTCTGGGTACTAGTGTATCCACACATTTGTGAAATATTGTCATTCAACATCTGTCAAGCACATGGTAAGCCATTTAGCTGTAAACTGGGATTTATGCATCTCACTTATTCAAGGGAACAGTAAAGCACCATCCATCTTTGACATCTAAGAAAGAAGCTACTTACTACCAGAAGCAGAGAGAGTGTCTGTTGAATCTCACCAAAGCTGCTTTGCAGCAAAACAACCTATTTTCCTCCTGTGGGAAATCACTCTAGTGCATCCCACCTGCTTCAATTAATTTCAGGTTTTTAAGATACACATTACATCAGAACTAAGTTAAGAATGTATAGAACATAAGGGGTTCAAGTGTTTAAGCTTTATACTACTAGATTAGCAGGAATAGTTGTATCAAATTCGAGGCTCCTTTCTTTATCATTGTTTTATGATGACTAAACATTTATGACCCACATTCTGAGGTGATACAGACTCTCTTGTTTTTGCTATCAGGTGGCAGGGCTGTGCATCCACAGAGAGAACAGTACAAGGTGGTTTTACTTTGCTGTCACCCCCTGGGTTAATGCCTCACACATGGCTGTGAGAACAGAGGCAAAGGAGAGAACAGGAAGGGAACGCTGGATACCTTTAGAACCCAGAACTGGATAAGCAGCCACCTACACCCTGAGCAAAATTCAAAACCTCTCTTTGCAGAAACAGACAGCTGCAGCACAAGATTCCCAGGCACAGAGGGGCAGGAGGGAGCTCACCCTCGCTCCGCGTTCACCACGATGGCCCTGGGCCGGTCGTGCTCGCCCCGCAGCACCATCCCGATGGATTCGCCGCTCAGCCGGTGCACGTTGACGGAATTGGTGGCCTCGCAGGTCCAGTACAAGGTGTGGCTGTAGATATCAATGCTGAGGTCGTGGGGCTGCTTCTCCGGGTTCTGGCTTTGGTTTGGGGTACTCATCACAGTGAAAGGCTGCAAGACAATACATGGGCAATGATTTCCAGCCATCACTCTGATGATTGACTGCAGAACACTGACTGCACAGAAAGCATGGTTTGCCTGCCTGATGGTTTAGAAATCCCTAAAACCACAATCCTAAAAACATTCAGTAATTCTCATATATAAATAGAATATCCATGAGTAAGGTCATGCATAAAGTAAAAGCACACAAAAAGACTGCAACAAAACAATATACAAGATGTACACTTGCCTGGGTGCCATCATCTTTGGCTCTTTTTATAATGTTCTGGCGTCCATCCACCCAGTAGATCAATTTATCTAAGGGATCGTAATCAATAGCCTTGACATTCCTCAGACCATGCATAGGTAGGATGATATCTGGGCTTTGCTGATCATCAGGTATCATCCTGCTGATGGCAGACTTCTGGCTAAATAGCAGGAAACTGGCAGGGGCTGAAACAAGCCAAAACAGAATGCATGAGAAAGCACAATTCCCAAAAATATATCTCTACAGAAGAAACAGAATATTTAGAATAAAGTTACAAAGAGACACTAATATTTGCAATGAAAATTAAATAACTCATAACTGGAGATTTTTGCTGTAAAGTTGAAATGTTTCTTTCTATAGTTATAGAAGGAGATCAGGTTAAATCTGCAAGACCTGCCTTTCAAAAATTCACCCTTTCACTCAGTTAAAAATGCCTTATATGCTACTATGCACCCATTTTCTATTCATGTGCCATTTTTACTGGAAACTTAAGTTCCTATTGGACAACCAGTCAACTAGCAGGCTCATATCACATGCAAGGAGAACACAAACTTTTATGTATTTCAAGTGCATCTACAGGTTGGGCAGACTACTTAGGAGTTAGATTGCTTTACTAAGTGTTATTTTAGCTGACTTTATCAAGCATGTAAGAGAAAAAGGCATTTTTTGTTGTAACTTCTTTTCCACCACCTACACACTTAGGTAAGGAGTGGGAAAGCTTCACTCACACAGTTGAATCACCTAGAAAGCACTTCTGGTAAAACAAGAAAGACCAGACTTGACAGCTGTCATTTCTAAGACTTGAAATACAAATCTCCATGCCTAGAACATGTCACAAAAATGGATATAAAATTCCATACTGTGTCCTCCTATTCAAAGGTCACTTTTAAAACCAGAACCTTTGAAACACACTTGGGACCCCTTTCCTTTAGCACCTGAGAGCCACAAGGACTGAAGAACAAGATAGCAAACAAAAAGGCTTACAACTGCAGTTCCTGCTGTTGGGATCCAAGGTGTAATGAGCAGCACAGCCACACCTAAATCCATTTGGGATGGCAAGGCACAAGTGACCACAATGGCCATTATTCTGCACACAATCATTCAAGCCGTCCTGACGAGAAGAATGGAAGACCAATATATCCATCACAAAGTCCAGATGGCCCTGAATAAGGGTCCTGTTCTTCCCATTGGTCTTGTCTGCTCTTTCTATGCTGTGAAGATTCCAGTCTGTCCAGTAGATGTAGTCACTGTACTGGGTTAATCCAAATGGATGAGGTAGATCATCTGCTATGATTTCTCGTTCTTGTCCTGCAAAAACAAGGATAATCCACTAAAGGACAATTCCCATGGCATAAAATGAAGAGTGTGACTGGCATGCAGAAAAATATTTTTCTTCTTTTTAAAATAAAATCTCATTTTCCAAATCAGCAACATGGGATTCTTTATTAAGTAGTATCTGCTCAAGAGGCAACACTTAGAGAACTCGGAGGCCATCTCTGCTTTGGTACAACACAGACAGTTTCACACCAACAGAGAGAAATGACATCTCACTACCATTATAAATCATCATATGGTTATTAATTTATGAAGGTTTTTAAAATTTTCTCAAAATTACTTAACTCTCACTTAACTCTCCATTTCCTTTTATAAGAAAATATACACAGAGATTTACTATTAGTTATATTGCTCAAATTTTCTATTATTCAATTACTTTACTATGGCGAGTGCATATTTCTGTACTGCCTGGTGTAATACAAGATTAGATTACCCAGCATATTTGATGACTCAATCATGCTTGTGTCCAAGTCAGTCCAGTAGAGCCTTTGGTCCACATAATCAATGGTGAGGTCATTGGCACGCCCCACTTTGTCCACCAGAGTGATGCTGTTTGTGCCATCCATGTAGGCTCGGACGATCCTGGGCTTGCCTCCCCACTCAGTCCAGTACATGTATCTGCAATGACAAGTGCAACAAAAACAGGACATCAGCCAGGTATAGCTGCATGCTCTGCCTTTCTAAATTTCTTTGCAGCACTTGAAAAAAAAAAAACAAAAAAACCCACATGGTTATGTGCAGCATCACAATACTCCTTTTTTTTAACACAAAGGCAGAATGGTATTTTTGACAATTACTACTTTTTCATTGTAACTCATAGGATGGTGGAAGGTTTACTGCCTTTTCAAGGATTCTGAAGAAACAGAGCTGTGCCAAACAACTTGTTACATACAAGAACACCCACACAAAGCTTTGAAAAACAACAGAGTCCCTTACCCTTTGGTGGGATCAAGAGCCAGAGACCTTGGGTTGTCCAGGTCCTTCCACACAAGGACCTGCCTGTACTGCCCATCCAGGCGGGCGACTTCGATGCGATTGGTACCAGTATCTGCCCAGTAGAGGTTCTTGCCCATCCAGTCCACAGCCATTCCCTCAGGATAATCTAGCCCAAACTCAATCACATGTTCAACAGAGCTCCCATTCATGAAAGCTCGGCTTATGGTCTGGAAAACAATGGTGAAAAATGTTACAGTGCTTATGGATACCCCAGTGAAATAAAAAGGAATAATGATCATGAAGTTTGGTGTACAGAAAGAAATTATTACAAAAAACCCAAGACATTGTTACTTTTTAAACAACTAATTTCTGTTGTCAAAAAAAGACATAGAAATTCTTAGGAGAAAAACACCTGAATTTTTCAGAAAGCTAGTGGTTTCTGATGGCCAGACCAAGACATCTGAAAAGGACATGATTTTCAGAAAGCAGTATGTAGCTGCAGATTCTTCCTTGACACCTCTCCCTCTCTTCTATTTGCACACAAGAAGCTGGTTTAAAAAATTATTTAATTCCCTGTAATGTTTTATGTCTCAGAAGCACATCTCAGTGGCATCTAAATTAAATTGTTTCTCATAATCAGTCACCTGGAGCATGTCTACATCAGAGCAAATCTACTGAGCCCATCTACATTTTAGTTATGGACACTGATCAAATAAGTCATAGGGCAAGGACTGCACACATATAAATAAGTCACTGCTAACAGCACAGAAACAACCTCCAGGTAAATAGTAACTTGCAGGACCAAATACCCACCCTTGCTTATCAGCACTGAGCAAGCAGTCTACATGCCTGCCAATATTTCAGCTACTGATTTCTTAATAATTTAGTACATGGATGTGTAAGAGTCAGAGACATTTTACACTTTTAAAGGTAAATGTCAAACCCTACATGAAATCACATAGTGTAGTATTTGAAAATGGGTCCTCTTATAACCAGAGGCATGCAGAGACCAGGGAAGTGGCAGGCACTGAAGGAAAGGGAGATCACTGTGAGCTCTGAAGTTATAATACCTGCTCCTGAGCAGCTAGATGTGGGGGACAAGGGGAATGACAACCCAGAGGTGCTGGAAGATACCTGGTATGTATATGAAAATACAGTATGCTGGAAAATTTGGGAGGCAACAAACAAGTAAAATGTTTTCCAGTTCTGCACAGACTGAAATCTACTCTCTGATGCAGCTGATGTGCTTTCCAGTACAAATGGTTAATATGTCCATAACTCCTGCTCTCCACGTGCTTGTGCGAGATTTATTTAGTAACTGTGTCTACACTGCACTAATTTATTACACTGGCACTCCTCCTGAAGGAACGCTGTCCACAGCACAGGCAGCACTGCTAACTCTGAAGCACAGCCCTCATTAGTCCCAACAGAGAGGCTAAGGAAACTGCCCAAGCCCTGCAGGCTCCAAAAGTGAGCTTTGGGCACACTGGCAAGGAAACTCTGATTGCTCTTGGAAAACCTGTTAAAAGTCTAAATAGAATAATTAAGTTCCAGTGAAGTGAATCTGTTATTTTCTACCAAATACTTATTTCACTTCAAAAGTAACCCTGATGAAGAGCAGAACCCTGAGTTTAGCATGCACCTGGATGTGTACCAAACATCACAGGAAATGTGTTCTGGGGAACACATTGAGGTAGAACTGGGGGCAGGTGGGCCCTTAACACAGTGTGCAGGAGACTGGACAAGTTCCCTGGCTTTTTCTGTGCCAAGCTGAAGCCACAGACTAACAGCAAACAATCCAAAGTTCACTTGTCAAATGTTAATGCTGAGTACAATTGTCTTCCAAGTCAAAACTGGAAGAGGATAGAAAACTCAGGGGGCTGCTGAGCTCAATGTTTAAATTACTCTACTCTGACATAAAGTCAGCTTTTCTACAGCAGATACATATATGGATGCAACACATCCAGCATCCAAGATTCAGGCATTTGGTACGAGCAGACACCACTCTGGGTCTTTATTTGAAGCAGGAAGATGCCTGTCACCCTACTGTGCATTCAGCAATGCAACTGTCTTCATCTCCAAGGGTCTCCTTGGATGCAATTCAATGACAACACTGGCAACTGCAGGACAGATCATGTAACAGAGACCTTTGTTAGATCAAAGTAACTGCTCTGCGGCTTTATATTCAAGGAATTCACACGTCAGTAATACCTTCAAGCTAACATCAGTCCAATAGATTCTGTTATCAGAGACATCGAAATCCAGAGCAGATGCTTCCTTGACTCCAGTAAGAGGAATAGCAACATCATTATTATTGGTTTCAAGGGAAATCCTATGAATTGCTGCTCTGCTTGTGAAAACTAAGAAGGCTTCAGGAATGATGCAAGTCTTCATGTCACTCAACAGCTCAAGGCCAATGGGACAGGCACACCTGGCCTCCTGGGGTGTAAAGAAACACAGGTGGCTGCAGCCTCCATTGTTCTCTGCGCATGAATTAGTTCCTTTGAAAAAATAAATAAACAAAACAACAAACCAGAACAGGTATTAGTGCATTGAATTAGTTCCTTAAAAAACCAAAAAAAACCCCAACAACTAAACCAAAACACATATTAGTGCATTGCAAAGGTAAAAGGGAAAGGGGAGCACAGGAGGTTGAGCAAAAACATAGTATAACTTTCCAAAATAAGTTAACACTATGAATTGTCAGCAGGGAATTCTTAAAAAAAAAAAAAAAAAAAAAGGCACTCCATATGGATTCTTCCTGTCTACCCAGGATTACAAAGCTGGGCCTATCCTTCCTATTGTACAAATACCATCTACAAACAGATCTTTCTTGTCTCCACAAAGATTAAATTTGTTCACTGAAGACAGATCATTAATTAGCTACTTTTCCCCAAGTACTCCATCTTTGTATCTCTTTGAAACCACCAGCTTTTACAAATGTTCAGTGATACAAAAGGGTGAGAAAAGAGCTGGATAATCGCAATTCTTTTCCACCTGTTTAATTTAAAGCTGAGAAGAGTCATTAGCAGAAGCAGTTCCAACAAGATCAACACAATCTCACACTTATTTTTTCATGTGATGGGGATGGAATATGTAGGGGAAAGTAAGGACCAACACATACATGAGTGCCTCTCTCCATCTGCTGGAGCCAAGGATTTAGGTATTTTAAGTGTGTCACCACACACACAAAAGAAATTCTCAAAGATCAGTCTCAACCACGGCTCCTCTCATTTTCTCTATTTTAGGGCATACGTATTTCAGACTGATGCCATTTCTCCATTGTGACTCTTCTCAGTAATTTTAACAGCTGACTAATGAATCTGTTTATTGCTATGCCCAAATTCCAGCGTTCCTGGTAGCTGCAAAATCTGCGGTGCAGTGAAGCCAGGAGGTCCTGTGACACTTGCTGCACAGTGCCAGGGGAGGACCTCAAACACAGGCTGCACCTTTCAGAGATGCAATGGAAGGACATGGAGATCCAGCTGCTGATACCTTGCTAAGGGCAAGTTTTAGTTGTTAAGATTTAGGTATAACTGAGATGTTAAGAGTTAACATTTAAGTGCCACATGCTTTGGGGCAGTGTTGCAATGGTGACTGACTGTGCCTATATAACTCAACAGTGAAAAGAATTCTGCTAACATCATGGGACTTTGCTCTGGAAGGAAAGAGCAGCAGGAAATAGAGCATTTCTCTGAGAATGATTCCTGTAGCACAGAGCAATAAAACCCTCATAAAAACTGAAAGAGTGTAGTGAAAGCTCTGGAAGATTTATGTCACTAAAAACTGGAAGCAACTTCTTTTGCAACACTGTATTTCCCCAACTTTAGAAACTATAGGTGTCATTTTCCTTTCAAACCCATGAGGTCACAGTTATTCTCATTACAAGTGATCAACAGCTGTTTAATGAAAGCAAGGCCATATAAAGACTCCTGGAGACCCATGCTATGTTGCCCATGCTTACCAAATGCCTTGGTGACACTCGTTGCCTTAAGGCCCATTAAATCCGGCAGCTGATCAATAATGATGTCTCTGCTGGCCTTTATCTTGTGAACTCTTTCAATGCTTCTTCTCTGCCAGTCAGTCCAGTAGATGTAGTCCCCCAGCAGCGTGAACCCAAATATGTGTGGAAGCTTGTCTTCTAAGAGGGTTTTCCTCATTGTTCCGTCAATGTTTATGACCTGTGGGATGCCCAAAAAAAAAAGGAGAAAATAATCTTCTCTAATGTGGGTACAATTAAAACAGCAATATCAATTGTATTTTGAATAGCTACTGCTATGCAAGTAGCTCTTGATATTCCCAGCATATCCTTTCCATGATCTGTGATTGAGATTTTAAATAATCTCCTCTTTGCTGTTATTTGGAAATTGTTTATTCAGATTCATATTAAACCTGTACCTTGTAGGTGATTATGCTCTCTTCTCCATGCAGTGCTTCTATTTTCTTGTGATTTAAGGATCTAGCTTTTACATTTCTAAGTGTTAGAGCAATAACTATCTTTTATTACAAATATGTGTAACTATTGTAGTGTAATATGAAACCATAAATGCCTTAATTCTGGCAGTCAAAATCAACCATCACTTTTACCACAATTTTACTAGAGTTGTAAGGCTCTGTTCATATACAATAAACAGCAGAAGCATCTGAAATTACTTTTTTTTTTTACATGACCAATGACAATTATCACATCTTTCTAAACTAGCACGTGGATTTCAGTACATTCATGCATAAGTTTCAGTAAGTTTATTTTAAATCCAAATAAATTTAAGAACGAAATCTCCACTTTAAAACCTTACAATACTCTACAGATTTTTGAAAACAGTGTGCATTTTGATTTGATTAGCCATAAATGAAAGTAATTTCCCCAAGCTGAGCCTGTTTTGCCTATGACAAATAACTGCCTATAAGTGCTGAGTGATCTCTCCCTGTCCTTATCTTGATCCACAAGCCTTTCATTGCATTTTCTCTGCCCTGTCCTGCTGGGGAGTGGAGTGCCAGAGCTGCTTTGGTGGGCACCTGGCACCCAGCCAAGGCCAACCCACACGAGGGACACGCACTGGATTTTCCAGCTGCCGCCAGCCCAACAGCAGAGGTGAGCAGTCAGCCACTGCTACAACTGCACCCACCTGTGCCCTGCACAAAAATCAGCCCTTTAACAGCAGTGAGTTTGAGCAGAGGCTACAATGTACACCCCTGGACTCCTTCCAGACAAAAAGCCTCCTGCTGGAGACAGTTAAAAATAACACTGGCATTCCTGCAAACCAAGTTTCAAGGGAGCTTTGTATCTGCCCATCAACTTACTTGATGGAGTAGCAGAGAATGAAGATTAATATCTTTTTATTCTGTTAAGCTAAATAGAGTACATAAAAAAAAAAAAAAAAAAAAAAAGCAGTATCGGTGGTTAAAAGCCAAATGGTTCTGCAATTATGTCATTACATCATGTCCAGGCAGACCCTAAAAGCTCACTTATTTAGAAGTGAGATCTCTCAGTCCCACAGGCAATACTGCAGGTTCAAAAGTTCGTCACACATACTCAGGTGCTGGAGCCAATCTGGTGCCACACTTAGAAACAGCATCTCCCTCACAACACTGTAGCAGCAGGATGAGGACGAAGCTTCCACATTTCCATCTACCTTTACAGAAATGGACAGTAGAAGTATAATCCAAACACTAGAGCTGCTGACTGAAATGTACAAGGGAAGACTGAATCCAAGGATACAGACACATTTATTGAAACCCATGCACATCTGTGGATGCTGCAGACAACACCAAGCTGCAGAACTTCAGGAATCTCATGAGGTTCAACAAGTGCAAGATGCTGCACCTGGGTCAGGGCGAACCCTGGCATTGACACGGCTGGGTATGATGGGATTGAAAGCAGCCCTGTTGAAGATGTGGTGAAAAACATCTCCATGGGCCAGCCATGTGTGCTCCTGGCCAGGAAAGTCACTCATATCCTGGGCTGGATGCAAAGCAGGGTGGCCAGCAGTAGAGAGAGGTGATTCTCCCTCTCTGCTCTGCTCTGGGGAGGCCACACCTGGAGGCCACACCTGCAGCCAGCTCTGGGGTCCCAGTATGAGAGAGACTGAGAGCCAGTTCAGAGAAGGGCCATAAAAATCATCAGGAGGCTGCAAGACTTCTGCTGTGAAGAAAGGCTGAGGGAGTTGGTGTTCCTCAGCCTGGGGAAGAGAAGAGAGACCTTACTGGTGAGACCTTACTGCAGCACTCTCAAATTATACACTGTTCAACACAGTGGGAAAGGAGGTGGAAATGTGGAATCAGACAGCAATAACATGTTTAATAGCTTGTAGTTTGGTTAAGAAAATGATGGAGTAAATGTTTGCTCTCTCTCTCTCCCAAACATTCCTCCCTAATACTACAGACAGAACACCTACAAATGCAAGCAGGCTTCCCTTGGATGCAGAAAGGGCAGCTCTGATTTGGAGGATTTTTCTGTGCTGAGAGCAATTGAGCCATCTAAATGGTAGTAACTTCATGGCAACAAGCAGGAAATGCTAACTCTCCCCCTGAGATGGTATCATAGCAGGAGCCAGGGCAAAGCTTGAACAGGGAGGTGTCACATGCAGGTCAATAAAGGTACATTTATACAACCTTTACTTCAGATTTTGCTGCCATCCACCTTCCCAGAGATCCAGCTCCACTCTAGCATATCAAGTGAAACCACGAGGACTCAAAGTAAAAATCTACAAACAGGCCCCACCATATGGCCAAAAGCACCACTCCTGCTATTAAATCAGCACTTCCCATTTCTTCAAAGGGACTGGAATAATCCACTAAGATCTTTACCCTCTCCTTTCCAAATTCAAATATCTTCTCAACTCAACAGACCACTAGAAGCCTGTGGAAATAGCACATCATGTAAATATTTACCATGTTGTTCTTCTGCTGGTGATATTGGGACTGCAAGAACCTTTACAACATACATGTACAACATGGAGGAAAGACAAGAAAAGATAATAAAATACCATATTAACTCATCTTTTAATATCTGACAACCAAGATCTGCTGACTTCAGACAAAAGGGAAGACTTTAAGGTGCAATCCTTATAATTTAGCACAAATTGACTAGAATAGGCTTTATTCTACTCAGGGTTTTCTTTCCCTCTCTGTAAGTGATAAATGGATCTCAAAGGATAAATGAAACACTAAATGTGTTGTGCTTTACACATGAAACACTAAAAGCTCCCCTTGAACAGCGTCACACACTGAAAGCCCCTGATTAGTCTCAAGACTTCAATGACAAATGTCCTAATGAGGCCTTGCCAAGCTCAGCTAAAATCTGTTGTGGGCAAAGTGAAATCAACATCAAACGCCTTAATGAACTGAATTACACAAAAAACACAAGAAGGTGGTAAGGTGTGATTTTTTTTTAGATGCTGCTGCAATGTATGCAAAATGATTTTACAAATATTTCTAAATATAACACTCAAAAGCTCTTGGTTCTTTGAAGAAGATTAAAGTAAAATAATGCAATTAAATTCTACACATCAGCATGATTCATGTAGTCAAACTGTATTTCAGGTGCATCTATGAAAAACCAGCTATTCAGCATAGACACAGGACATCTTTCGACAGAAAAACAAAGAGACCTCTAAGACCATACCCCTCTATTTCAGTCACTAAGATGAAACAAAATTTATTTGATTGCTAAAGACAAAGACGCAGTCAAATGGAAATCAATTCTTGGGCTGAGCTGAATCACTATGTGAGCAGACACAGCAGCTTGGCAACAGTAAAGTGATATGACTGGCAATTTCAGGGGACTCATGTGGTGGGCCTGTAGCTCTGTGAGTCTTGCAGGTCTTGTGGAAAGCTGCACTTTTGCTGTGAGGGTGCCTGAGAACTGGAACAGGCTGCTCAAGGAGACTGTGGGATCTCCACCGTTGGAGCAATTCCCAAGTGATCTGGTCATGGCCCCCAGCATCCCCTCCAGGTGACCCTGCCTGAGCAGGGCGTGGGCCAGCTGAGCTCCAGGTCCTTTCCCACCTCAACCCTGCTCTGAATGGCTTCTAAGGATTCTCACCAGCAGGCTCTGGAATGGCACCTCCAGTGAACATAGCCAGCCTTCTCTAGCTCAAGAAAGAACTTGTGAGACAGATCGGGTAGGTAGCATGGAAAAGAAAACAGGAAAGTCAGCAGGGAAAGAAAAAGACAAAGAAAAATAGAACTACATAGAAAACTCCTATGGGTAAGAAGCCTGCCCCAAAAAGAGAAGAGTGAAGCAGCTGTGAGCAGTCTGTACCACAGTCTATATTCAGCTGAGTGTAAGCCATTCATTAATATTTCCAACAGCTGAAACACAGCCACCTTTCATCAATGCTTTGGGATAAAAGAGTGACTTGTTAATAACCCACAAACCAACCCAACCACCTACAAAGATGACAAATGCAACAGAATATAAATCTACAGAATAAAAAGCGGTACTTCATAGTGATCTCCCCTTTTCTCTGGAAATAATATAAACAAAACACATTGTTATCCTTGTGCTTATATTACTACTATGTGAAGCAGTTATTTATTCGCAGTGGTGATCTGTTCATATTTTTCCACAAGAAATCACCATTACACCTAGTGTTCTCTTAGGACTTCACAACATTTTTTAGCTCCACAGAGAGTACTGCATTTTCAGACAGACTTTCCAAAATACAAGCACATGAAATAGGCTCTAGCAGACACTGATAGATGGATGATCTTCTTGTTGGAAAGGCCATGTTAACAAGACTGTGATTTTGAACCTACTTATGTTTTATAAGCCTCTTCTAAGAGTAAATAATGTTCTCCATGAATTACATCAGCCTGACATTTCCAGAAATTTTTCTGCTCAGAGGATAGCAGAGGATTAAGGGTGCAGCTGGTCAATTCTGTAACCTACCTCTCATAGGCAGGAACACAATCACATACTTAAAAACTACTAAAAGGGGGAAAAGTTAAACACGAAAATAATTTATGGCAACTAGTGGCTAGCCCCTAAAGCATGCAGAAACTACTGAATTAGTATTCCAGTTTTATTTTTAGGTAGAAGCTGCTTATTTAATGCACCTGAGGGAAATTTTACCTTCAGTAAATAGTTTTTCATTCTCAAATTCTGACCACTGTGAGCTTAAAGGGACATGCAACAACTCTGAAATTTAGCTAACACTCATTATGAAAACAATATGCCTTTCCAACTTCTAGATATCTGGTCTGGGAAAGGTGAAGAAGAATTTAAACTTTTCACAGGAGTATTTCTAAAATTCATGTATCTTAATTTTTCTCTCATGATTTCCCATTTCTTCCAAGGGACTAGAATAATCCAGTAACATTATCTTTCCATCTTCAAACATTTTCTCACCTCAACAGACCACTGGAAGTCTGTGGAAATAGCACATCATGTAAATATCTATCATGTTGTTTTTCTGATGGTGATATTGGGACTGCAAGGACACCTGTAATGTACATGTACAGCATGGAGGAAAGGCATGAAAAGAAACACAATGAGCTTGATATGAAAAAAGAGTTGTGGTAAACTTTTGAGTCCAAAAAACCAATCAGCAATTTCAGCAGCCAACTGGAATTTCTTAAAAAGTCAAAAGGATGCCAAAAATAGCAGAAACAATAGATCTTGACACAGAAAGTGGCACCAATACTGGTCAATCTTTCCCAAGAAAAACCTTTCTCCTGTCCAATGTTACCATGCTTAACATTAACTTGCAACGAAATACAAAGATAAGTGTAGTATGTACTACTGGTATTTTAATTCTTTTTGTTTCCATGCCCCAAAATAGGTGGATTTTAGTGGTTTTTTTTCAAAAATAACCTTTTATGTCACAGCCAATGAGAGGTTCCTGCACAATTGATTGAGAAACACTGGTCGAGTCATGCCCCCTTACAATGCAGGGTCTCCTGCAGTCAGCCTCTGTCCACAGCAAACTGAGATTCAGCTGCTGGTGTTTTGTCCAGCACAGTGGGACCTCTTGCTCGGAGCTCAACTTCTTAGCATTGCCCCGGAGAATCATAACACATTCTTTTTCTCAGCCTCACCACAGTGCAATTATCTGAAGTCACTTGTAGCTCTTCACACCGTGCTAGGCACATACAGTGCTTCAAGGAGCACAGCAATGATCCCCTGTGCCCTAAGTCACCACAAGTCTCATGCACAGAAATTCCACTGGAAAGCCAAGGTTAAACAATAGACCCTAGATTAGCTGGTATGTCCATTTATGGCACTACACCTGGAAGAATGGATGTTTTTATCCTCATTTAACAACCTATCAGCAAAAACCAGGATTCAGTTTTAAAGAGGTGGGGATGGGAAATATGTATTTTAAAAGTAATTATTTAATGGCAGTTATTTCCCTCCCTGAAGGGCAGCACAACTGAAAACCTGCTACTACAGGAGACTGAATTTACAAGAGAAGGACAATGAAACACCAGTAACTGAAAACAGTAACATTTTCACTGTTTTGAATTGTTTTTTTCAAGGATGTTTATTTCTAAAGGAGTTCTTTCTTTAGCAGACAAGCAGCTGCTCCCATGGCAGCTCAGGCTAGAGCAAGAATGATGGAGTAGTAGATGAAACCAATAAAGCATTTCATGTGAGCCACAAACACAGTCCTCCAACAGAGTATTTTAATATGGGCAAAGTCAGAAATGCTGACAACTCAACTCGTATCTCCCAAGCACCCAAACTATATGGATCAACTGTTGCCCTGCCATGCCAAGGGAAAGCCCCTGAGCTTAAAAATAATTGAAATATGAGAGAGCTATTCAGGTAAATAGCATATGCACACCCAGCTTCTCTTCTTCTGTAGATACCTGGTTTGGTTCACTGTTGGAGTTAGAAATTAGGACCAGATGGACTTTGGCCTCAGCACACATGCACTTTTAAAGGTCTAACTCAGTAATTTAATAGTAAGTCCTGAAAGGAGCAAGAGGCAAAGCTTACTTAGAAAGAAAGGCTAGAAATGATCATCTGAGGAAAGTATTTCCTATCTTCTGATACTAATCAGGAGGAGAAGAATCTCCAGATTGGAATCCTCAAGGCCCCTGAGGTCAAATATGATTTTAGCAGTACTCAGGCTCTTAAAGGAAAGAGAGGGATCACAGGAGATCACCAGCTACACCCACTGCTCCTTGCCAGGGTCTTACAAACATCTCCTCAAACAATACAGCTCTCAAGTGTAAGAGGAGAGAAAGCTTGAAATGATTCATGCCAACCCAAAACTCACATTAACAGCAGAGAGAGTTTGCTTCTAGACTGGACATGACATTTCTGGTTCATAATACTTTCAAGAGATAGAGAAATAAGAGGTGAAAGGCCAAGCCAATGCTGTCCAATACTCCAGCCTTTGAAGGAACTCCACCAAATATGAAATCCATATGCAGCTCTGAGCACAACAGCATCCAGCCTGGATGCAACTTCCATCTGTTAAAGCAACTCAAAACTATAGAATGTTAAGGGTTGGAACATAAAGACATCACCCTACAATGCACTTGTTCATCTTTATCTATGGCATAACACTGCTGATTTTTTTTTAAAGCTGTATAAAATCACATATTCAAAATTAAACAAAACTACTTGCAGTTGTGCTATCAATCTGCTTGCCAATACTTGTACAGAAACTTTTCAATTAATCAGAAACACATACTCAAGCTTTACTTAAAACTCATGGACCTTCTGACAACAAAAAAGCTTTAAGGAATCACTGGTAAGCTACCTATAAGAACACACACACACACAAAAAGTTCTGCATGAAATTCCTGAAATTCTGAACTAAGGCTTAAACAAAACAAACAAAAAAAAAACCAGTTCATCTCAGTAACACAGAATGAAGGCAATGCAAACTTTTTTCTCATTTCTTAAGGAACTAGAGACAAGTCTATTCTCAGCCTAGAAGAAGTCAATGGCAGAAATGAAAGATGTTGCAAGGGTATTCACAGAAGTTTCCTCAGGAGTCAGATACCCAATATTAGAAATCATATTCTACTGGAAAATTAGTTTAAAGCTGTTTCTGTGAAAACAGTTACATAATCAAAGAATATTTCCTGAAAATACTTTTGCATAAAAAGAAAAAGGAATCTTGGGATTTTTTCAGCCAAGAAAAACTGAAGCATGGTAATTCGAACAGTATTATTTCTTCTCAAGTTAGTACCCCTAGAAATGCATATGAAGACTTCCAGCTCTCTTTATTTGCTTCTAGAGTGTTATGTGAACACAAGAAACTGTTTCTCCTGGATCTCATTGATACCAGTAAAACACTATTTGATATGCCTAGGAAAAAGCTCTTAAATTTGATTCTCCTCTTGCTTTGGATTAAAAGCTACAAAAGTCAGTGTTGTTCCACAGGTATCTAAAAAAAGTGTTAAATCTTCTTTTCCCCAGGTGAATGCTTGGCTCCACTTGAGAAAACTGAAGCCAGCAGTAAAGTTTTAAAATGTTTGTTCCCTCTCTTAACACAGCTGAGATTATAAATTTATTACACAATAGCCCAGCAACTTCAGGATCATTTTCAGCCACTGGAAGAGACAGTTCAAGAACCTCTCCTACACATCAAACTTTGCAGCTTGCTCTCATTTCCTCCTCTGCCAGCACATGCCTTTTTGTGGCTGTACAGCCAGACAGACTAAGAATTTGAATTAAAACCTGAAACTTGTCCTGTCCTCTCTCAGCTATAGTGCTGTGTGAATACAGTCCAGGTGAAGCAAAGCAACCTAAGAGTGAGCCACTCTGAAACACAACAACAGCACATTCTTCTCCTGCATTCCAGTTTCAGACTTCCAAAACAATGGAAAGGTGTAAACTGCTTAAAATGACAGAAATATGGTAAAGAACTACATCCACTGGTCATTCATTCATTTATTTTTGTGGGTGTAATGCACACTACATTTTATGAATGCAGGTAGCTTGATTACCCTTGGACACAGCATTCATGCAGAACTTGAGGGCCACAGAACATCATTACTTTTTTATTTAGCCTTTTCTGTAGCAAGGTCAATAGCAATCTACAGAGAGTGTACCAAATATCCTGCAGTGGGGGAGGAACCCTGCCAAGGCACCTGCACGTGCTGGGTGGACAGCACCTGGGCACAGAAGGGTCTGGGGTCCTGGCGGAGACCAAGCTGAACATGTGCTCCTGCTGCAAGAAGGTGATGGCACTCTGGGCTGCATCAGGAGGAGTGCTGCCAGCAGGGCAAGGGAGCTAATCCTCCTCTGCTCAGCACTCATGAGGGTTCCCCTGCAGTTACTGTGTCCAGTTCCATGCTCCTCAGCACAAAGAGCTGGTGTGAGCACCGCAAAAGGCTACAAAGGTGATAAACATCTTTATTACGAAAAAAAAAAAAGCTGAAAGAGATGTGTCTGTTTAGCCTGGGAAAAGCTCAGGGAGAAATCTCATGAATGTATGTAAACACCTGCAGGGAAGGAGTGAAAAATGCAGAGCCACACCACTTGTCAGTAGTACCCAGTGACAGCACCAGCGGCAACGAACTCAGACTCAAACCCAGGCGATACCCTCTGAACATCAGGAAATACTTTTTCACTGTGAGACTGACCAAGCCAGAGCACAGGCTGGCCAGGGAGGCTGTGGAGTCTCCATCCTTGGAGATATTCACAAGTTATGTGCTCTGGGCAGCCAGTTCTAGGTGGCCCTGATTGAGTGTGGGGGCTGGACATGACCTCCAGAGGTCCCTTCCTGCACCAACCATTCTGGGATTCTGTGCGACTGCTGTTTAATGAAGCCTTTTAAACTAAAAAACAAGGAGATGAGGGCTTCCCACCTCCACTATTTGCACTCCAAGTTGTACTCTGTAAATCCCTTCACGTTGTGGTCTCCAGCACATATGGAATCCATTGTGAACAGAGCATCTGCCAGCTCTGAAAACAGCAACGCTCTTATAAAGCAAGAAACTTCAACCCTGGTTTTGGCACAATTATGCTAGTGAGTCTCAAACATAACCATAAGAGGGGAAAAAAAAAGCCGTTTTTTTTCTTTCCTTTTTCTTTTTTGTTGGTTAAGATTGATATAATTAGATTAAGGAAAAAAAGCTGCACCGTGGCAAATTACAGAACTTCTACTTTCTTTTCCAGGTTAAACTTCAGAACTTAGACTTACAGGGTAAACTTAAATTTCAGATATTTTTCCAAGTGTTGTTTAAAGCTCATGAATAGTTAACAATGTAAAATTTCTGTCTGGTTTTGCTATCTAGAGGTAATTACTACTCCACAGGAGTAAAGTCTCCCACATGTAGCCTAAAGCTGCATCTTTCTAGACAGTCTTTGTGAGCATATTCTTAAGTAAAAATAGGTGACAACACACTCTGAAATCTTGTTTCTCTTCATAGCCCCACACCTTTCCATACACTTGACAAAATATTTAATAGTGGAAGAGGAAAAGCATTTGCAGTATCATCACAGATTACAGAAGACATTTTGTCATATCTATGTAGTTTCATTCAATTAAAAAACCTCACTGTAACACATTAGAAAATTCTGAGGAATTGTAGTTGGGCAAACCTGCATGCCTCAGGTCAGACTACCATGGGACTTCACACCAAGAATGTCCTGGATCCAAAAGTCATTTTGACATAGTAATGAAAAAAATCTACTTGACAACAACAAACCGTTACCAAAGAGAAAAACAAATGTATTTCTCTCACTCAGTACTACATGGGTTCAGGCAACTCTTGTGATCATAGTTTGAGACATGGGTATGAGACCCAGCTTTTGAAATATCAGGAGAAGAGACTACTAGCTAACAAATATTCCTCAGATATATTATTACCCTCCTCTTATTTTATATTAATTTTAGGAAAGCACTTGCATACTTTAAATTTGTTCTTCCTAGAGCTTGTGGTTAATGAAAGCAAATGACTTAGCTGCCTTGTCATTTGAATTACTGAAAAAGCACATGACTGGGGGGCAGGGGAGCCTTTCCCAACCAAAGCCATGGTTTCAGTGGCTCCCAGTGCCCTGTCCATGGCACTCCTTATTTCCCCCAGTGTCTGCAGGCTCACACACCTCCTCTATGAGTACACACAATGCAGAAGTCCTGCTCCTCTAAGAGGTCACTTTTTGCAATGGAATAAACAACAAAAAAAAGGAAGTGCAACATCTGACTTTGGAGTTGCAGTCACTGTCTTTGCAATCTGTACTAAGTATTCGAGCACACTTTTTCAGTGGTGTGGTCAAGATGCAGTCTACCTCAACATACCACAGCTAATATTCCACTCACTCCTACAGCCAACTTTAAAACAAAGCAGCTCATAAAAAGGCTAGACAGTCTATTTTAGCTACCTTCTGCCTTTTCATTTAAGAAGTCTGCTGCAAGAGCGCAGCAGATACTCAGAATGAGACACTGTGCTGCATTCACAGTTCATGAGTATAAATCATTCCCTCCAGCCTCTCACTTAAGGGTCAAGTCGAGCTCCAGAGAACAATGGCTGAGATCCAGGTCTTGAAAATGTGGCACCTGCAGGGGTCTAGGTATTAAGCTGCCAGTACCAGCTAAAACATGATTGGGTTGTGGAGAAACCCCCTCTAGCCTTTACCACAGCCCTCTGCCAACCTTGCATGGTATTTCAGTAATTTCTCATTTAGCAACCTCAGTAATTGTCAATGGTTTTTATTTTCATTATAAATGGCACCAAGTTTGCAGGCCTGCAAATGGAGACAAATATTCAACTTCTTTCCTGAAGTTAGGTTTAAACTTTGGTTCAAATGGCAGAACCCCACATTTGTGAAGCATTCTAGTCCTGTTCCAAAAAGGGCTCAGCATTCCTGCTTTAGCTCCAGCTATCCTTTTAATCTTACACCTTGCACAGCACTCCTGGCTTTAAGGAAAGCAGAGAATGAAAGGGTGTGTTTCAGGGACAAGACCTGCCTCATCAAAAACCTGGTCCTTGGATGTCCACCTGCACATGTGTTTTTCAGTCTGCTCATGTTTTATTTTTATTTATTTATAACGTGGTGAAAGTCATTAATTTCTACATACAAATGAATCAGTTTCCCTTGTGCAGTATCTCCCACTGAGGCACTCCCAGTGCCTTCACAATTGCTGACAGAACAATGGCAATGGGGACCTGCAAGCCAAAAACCACCTAAAAGACTTCTACTGACACAGACTGAAAAACCAGCACTCTTTCAACTCTGAGAGTTAATTCCAATCCCCTGACTTTTGGAAAGAGGAAACAGACTTGTACGTTCAGAAACAAATGATCTGTGGACAGGCACAGGGCAATGGCAACCAGGGATTTAGTTCCAGGAAAGAGGAAAAACCTTGCACTGGATCTGTTCTGTGTCCCAGTGTGTCCTTCCCCACCAAGCAGAGAATTCTCAAAGTAGCTGTGAAGCATCAACAGCCCCTGGGTAGTTCAATGCCCCTGTCAGCAGTAGAGGTGCACATTTTTTCTTTGTGCAGATCTGGAATTAAACATGAAGTTTTGCTGGTTTTAGACTCTATTTGAACATGGCACATGAGTTCACTGCTCAGAAATAGCTCAGGATGGGCCCTGGAGGGTTTGCAATGTCTGAGAGGGACCAGCAGGTATGTGCTGCTTGTTTTGGGGAGAAAGGAAGATCTTTTTGCCGGTTTACTGCACACAGCGCCCAGTCAGAACTGTGGGATCTGACTGTGCTCACCTTGAGTGCTGAGGGTCACAGGATCTTTCTCCTTTTCAGCAAGTCACTGCTGACCTGACCTCAATCCACATTGCACCCTCAACCAGAGTAGAAGATGAGTTAGGTAGGGAGCTTTTGTCACAGCAGAGCTCAAGGGAAAGGAGCAAAGCAGAACCAGGGTGGACAGATGCAAAAGTGGCCAACAAAAATGAGCCTACTAGTCTGGTTGGGGCAGAGCAGAATGCAGCTGGAACACAGCCAGCATTAAATATTTATAAAAAAATAAGCAATCGAGAGTCAAATCACTAACTGCACCCACAGTGTTAACACTCATTTTCTCCAAATGCCATCCCCCTCCTGATTCTACAAACTTCTGGAGACTCACAAACCTTCTGTTTTACTCTGTGAGGAAGAAGTAGGATGGCTTCTTCCTTTGTTCCTGCTACTGGCCACCTGCAAGACTGAACTAGTCTCTTCATTTCAGTGCTTGTGTCTCTTCCTCTCCTCTTTTGTTTTGTCTAGTTAGCTATTTAGCTTTGGGGCTTTGTGGGTGGCTGCTTGTGTATTGTGCTAGGTTTGTGGGGTTTTGGGGTTGTTTTTGCAGTTTTTAAAATTTTTGGTGATGGGGGAGATGTGTTGTAATTTTTATTGGCACTTAACTTGTATCTTCAGCTCTTGGGAGACACTGACTGGGACAGAAACTTGGCCTAAATTGAAATATAAATGTTTTAAGTTACTCTGGGTTTCAGAGAAATTCCAAAAACGTAACACAAATCCCTGAAAGGCTTCAAAAATAAGGCAAAAAGCAAGCTACAAAAAGTCATTTTAAGTCCCCATTTTTAAGCAGATCTTTAGGAAGAAGATCTGTTACGTGCGTGAGAGCTGCACTGCCTGGGGCAATGGGATGAACCCCAGGTCTGGGTTTAGTAACACTGGAACACCTACACACTGTGCTTTCAGGCTGTGACTGGCATCAGCAATCCAAATTAAAAAAAAAATAATTCAAAATCTTCAATTTTTCCCTATCAGGAATTGTCTCATGAAAACACACCTTGGGTAAGGGCTGAGAAATTTCAGGATCTGGATCTATGTATGTGCCTATGTATCCACACAGACATACATACAGATAGATATATATGTATATATTTCTCTGTGTGTGCATGTATGTGCATGTGCACGTTTCTACGATGTTCTCAGAAATTCTGTTTCCTGTTGGAAGATTCAAAGACACGAATAACCCACCCATGGACAAATCAGTTTCATATTCTTTACTTCTCAAGCCAAATTTTCCTGGTGATATATAATGAGATTTTACATTCTTTGTGCTCCATTGACTAATTAGATCAATGCAGGCTACTCCCCCTGTCCCTCCCTTTCTGTAGTAGGGACTTTCATCGCCCGTAGCTACACAAGTGTGGTTGCTTTTGCCAAATACTTGGAGATACTGCTAATGGCTTCATTTGAACTCTGCATTGCTGCATATTAGTATGGAGGAGGGTGGGTTGTGTATTTTAATCCATACTGTGATTGCTTTGATGTTGTTTGTAATGAGGAATATGGGTTTATTTATACATATCAGAGCTGTTATAGGAATTTGTGCTTCCCAAAGGATTAGATTTCCACTATCAAACAAAACACAGTGTATACTTAGAAGAAGGGGGAGGCTAACTAGAGGTCAATTTTCCACTTACAAACTACAGTGCTTAGCCTCTCTCTCAGTTCTTTCCATCCATGGATCCAAACACTTTGTACAGAAAGCTATCAGTTATCCCCACGCTGCATGCAAGAAAATGTTCAGGACAGCACCTCACACTGCTCTGGCTCACATGGAGCTGTGGTTAATGCAGAATTAGTGAAGTCACAGGAGCCACTGCTGCCTCCAGATTGACACTGCCACACACACATCTTTAAAAAACCACACAGGAACTACCAAAAATAAGGATGTAAGTTTTACATTCTTGACAGACGGTGGATAAGAGGGTAGTAAGGATAAAGTTGAAGGGAAAGGTCAGCTGAACATGTTTTTAAAAGGAATACAAAATATTTAACCAAGGCACTATGTATGGCTCCTGTTACTCCTTATTCTGAGACCACAAAACTGCAGCACTACTATTTTCTCCCTTCAGAAGCTCAAAATCAACGTACAAATTATTGTAATTATTAATCTTGAAATTAGGCATTTATGCCAGAGGCAAAAATGAAACTGCATCTCCACAGTATAGAAAAATGATAGCTCGGTGCAAGTCACCAGGGTCAAGTACTTACTACCCAAAACAGAGATAACTGTTCTGGAAAATAAAAACAAACTCACCACTAAATGAAGTTTCTGACACAGCTTACTGCCATGTAAATTTAAGCATAACTGTCTACCAGGTCTTACTGTACAAAAGCCTGGAAAATAAATCTGTCTTTCTAAATTGAGTTTTGCTTCCCAGCTGCAGGGGCTTTTATCATTTCAGCTTCACTAATTCCTCTTAGTGTCATTTAACCATTTACTTTTAACATGAGAATCTTTTAAAATTACACCGTTTACAAGGGGAGAAGACCTTTTCAGAGTATTTTGTGGACTGTCTAGAACTTCCTTTTCAGAGCAGATCTGCTTGGGGTATAGCTTTATCTCTTCATATTTATTCAATACTAAGTTTTTACCAGTTTAGTTACTTAAAATATTCTGGTGGAATGAAGTTATGAGGGCGAAAGTAGAGGGGAGAGAGAGCAATGGTGTGACAACACTCCAGATCTGGTAGAAAATGCACTTTTACAGACTTCTCAGCACCCACACTGCAGAACTACAGGAGGAAGAGGCTCATGGACAATACATGGAGAACCCGGATGCCCCTGGGTGCCAGAACTGTGCCCTGCACTCATGGGTGTGTGAGAAAGCCTTTTCCTCTGCCCAGCGAGCAGCACATTCTAATCACTCACTGAGGAAGCGCCTGCAATTGCTCCTTTCTTTGGGGACAGCAAACACCACCTGAACAAACCTCAGAGCACTGTTGGGTGACAGGATTCATGTGAATCATTCTCCCACCACCCAAGTGACCGTGGTGAAGTGGCACAGCGCCTCTCTGGAGCACAGGGCAAGGACAGACAGACACCCCCCAGACCTGTGTGCCTGGCACTGCCCCAGCTGAACACATAAATCACATTTTACCTGCTACAGAAAATGGCTCAAGGCCATGTCTGAGCCTGAGTCCCCAGCTCACTGGCAGCAAGGATGACAAGCCAGGACACAGGGATGCACAGAGAACTCTGTGTGTCAGTAGAGGCACAGACTCATGGAGAACCTCTTTCCCTGGTTTTATTAAATATGGCTGAAAGCAAGATAGAGCATCAAAACTGACCAAAATAATGAAATTTTTACCCTTAGATACCAAATTGACTTAAAAGAACAGCATTTTTAACAAGCATTCCACACATCTATTGGAAATGTTTGCGGGTTTTGAGCACGAGGACATGGGAGGAGGCAGCCACCGTGACTACAAAAATATCAGTTTCCTGTTTAAATCTGGGACTGTATTTAGACTTGATGGCTTATCGTCTGAGAAGTTTCTCTGGATATAGGGAAGGTTGGTTTGTTTGTTTACATTAAGGATAACACAGTTTCCTGACTTGGATCACAGTGTTTATATTTGCCAATTTCATGTCAATTGTGAGTAAAAAAAATCAACTAATTTACTCAAAGATTGACTGTGGTGAATTTGTTCAGCACATCCAACCCTGATTCTTACTGCAAAAGAATTGGCCATTTCCACACAAAAAATATTTCCAGTTTTGGAAGTGCTTGGACTATGCAGCTGTTGTGCAACAAACTATTAGATACTTAGAGGAAATTCCTCTCAAAAAGGAAGCTGAAAGCTGGTTTGATCATAGATAGGAGACTTCCCATGATCTTCTACTGCCTGTATCTTAATGTCTGTGTTGGAGTTCCAACTCCATATTCAACACATGAGACTCTTTTTTATCCCCTGACTTTTTTACCCCCCCAGACAGCTGGCACTGCCTACTCCATTGCTTCTCTAAGGAGCTGTCAAAAGAAGCTGCAACATGGACACAAAAGTAATTGCAAAAAGCTAGGGTGAAAACTTTAACCCACTCATTTGGAAAGATACCAGGGTGAGCAGTTGACAAGTGAGATGCTTCTGGCTTGTCTAGTACTCACTCACCTCTCCAAAGCAGAAGATATCTGAGAACTTATTGAAATTAATTTCATTTCACTCTTTGCTGGGGTCTCTAATGGAAAAGCTCAAGTGAATTTACTTTAATTCACCAAGGTTGAAAAAGACAGTGGTTCTCAAGCTGATTCACCAATGGATTTGTTGCTCAAGAACTCAAAGATGAGAAAGGACCCAGATGTTATTGGAATAAACTGTTGGAGTCTCATGTGCTGACACAAACCTGACAGATGCTAACAGCATACAGATGAAAAGGGCCTCCTCATAGTCTTGTTTTGGCACAGAAAAATGTGCATTTGTACCAAGTTTAATCTGGAGAAAATGAAATTAACTCATAGCATGAGTATCCTACTCCACTTTGGAGATAAGACATGTTTAAGAAGTCTGTTTGCTGCTACATCACTAAATGATTTGTGTTTTATTATCAATGCATAGCAGCAAATTATCTTTGACCTCAGCCATCTTCCCTTTCCCAAACCTCAGTGGCAACCTTTTATCCTTTCAACTTCTTTGTCAAGATGGAACATCCACCAACAAAACCAACTTGAACTTTGCACTGACAAAGCTGTCCTGTGCTACTGGATGCTTTATTGCAGTCACAAATCCAAACTTTCAAAAGCCAGAAAATAGATGATGAAGGCACAGACTGATATGACCTGTATTCTTAAAAATGGTGACAGCCAGCACTGATTTTCACACATTGTAGCACAATCAACAGGCAACTGATAACCATGAAAATGAAGGAAAGGGGGAAAAAAAGGACAGTTGTCTTGTAGATCTCAGAAGTAGAAGACAACAAAAACCATGGATGAGAAGCTCTTGCCCACACAGGGATGACATCAGGTGCACTGGTTCTGTGGAACACATGGGATTCCCCCCCTGTGAACTGTCTCCATAGCGGGAACAAACAGGTGACAGACAAGGCAGAACTGTCCCAAGGGTGTTACATTCACACCAAACGAAACCCTGCTCATGCATAAGCACCATACAAAGCCCACAGACCCACATTCCATAATGGCATGACTGCAAAATGTCAAAGACAAGGAGAACACAATGTTGCTTTTCTTGCCTGCGTAGCCAAGCCAGAAGCAAAAGGCAAATGCTTCTACTGAGAACAATTTTGACATTTTGTCTGCTGCTGTATCCTCTAAGGTGGATTCACAAGATCAGAACATTAAAAGTGCAAGTCAAACCATACAGAGCAGAGACCAAAGGAGAGGCTGTGGCACTCTGCAAAGATGCTTTAAATCTCATCTGCGGGCAACAGATGAGATTTGCATTTATGTAGCATTCCATAAACCTTAAATTAGAAAGGCTTAAACAAGCTGGAAAACACTAACCTTCTTCCACTGCAGGGGAACAAGATGCTGAAACACTCAGCCAAAGGTCTTGCAGCAAGTCAGTACAAGTACCACCTACTTTTGTCCCTTGGGGATCTACTTTATGCTGGAAGCTTTCCCCAGTGCAGCTCTGCCAGAAACACCCACTAGCAGAGGAACACCTCACACTGAAGGAAGGAGGAGTGATGGTGCTCTCAGGATTACACAAGTGCTCTGAGCAAATGCCCTTTCCGGCCCTTGCACAGGCTGAGGGACACGACTTCTTCCACATCCTAACCTGCCCCAAGACCCAAATCTGACCATCTCCAGCAGTTCACTTAATGCCTCAATTTAATAATCTGTGAAGTCAGGCAGGGAACATCACTGCTCCTCACAAGAGCTCTTCTACTTTGTAGAACTGGGTGGTGCAAACTTTAATCCTTCTCTAAATCGGAAGTACTTATTTTTCACTGCCTCACAAGATGTTCTAGAAAGTTGCTGCAAAATGCAGTCTCTCCCTAGGGGAACAAATCCAAGCCTGGCCCTTATTAAACCTCTGCTAAACACAACCAGCCTGTAATGAAAAAAAAAAAAAAAATACCAAACCCCAAACCCAGGAGTCTTTCAATTACCCCTCTGGGAGAGTCTTCAGAAATTTCTGGTTCTGACCTCTGCCATCTCCAAGATTCCCCAGGGAATCTGGCATTAATTGCTCATTCTTCTGTGCCCAACATTTCTGAATCACTAAGGTAATGTCACACCTTAGGCTGATCTTTCCATTTTTAAGTAGGAATTCAGCAGGGCAATGTACATTTCTTGTACTTTTTTTCTAGTTTGGACTAGCAGAAATTTCCAAAGCACAGCACAGCATTTGAGAGTAACTTCCAATTTAAGCATGAATTCATAGGCACGAGATTTCCCAGCTGCAGTGGTTTCTACACAAGCTGTCCAGGCAGTGACAAGCTGTGTGTTGAAAATTTGCTTTAGTTGACGTTATTTTTGTGGGAGCTGTGCAAACAAACCCAAACGATTCCCTTTTTAATGCTCGTGACAAACATTTCACTTGCATTTTATCAAAGACACATTTTTGTGCTTTCAGTGCAGGTCCTGCTTCATGTTGCTACATGCAGGGAGTACTGGCTCTACATTCAGCTGCTGGTTGCAGCTTCTCTTTAAACCATTTTTAATGATTTGATTTAATAATATGCCATTAATATTAATATTCTGGTCTGACCACAGACTTCGGTAGTTCCTATTATTGCCAGTGAGGATGAACCTGCACCAGAAACTCGAGTGTTCAGAAAGAGTTACACAGTTACAACAAGGTATATGTAGATTATCCAATGCTGCCTTATGACAAGACCATTTATCAGGGCAAAGCACAGAACTGCTTTTCCAAAAAGAAACACAACTGCTTTCCCTTCCAACAAAAAAACCTGACACCTGCCAAATTGCCAATGCATCCAATGGTTCACAGATGCCCATCTCAAAACCATTTAAGAGCATGGGGTCCAGGTAAATTCACCCACTGCTCCACACTGAGGTCCCTCTAGTGGCACTGAATGTCACCCGCCCACATGCCACAGGCAAAGTGGATGACACCTACACTGCCACACAGGGGCACAGCTCCCACTGCTAGAGCTCGCTAAAGGAGCAGGAGCAGACATCAGGCAGGACAGCAAATGACGGAATATTCCTTCCTAATCCCAGAGTTAGGAGTTCTTCTGAGTCTGCATACACATACAAGGCACATCAAGTACCCCTTAAGAAAGGATTTTCTGTATCACCTCAGACAACAGTGTCATGCCTCCAGATGTGGCCAGGGTGAATAGGTCTTGTTGGTTACACACAAGACACAGAAACCTTCTGACTCCTACAGAACACAGCTGGAGCCATGGGAGCTAACAGTACTGCTACCTCACAGGGTCAGAATGAAGAAAAGTCAGGCAAAGACAAAACCACAGGAACACAAAAGGATTCAGTAAAAACAGTGTTCAAATAAAAGAAATATTTTATTTATATCTTATCTCACTGGAAAAGGCAATTACATCACTTTTATTGTTCACAGGTAGCAGAGAATTTGGTTGAGACCAACAGCCATGGTTTCTGGGTTAAGAAACACTCACATATGAGAGCAGAGAGGTAAATTAGAGGGCTGACCATCCACATGGTTTGAGCACAATTTGTAAAACCTTTCTAACTGCTAAGGGAAGCGAGACCTGAAATCACACCAGATCTTTCATCACAAACATTGGTGAAACCGAGGCATGGAGTTTGTCAGTTCTGATTATCTGATAAAACAAAGATCCATTCTGAGATGTTCTCAAGAGGCATGGGGTTTGAGTGGGGACTTTGCCCATGCAGAACTGTGTTAACTGCTGGGGCCTTTAACACATGGACAGGCTACAGCAAGGGAAGGTGACAGCAGGGTAGCTGGGCCCACAGCCTCGCTGCTTGAACCAGCCTGGTAGGGAGCAACCCCAGGGAGGAGGAACAAAAGCCAGTTCTACTTTCCTAGAGACAGATCTCACCTGATTTCTCACCAAGGACACAGCTTTTGTGACCAGGGCCTCTCCAGTGCTTCACTTGGTAGGTGGTAGCACTGGGGTTTTCAAAATAAGACACAAATATTAATATATGTGATAAAAAGGAGGCCAGTTTTACATTAGAAGTGACTACCTAGGTTCTAATGATGTCCTTCCTGGAAAGTTCCATCTTGCCTTAAATTTGCCAAAAAAGTTTGATATTTTAACAAGGAATAAAACCAGATCCTTAACTAGGAAAAAAATGCATTCTGTCCTTGCCACCCATTTTACAAATCATGATGTTTTATTTTTAAACACATAAAATAATCTTACCAATAAATTTAAAAACACACAATCCAAAGTTTCATATAACCATTAATTAGTTGGCAACATAATTAGAAATAAACCAATGCAGTATCTGATCTAGGGAAAACACACATGTGTTTTTAATCTGGAAAGTAACTTTAAGTCAAGTGAAGAACTCAAAGGCAACTTAGATGACTAACTGGCAAAATAAAACTTGAACAATCACTTGTCTTTTTAAACTAAGAGCTCTGCTTAAGGGGATTTATAAAGGTAAAATGACAATGATGAAATGCCAAGAATCAAGATGTCCCAACAGCTGGAATCAAGAGAAGGAATATACCAACTCGACTATATTTCTCTGCAAAGTTTGTTATTCATTTGTCCAGCTATGAAAAAAATCTATTGACATTGATCAGTTTTAAGCTAAGAAATTAACACTTTAGAAAACTTCAAAGAAATTAAATATGATAGAATCTCTTATCTCCTTAGTCTGATTGGCAACTGCTTAAAAACTGTTTTCCTGGTCCTGCTGAAGAGCACATTTCTTTTTCTGTTTTTCTTCTCTTCTACTAAAAATGTGAACAGCACTGACATACTGCTCCCCTTATTTCCTGTCTGCTGCTGCTCTCATTTTTACATTAGCACTAATGCAAAAACCACTGGAAACCATGCACAGGCTGGGCTTTAAAAAAAACAAGGTATTTGTCAACCTTTTAATTCCTGTGTTAAACAAAGGAAGAGAAAAACCACTCACAAAATTAGGTTTCCATAAGTAATGGAAAGAGCAATGCAAAGAATCTATAGACCCATTCTTTAAAAACTATGAACAGGAAAAAGAAGACTATAAAAAAGCCTGCCCTTGCTAGTTTTTGAAAGTAGAAAAAAATGTGAAACAAAAGGTCTGAGGAGAAAATAAGAAGCAGCTTTCAAAATAACACCACACAAAACACCACTGTGTTACGAGAAAAAAAAAGGGGAAAGGGTGGAAGAAAAAGGGAGAGGAGAAAAAGGAAAAAAAAAGGTGGGGAGGAAAAAAAGAGGGGTGAAAAAGAGAAAAAAAAGCCAATCTAACAGCTTAATGCTAGGATCTTTAACACTGCCAACCCACAAACCTGTCAAACATTTTCCTCCCATCTACTATGTGTCTTTCTTCAATACTACAGTCCTTCTGAAAAGGGGAGGCAGAAGAAAAATGATTGCACTACATTTACATAACTGCACAACACAGGAGATTTATCAGCATTTTTGAACAGCCAAATCAGCCAAACAAATTGTCTGCAGAACTGCAACAGTAACCCATTGGAGCTCTTACCATCGGCAACATCACAAGTGTGTGGGGAGAATCAAATCTTTTATTATAAAAATCAATCACAATTCCCATTCTGTTCCTCGATCCCTTAAAAAAAAAAAAAGCCACAAAAACCTGAGTGCTGCTAATTTAGCCTTCTCACTAAAGAATGAATACCAGATAAAAAGGGAGCCGACAGCTGGCCCAGAGCCAAAAAGAAAGCTTTCAGGCACAAAAATTGCCCAGAACAATGTTCTGCACTCAGAATTTTTTTACATGCAACTCTGTACAGACATGACAGGCATATCTGGCAACATGGCTAAGAATATACATTTATGATGGAGTACACTGCCTTTTAAAAGGAGAAATAAATTAGAGATTAACGCCTTTTATGCAAGCTGCAAGGAGAAGAATTCCTGGAGCAATTCAATTCAGCTCAAGAAACAAGGCTTCTTTCAAAAAGTCACCCTTTAACTGGGAAGGGCGCTTCTTTGCAGGGAGCCTGAACTGAGAAATACGCAGCTCCTTGCTTTCTATTTATAGTCATTCAGGCAGTGAATAGCCTCATTCCAAATGCCACAAGGCATACTCACAACCTTTTATTCCAGAGACCTGATTTGTGTTTCATTTCAAAAAGTCCAGCCTGATGAGGAGAAAAAAAAAAAAAAACTCACAGGAAAAAAAAAATAAAGAAAAAAAAAGAGGGAGAGAGAAAAACGGTACACGTCTTGCAACAGAAACATTTTTTCCCCCAACTTTTCCTTTATGAAGCTGGTGCTGGAGAGTGTGGAAAAGAGGGTGGGTTTTTATTTAGAAACTTCCCTATGGGAAAGGAAAGCAAGTAGAGCTTTGGAAGTGGATGCATTTTTACTCATTTAACACTGAATGCCAGTTGCCCTGCAATTTAAGCAAGTCTGGGGGAAGGAGAAAAAGGAGTGAGGGGTGAAAGCATTTCAATTACTTGGCTTTGAAGGACCCTTCTGAATGAGAAAGAGACAGAAAACACTTGTCAAATGCAAGTTCAAGTGAAAGCCACTTCTGCCAATGAAGTGTGCAGATGGCTGTGGGGGTTCCGCTGAACCCTAACTGGGCCTCTATTATGTCTTTATTGCTCACAAAAAGGCCAGGGTCACCTCCAGTTTAGAATAAGTTAGCATCCTTTCCCACAGAATGACTCTGGTCAATCAAGCCAAGCAAAGGAAGTCTTCCTTTGAGTGACTGCTATCCCATCAGTGCACTGAAGAATTTTTAGAAAGGATAAATAGACACAAAAACCTTTGGTCTCATCCACATTACCGACATTTATCAGAAAAATTTCCCACCACTGCAGACAACCTTGGGAGAACCAGGGGAGGCTGCTGGTGGCTGTCATGTGTGTCTGTTAGATTTCTCTCTCCTCAGGCCTGGATGATATGAGTCTAAAAATGGTACTGACAGCTTTCAAAATTTCACTAATAAGATGTGGCATGAAAAGCAAGTTCCACACCTTTATTTGTAGTGGGAGCTCTTCACCAGCATGGGAACCTCACCAGGCCAGCCCAGCACAGCAAGTTCCCCGTTTCTTATAGCATCCACGTTTCATGTGTTTCACAAGCAAAAACTGCAGAAATTTATGCTGACAGGCACCTGTGGTACCATCACCTGCCCTCCCAGAGTTGCTCAAGACAATCCATCTGGAACATTCCAATATGATCTTCTGTGGTGTTGTGAAATACCATCACTAATGCAGACGGCCTTAAAAAAGGGACCCAACAGAGCTGAAATAGGAGGCTGGAATTTGTGTTTGTGGTAAAAATATTTCTGTATTCTTCATTAAAGAAGTTCATACCTAAGGTCACTAAACACCAGGAAAGGGTTCAAACAAGAGCAGGGGGAGGACTTTTTTCTCAGTGAAAAGTTAATTCCCAAACTATGGCATATTGGCACAACTATCTTCAAAACATCAGAGAAACAAGTCTCTTCCAATGCTGGTATAAGACTATTCATGAGATCTCAACTCCTGGACAGCAAAAACCACCTTCCCTCTAGGTTAGAGGTAAGCCCTGTGGCAAATTAGCATTTTTCTTGGGAAAATACAGAAGAAAGTAGGAAAATGAAATCATAAAAGGTAACAGTATTTAAAGGAAATCACTCATAGCTATTGGCAAACAATATAGCCAGAAACTTCAAGAAGGTTACCAAGTTAAAACCTCTCCCAACTATCCTACCTGCAAGTCTGACAAACTCAAAGTTACTCCAACTTCCATAGAAGCCAACTTTTTCTCAGCAATTGGAAAAACACATACTTGTTCTGTGCTAGAATATACATCTGGCTCTCTTAAAGGGGGGCTCGTTTTCACTCTTCATAGGTACAGAAGCCTTTGTGCCACTACACACAAAATCCCTCTTTTAAATACAGGAAGCTGATCCCAGCAGTGGAAGCAAAGCAGAATTCTCTCCCTAGCCAGAGGAAAAGGGTGATTTGGAATCAGATAGCCTAAAATAATTCTTCAGGGAGAAAGGAGAGCCCCAAACATGTACAACTCAAATAATTCTTCAACTTTGTAGTTTAATACATCCTCAGGATTTCCTCTTGATAAATATGGCAAAAGCTGCACATACAGAAGTAATTTCTGAGCACTCCACAAAGACCAAATTTAGAAGCTGCCTGTCAGTTGCTTCTTTTTTAAGTTGTCCCTTTAAAAGAGTAGTACAAAACAAAAGAGTTTCTGGATTTAGAGGGTTTTATGGCAATAAAACAGTAGCTCTAATAAATTGTAAATTTTTATAGATTAATGTAAGTTCATACTGGTAGAAATTTGAGTGTGGAAAGACTCAAAGGAGTATTTAAACTGTACATTTTTTGCACTTTATAGCTTTTGATACAGTACCAAGAGGGGCATAAAAAAGTTTAAGAGAATGTCTGATCAAAACCATCCCATGGAGGGATCTCTTTCAATCAAAATATTACTTGAGAGTTTTCTACTAGTGCATTAAGTGACATGACTAACACAGGCCACATTATCTCCTGCATCACCTAGGTGGGACAAGTCCCTGCTGCAACTGCTCCTACACAATGGGGTTTTGCTGCAAGGCTGGTTTTGCTCTACTTCTTTACAGATGAGAATTTCTGGTTACTTATGATGCTGAAACCAAGGTCAACTAATATGAACCTTGCACTTGGAACACAGAAACAGAACTCCTTGATGTTTTTTCGCTCCTGAAAATTGGGGAAGGGGGAAAGAGAGAAGGCTAATCCAGCATCTCAGCACAACCTCTAAGGAAAAATTCTCTTTACTACAGAAAAGATTTGCCTTTATTATGGAAAACCCATTTATGCTCAATAGTAGCCCAGACAACAGTCTTCACTTCAGACACATAGCTGCCTTTTCCATATGTATGGCCTAGGCTGTGAAGAAAAGAACTGGCATCTTGAATTTGATTTGTAGTTAGTTATCTGGGAGATGTCAGCTTGAAGAATTAAGAATGTGCTCATGGCACCTCATGCTGCCAAGGAGACATGGTACACACCTTGAGGACTGAAGCCCCCACACCCTGTCCACTGGGCTGCTGCATTTCAGCCAAAAGGTGATAAAGACCAGACTAATTGAGTCCAGGCCATCATTCATCTCAGAGGCACTGCACCATCCCTCCCCATCCGATCCCATCCAGAACAGCAGGAAAACATTTTCTCAAGAAAATTTTGCTGAAGAATGGAAAGTTTTATGTATCTCCAAGAGCACTGCTGAACACAGGATGGAACCAGCCACAGCTTGGGTGTGTTCTTTATAATAAACACCTTCTTCTTCAACAGTGTCACACCTTTCACCTGCTCAGGGCTCAGATGCAAGTTCACCTGGCAGCCAACACTGAAAAGGGACAGGAGGAAATTCACCTTCATAAATTTATCTTCTTCCCTTTGGTCAATGAGTCTCTCTGCTCTGTGAACACTTCCTTTCTACTTAGCTTAGAGCAGAAAGGTGTGACCCTTCTGTTCTCACCTAAAACATCTAATTCTGTGAAACTGGATCTGACTTTCTTCAACAGCTCCCACACTTGGCAAAACTCCTATTAGAAATAAACAAAGCTCATGTGGTGCAAGGTATAAAATAACGTATTGAAATGCCTAAGTAAGCAGTAAGCAAAACACAGACAAACTGATCTTGTAATTAGAAGAGTGAAGCTGGAAGGCTCTGTGCTCCTGAAAAGGATATGTGCATTGTTTGTTGGCAGGTAGAGGCTGGTTTATTTCTGTGTTCCAGAAAGAGGTCGTATCACATCAGGAAATCCTGAAGCACAGTTCAGGGTTTAGAAACATATAACAGACTCAAAAGAGTTTCAATTCTCTAAAAGCCATTAAGATCTGAAATCACTCATCAGTCTGACCTGCTGAACATTACAGATCATTGTGTGTCATCTCAGCACTCTGTTCCACACTACAGACTGCTGTCTACAAGGCTGGACAAATTGCAACATCATTTCTGTGATAGCAAATTAGTCAAGATCATTCCAAATATGCATGAGCAGAAAATCCTTCATTGCAGAGGAAGGTGGGACATCCCTGGGAGTCTGAACTGAGGTACTTACTCCTGACCCCAAATCTGAGTCTGGTGTTGCAAGCAGAACATAGCCAATAGATAGATGAGAGTGGGGATTCTTAAACAAGAGAGAATAAAGATCCTCTTCCCCTGGCTGCCAGGTTTCCTTCTTCCTACAGGTGCACACCCCTGTGAGGCTGTACATAATTTTGTAGAAATAGAATTTGTTTTAGTCAAAGATACAGCTCTCTTCCCTCCATGAAAGTCTGTGTTCCACCCCAGCATAGTCCCTCTGGGAAGAGCAAACTTAACTGATCATCAGTGTTATCAAACTGTCACAGAATTCACAGAATCACTAGGTTGGAAAAGACCTTCAAGATCATAGAGTCCAACCCATGCCCTAGCACCTAAAGTAAACCATGGCACCAAGTGCCATATCCAGCCTTTTTTTAAACACATCCGGGGGATGATGACTCCACCACCTCCCCAGGCAGACAATTCCAGTACTATATCTCTCTTTCAGTAAAAAAAGAACCCTGTAACAACATTTTAAGGTAATCCTTCCTCCAAATGACTCCTCCTATCCATTCTACAATGGCTATGTGGCTCCTGGTCTAAACCAGTCTCAAGCTCTCCAGTACAGATTATATCCCTCCAGAAGCTTAAAAGATAGTTGGTTATACAGCAGGTCTTTGGACACTGCCACAAACAGAGCTCTCATGTGACAGAAGTTTGCTGAGCACCTCTCTTCAGGCAAAACAAAAATCCCCATCCACCTACAGCAGCATTCATGCTGGCTGGTTCCTCAAGCTAAAGGCAGAGCAATAGAGAGGCCTGACAGCTACTTCAGACTAATAAAAACACAGAGGTATATATAATGCTCACAAACCACACAGACAATCCCCAACAAATAAAAACATACGCAACAGCCACACACATGCACACATGTCACTCCTCCAACAGCACAGCTTAGTGCCAGTCAGAAGAACAGTGCACTGCAATCAGAAAAACCAGAAGTGGCAGCATCCAAAGGAGCTGCAGGAATACAGAGCTGAACAGAGCTCTGTGAACAGCAGGGACGAGCGTGAGGTTTGCCAGCCCAATTCTGACATGTACTATTCAACATGAACAAATTGTATGTCAACATCATGTGCTGCAGATCACTTCACTCATGTAGTAGCACTCGCAGTTGGAAAGGATGTAAACTACCAATTTATCAGAAGTAAAAAATACAGGATGCAGTAAAAAGTATAGGAGATAAATATCTTATTCATCAAAGGACCACAGTGTAAGCTTCAATTAGTAACCCTTTGCCACAGTTTTAAACTGAATTGAATGTCAGTGAAAAGTTTCAAAAAAATCCCACTGAAATTAAGGCTCCCTCACTATTATAAGACAAAATAATTGTATTAATGCACCTGCCTATTTAGACTGATCTAAGATTGTAGCTCTGTTCTTTTAATTATGGGGATCCTGCATTCCTTATTTCTACATGCATTTAACTTTTCTGTTCTCATATATTAATAGAAATATGCAGTGTGGGAATTATTTACATTAATATCAGTATAAACTAGGTCTTCTGAAATGCCTTTACAGAAAAACAATGCTTTGAGATTTATACAGCTAATTAGCACGTGGCAGTAAGTTTAAATTCGTTGTTCTCTCTATAAGATTTGCCTGTTTCAGTAAACCAGTAGAGAGTATCTTCCAAGTAGTTTATTACACTACATAGTTTTTTTAAAATCCTTTGCTGAAAAATGAAACACACAAAAATGTATCAGTTATGAGAAAAGGGTTCATGTATAAACTAAATACTGCATCTTTTAGGTCATATGACTGGAAAATAAAGTGTAATATGTGAAGTATACTTGGACTTGTTTAGAAAAAGCAACTTTAAGTTAGTTTAATTATTATTTTTTCTCCCCAGTACAACTGACTTCTACAAATCCTACTCCTATATTTAAGTTGCAAATTGTTCCAAATAGCCTTTTACATTATTTATGCAGAATGTGATCAACAACACACTAATTATAAAGCTTGTTTCCTGAAAACTCAAGGGCAGCCCACACAACTGCACCTGGGAAAGAAATTCCAGTGAGCTCCATAATCATCATCTGGTGCTGACTTACACTTAAAGCATCATCTAAACTTGCACAGCCTTACTGTATGTGATATGTTATTGGGTATGTGATAGTTATGGGATTATGGATCTCCCAGAAAAAAAAAACAAACGAAGGACATTTGTCAACAGAGGGGAAAGGGAAGAGGGCAACAAGGGGAAGCTGCCAGAAAGGATAGTCTGCTGAATGCTTATTCCAAGAATATTGCACAAGCTCAACTAAAATGCATCCATAATGACAGGCAGCTGAAAATTTCATAATTGCTCATTATGCAACTTTACCTTAGGCACTTTAAGCAAATACTGAAGAAATAATACATGGGAAAACCTGGCTTGCCTTAAATTTTTTAAAAGAAGAATTAGGAAACTATACACGTGGGCCTTTGCTTCTCTCTCTGCTGGAATCCTGTAATCCTTATTAATCTGCTGTTTGTTCCTGGAAAGTAACTTTTCTCTGTCAGTAAAATCCAAAGTTCAGTTGGATTAATCCATGCCCTTTACTTGTAGCTGAAGCTGTGTGGACAAACACATGATTTTGACAGACACGACTCAAAATTTGCTATCTGTTTTCTATTTGCCATACTCTTTATCAAAGTAATTTAAAAAAATAAAACCTGGGAACAGCGTTCCACAGGGTGCCAAATTTGCAGCGAAAGCCCTGTAGGCTCCTGTCACACAAAATTTTGACAAGCCTTGCCAAGTGGTTTCTCCAGGATGCAAACTGCTTGCCAAGTGACTGGGCCCTTTGTGTGGCAGTTGAATGCTGCAGATGGGAAGGTTAGCAAAGGGCTTTGACAGGAAAGGGAAACTGCTGTTTTCACCCTGTGAAGTTCTCCATGCACAAATAAAACACAGTCTCCTGCTACAGGGTGATGCTTGGTGTACCCTCCACATCTCTGCAGAGATTATTTTCTAACTGAAGGAAGAGTGCACCCAAAAGTAATGTCACAGTGTGTTAGCAGAACTGAACAAAACCACCCCTGAAACCAAACCACCCAGGGACATTCACAGGGCATTTCAGACCTGAGGTCCAGGAAAAACAGGACAGATGCCTCCAGCCTATCAAATTTCCAATCTGTACAAAGTTCATTCACTGTTTAAGAACTTTACATTCAAACAGGCCTTCCCAGTGAGAGTAAGATGACTCCCTGCAGATCTAGAATACCAGAAGCCAGTGCAGAATACCAAGCAGAGACACACACCAATATGCACAAGCTATATTCATTCTCGTGTTTTGCTCTATGTAGAAAGCAGCTGAAGGCATGCCATGTGATGAAAGCAATTCTCAATTGCCATCTAACAGCAGTTTGGGATCCCATCTTCAGCACGGACAAGGCAGCACCCTCTTTGCTTTCTGCAGTACAATGCAGATACAAAGTGCAACTTTCTGAACTGTGTAGGGGCAAAATACTTGGTTGAAGACTTCCTTCTTCAGGAGCACTCAGCATAAATCTGAACATCATTTAAGATGAAGCAAGAACTCCCTCCTTAAGTGTAGCAAGAGAGTAAATCACCCAAAACATCAGCTTTTTTTTTCTTTTGCTACCTAATGAGCTACAAAATAGTTACAGCTTACTACCTACCATCCCATTTGTGCTGGTTTCAGGTGATAACAGAAACTAAATTTATCCAGTAACATGCTTCAATGTAGTTTTAGGTGTCTATTGAGGAAAAAAGAGAAATCCCAATAACCAGCTGGGTCAACTACAATATGAAATATAAATATGTATCCTCGACTTGAAGTCAGCTGATTTTTGTTTCTGACATGCTGTGGATGCAACATACATACATACAGAACAAATCACAGTTTGCAGCAGCAAACAAGCCAGCTGAAACAGTAATCAATGAAACCAATATAAAGTTTGAGCAGTAAATAAATTAAATAGTAGCAGTGGCTGCTACTAAAATGGCATGTTCTTGGCAACAAAACATAAGCAAGGGAAAATGAGTTTTTGCTGAATGACTGCAGCAGCAAGTGAAACTGGAAATGTCCCACCTCAAATGACATAGTGAGGTTTCATGCGTATTAGGGCCAGTAGAGCAGCATGAAAGAAAAACAGAGTGAATAAAAGGCCCTTACATTGGTTTCTCTGGTTTTCCTAGACTTTGATGTCAAACCAAACAGGATTGCTGCATTTGCTGCCTGACAGTGAAATAAGACAGACTGAACAGATTGCTTAACCCCATGAAACACAAGGCAGCCCCAGCTATGAAAGGTGGCATCTGGAGTATTCCCTATCCTGCAAGGTGAAAGGTAAGGGGAGACAGGATCTCTCTGGTAGTAATCAAACCCAGTATTAGCTACTGCCAAACACTGAAGTTAAACTTCTGGAGCTAGCAGACAGTCTAGTTTCCTCTCTTCCTGAAGGAAAAATCTTTAGAAAGCAGTTATTACTCAAAGTCTATTTATCTAAATTGTTTATCAAAAAATGTTGCATATGCTACTACCCCAAACAACATTAAAACTCAATTGATTTCACAGGCTATGACCAAGGTAGAAATTGCCCTCCTCAAATTCAGGCACAGACTGCCTATATTATTTTCAAAGCAGTAGGTACATTAAAATTAACCTCTTGTCCACAAATTTGGACATCACATAATTGTTAACATCCTGAAATATGGGTTTCCAGGCCCTCCATACCCACTGGCTCCTGTACACGAACCCTGCACTGTCTTTTGTATCCAGCAATTTTAGATAGCAGTTCCAAGCACCATAGACAAGCCAAAACATCTTTTAAACAAATTTTACCTGAGTGTCTTAATTTGTTGCAAAAGCCTCAGGTAAAACCTGAGATTTCAAGCAATTAAATTACACTTGGAGCAATGTAGGCATAACAAACATACCATTTCTTGCAGAAATTTTCTCAACCACATGAATGTACTTCCTTTCTTCTCAAATATGTGTTGTTATGCTAAGTATAATTTTAATATTAATAAAACAGCAGACTCCTCCAAAAATGGGTAAATGTACCCAAGACAAAGCTGCGTATGAGAACTGCACTTGTTTTCTACAAATGCACCCAAGTATGGCTCTGTAACTCACCTCAATTTTATCTGTTTTTGCATCTCCCCAATAAAGCTTGTTTTTCTCAAGATCCAGTGCCAAGCCATTAGGCCACCCAAGAGAAGTATTCACCAGAACTCGCCTTTCCGAGCCATCCAAATAAGCACATTCTATCTTTGGGCTTTCACCCCAGTCCGTCCAATACATGTAGCTGTAAATAACAAAAAACAAACAAACAAAAAAACCCCCAAAAAACAAACAAAAAAAAAAAAAAAAAAAAAAAAAACAAAAAAAAAAAAAGAAAAGAAAAAAAAAAAGGAAACAATTAATGCATGCAACACCAGGACAAGAGTTAAGGTCTGTGTCGCTTTTAAAAGAATTTGCTTTTTGCTTCCCCAGCAGCAGCAAACAAGCCAGCTTAAACAGTAATCAGTAATGACAATATAAAGTTTGAGCAGTAAATAAATTAAACTACTGAGAATATGCAGTGGCCCAATTCCTTCATAGTTAGGATAACACTGAAGATGCAGAGAACAGAAAATTCAACCAAATACCCAATGTATAGGTTCATTGAGGAACACTATATTTAGAAGCCACCTTTTAAGTACACAGTTATTAAAGGGATGAATCAAGGGAAAACGAGTCATTTCCTGAATATCTGACAAACGGCACAGTCATCATCCTGCAAGTTGCACATTTTCACTTTCAGGAGACCGTGAGCTGGATCCCAAGACCAACCACAGGGCTCTCAGTAAACACCAGACTTACCCCATGACAGGATTGAGCACTATGGCTCGAGGCTCATCCAGGTTTTCTGAGATAAGGATCTTCCTGGATGTCCCATTCAGCCGCGTCACCTCGATGCGGTCCGTGCCAGTATCAGTCCAGTACAGGTTCCTGGCCACCCAGTCCACAGCAATCCCATCTGGGTGGTTGATCTCCGTGGTCACCAGAGTCTGGGCCCCAGTGCCATCGAGGTAGGCCCGACGAATTGCCCGGACATCATCATCAGTCCAGTAGATGTAGCCTTCCACAGGGTCATAGTCAATGGCAATTGCATGTCTGATGTTGTCTATCTGCAGAATAATGTCAGTGAAATCCGGCATGTCCAGGGAAATCCTCCTCAAGTCAGTTCTTCTGGCAAGCAGCAAGACCTCCTCAGCACCTGAGGAGAAAAGCATTCATGGCATCATTTGTACTGCTACTGATGTGAAGATTTCAGTGGAGCACAGCAGGCTCTGAACTGCTACTGTCGCTGCAACAAGAAGAGATTTCCTTAAATAAGGACATCAAGCTTTCATGAAAATATAGGCTTGCTTGTATTTTAGATGGCAATTTCTCCCAGCCTTCTAAACTAATACAGACCATAGCAATCTGTCTCTAGAATCTAAAAAAAATAGAATTTGGTGGGTGCGGGTCCAAATATTTCATCACATTATAGAGACTTGCTCAGCCAAATGTCTCACTAGCTCTATCAGTGCACCAGACAAGTTTTCACACATGCCCTACGCAGTAAATGACAGGGGCTAACAGAAGACTGGAGTATTTTGTAAACAAATTCCATTAATTATTTACTCCAGACAGTCCAACAAGAAAACAAGTCACAACCACAGCAAGTATTTATCATTTGGCCACAGATGACGCAAAATAATTCTAAGGCAATAGGATTGCTGTTCTTTTCTCTCCCCTATTCTTTCTCCCCACTGAAGTTTTCCTGCTTGTGGAAAGGGTGCCAAAAAACAACTTGGAGTACATTTCAAGGACAAATGGAACCTTCACTTGACTGACACTGAAGTGGCAGCTTCTTTTATTAATGCAAAAAAAGGGACAGACAGCAAATGTGCAGTTGCTTAATAAAGTTTCCCCACATATACCCATGCATGCTTCAGTACAAAAAGAGAAGTATGTGAGGTTTTTCTTGCTTCTGTTACCAAGTTTATGTTGGGTTTTTTGAAAACTGACAAGGAAACTTTATTGTTTAGCAATACTCCAAAACTGGAAACCTAAATAAAAATCATTTGTTGCATTTCATCCAGACCAGCAAACACCACTAGGAGGTGGCAATTTCCAGTTTCCCCCAACAGCTGAGGCTGAATCAAAATGGCCATCATGGGGACATATCTAAGAATAACAGAAATTCAAATGTTCATGAGAACATTCTTCTGAAATACTTCACACCTAGACATGCTTATGTCGTTCCGAAGACACAGAAGTTGAATCTATTGTACAACACAACCAAATTTACATTCACTATGGGTGCTGGATTTGAGTTTGGAAATCAGAGTTTAGCCTCCACATATCATCTCAGAAGCTCTGAAAAGAAATAGTGCTCAGGGCACAAGTGTATAATGACAGAAACAATCTAAAAGAGCAGTATTTTAATATCATTTAAGCACCTCAAACTACCTCAAGCCATCATAACTCTTGGATGAAGCAGTGCTGCTCTCCCTCCTTGCTTGTTCTCACTTCTGTATCACCCGGCCTCACATGCAAGCACAGCATGTACTTGTACCATGGTTGTGTGCCGCAAACCACGGCAAAGAGCTGGTCCAAACCAAAACTAACTCAGTAGAAATGAAGCCATCAGCCCAAGTTAACAACCAGACCTGCAGAGCTCCACAAACACCTGTGCTGGCACAGTGAGGGGCTCCAGCAAGAATGCTTCTCCCAGTCAGCATCAGCTGACAAGGTCTGGTAAGGACAGCATCACTGTGAGGGAAGGCTTAGGCAGAAGAGAGAAACAACAACTCAAAGCTAAAAAACCCCCCAGAGAAAAGGGAGGAATGAAAGCCCATGCATTCATGACAGCAAAGCAAGAGAAACACAGCAACCACAGCAGAACCAAATACCTCATGTAACAAAGCTTTATGTCTAGCTTCTAGACTAGTGCAAGTAAAGTAAAAATTCATGCCTCAGAACTCAACATGGAAAGGGTGATGTATCTGGTCATCTAAGTGTTGTACAGACACAGAAGGGTTTTCAATTATACATTTAAAAAGCAGTTGAGATGTTGGAGTTGCTCTTTATTTAAGAGAACACCTGGAACACATGGCCAGCCCTTTGTCTCGGGGAGGATGATGAGCAAGTCAAGAGTTTCTGGATTTGTATTAAAGAGCAGAGCAGGCAGGGTGACACTGCTGGGGGTGTTTGTTCCAGGACACCAGATCAGGGGGAGCAAGCAGATGAAGTCTTTACAGACAGCTGGCAGGAGCCTCCCAGTCACACACCCTGGCTCTCATGGGTGGCTCCAGCCACCCCCATCTCTGCTGGGTGAGCTGAGCACACACAGTGCACGAGGCTCCTGCAGAGCACTGATGTCAACTTTCTAACACAGGTGATGGAGGAAAGATATGCTGCTGGACCTTGCACTAACTAACAACAAAGAACTGGCTGGGATGTGAATGTGGGGGGCAGTCTTGGCTGCAGTGAGCAGGACACGGTGCAGCACAGGATCCTTCAAAGAAACGGGATCCTGAGTAAGGTCCTGAAAAGATAACTGATCTCTTCAGGCATCTCCTTGGAACAATCTCGTGGGAACATGCCCTAGAGGGAAGAGGGGTCCAAGAGAGGTGGCTAATACTCAAGTAACAGCATGGCAGCTGTTCATACACTCAGGTTTATATCCACCTTAACCTCTGAATTTCTACAACATCAATGTGTCTGCAATCATAACCTTAATACTGAAGTTACAAGTATTGTGAAGCAGAGGACCATCAAATACAAGCCTAGCAAGTGATAACACAGCAATTACCAATATTACATGTATTTCTAGGATAACCAACATTACAAGCCTCATTGCATGGGAACAAACAGATAAGAATCAAATGCATATGTTTTGCCTCTTCACACAAGTGATTGCAGGGTCACCTTGGTTCACTGTAAACAAGTTCAGAGGAAGCAACCATCAGTCTAAGGCCCAGATTGTGCCTAGAAATGCTGACTAGACAACAGGCTGAAAGACACTGTTAACACCCCCTAAAACTCACAAGTAGTACCAAAACAGCCTTCACTTCCTCACAGCAGCAATAATTAGACTCAGATTTATCTCCAGCTCTGTGATAGGTTCACCTCTGCATAAGACCATGTACATATTTGCACTCAAAGTATTATTTTGACCGGGAACAGGACAGCCCAGCCACCTTGAATCAGCTACATGACTAGAATCTTCTTGCAAATCAAAAGAAACAATTTATTTCTGACATGTCCAGCTGCTGTGACTTTTTCTCCAAGCAAACACTACTGCAGCTACAGTCCCAACCTCAGTTCTGTCCCATGGACATATACAGCTAAAAATAAACAGGAAGAAGAAAACTTCTCCCTGCTGATCTAGCAAACAAAAAGAAAATCTTCAGTTGACAACTGGGACATTTTGTTGGTAGTTGAATGAGATATCTCTTGGAAATTTCTTCTATTTTCTAACATAACTTTAACTGAGGCTTGTGGGGGAAAAGAAATAATAAGGGGAATGAGCTACCTGCTTAATTCTGTAGGGATGCTTAAAATTAACGACTCTTGACAGACATGCACCTATATCCTTGAACAACAAAATACACAAGAACAGAGAAAATGTTACCACAGCATGTATCACGAAGTTACACCTCCACTTGAAAGCCTGTAATAGATTGTTATCAGAGGTAATTTTTGATAGGTGCAAATCCTGTCTTTTATTACAGCACAGCTTAAAATTACAGTTGGTTATAACTGTATTTGACTCCATTAACAAATTTCTGCTAGAGAGAAAGAGTTGGCAGCAGGCTCTGAGCACAACACCAAGAGGTGAGAACTTGACACTGGTTCTCTCTAAAAACCTGGACAAACACGCTTGTCTGGCTCATTAGTTTTATCTGTATCATGGAGGTATTTTGATTATTAATGTTGGTAGGAATGTTTTCAAGGCTGCAGAAGTGCTGTGCTGTGACTTGCCCAGTGTTATCCTAGGTACCCTAGAATCTGCTTAACACATTACAGCCAGCTATTTACCTAGTGCTAAAGTGCTGTAACATACATTTAATTAACTTCATCTTCAAAACCTCTCTCACTGCAGTCACTTCTGTAACCACACGATCAAGAGATTCCCAACAGAACTGCTAACTGTTACAACATGATCATTTATAATACCACACAATGAACAAAAGCCTTTTTGAAGGGGAGTGGGAAATGCAAGCAATTCCAACATCACAATTGCAGCAACCAAACACTTCAGCAGAAGTTTATGAGAAATTCTCTATGCAAACCATAAATAGAAAACCAGGAGGGACTAGATCAATCTAACTCTTCCATCCAGAAAACATTTTAAAATACCCATACTCCAATTGTTTTACTTTTTCAACTAGTTTAAATTTTGAACTGCTTATTTTTCTCTATTCAGCTCAAGCTTTCTGCAGACCTTCAAGAGAAATGTTTAGAGTAGATCTAATCACCATAAGTGCTGATGAGCTGTTCTGGTTGACATACAATCACAGAAAGGTTTGGGTCTGAAGGGACCTTTAAGATCATCTAATTCCAACCCCTTTGTGAGAGTCAGGGATGCCACCCACTAGATCAGGTGGCTCAGAATCCCACCCAAGCTGGCCTTGGACTCTTCCAGGGATGGGGCATCAGAACAACATCTGAGTTTACAAAAAAACCCCCAAAAAACAAATAAGACGACTCTAAACTCTATTTGCAATTAATAAATCCTACAGAAACAGGTTAGGAGACATTTTTTTTTGGAACTTACACAAGGTGCTTTCCTGCCATACCCAGAAATCAGTATTTTGAATATCTATGCTAGGATATCACTCTTGCTTTGATTTGGTTGGTTTGTGCTCTTGTTATTAAAAATTCATGCTTCACTGCTGGAAATGGCAACTGTATTCTATTTGCAAAACTAACTGCAATCAGAGCTGACAACAGCAAACAGACATCTCACCGGCTTGACAAGACCCTTTTTTATTCTTCCCTTGGCCCACTTCACGTTTGACAAGTAACAAGACATCTATAACACAGGAACAAATGCTCCAATTTATTCACCCAACCTAAACATGTGGACTGCAGTGGCTGCCTCTGTTAATCTTTGCCAGAAAAGGCCACGCTATTCCTCTCCCATTTGTCTGTCTGCTAATTAGGCTGGAACAATGACCTATTGTAGGACTCATCCCCCAGTTTTATGTATATGCATGAGCATGCACCTGCATGTACAGACTCAGTCTCATTACAAACAACTCTGGAAATCTCGAGACTTGTGGGGAGAAAAATCAGATACACTCTGAAAACAGGAAAGGTTTTAGCTCTGCTCCAAAGAACAAAATGGTAAGGGCTTTCTGAAAAGTGTGTGTTAGAAGTACTTTGACTGCAGGCAACTCCCTTACAAGCTGTTTGAGCACAGCTACCTCAGCACTCTTGATAAACAAAATAGATTTATCAAAACAGCAAGGGATTTTGTTGGTTGCTGCAATACAGTGAATTATCTAGCAAACTTCCAGTGTATGGCAAAAGGCGGCCAGAGTATGGTTTTGGGAGAAAACATGGACTGTATGAATATTGGTAACACTACCATGATGTTTAATAAGCTTTTCAATATTCAAAACAACTACAACACCTTGCACAAGGGTTTAACATTAGTCACTCTTCACACCAAAAAAAAAAATGATGCAATGAAACTGACTGGATATAAATCAACAATACTCTGTAAAATCCCCTTCTTGCTCCTCAACCTCCTCAGAAAACAGTAATATTTAAGGAGTTGAAAGAAACTTTAGCAATACCTAGAAATGAATGGAAAATCTTTTTATACCTTCTCCGTGGTTACCTTACTAGAGCCAGTTGCAACATGAACAGCACTATGCATTCCAGTCCAGGCTTTTATTTATCTTTCAGTCTGAGAGGAAGACAGGACTGCTTCTTCTTACTGTGTGACAGTGCTGGGCTGGGAAAGGCTGCCCAGGTCCTCTCCAACTGGACACTGCACATGCAATTTAAAACCAAGGGCTGCGTGCAGTGGGAGTGTGCGACCAGCAAAATAGAAACAGGAAAGGTTTCTTTGAAAGAATGTTTTGAGTGGCCACATTCAGACAGGACTTGATTTAATTGAAAGGTAAGTAAGCATAAGGAAAACTAACAATTGTGACAAAGAGCGGAAATACCAGAGCACTTACGTAACTCATAAATTACATCATTTCTGTCTGCATGGTACAGGGAAAAGCTATTGTCTCCTGTTTCTTCCACTATCATAGCAGCAGACTTCTAACTTTGCCTGAACCAGAAAAAATACCTACAAATCAGAGTTTTGACACATTCACACAGCCACCAAAGTGAAATCCCACAAATGGAATATTAGTTGAACTGCACAGCTGATAAGATCATTAGCACAAAGCAGCTTACTAGGACAAAAGTAAAGTTTCTTCCAGAAAAGGCTGTTGCAAGACAGAAATCACAGTTACCCTGTTCTAGTTTAGAAAGGAGTTTCTGTGAGACACATTCAGTTTTACATGCCCAGTACTATACTTGTGAGCACAAAGGTTTGAGAAGTTACTGAAGAGGAGTAGACAACTCTTAGGAAGATTTACTCAAAACAGCATTAATATAAGTCATAAATGCATTGGTATTAGCCAGAATCAAAGGTCAGCACAGCCATCTGGCAACTGCTGTACCAAGCAAAGAAGCTGCCCTTACACACAGCTTTCACCCAAAGAGCTCAAAGCACTTGAGCAACTAAGTCTTACCCTGCCCTGGGGTCTGTATATTCTCTGTGTGCTTTAAAAACAGAGAACAGAAAGTTGGAAATGTTAAGTGGGAAATCTGTTACCTTATGGATATCATACTCTCAGCTTCTACTCTTTGTTAACAAAAAAAATTAACATCCCTTGGCACAGAATTCTTAATAACAGTTCACTGCAAGCCATAGGAAGAAGGATGGGCCAAGAAAAAGTCTGCCAAAAATCCCTACTGCTAGAAAAAGGGTAGGCTTTGGATTGTGGTGTTTCATCACAAAGAAAGGTTTTAAAGTTTACGTGTACCTCTCTCTGCTAGAGATACACAACTCCACTGGCTCAGAGCAAGGAATCACTGACTTTGGAACTGACATCCATTTTACCACCTAGTTTCTGTTAAACAGAGTTTTGGCAGTAACACCTCAAATGCACAGAGACAAGAATCAAAAATTCATTACAACTCAACAATATACATAATTAATATATTTTAAAAATGAACAAAAAGACAGTAGGTTTTCTACAATCCCACTTCTATTGACTTCTAATTGCAGATGTTTCCCATTCAGCAAGAGACCTTGAACATATTAAGTTTCTTTGCACTGCTGTCATCCTTTACACAAACAGAAATAAATATTTACACCCCACAAGCCCTCTCTGAGACTGAAAACTGTGCAATGCTTTGAAATTTAAGCATTATTTACTATGTGCCAAGTCTGATGGAGGCCCAGAAAATTCAATTCTAAACTGACACAATCAAGGAAAAAGCAAAACAGCAAAACAAAACAGACAAAAAAGATACAAACAGCTGCAAATTAGGGTTTGCAAATCTAGGGAGAGTCTCAATCTCACATTGATGCAGTAAAACAGAGGGACAGCCACCCAGTGCTGGAAGAAGCAGTCAAGCCACAGCAGCTTAGGCTGTTATCACTGGGTCTTGGAGACTTTGCCTGTGTATGTTCCTAGCACAAAGAAAATGCAAGATAACAAAGTTTACATCTAAACCTTTTCAGTGCAGGCTCAGGGTGTGGTTCTTTTGCAGCATAAAACCAGATTCAATCCAGAGACTCAACAGAGCTGAAAAGGGAGAGCTTCACTATTTCCTTTATAGGCACACACCAAAAAGAAAAAGAAAAAAAAAACAAAACAAAAACAAAAAACCCCTAACCACAAAAATAAGCTCTAACTAGACAGAGTTTCAGAGTCCTGGAAAGTAGTCATCAATTTGAAACATGCACCAACAAAGCTTGAAAAGAAAGTTTCATTCACCATAGCCCAGGAAAACCACCGACAACAGAACGAGATGATGATGTGGCAGACCTTCAAGAATGCTCCTCACTCCCTCCAGGTTTGTTCCTTATGGCATGTTTCTAATGGCCTTTATCCAGTGAAATTATAAATAAGGCCATTTCCATATGAGGCTATTTCATTTTGTCGCTACACAAAGTGGTCCCCATTCAGAAGTATAAAAGTTGCTATGAATAGAAAATAATGTAAACTTTTCATATACATCAAATAAACTCGCCAGCATAACACACTAAATAAAGCAAGGGGAGGGAAAACAGACTCAAAACAAAGATCTACACATGAATGAAAGGGAAAAAAACCCACTCACTAAATGGAGTGGAATGAGAAGAGGTAGATTTCCCTCTAGATTTCCCAAACTCTCAGGAACCCATTACTGAACAGTTTTTAATTACAAACTTGCAATTTCAACAATTCCTGGATAAGCACAGGAATTACAGTACACCTTTGGGAGTGCAATAGGGAGAGAGGGAGTGAAGAAAAAGTCATCCATCTTGGGATAAAGTCTCCCTACAGTAGTCAAACACCAGGCACAGGGCAGAAGACACCTAAGAAATCAAAGCACCTTGCAACCAAAAGCCAATGGTTTTCCACAGCTGCATTTCAATCACAGAGCTGTCAACAGGGAGAAACAGATATCCAGTCTAGGCAATAAGGTAAAATACAGTTTTCTTTTTGCCTTTGTATCTCATGACAAAAAAGTTAGGACATGAGTGCTACTTCCCAATAGGGCTCCAAATCAATGATAGAATGTAATCAAAATTTATCTACTGATACACCAGTTTCTCTTCCAGCATCTTCCAAGTGCTAGAATTCTCCAGATAGTTACTCACACAATGTCAGCAGAAGTTTTATCAGGTATTTGAAAGAACTGATTCTACAGTAGTTATCCCAAATAAAATATATCTCCCTGACCCTTCCCTTTCTCAAAAGGGCTGTTTTTCTCAAATTAGTGGTTGATCTGCTTCATCAGAAAGTCTGGATTAATCCATACTGCTCCTCTTATTTATCAGGAACACACACCAGCAAAGAAACCTTCTCTGGTGGTTAAATGGCATGAAATAAGTACTTCACCATGAAGGCATTTGTCTGCCAGCTTGTCTTGCTTGGAGGCTTTGTTGCTGTAATAAATTCCTGATAGCTCACCAAGGAAAAAACTTTCAAAACATATGATGTGCACCAGAAATACACGGGAGATGAGAAGAAAGTGCCTTAGCATTTCTTCCTTCAATATTCTTCAATATGTCTCCTGCATATTAAAAAAACACTGTACATATTATGCAGTATTAGCCAGCAGGTTCCAAAAACAGTTTTCTATTTCACAACATGCAGAATGGCAAAGAGAAATAGGACACTGGGAATGGCAGCCAACCCGGATCAACGGCCTCAACAACAGGATCCAGGATAGAAAAGGGTAGCTGACTCTTCAAACACCTGAAGCAAGTATTTTCTTTTCCAGTTATGAAAATGTGGGGGCTTTTTTCTGGTTTTCATTTGGGAGAACAGAATTTCCTCATTTATTTGAGAAACTGCAGCTGTCACACCTTGCTCACAGAAACCCTACAACTTCTAACACCACACAAGACTAACTCACAGCCAAACTCTCCCATTTTCAAGCAAAGAGCAGTTGCCTTCCACTGGAGAAATGCCTCTGCTGAGTTGAGGTCAATGTACCATGTCTCAAATGGCCACTGACATTCTGACATAGCAGGGACAATATTATTGCTAAAAAGCAGCAGGTTAGTTACAACATCTAGACTGAGATACCTAAAAGGAGCCAGATTTCTACAAAGGACCCATCAACTGAGGTACATTTGAGGAGTGGGAGCAGAAGAGGGAAGAAATTCTCCTTGTTACCACTTTAAAACAACCAAACTCCTGCCACTGAATATATACAAGGTTCTAAAAATGAGTAACTTTTTCATTTGACTCACATTATGCTTGAAGCTCAATATACAGCAGCAGTTCTCATGCTGGCTTTAAGGAATGCTCATGCTGATGCACAGCAAGAGTTTAATTTCCACATCTCAAGCAGTGCAAACCCCTTTTTCTATAAGGGTAGATTTGCTGTGGTAAAGAAGCCACTAAGATAATTGTGAATTCAGGTACCTGACTCACTGTGAAACCTGCCAGCTACCTCAGCATTAAGGCAAGCAACTAGCAAGAATTGATGCAATTGTGGGTATTTATCCCTAATATATTTTTTGTACAGCCTTTAGGAAAGGCCCCTTATAGGAGCAATTCATTACCAAGCATTGCATGGGTAGCATCAGCTCACAAATCTGTGCCCCAGCACAGGGACGTTCACTTTTTCAGAGTTCAGTAATAACATCAGTGTGAGCAGAAGCTGAAGCACCATTTGGATATGGTTGCTTCTGCAGCCAAATTCTTTGTCTTCAGCTATGGCAGAGGATCATTTATGCTTTTATAGCCCTTCCTGGAGACAGTTTTGCTTCGTCATCTTAGAATGACAGAATATCTCAAGTTGTATTACTTAACTATTGAGTCCAACTCCCTGCTCTTTGCAGGACCACCTAAAACTGAACCCTGTGATCAAGAACATTGTCCAGACACGCCCTGGCTTAGAGCTATACTGAGCCAATGCCCAGTGTACTGAAGGAACATACTTTACTTGGCACTGCCCTTACTTCCAGGCATCACTTTTTCGTGCAAAGTTCAAAATATCAAAAGCATTCCTCCAAAACTATGGAAAACTTGGATGTTGCATTTGTCATCTATTCCTTGTATGGCATGCAAATACACCTATACCTCAGCCTACCTCCCTTAGAACTTCTTACCAAGAGGCCTCTCACATTGCTTTCAAACACAAGAAAGACAACAGAATCATGACCTTTCCCAACACAAATGGAAAAAACAATAAATCAGAGTAAAATTAAATCTAAAAGAAAGAGATTCCAGTGTCACAGAAAGGCTTGGCTTGTTTTGGTTTGTGTTTTATGTGGAAGCAAGTAAAAAAGGTTCCTCTTAATAGATATTTAAATTTAGTTAGAAAGGAATTTAAATATGTAAAATGGATCAAGAATTAATGATATTAAGGCCATGTGAAATTGCTGCAATGAATTTGCATAATGAGTAAAGTAAAATTCTGTAGCATTTACTGAAATATTTTATCTATATACTGCAGCAAGCATTACATATTTAATGAGAAATAAAAGAAAATCCTGAAAAATATTTTTTTTAAAACTAGGGGTCCAGAAGCTTCCAGAAGCTGCATGAATCTGGACTAATTCTGACATTGTGTAGCTCTGAGTGTCCTTGCTGAAGTTAAAAAAATAGAATAAAAAAAGAACATTAGCTGAAGTCCCAGTTTATCCTACCTATTACAGCTTCATAGCCAGAGAGCCAAGCTAGTAAAGACTTTTGAGAGTGAGGTGTGGAATATTGAAAATATTTTGCAGGTATTAGCCCTGGATAATAGGTTTTAAAATGCTATCCAACTAATTCTAGTTCATATACTTTGACTAACTTGATACTATCAGAAAATTATGTGCAATGAGAATAAGAACTTTTGGGAATGCAACTGACAGGGAGAGGGAATTCAGGAAGTCAAGTGACTGCTTACAGGAAATATATCCACTTAGAAAAAAGATGAGGGTTTTGGCATTCCTTTAGAAGGCCTGCAGTGATAGCTGTATGCCAGTGATACTGAACACAGCAGAAAGAATTGATATATTTTCCAGAAACATAAGAGAAACATGCTGCTGAATGCTGTTTACAAAAACCAGCTCAGTCTTGGAAGGATGCAGACACACAGCTGCTGTACAGGAGACTGGGATCAGGGTTTAATCACAGTTAGCTGGCAAGATACACAAAAAACATCTAAACTTCCCTAAATGTGACTGACCTGAACCACATGATCAAGCCACAGAAGGAAGGAAAAAGCAGAGGGAGTCATCCAATATTCTGAGACTGCAGCTTTGCCCAGCAAAGCAAAACAAACTTGCTCCACACAGGCAGAACAGGGTGCAAACACCCAGCTCCATTTTATCTGGAAACATTCACTTCAAGTGGTACAAGTTACACCAAAGGTGCACCAGAGCTGGAGTGAGAAACAGATAAATTCATGTCATTCACTGTGCACAATGAGAAGCATGAGGGAAGTCTATCTGCTCAAAAGAGGTGACAGGTATCACCTGAAGTATCTCCCAGGTAAAAATGGAGCAAATAATTTGCTGCTGGAGACAAGACAGCCATCAATACATTTGTCTTTCTCACAACACTACAAACTACCACTGACCCACAGAACTCACTAAATCCTAGGAAGGGAACTCCAGGAGAGGAGAAAGAACAGCTTCTTGAAAGGAGACATTGCACGCAAACAGGAGACTCATGAATCAAAATAATTCTGTTCATAAAGAAAATAAATGTGATCCTTAAGCAATGAAAGCAAGAAAAAATTCAGGATGGTCCTAAATCAGCAAAATTACTAAAAGAAGGTCCCCAAGATTGTGAAATTTCCCCTCTTTTGCTCTGCTTTTAACTGGCCTATTTGCTGGTAGAATTACACAACCCTTCTAAATGACTGCAACCAAATTTTGGTTCCTTTCTCAAATATTCATGCAATTGCTCAAGTTAGCTTAGGAAAGGCATTCAAACAAATTAACAAAACAAACAACCAAACAAACAAAACATAGATCAAGAAAACTACCTAGTATGAGAACTGAAGTTCCATTTGGAGACATGAAATTTCACTAGTCAGTTATTCTTGAAAGTTACAAGGTGTTACCAGCTCCTACTGAGTAGGCCACTCTCCACAAGCACAACCAGAACCATCAGACTCTGACAGCCTTTACAAACTGTGACTTCATTACCTGCTATGCCAGCAAGATTAGGTTCAGATACCCATCTAATACCATGTACTTGACATATCCAGCAAGACCATAGTGGTCCAACACAACCTCCCAAGTCATTTCAAAGACCAGAGTTTGAATGTTCACTTTGCTAGGAGTATGTGGTCAGGAGCATCTGATTTACTTTCCAAAGTTATAACTCCCTTGCTTGTTGTTATGGGAACTTCAAGGTAGTGCAGAACATTTTCAAGCCAACAGAGGAAAACAGGTCTAGCACCATGGGTCTGCAAAACAATAAATTTATCTATTTACCTCCACAAAAGATATACACATTCCCAGAGGAGAACATACACTTGATGCCAGTTGCTATGTATGTATGTATGTATGTATGTATCTATCTATCTATCTATCTATCTATCTATCTATCTATCTATCAATCATCCATTAGTAGTGATGGATATTTACTGCAAAGGCAATTTTTAAAAATTTATTCAGAGCAACTCTTTAGAACCAGAGAGAAAGCAAGAACGAACACCAAAAGTACAAAACTACAGGAAAATGAATTATATTTCAACACAGGCACAATACTTAAGGTTCCAGCATATCAATTATTAGTTTAGTCAAAGCATAAAAATCCAGAGTTTCATGATATACAGATGTAACTCAGCAAAACAAATACTGGCACAGCCTGTCCTTGAATTCATTTTTTTTGTTAATTACCTAGGTCCTTTACCATTTGTAAAGAGCTACAGAGTGCTCTCATCTGAACATTACCAATGTATGTTTACTTCAATATTCAAGAGAGCTAATTCACCTAAGCACCCCAGGGCTTTTCTGCTCAAGAATTCTTTCTGATAGACATATACAGAAATAACATTCTATAGTTACATTTGCACCAGTAAACTCCCCATGTGGACAGGGATTTTGAGAACAGAATGCTTTTCCCTTCTGCAGGTAAACCCCCAGCAGCTTTTGTGAAATTCACTTAGCAGCCTGAAATCAAAGCAGCTCACATGCCCAAGTGACTCTGCGCTTTTGCACCTCTGCCCAAGCCAAGAGGAACAAAGTGAAGAGGTGGTCAGCACCCGTGGGTCTGCAGCTCCTGCTACATCGCCGCTACAAAGGGCTCGTGTGGAGAACAAAAAGTCAGCTCCTTGCAACCAAGGAGTTAATTAGCAAGATGGGAAAGAGAAGCACATGGATGTTGGCATAAGGCAGACGGGCAACAAAAGATGTGGAGCTTGGGAAAGAAATAATCCATAAAACTGAATGAAAAAGCTACATTCTTATGCAAAACCAGATTTCCTGTTCTCATCCCACTTTTTTGCCCTCCTTTGACAGAAAACCCTTGGCAAACTGTCTGGCCTGACAATGGAAAGGTGAAAGCACAGTATAAGCAGTTGGTCCTGCTTGTGCTATCTGCCAAAATGCCAAAAGCAGGCTGACCTTTATTCCCACTGCCAGAAACATGAGGTCAATATGAACCTCCAAAAGGTTGTCCTGAGCATTCAGTGAGGGGTTTTTAAAAGCTGTGAAAGGGAAACTTTCCAAAGCTGGAAGGAGTAAAGGGAAAAGTCTCTTAGCAGCTGCAAAACTACCTTATAAGCCTTTCAATTAGAGTAGGATGAGCTAATAAAACCGGCCCTTAAACCCTGGAGATTCAGTGTTTAAATTGTGCTTCTGGTTCACAATTGAAAGGCATCTCTTATGCGTGCTCTAGTACACAGAGGAATCAAGCCACATCAGAAAATTATTATATTACTTGACTAGACTCAAAAGCACACTGGAGACAGGCGGCAGAGTCAGCAGAACAGTCTCCAAAACCTTCCCTCCTATGTTCTATCACCATATCAGTGTTAGTTGCCTGCTTTTCTAAGATGCATCTTTTAAAAAGACCTATCAATCAGTGAAAAAAATAAGATTTCAAAGTATACCACTTTGTATACCATTCAACCTGTGAATTCAAAATATGCATCTAGTTACACTGTTTAATTAAAAGGCATGTCCTAGCTATTCTTCTCTAAACAGCTTTTTATTAGTGACACACAACCCTCTCCTACTTCTCAGGGACACCATCTAGAGCAGTATTTTCTCAGTTAACAACTCAGCCACCACTGCTTTATCACAGACCTGTTCTGGAGGATGAATGGGAGGGAGCAGCAGTTTCTCCACCGTCCAAATGGAAAGATGTCCTACATTAACTTACTTTTAATAAAATCCAGAGAACTGTCAACCCTAAACACAGGCAAAAATCTCTGATTTCTACTACAAGGGATTACTTTAGTTCATAAAAACCTCTGTCTTTGGTAGCTTAGTGGGAGGTTTGTATGCAAAATAACATTTCAGTTTATCAGGCTGCTCCTCTCAACTCAATTCTTCAAGGATCAGCTCTGAAGCAGTGAACCCAAACCACACCAACACTGTGACTGTAGAAAAAAGCCAAGTTCCTACCTGCTTTGCACGTCCTGCCATCATCTTCCAGCTGCACACCAGTGGGACAGGCACAGCTGTAGAAGGGGTCCCTTGGAGACAGCAGGCATAGATGGGAGCAACCACCGTTGTTTTCCTCACATGGAGTGTGAACTTCAAGAAACAAAGCAGATTTAGTCAAGTTTTCTAGAAGCCCATAAGCTCTGTTTTCTCCTTGAGGGAGAAATTACAGATCCCAAATGACTGCCATAAGCTTTAGTGCTAAAAAACAGAGGAATCACAACATGAAATGCTTGATTTCCCCCCCTCCCCAGCATCTTAACTCTAGGGGCACCTAAATTGAGATGTATGCAACTGATGGGACAATCAGCTCTATGAAAGAAAACAAGAATTTGTACAATTCCTACATTACAAATTCCTACTGTTGCATGTACAGGACAAGGATGGACACATGACAACTGACCACTCCTTCCTCCTTTAATGGGGAAAAAAAATGGCAGCAAGACATGAAACCATATGAATAGGTAATTATGGATAAATATTTCCCCTTATAAAAAACACTTGCAACTTTTTCAAGATTTCTGCAAAACTGTAGTTTCAATCATCATCTGAACTACTTTAATATAAACGCACAAAATGTCTGGCTAATTTGACTTTTGTTACTTCCACTGACACTCACAGGAAAAAAAACCAAACTGGTAAGGAAGGAATCCAAGCCTGATCTTAATGAAGTCAATGGCATCTGAGCTATTTTCAGCATATGCTGTTTCTCTGTGTGCTCTATTTTCTTTGTGACTGACTCAAATACTATGACCCAAGGCTGGGACATTCCTGGAGCTAAAAGCAATGACAAGAATTCAGCACAGACAAACTCTTATCTGGAGCTGTGAGACAGACCAGGGTGCTGTGCATACCCAGTAACCTCAAGGAAAACTTGCACATGTTCCATCCCCAGGATGAGCTCTAACTCCTTTTGCTTACTTTCAGGCCTGTTTACTCACATCCTATTAACTTAATTGGAATAACAAATACTATCTTTAGGGAAGCAGATTTTACAGCTGGCATAAAGAAAGAAGCCAGTCCAAATGGCAAAAGTATTTCCGCTGGACAAGACTTGATTCTTCTCAGAGCTACTCAATTATATACATTTCACAACACTGATTTTAAGTCCCATTCTCACAATCCTAAAAAACTCCAAAACCTCCAAAACCAGCTGTCACATGGAATCATGCGAACATACAAAATACATGCAGCTCTACTCAATTTTCAATACTCTACTTCCTTTGAAGTAGCACCAGAGAATGTATAGAAAAATAGAGGTACGTGTGTGTCTACATGAAAGCTCAAAACTAAAACCCTTCCATACTAAGATGTGCACAAACTATTTGATATGTACTGAAGATAACCACGATCAAGTTTGCACTGCAAAAATTGCACTTATAAGTACGACATGAACATTATATATTTTGTGGCAATTTTAATTATTAAGAAAAAGTAATAATAAGCATTTCTTACAGATGCCTTTAAAGCAATGGCATTAAAAAGATGCCAGCTAAGTTGGTATCATCCTCGTTCAAATATTCCAAACCAAAACAAGTCACTGAATACTGCACTGGATTTTGCTACCAGCTGGGGCAGTGAGTGAGTTCACACCAATTGGGGCTGGAATACTCAAAGCAAGGCACTGGATTCAAGCACTTCTACCTTTAGCAACCAACCCCTTGACAAGTGTGCAGAACTTTGAAACTCCACACTGACCACTTTGCTGATTGACATTTTCCCTGCCAGAGAAGCAGCAGCCAAGCAGGGGTTTGGGGGCAAGCAGGACGTACAGTAGGGCTGTCGGTCGGGGCTCAGGACCTGGATGTCCATGGGTGAGTAGAGGGCAGACAGGATCTCCCTCCTCTTCTCTCCCGTGCGTTTGTTGCAGGCGTGGATGGAGCGCGTCTGCCAGTCCGTCCAGTACAGAGTGTCCCCAGACAGCGTCAGGGCAAACGGGTGGGTGAGGCTACCTTCAACAACTTTTTGCCTTTTGGGGAGAAAGAGTAAGGATTAAAAAATTGATTGCTTCCACTTGTTACCACACACACATGAAAAAATTTGCCTCTGTAGAAATTCACGTAGGAAGTGTGATCTTTCAACAAATTCATGGGACCAAGAGATTCACCTGGTGATAAAAGGGACAAGCAGTCTGAAAAATGTAAAATAAGGTTTTACCCCTTCACAGCAATAAGGACACAAATATATTGGGTTTCAGAACATCATAGTATCCAATTCAGGCTCTACACTGTCCCCTTAAGTTCCTTAACTTCAGGAGCCGTGCAAATACCCAAACACAAGTGACTTTCCAAGGAAATAAGGTCCAAAGAGTGCTCCTCTGATTATAGCAGCATATGACATCTTTGCCCAGAACTTCAGTTTGCACTCAGTCTCTTCTTCCAGGAGAAAAAGGCAGAAATGACCTATGAGTCTCATTAAATGACCCCTCTCTTAATTTTGCAGCAGAAGGAACTATTTTTCAGATTAATTTTTAATGTAGAGCAAAGGTCAGTTATATTTTTCCTAAAACTAAATATTTATAATTAATAAAAATCTGAAACATTTGAAGTGGTTTTCCAATTACATACTGGCACACATCTGAGAATTAGATGAACTGGAAGCCACAAAACACATGACATTTCTAACATGTTTTCACAGGATCCCAAAATTTATACCAGTTGCAATAAATTTAGATTTAGTAGTTTTGAAGACATTTACTAAGCCAGAGAAAAGACACTGGACAATTCCTCAGTCAAAACTCTCAGGTACTCAGTTTTCACAAACCCATGCATTTTATGTATACACAAAGGTATGCACACAACTTTCAAACCAGTGTTGTGACACAGCAAAGCACTATTCAAAATTTTTCATCATATGACTTTGAGAAAGCTGAAGTCTCAGTGTCATCCTGAAGGAAAATAAGGAACTTAATTTTCTTATAACTCTATTAAATCTGCATTCATTTTTTTTCCACTGAAGATGTTTAAGGAAAAACAAAAACCAGCTAACATTTGGCAGGGAAAGGACTCTGCTTCATTTTGAGCAGCACAGGTGATTATCTGCATTTTCCAGGGTAGAAAGGAATAAAAAACACCCCCAAAATTCTTGATATATATTCAGACATGGACGAGTCTAAAACAGACTGTGACATGCAAAAAAGTACCAGAATATACATGAGAAAACAAAATTATTCATAATATTTCTCTTCTAGATATAAAATTGAAACTGTTCCAAAATTCTCTCTAATTACCACTACTTCTTACCATAAAACACAACAGAATAAATACAAATACTAATTTCACTTTCCACTCTTACCATTGCTCTTTCCTCTTCACTAATAACAGCAGTGGCTGTATCCTAATATCATAACAGCTGCTTTCCACTATGTATTGCCCCTATTTCCATCATTCTTAGATATCAAGTCTCCCTTTCTCCTGTAATTACATCCTTTGAAATAGTTCCAGAAAATGTGGGTGCAAATTGAAGCTTGCTAAGAGGCAGATTGCTCCAGTAACATTAATCCACCACATGGAATGCAAATTTCCTTTTTATTTAGATTTTGAGGTAATCCTGAATGGATTCTCCTATGGGAGGGGTGGAAGCATTTGAAACATCACAGATTTCTTTATTGTCATGGATGAGTGAAACTTGCTCCATGTTTAAGGAACAGAAACAACTTCAGAAGTTACCATCTAGTCTGAGCCCTTACTGAAATGCACCTTTAACACCAGAATCCAGGAGTCCCAACTTCACAGACATCTGTTTCAACATTGAACAGTGAAAAGGAAAAGGAAATAAATAAAAATTTCATTTAAAAGGAGTTATGATTCAGATCAATCTTCATGGCCTTTTATCAACATCCATAAGACTTTCAGAGTTATTATGCTGGACAATACCTACAAGTTTGCATGCAGTCAGACATCAAGAATGTCCAGAATGCACCCTGTACAGGGATATTCTGATCTCAAGTGTGCATTTACATGCTCTAGCACCTCAATAAAATATGCAAGAGAGCCAAATTTTTCTTAATGCAAAATACATTGTTATTTACTAAAACACTATTTGATTTATGGTCCAACAGAAATCTCTTTGGGAGGTGGGGCATGGATCTATCACAAAGTAATTTGGATAGATTGCTGGAATTAGTGCATTCAAAGTCTTTCTCCCTTTCGGGTGGCTTTTCTCTACCTTAAAATGAGCAGAATAGATTTTACTTGCCAATTACAACTTCAACATTTACACACACATGCAAGTAAAGTCTGTACAATTTGTATGTGCATGAAAACCCCAGAAAGAGCCTGGAAACCTCAAACTCTGCCACTCTCCCCCAAATCAGAGAAACATACTCTATGCTGAATCATATGAAAATCTTTCCTTCCGTCTAGGAACCTGCAGCCAGAGTGGGAGCTACCTCTGCCTTCCACAAAGGCCTTTTCCCTGTCTCCACCCTGCACTGTCAGTCAATACTTGTCACTTACTACAATGCCACCATTATCCAGCTCTTACACAATGCTCTCAAAGGAACTTGAGAGTGTTTTATAAAGGATGTCAATATTGCTATTGCTCTTTTATGACTGTGAAAATCAGGCATAGAATGCAACTCAGTAAAAAAAAAATTGAGAAACACCATGGAAAAATTTTTTGGGAGGAAGGCATATTATTCTATTACACAGAAATATGAAAAATAGAGCTCCTCCAACTTTTCACCAAGGCAAAACAATTTTATTGACACAGGCATTTTAAATGTTATGAAATCATGAAAATGTCATTTAAAACTACCTGAAGACCAAAGCCAGACAACAGTGCAGAGATTACTTTGGCAGGACATTTTACTGCATGTGACACTCACCCTTCAGGTCCAACACATCCTGCCCACTGACCACTGCACAGAACTGAAGATGCAATCTCAAATGCCAAGTCTGCCCTGCCTGAAGTGTCATTTCTCCATGTCTACAGAAGCCAAAACTTAACAGCACACTTGGACAGCAGCCACCAAAAAATTTCCACCCTGTGCTTTCCAGCAAGCTTTAGGAAATGTGCTTCCTAAGTGCTTGTGGTTTGAAACAACCCAGAATTGGTTAATTAATAGGCATGACATAAAGGACTTCTCTGGATGGGGCCATGGACAAGGGTGTCTCAATGTGTATTTCTCGTTGGTTAAAAAAAAAAACATTAACAATACTGTAAAATCCCAGTCACAAGTTAAATGTTATATTGTCTAGGGTCAAGAATAAGGAACCCCAACTATTTTCAAGACAAGTAAGAGCCTAAAAAAGAAGAACCCTGCTGTACAAGAAGGCTGTGAACAGTCTATAGTGAAATACTGATACAAACAGTCTTACTCTTAAAACCAGTTTTATAGTATGTGAGGTTATTTTTTGCAAGGCAATTAAGAATTGCATTTTTAAAAAATGGGAAAGTATTGGCATTATTCTAGATTACTAGGGGAAAAAAGTCTTATTTCATCATGAACACAGAAAGTGAGAAATTACTTACACCTTATTATAGACCAGAGAGCTTACCTAAAGGAGCCATCCAGATTTGCCCTATGAATGAAACTCAGTTTTGCATCAGCCCAGTAAAGTTTCTGCTCGTCGAGGTCTATCGTGAGCCCGTTTGGCCAGTAAATGTCGGAATCGACAATGATCTTGCGCATGCTGCTGTCCATCCCTGCCCGCTCTATCCGGGGCGTCTCACCCCAGTCAGTCCAGTACATGTATCTGAAAGAGACACACACACAAATGAGGCCACAGGACATGCAGGGACAGCAGCTCTTTGCAAAGCCTGTAATGGTACAATGGTACATTACATACAGCAGGGTACAGACACCAGTGTTTACTCCCAAAACTTTTACACACTTATTAAAGCAAATCAAACTCCAGGCTCACAAGGCACAAAGTAAGTCCTTCATGAAACCATCTCACAAGTTTTGTGTATTTACCATTGTCTCCCAAAGCTGAGCAGTACCTGATTGTTATAAGCATTTATAACTGAGTATCATCCCTTTGTGGTCAGTTGCTACAAGTTAATATCCTGTATTGCAATGACCACAGCTTCACCTCCTTTTGCAAATCCATAGAGAAAAAAAGAATGAAGTCAAGTGTCCTGAAATCTGTTTCTGTCAAAAAAATAAATCACAAATCCATGAAGTCTTAGAAAGACATTACATTTTTGGAATTTTTTTTCCCCATTCCCATCCATGTCCCAGTTTCCCTATCACTCCACCTATGGGCAATGTAAGTAGCCTGAACAGACTCACAAGAGGTTAACAGCACATACCAATTGGAAAGGACCACATCAAAGTGTGGCAAATCACACATCTGCACGAAAAGCTGAGATTGTACAGTTACAAGAGAAATGGTCTGGTGAGAAGAGGACAGTCAGTTCACAGCTGGTAAACATTACCCAGCACCACATATGCAGCCTGCAAGTTGCACATGCAAACACAACACAGCTGCCTCAGGGTTCTCAGAGAAACACACTGTCTTCCCAATGCCATGACAGCCTTTTGGGCCATGGGTTTGTGTGAGGAAGCCTTTGCCCTGAGGGAGCTCTCAAACATAACCAGGGATCTGTGCCCTGGACCCATCACCTCCCCAGGCTCCCTGCACAGTATTAGATCAACAGGAGCTCCAGATGGGCACCAGCTGGGCAAGAGCACAGAGCTGCATCTGAGCTAAGTCCTCTTAACACTGCAGCTCCAGAAAAGCATGGTAAAGAGACATTTATTCAGTCCTGCACAATGCTGAGCCAGATGTTTCATAACCTGGCTTATCTCAGACCCTTAGCTCCCCTGAGAAGACAGCACTCGCTGTGCAACCACAGTAGGAGCCACTAAGGAAGTAAATGAATGTGGATTGTGAAAACACTCTTAAACTTTATGCTTTATTTTATGAGAGAGACTCCTGTCCACACTTCAGGGATGATGTAGGGACTACATTTGTAATTGCTGTCATGTTCCTCTGCAGGGGGATCTTGCTCTCCCCCCTGCAAACTGTAGAGGCTCTGGAGCTGCTTTACCCGCAGCTGGGCCATCATTTCAGCCAAGGAGGAACAGGCAGCTCTACAGCTATCACCAGCAAATGTCCCTCACAACACACTTAACCTTAAAATGTTCAGATCTCCATGTGCATCCTCCACCCCAATTTAGGCAGATCTCCAGTTCCAGGGCAGTCACAGCACCCACACAGCAGCATTTACAATCATGAGCAGTTTGTCCCACTAAAAAGGGGAATATAATAATAATATAATAACCATGCAGATATAGACAGACAGATAGACATTGCTCACTTGTATCAAAATCCACATACACCTGAGTGTGAGATCTAACAAGTTTTCTAGGTGCAATAAAAGACTCCATATGCAGGTGACTCCGCAGGCTTCTGGCGCAGCTCACATGAGAGTGGCTGAGGCACAGTCATGTCCCCAGATGCCTTCCCAAAGCTTCCTCAGCTCCAGCAACCAGGACAGACTGACAGCTCCTGGAAAAGCAGCAGCAGTAGCTGAGAGCTGCCCCAGTTCAGAGGACAACCTATGAATGTAAATTGCCACTCATTTTGGTTTTCCTTAACAAGTCAGGCTGTAATTTGTGGCAACTCAGACTGTGTGGGGAAGCAGCTATTGACAAACAACTGAAGACAGAGAAAAGTAGCCTTAAAAAACCTGTCTGCACAACCAGATGCTGAATCACACTGTGAAACTGATATGGCCAAATACTCATTTTTGGTCAGGTCAAATCAGTCGTCTGATCCAGCTCATCTGATCCTGCTCAGCTTGCACCACCTGCATCCAGCTCTACAGGAATAAAGACAGCCAAAAGATAGACTGCTGAATGAAGAAAAACGTGGCTATTAGAAGTGACTTTGGGCCATATCATGTGGCTATTGAAATATGTGAGTGCAGACTAAAAAGGAGATTAGACCATTAGACAATTAGACCATGAAAGTTACTTAAAAGAAAAAACAAAGGAGACAAAACTAGCTAAGTCCTATTCAACCCTCAAAGCAGGTTAAAAGGATGAGAAAACATCCCTTAAATTATCATGGAACAAAATTCCTGTCCTCAGGCCTTCCATTAAAATTTCAGCCTGCACTCTCAATGCATTCAGATGAAGGAAAAAAAAAAAATCTGTAAACCAAAGAGTCCTCATGGCTTTTCTATGATATTAAAGGAGCTCCAACTCAAGAGTCTCTTCCCAAAAAATAATGTCATTTAATTTCACAGGTGACGTGTGTTTACCCTTGGCCTCACAGAGACTGCTGTACAAAACTAGTACTTTCAAATTCACAAACTTGTCACAGGAAAATTGCATCTCTACATTTCAGCTCATTAGCAGGCACCAAGCTCAATGTTACTCAAAGGTTTAATACTGTGTGGTATTAGCAAAGTAGCTGCACCACAAAGGAAGGGTCAGCAGGATGAAGATGCACTTAGACAACATGGAGAACAATCTAAATGCAGGCAGCCTTCCTTCAAAGCACTTCTCTCTTGGTTGGATTTTTCTAAAGCAACACAGCCTGTCACCACCTTGTCCTGACAACAGGCTGTCCCTGCAATCCCTCAAGTATCACACAGTTGATCTTCTCAGTGAACTTTTCAGACTATACTGAACACTTAAGGAGGTAAAGGTTTTCTTCCCTCTGTGTGCCCCACAGAATCCCATGGTCCATCACAGGAGCAGACACCAAGCCACAGAAAAGCAAATACAATTTTTGCATCCTTTTCAAAGAGGTTTCTGTCCTTTATCAGGCAGCAGGTGCTGAATTGCCAAGAATTTTAGGAAATGTGCTCTGGCTTGGGGATCTCTCAGCACATCAAGATCCTGAATTGGGAGTTTGGAAATCAATGTAAGAAGCTGCTCCTACAGCAGGACTGATGTTCTGTGGTCTAAGTGAGCCCATTTAAAACCATACCACTGCCAAATGAAGCACTTCTTCTCCGGTGCCCACCCTGGTGTTGACATTAGCATTCTAACAAGGAAAAAAAAAATGAGAAAACTCAAAACCTTTCAATTACCTTAGCAAATAATCAGTGTTACCAATGTTTCTGCAGCAAGGGGTGCTTAAACAGAGGGAGCAAAGAACAGCAGCAACCAGCCAGCTGAAGCCACCTGTGAAGCTTGCCCAGAGAAAGAGGCATCACCTCCCCCTAGGCCAGTCACTCACCTTTGAGTCTGCAATTAGCTAGGGCAGCCCTTTCCATCCCTTCTCTTCCACCTTTCTCTAGCCTAGCATCTAGGCTCTAATGACATTTTTTTTGCAGCACAAGATACAACAGAGCACTGGACATGAGACTCTAACAAGCCATAAAATTTCATGTTTTAACTGCATGCTTGTAAGGGATTTTCAAGAATGCACAAAATATCAAGTTTTCCCTTTTTTGTCCTCCTCTATTTTGAGTGACAAAGCTAGTTCAAATTAAGGTAAAAATACAGTGTTCTGGCTGGAACACGGAGCAACCTGAAGACAGACATTTTTTTGCACAAGTTATAAATCCTAAAGAAAAGAAACATCCATGGTTATTATGGAAAGAATTACACAAGCTTAACTAAACCAGCACTGTAAACTTAACTGGAACAGTAATAAGAGAATTTTTTGGGGCAGGGGGAAAGCCTCCTTGCTATGATTTATCATGAAGAAAAAAAAAAGGCTAACTATCCTTGAAATAACCCATGGATCTGATTAAAATTATTAGTCTCCTGTCAAAAGTACTGAAATCTGCTTGTACTAGCTTGTTTATCAGAGAAAGAGGAATACAGGAAAAACAGTGGAGAAATTAAAGATTTTAGTAATGTCCTGAATAATAATTAGGCCTTACAGCCTCCATCTTCCAAATGCCTGCAGTCTACAGGATCAATTCCTACACAAAAGCAGACACTTTTGGTTGGAGCTTTATGGGCAGGGGAGGAATATGGCAAAAAGCTCCAAGTAGCTTCTCAGAGAAAGGAATCAATCTGCATACTTTAATAGTTTATATGCAGGACAGGAACTGATTTTGATTCATCCTGATTTAAATTAACCTTCATTCAGGAGCCTGGAGTGACGTATTAATTCTGGGGGGGGGAAGGCTTTCCTGAATTTATTTTTTAAAGAATGCTCAAGAGTCCACATCTATTATTGACCTCAGTATAAAACAAACACTTGAAAACAGTCAAGACATCTGGGACAAATGATGGTTCTGGACTGGGGTTTTTGTTTTTCAAATAGAACCTATTTTCCAGGTGTCCAGTATATTAACAATCCCTATCATTTCCATTTCACCATTTAAAAAAAAAAAACCCGCATTTGGGCCAGATAACATTTCAGAAAAATAAGTAGACTAAGCAAAGAGTCTCAGTCTGGCACTACCTGTGCTATTATGCCTCCCAGTTTTTGAAGCCAGCTGAAAAGATGCACACTGAATAACAATGAAGAGCCTAAGGCAAGCATTTGGGTAGGTTTTTTTGTTTGGTTGATTTTCTTGGTGGTGGTAGTGTTTTCAAATGTAAATTCCAGAGTTTTAAATACCCCTGGGCCAGGGCACGCCGTAACAATTGTAAGAAACTAAAAATATCAAACTCAGTATCTCTGTACACATTAGATCGATCACATTTTAGGACTGGCATCTGAGGAGTTTTATATCCTTCTTGCATGGCAACAGGTCAAAAAAAACTAACAGCACTGAGGCTGTCAAAGAAAATGAAAACATGAATTCCTAAAGAGCTAATGATAGGAAAAAAAAGCCCTTGTGAGCAAAATTCACTGCCAAGCAGCTATTGCAAATCAATACCCTTAAAAAAAAGTAACCAAGCAGCACTACATATGCTCTAAACAAAAAGCAGACCTTGGACAAACTTGTGAGTTACTTTATTTACTTCTTCAGAGATGCTTAAGTGTCTCCCTCCCTCACTGATTTTAAACCTTAACTCCAGACTTCCAAGGCAGAAAGGAAGGAGAGGCAGGCAGAAAAAGAGACTAACATCAAATGATAATTTCACAGCACTTGCACCAATTCTGTCCCTAAACTGATCTGCTGCACCACTTTGCTACACCAAAGAAAGGAGCTGGAACAAAGCAGAGCAGAAGCCAAAGCTCTTCCAAAGCCATGGTGTAAATGTACAGTTTCTCATGAACTCACAGCCACCAAGAGTCCATCCAGTCCAGCAGCCAGAAGCACCAGACCCAAAAGAGTACATAAAATTCAGTTACTGCTCTATATGTAAGCACATACATGTCATGTGTTACATATATTACAAATATGTAAGCTCTATATGTAAGCTTCAAGCTTCACAACGAAGCTTTCTATCAGAACTTAATTAAATGCAATTCAACTGCAGCCAACAAGGCCCTGGGTTTTGGGATATAAACTACCACATTGAATCAGGGCTTAAATGGTGCTTCCTTCCTATCAGAAGAATGGGACTGAAAACCACCTTGCAAAAACAAACAGATTTTGAAGTTGGCAAACTGCACCCCAGTGGGGGTTTTTGTTGGCTTTGTTTTTGGGTGAGTTTTTTTGTTTGGTTGGTTGGTTTGTTTTCTTTCCCCTGCTTAACTCATTTTAAAATTCCAGGTGCAGGAGCAAAACCAGAATGAAGACCATATTTCCCCTCAGTCTTAAAGCTGCAGGTTATTTCTTATTTCCCAGTGCTTCATGTCTCTTGTCATTATTTTTACAAAGATTAGAAATCAGGATTGTGCCCTCCAAGAGCAGCCAATCAGCCATCTGAGCTGGAAGGTATCACAGACATAATAAAAAGCAGCCAACGTTGCCCAAACACTTTTTCCATCTCCCAAAATGCAGTACAGCTGCCAAACCTTACATAACCTGCTTACACAAAAGGGGCCAGTTGTACAGATGATATAAATCAGTACAAACTTCTCCAATTTCAACAATGCTCTTGAACTTATACAAGCCCATGGCATAAAACAGGAGTTTACAGGAAATTGCTATGAAGTTTAGATTCCTGCACATTTAAAACTTACTTCCCCCATCCCACCTTTAAAGCTACAAAAACTCCACTGTGAAATTAAATATCCCCAACTGTTTACAGAAGAAAAGAATGTCTATCTCACATAGCATTAAGCTGCAAATTACTTACTTTTTTTTCAAATTACCTTTTTATTTTCTTTTCTTTGTTTCAAGCACTGAATTTTGAGACCTGGATGTCCTTGACAAAATCATTACAACAAACCCAAAAATATGCCATAGCAAGTAATCATTACAACTAATCACATTGTATTCAAAAAATGTGTACAAAGCAAACAAAACCCTTGAGAACCAGCCTTCTCCACTACAGTTTTCCTACAATGTCTTTTATTCTGATTTATTCTTTGGAAACACACACTGGCAAGGTGTCCTTAATGACCTCTGGGGCGCTGTGATCAGCTCACAGCAGCGTGTCCATGTTTCTCTCCTGCTGAGGAGCCAGAACTGGGCACAGCACTTCAAGGGTCCTTTCACCAGCTCTGAGTGGAGAGGGAGGTTCCTGATCTGATGGCAGCACTCCTGATGAAGCCCAGGAGTGCTCTTGGCTTTCTTGACAGCAAGGGCTGTCTCACAGGCAGGCCACTGACCCCAGGTCCCCTTCTTTCACAAAATGTGGTTTACTTTAGGAATGGAAAAATAGACCAAATCCCAATACATTCAACCCATTTTAAGACACACTGCAGACACTCAAAATTCAGTATCCTCACATGAAAAAGTGAGCAGAATGAACTGCTGAACTCTCCATCAGCTTGTGAGCTAGACCCAGTCATTACTCAACTACATCTACCTGAAGTTAAACCTAGATTTCTTTCTCTTTTCATAAGGAAACACTGAATGAAAACCTATTGGGACAGTCAAAAAAAATTGTATCTACACATTAGACTGACTTAATGGAAGATGGGTTGCAGCAAATGTACTGAACCACAGTAACCCAACTGTGTAAGTCAGGTGCTGGTGGCTCTCTAACACACCCATCGCACAACTGCTCAAATGTTTAGCTCAAACCAAGGCATTTTATGTTTCTCTGTGCTGATACACTTTAACTCAATGTTTAGGGAAAGATACACACCAACTAAGGACAGGAATTTGTCAAGGCGCAGAACTTAAGCATGTTCATTTGCACCCTTGTAATTTCAAACAGTAATAAACAAACCCTGAGAACACCCTCAGTAGATTAAGTGGAAAAATTCTTACTTTAGCTCATACTAATGCTTAATTTTACATGAAAAAAAATTAAAAGCATGCTTTGAGTTAAACCAAAGCAACTCATTCATGACAGAATAGTGCCAGTCCCTCCAGACCAACATGTTGTATATGCCATGATCTCCACACGATGCAGCTATAAAATGCAGCCAATGACATCATCTAATCAAAGAGCTTCCACCACCTCTCTGGTGCCAGTGCATTCCTGACTTCACCCAAGAAACCACTGCAACACACACTGGCACTGTGACAACTAAAGCCATCCTGCTGCTCCTTTTCTTCCCCCAAGAAACAGTGTAGAAATTTAGAAGAGAAGAATACAATTCCCAAATGTAATAAGACTAAATGTGTAAAGGGCAAAGAAGTATCAGCATCCAGGACTCAGGATAGGAGGAGTCACAGAAACTGCAGCAAAAGAAGAGTGCAAATAAGGGAGGGAGGTCAATGGGGTTTTTAAGGAAGTCTACACATTTCCACCTCTTTCCCATGCAGTTTTGGGGAGTAGGGGAGAAGTAAATTACTTTTTTTCCATCATCTCTGAACAGGCAGGTCTGCTCTCAAATGAAGCAAAAGGTCTTTGAACAACAGTCATATCCATGAGCAGGAAAAGGGAGAAATAAGCAGAAGAGACTAATGAACTATTTAAAGCAAGACTGTCACCATCAAGGACAATAATCTGAAAATTAGAGTAAATAAAAATTCCCACAAAAACCTCAAGTTTCTTATGCATGAGACTATTTGCAGCTATTTGGAGACACATATCAAAAGCTTTCCAAGTCCCAGAAATTACTGCCATACCAAGATACTGGATATGACTGTGAACCAATTTTACAGTTGAGTACTTTTCTTTCATTTGAAGATAATAATCATGCTACTCATATATTACAGAGTTTCAAATAACTAACCAAAAGCTTCAAAATAATTTTATACTTGCTATTAATTACTAACTAGAAACACACAGGATATAAAGTAATCTCTAGCTTTCAGGCAGCAATAAGCACGTTTCACTCAAAACCTGGGCATCTTCTGCATTTTGCCCAAGCAGCCACAAGTTAGGGTTTCTAAAAAGCACAGCCTTCTTTACTCACAGGATGTTTCTTGCTTTTCTTCGCCACCACTTGCAACAGTCACAAGTTTTTCTTCAGTATCCCCTCTCCTCTCAACTATTCCAAAGGAGATTAAGACCAGAAGATACACTGCTTAAAAGATGTCATCGTTCACCCTTATTTGTATCAGAAGCCTCAGTCGACTGCAGCTCATACAGACCCAAATAATTCCAACCCAGCAGGCCAACATGCTTAACCTTTAGTACCTGCCATGCTGCTGTGTGGGACCAAGGTCCTGCTGAACCATCAGCAAACACCAGTGCAGCTTGAAGGGCTGACATAAACACAGTTGTGAGTTACAACAGCTCCAGGTCTTGTTCACGGACTTGCTGAGACACTGAGCAAATACTGGATTAGCAACTAGGCATGTCTGAGGCTTTCAGTTTTAGACTCTGAACTGAAAGCTTTCTAATTGTGATAGCTGTCCCTTCTATATCCATTTTTTAGTATCCCATTTGATGCATTTACCATCTAATCCTTTATTTGGTGCCAAATATACTTTAGGTCAATGACAGCCACTGCTTGCAGATTTTGGCTAATTTGCCATAAGCAACCTGAGGCAATGGCTAAGCCAGGCTATGGCATACAATCCCTTAATGCTGTTCAGACATGATTAGGCTTGTTTTAATCTCTGAACTAATAGCCATTCTGCAGAATGCCAAAACAGATGATTTATTTTTAGTACTTTTTTTGCTGCATTCTAATTTGTATCTTATTTCCTTCCCCGGAAGCTTTGCTCTTCCAAAAGGAGAAGATTGCTCCATAAATGAAGTCAGCTTCTGGGGTGGTCCACTGGCACCAGCACTGACTCTGCCCAACAGCCTCACACCATGCCATGGAAGACTTTTTAAGAATTAAAATGAGGGAGGAAATGTAGGCAGCAGTTTGCAGCTTTTCTTCAGTCAAACCAGTTCAAAGGTCCTCATTCTCCTCTCTCACATACACCATTCCTACAGACCCCACCAGGGTCAGCAGGCCAGCTCAGGTATGGCAAACTCAACACCCCCAGTGACCACACCAAGTGATGACTGTGGTTATACCCGCACCAAAAAAACCACAAGACAGCACACCTTTTCTTGAGGCAAGCAATTTTTATCTTTCCCTAAAATAATGATTTCACAAACATTTCACAGATGTCTCATTTAATTCTATTTGCTTTCAGCAAACAGAGGGGGCAGAAATTTCTCAGGCATTACTGTCTGCTGAGCAAGGCAAGCTACAGAAAATACAGCCTGGACCTGGACAGTAAGCTCACTCCAAAGGCAATACAGCATCCATCACACAAGTTATAACAAATTCAAGATTTATATTAACCAAAGTAAATATCTCTAACACATTTTAGACTTTCATTATGTTAACTAACTACTTCATTAAGCACTTAGTAAAAATCAGATATGAGGATTACAGATATGCTACAGACCCTCAGAATCAGAGCCCTGTGTAAAATGGAGAAGGTAGCAAGCACTGAGATTTTTATGTCATAGATTTAATGACCCTTGTCAACACACATTCTAGGGTGCTCTGATCTAAGACCTTCACTACAGGACTGAGAATTAAATCATTTGTTTTGGCTACTCATTCATGCATTCTTTTGAAGACTTCTTTACAGGAAAGTGAAGTTTGCTTGCCACAACACGTGATAAAAATTTGTTTTTCAAATACATTCCTCCTTATTCAGACAATGTTCATGACACTTAAGTTTTTTGCATGGCATTGCAGGGAATTTGAGCTACCTCTTTTAGCTGAGCTTGAGTAAAATCTTTACATACAATAAATTCAGATTTGTTAGAAGCTGTTATCCTGAAAACATGTACATACTTATGCAGTAGCATCAAACTCAAAGTTAATAACACCAACACTACTGAATCCCCCACTAGTGGTCTACCTATCAAGAATTTACATAAATGCCAATGTTCTACAAACAATACCAAGAATTTAGACTAATGTCCTCCATTATATAAATTCAGGTTAACACACCCTACAGCAGGACTGGGATCTAAATGTTTAAAACAAAGCATCAGCAAATTTACAGAAAAATGTTTTGTACTGTCCTCTGTCTTCTTAGTTTATCCTTCATGTCAGGGAAGAGTAACTGGATTGCCACATAGTCTACTTCCTTTAATTCCTAGAATATACAGTGAATTCAGCAAGAAAATTTTAATGTGTATGGGAAAGAATGACATTACATATTAAGCCAACTCTTGTGAATTATGATACTCTTTCAGAGTATCAGAAGACCCTGTACAATGAATGATTTTCACTGCCTCTGAGAACAAGAGAGACTCACACTCATTACACTTCTGGTGTTCCTGAGAGATGATGACTGTATTTTCAATATGTTCTTCTCCATTTTCTCAAACTAGTCTACGGCTTGAAGAATCACACTCAAAATGGAATAAAATCTACTTATTAGGCAAACACCACTCTGGGCATAACACCCCACTGCAAACACCCCAGCAAACAGTCCTCCATCCACCTCTGCAGAACAGCCTTACTAAGGCTAAAAGACAAGAGAAGATGCCACCATTCTGCCCAACAAAATGTTATTATCTCAAGAGAGATTAGATTTGTTTATTTTGGAGCATTCTAGACAAACCCATGTTTGGGTACTAAAAGTATCAGCTAAGCATTTGCAAACTGCTTATTTGTCCCATTTTGCCTCTGGAAACCAAAGTTGACTAATGAAGTTTTCTACCTCATTTTCTGAGCTTCCCACCCCACTTCTCTGGTAGAAACTGCTGAAAGGACAAAATCACATCCACGGAATGGAAATTCTTCCAAAATGAAAGCAAATGACTAACCACTGACAGATTGCCTCAACCAGTTTTAACAACCCTAGTCTGAACTGCATCACATTTCATGATCCAGGAAAAAACTCCACAAACTTACTCAGGTGCTCTGATCTAATACTGTTCTGAGAATTGTAGGAACAGTATCAGCCACTTGATTTTGAAAAGACAAATAAAATCTCTTTTAACGAAAAGACAAATAAAATCTCTAATGGATAAAATACTAAATGGTTCTTTTCTCCTACTGTCACCCACTTGTCTTCCCCAGAGAATACCTGGAAAATGGAACACATGTGAGCTCAACCCCAGAGCCTGCTGTGCCAAAATCAAATGTCATGATCACCATTTCACAGATGCACCTAGGAAATATTTCAGAGCTACCAGGTGAAATGAAGTGGTTGTAAAAGCAAACCTGCATGTTTTATTCCACAAATATATGTGATGTCTGATTTTTAAAATTATATTTTAAGTTTAATATATTAGTTTTTCAGGCAAACCTGTCTGATTCAACACTTAAAGAATCAGTCAAAAGGCAAGGAACTGCATCCACTTAGGAGAAGCAAACCTGGCATTGGCATTTCATGCAAAGTGCCATACCACTCTCTGTAATCCACCTCACCATGAAATACTCAATTTAACATCATATCCTCTCTCTTAGTACACTACTGAACTCAATATCTAATTTATCAACATTAATTAATTCTGCATAGATTACTTGCTGTCAGGGTACAACAGGATTGTACCCTGATATGTTAATTTATTTAAAACTCTTTTATACAACAATTTGCTGTGGGGAGAATTCCTTTCACCTAAAGGCATCTGCAAGGAAGGCAGGATTAGAAGGATAAGGGCCCCTCTGGAAAAGTCCTTTGGCCCGACAAAGTCACTCCACTTCCCCTTCCACTGGTAATGGCTGTACCTTTCCAGCCATTATCTGAAGGATACAGGCAGCTCCAGCATTTGACGTGTCAACAAAACTGAGGATTTTGTTTCTTTGGGTACACACAGTTTCATTTAGCCTTTGTATGCCCTTTATGTATTAATCATAAATGTACCTGTAACACCTCGCATTCATCTGGAAAATCTTACGCAGGAAACACTGCAAAAACAACCACAGTTCCAGTCTGTGGCATGGAAGTGATGACCTGTGATCTTTAGCTGCCCTCTCTTGCCTAGTTTCCACCTTCACTGCTCACACACGTGAAGGAGGTAGTTTCTCAAGAAACTGTCCATCTTCCAGAGCAGGGTAAACCACCAAATACTTTATTTTTATGGTTTATACTAAGCCCTTGCATTAACTCAGCATCATTGTCTGAGGACAGACTCGGTGAAAATATCAGTTAATACCAGATTTTCCTACAGATGAGAAACCTACCTATGTAGACCCTAGAGGAAGATAAGGTGGTCTCTGAAAAAGTATTGTGAAAATGGCAGCAGATCAGTGGCAAACCAGCCCACCTGTATGGATCCCTGCACACTAGAGAAATGCACTTGGGTTCTCTTTCCTCATTTTATGAGGGTCCATCTAGCACAGCAAATCTTCAGTCATCACTGCAATAAATGCCAGGCCCAAAGGACACAACACCAGCACTGCTTGTGCAGAGGGAGAGCAAACAGCACATGTGAAACTCTGGGGAAGACTGAAGAGGGAGGAACCATGCACATACACAAATATTTTTAAGAACTGAGACATGCAGCCTGCACTCTTACTGCTTCTTAACATGGTCGCTTCACAGCATTGAGAATCCCCAGTTTCACCTGGATTCTTTCCCTTGCTGGCACAAACATTATTATTTAACATCATCACTTAAAAATACCCTGATTTTGTTTACCAGAGCACAGCAAGTGAGAATTCCTGTTTCAACACATGCAGACTTGCACATATTGCTGTCTACACTAAATAGACATCACATATAAAATCAAACTTAACTCACTAAACAAGATCACTGAGAAAATAATAACAATAAAATGCTTGGAAAATTAATTACTTTTCCAAAATGCAATAGGATAAGCCAGGTAATTATACTGGTCGAATATTTGGCTTGGCACCTAAGAACCAGCTGTATTTTTTTTTTTTTGGCTCAAGGTCTGGGCTGCCATCTCTTGCCACAAAATATTTAAGCTCAAACATATGTTCAGTTACACATCTTGAGAAAAATACCTCAGGAAAAAGTTAAGTGAAACAAAAGGCTATGTGTTCCTTTTCTTTTCATAAGTAAAAACTCAACATAAATCACCATAGTATCCATTTAAGCATTTAAGCCAAATTAATATTTACCCATGAGCCGGATCCAAAGCTATTGCCCTGGGCTGATCAAGGTCTTGCCAGAAGAGGACTTTTCTAGATGTTCCATTGAGATTAGCTACTTCTATCCTATTGGTCTCTGAATCCGTCCAATAAAGTTTTTTCCCAATCCAATCACACGCCAGGCCGTCCGGGGAAACCAGACCAGAAATGATGACATTCTGCACCACATTCCCAGTTTGGTTAATGTAAGTTTGCTTGATGGCTTCTTCACTCACATCTGTCCAGAAAACGATGCCTTGTGAATACTGGAAGTCGACGGCAGCAGCATCCTCTAGGCCGCTGACCACCACGGTGGACTCCAGCTTGGTGCCCCCGGCGTCCACCAGCCGGACGTCCCGCCGGTTGGCAAACAGCAGAAAGGGAGATGCTACAGAGGGAAAACAGGGAAACACGTTAGCATTGCAGGCACCTACAGGTGTTCAAGAGCTGACTATGGCTGTGGCGCTGGAGGATTTCTTCTCCCAGGCTGGCAGGGCAGGGAGCACACAAGTGTCATCGCATCTAAAAACCTCTTCCTTCCCTACGTCAGACAGGGGTGTAAAAGAGAGATGGAAGGGCAGGCCCAATTCTTTATCTAGGAGATGTGAGAAGCATCTTCCACATAGGAAGTTCACATCAAGACCTTTCAACAATACCTTCAACAACCCCTGTCTGTTGTTCTAACAACAGACAAATTAGAATAAGTTAAGTGTTCACGGTTTAAAAGCTTGGTTCAACCAGCTGAATTAGTAACAACACGCAGAAAGCAAGCTCTGAGGCCTTTTAGCAGTAGGCTGAAAGCCAACAGCACTAAACACAACACCCTGAAATGCTCCTACCAAGGGCCCTCCCAAACTGCAAAAACTGTGACAGAGTTTCAGAACTCCTGTCTTCTCTCCTGCACCATAGCAAGAGAAATTGAAGACAGAGTTTGAAGGCAGACAATGGCATGGGCTGGGGGTGTTTGTGAAGAATGCTGTTAGAAAGAAGCAGCAAGAGCAAAAGCACAAAGGTTTCCCAGCTTCCCCAATCTCACCCCAATTTTTCTAACTCAAGCAGTGGCTGCTGGAGCTCTACACCAGTCACCTGCTGCCTCCCAGCTTCACAGGCAACCCCTGCATCCAACATGCTGCCTCCAATGCACAGTCAGCACACAACCAATCACTTACTAGTCATGGAACAACACATAGAATACCAGCATATATTACATCTCCTATGGTTCAGGCCTGTCATATAAATACCTTCAGTTTTAATTTCAAGTTACTGTACGTAACATATAAGAGTTACCTCTTGATATTGTCTTTCAGATTCAATTTCTCCTGCACTTTTTAAAAAAGAAGACAGTTTATACAGTGTCTGAATTGCAGGTCTGCAATGCCGGCAGCCCTGCAGATGCTATTGCCAGTCTCGTGAATTCTGGCTCTGGCTACATGAGTGTGTGCCTCTGCACATCCTAACAACAGCTAACATGCTTATGTGCAGGCCAAGGACCACAGTCAGAATATACAACTCAACTTCAGATTAACCCAAAAACATGCATAAAGATTCAGAGTTTTTATTATTATTCTCCATGGTCTTCCCCCCCCCCCCCCCCCCCAAGCCAGGAAAGAGATTGGTTTATTTTGCTTTTTGAAGGAAGAGTATGCTGATGCAATTTACATCACCTGGTGGTTCTAGTGAGCATCCTGGACAGCAAAGAGAACCAATTGTTATCATTAATGTTTCACTGAAGATGTAATATCTTTTTTCTCTACAATATTTAACTCAAGAAAGTTTATACAGCTTGAGGAGAATTAAGATTCTTGTTAAGAAATGATGTCTCAGTATTCCTCCTATTTAATGTTGCTGACTTGCCAAGTCCTTCTCTCAGTCATGTTTAAAAACACTAGGAATAGTATGAGGAAAATCCAACAGGTTAGTTATTGCAAACAGACAAAAAAAGTCTGAAATACCAAGTGCTTGTTTTCTTCTCTGCAGCTCATTGGTTCCCCATTGCCACGTCTGTTTTAAGCAGCACTGCATCAAACCATTTGAGCACTTGGGAAGTTTCATGTTAGAGGGCTCTAAGTCACAAATTCTTTGGATTAGAGACCTTCTCAAGTTATGCACACCACCTCAGAAAACCAGACCCACATCCAGACAAATATCAAAGCTGTAGAAATCCTATGTAGATCTTTTTTTTTAATATTGTCTCAAAAACATGTTTAGAGGAATCTGAATAGATGGATTTTCATCTAGAAATTTCCATGCTGAAGGCATTATTAATGCTACTACAAAGGAAAAATGAACCTGAAATATCAAGTCCAATCAACAGCAGAGGAACTCAACAGCTTCTTAACTAAAGATCAGACATGAAAAATGTCTAATCCAATCAGTATCAACATTATCCCAGCTCCCCATCCCTTTCAACAGATTTCTTCCCCACTGCTGTACTCAGTGGGGCAGCAGCAGGCAGATAAGGCATTAACTGCTGTGTTCTCTGTCACTTCTGTCCTTCAGAGACGTCCTGATTGAAGTGCAGCCACATTGTGCTGGCCATGAGCACCCAGCAGGGAAATCACACTGCCCTGCTTGCAACTCTGTCAGAACCTCACTGCACTGTACACTCCCGTAAACTGATTGATCATTGAAAATGACCAGGCTTGATCCCCTTAAAGAACAAGTAGCCCACTTCCTTTGGGAAAGACAAAAAGAAAAGGCAGAACTCTGATTCTGAAAACTTCTCTGCTCCTCCCCACTAGCCTATTTTAATAAATTTTATTTAATATATATTATAATTTAAATTTTTATTATATTTTATATTATTTAATTTTGTTTTTTAAATGATTACAGAGCCCTTTTAGAGCAATACTGGTTGGGAAAACAAACAAACAAACAAAAAAAAATACCCAAACTCCAAAAAAACCCAGTGATCTGTTTCTCTACAGTAATTCTTGCCTGACGTTGCTGAAGAACGCCATTGTCTCTCATATAAATAAAAAAAAAATAAAGCAAAAGCCAGAAAAGTGCTTAAATGCTCTGCTTTCACTGTCTTGTATTTATCACTTCAGGTCAGAATGTGATGGCTCATGAGCAGGCAAAGTTAGTTCTTGTAACTCTGCAGCTTTTAGTAACTTTGCAGCTTGGAAATACAATTTCCAAGACGTCCCAAGTTCACAAAACTTTTCAAATTCTCAACTTTCCCAGTTCATAAGCAGTAAATCTGAAAGAGGCAGCTAAGACATCAAATGTGTTTCTAGAAAGACAGATAGCATTTCATTTCAGAAAACTACTAAACTCAACAATTTAGTAATTCAAAAGATATATTCATACTCTACAAAATTACAACCAAAGGAGTTTTTAAGGCATGAGATTGAGAATCAAAGCTCAAAAAGCATCCAAAAAACGGCATTGACAAAACACTTGATTTCCTGTTCCATCAATAAACCATGCTAGAGATTCAAGGTCATCCCACCCATACATGGTACAAGCTTATTTTGAATCCCACATGAAGGGAGAATCAAAACTTCATTTCAAGAATATGAAGATCAATCTCCTCCTAAATCATGCTGTCTTCTCAGTCCTGAACTAGGCTTGATGGTCCACAGAACACTCTTACACTTAATGCACTTAATTATTTACTGCATAGCTCTTGACAAGGCAATTCAAACTGGAAAGCAAGTTAACAGGAGTTTCTGAGGAGAGGGATGGGGGAGACCCAAAAAAAGCAGCAGCAACTGACTACCATTAACCTTCTAATGAGCTTATTTGTATCACAGATGGAAATATCCCTTCCTTGAGAAGGCACTCCATGTTTAGAAGGTTAAGAGACTCAAAAGAACACAGAATGTTATGCTCTATTTTGATCAGCAATACTCTTGACAACTGCAAATTACTTGCAAAGGGAAACACCATTTCTATTCTGCAAAAATAGAAGAATAAACAGTGAAAGGATGAATGCTGAATGTGGAGGATAAACTGTTTATATCCAGTCTATTACCACCCAATTGAAATGACATTTTAATGTAGTCACAAAAAAAGTATTCTTTTTCAGTAAAATTAGAACAGTTCATATTTTTTCCATAATAGGAAATATTTAAAACATCTGTACATAGCTGCAGTTCACAGTCTTTGGACAAAAAAAAAACTCTGAAATATAACAATTTTTCAAATAAACTCTAAAGAGATAAGAGCCTGAACTACACAAAGTTACAGAATTTCTTCTTGCACCAATTCTACAATCTTACTTGGATCATGCAGTTCTTTATCAAAACCACTTCATTCTAGAAAGACATATTATTTCTGTGCAAAAAACCCACCAATTTTCCTGTGGTTTTCCTGCTAAGCAGAAAACACCCTTGACTTGACAATGCAGTGAGTATCTACACAGAAGCCTATTGTACAACTGTGTGAAAATAGAGCTTCTCATCAGTCCATTAACTGCAGAAAAGGAAACACTCCTCATCAGGCAAAGTAGGAATCAAGCAAGGGTTCAATTTCCAGCTTTGCCTTTGATCCTTCAAATGCTCATTCCTTGTCTGTGGCCATTTACTAAGTTTTAACTGTTTCACCTGCGTCAGGAAAGTTGTTTTGTGCAGACATAACTTAAGACTGGAGGATTTGTACACTTTTGTATAATTTATTTCATTCACCACTACAAACAGTATCAGTTTCTGAATTCAGTCATCAACTTCCAATGTTTTAATTGTGCCCTTTTAGAGCACTTGAATTCTACTAAGTGCTTCAGCGGTACCTGTTAGCATCAGTAAACTGATATGGCACAAACAACTAAAAAATGCACTATATGGTCTTTACTATTAGTTTCAGTAATAGCTTTCTAAAAACCAGTTCGACAGGGCTCAACATACATATTAAGACTAAGATGATCATGAATGATAATCAACAGTGTATTTGTCATCAGTTGCTGGTTTTTTGCAAAGCTGCAACACTTCTAAGAGAAGGTGAGCAACAGTTTTGAAAAGTTACATTTATACTACTGCTTCATACTTGTTGACATGCCTACATTTTGTCTCCTTCCCCTTATAGCCAAAATAGAAAGACATGAGAATACTGAGGCACATGCATGATTTCTACCCTTGAAAGCACCAGAAGCACAGAACAAACACAAATCCTACGTATAGCACAGGAGAAAAGCCTAACTTACCAGCTCTTAAACTGGTTAACTAGGCTGAAGTTCGTGGAAAGGTTTAACTGTGATTTTAAGAAAAGCAACTGAGGATCTTGGGAACCTGGCAGACAACATAAAACAAGGGTCTCATTTTAATAAGCATACAAGCGAAAATAGCCATCCAAAATTACAGCATGTGCACCAACTTATATTTTAAATATTATTTCAAACCTTAACAAGACAATTGCAATGGAGATCTCTGTGGTTAAGCCATCTGTATGGCTGGACAGAGAGAATAACATAATTCTTGCAGCAGTCAATGTCCCAAACCACAAAAACATTTATTACCAAAGAGCAAAAAAACCCCACACACCCCTACCACAGGCATGCAAGATGGTAAAAAACAAACATGTCAAAACTTTTGCACCCAAGGCTGCACCATGTTATGGAAACTCTTAGGCAGGATATGGAATTAGCATGCATCAGCTCTCTACACTTAAAAATAGCTGCTGTGCAGAAACAAGACTGTGTAAGTATGGTCCTAAGCCATAAATTAATTGGAGAAACCACTTCTACAACAGAAAGTGATCCCTCTTGTCCAGCTCTAACTCTCTGGAGCATATGGAGACTTAGACCTTGGATGCCATAGAATCCTAGAACGGTCTGGGTTGGAAGGGACCTAAAGATCAGCTATTTTCAACTCTCCCTGCCATGGGCAGGGTGACCTTTGAATAGGTCTTTCAAAGCCTCATCCAGCCTGGCCTTGAACACTGACAGGGATGGGGCACCCACAGCTTCTCTGGGCACCCTGCTGCAGGTCTCACCACCCTCACAGTAAAGAAATTCCTGCTTAATATCCAATCTAAGCCCACTCTCTTTCAGTTTGAAGCCGTTCCTCTTTATTCCATCACTACATGTTCTCATAAAAAGTCTCTATCCATCCTGGTTGTAGGCCCCTTCAGGTACAGCTAGGTCAACTCAATACCTTCTTTTCTCCATGTTGAACAACCCCAATTCCCACTGCCTGTCCTTGTAGGAGTGGTCCTCCATCCCTCTAATCATCTTGGTGCCCTCCTGTGGACTCTGCAGCAGGTCAATGTCCTTCCTGTGCTGGGAAATCATCAACACCAGAAGATAAGACTGAATGTTGATCTTCCTGTCCTAACTGCACGTACTCAACACAAGTTTCAGCCTGCCAGCTGGAGTCCTCTGAAGAACACAGGGCTATGGCTGTCATCCTCAAAACATATTATTGAAAATAAAGTGAATTCCCAGTGTAATAACTAAATTATAGAATATTCTTGTTCCAACACAGAGGTAGGTGGTAGCAGTTTTAGGGCACAAGACTAAAAAAAACTCCTTGGTTTCACTGCCACACATTTCTTCCCCTTTAGCAAAGAACTTGAACAGGAATCTCAGCGCAACAATTTGTAAAACTCATTCCTCCTGCTACAAACATACCCTTCCTTCTGCTATTAATTATCTCAAAGGGCTGCAGTGAAGCCACTCATGCTCAAGTAAGGCACTTGAAGATATTCCAACAAAAGGCTCAGTGATGCACTCTGCTTTTCATTCCTGAATGGCTAAGACTTCTCTCTGCGAGCTGATCCTCTCAGTGATGGCTGGTTTATAGCACTACTTGAAGATGAAAATACACTCCCTCTCCAAATTACATCCCATTCCTCCAACCCTTCCTGTTTAATCCATTTGACAGGAATTTTGCTTTCCAAGCCATGAGGTGTTCTGGTTATCAAATAATGAGGATTCATTTCCATTTTATCTGATTTTACTCAGGAACAAGGTCTGAAATTCAGGATGAGACCACTAAGAATATCATACATCTACACACATTGTGTACAGTCAGTAATTTTTGTAAACTTTCCTCTTTACCAGCCTATATTTTAAATTATTCACATGGTCACACCAGGCATACAACAGTGTGCAGTAATCCAGTCCATGCTAATATCCCATATTATAAAACATATTTGGTAAAAGTTTTGTTTATATATGCTAAGTATTATCTTGAATACCACAAGACAGGATCTCAGTGCTCAGATCTGTCTGCTACCAGGCTAAGGCAGAAGCAGAGCTGTTCATTCACTAATGTACCTACAAGAAGTTACATGGCTTTAGCCATAAACATACTTGGAAGTGGGTTATGTAAATAAATTACGCAAGTTTAAAGGACATCTGGTTTACCAGCAGCAGCAAGCTGGAAAGGGTCCACAGAAAGTATATAAAAAAGGTTTAAGTGGGTTTAGAAAACATATGAAGCTTGTTCTCATCAAGAAGAGGAGCTGGGAAAGCTGTGAGATAAAAAAACAGTAAAACAGACCAACAGCAAACACTTTTACAGTAGGCTGAAGTTCAGTTTTTCTCAGCCAGTGTAGAAAGGACACACTGAAGGAACTGGATCAGGTTAGGCTTTTGTGGCTTTCATTGATGGGGAAGAGAATGCAGACACAATGCAGAGAGGAACATGCTCTGAAGATACTGGAGCACACTACAGAAGCCACAAAATTGCTTGCAAAAGGTGAATTTTAATAGCAGTTGGAGAACCATTCCTTAGGTATGGTTTTTGTACAGTCAATTCCTGCCTCAAGAAAGCAGTTTCTTTTATGTGTCTTGAAATCAAAAACTAATTTTGAAAAAATTTAAAAAAATAAAATTAAAAATAGTTCAGTGGACTGCACTCCCTATACCGCTTCCCTGAAAATCTTTATTAAGGGGGTCTGGGATTGATTGTGTTTATGCCAGGTTTTACACAAAATAGTTTTGAACTTCCTAGTAACTCACATCACTCTTTCTTGTTGCCCTCCAAAAAGAGATGAATTTAGTAGCTTTATCAAATAGTAATGTTAAAATATTGTTAAATAAACTTTGAGCTACTTTTGTTTTATTTTTTAAATAAACAAGCAGCAAGTCTTAAGGGATCTCGTTATATTTTTCACATTGCATAGGGTTCCCACACACACAATAATGACAGGGTTTTAGGAGGATGAGAGTTACTTCAGACCACTAATTTTGTTTGGCAGCCTAATTTTTAAATAATAATGTTAGCAGTAACAACAAAATATAGCCCTGATTATATACCATTTCATTTCCACTGGTCAAAATTAGTTCGTTTCCCTTGGTCAAGAGATGCCAAAGTATGTCCCTGAAGGGCATGCTCTGAACAAGTCCATCAAAGGTGTTCTAAATTATGAAATTTAGGATTTGTTCTACTTAGCTGGGTGGCAATTAAATATTTTTAAAATACCCAACAACATGCTTTGAATTTATTCATTATTCTTCTGTCCTGTTATATCACCTACTTCAAGTAAAAAAAATTCACATGTCAAAAAAGCCAAGTTAGTGAATTTAGTGTGTGTAATTCAGTGCACTTCCATCTCTGCAGCTCCTGGAAGCAACCTCCATGTGTTCAATGCCACGTTTATGTGGACACATCATTTTAAAGGAGTGTTTCTCAAACTCTCTCTCTTTTCCCAAGACCACCCATTAAGCACACCACACAAATGCCTCTCGTGGTGCACCAGGCAATGGCTCTCTCAGACTGCCCTTAGTACTGCTGTAGCAAATACTGACATTGGTTACATAGGACAGCATATTTCATCTTCTAGCACAGCTTTAGCAGCTGGAAAGGATAGCCAAGCCCATGTGAGCTGACAACACTACAAGGACCACCAAGCCGCACACAGAACATATTTAAAGATCCACTGAAAAAACTAAACAAAACCTAAAATATCAGCAGTGATTTGGGGACACATCAACTTACAGTGAGATACTCATCAGATAAGACTTGCAAACACTTTAAACATTTAGAGAAGAACATGATTCACTAGATCATTAAGCAATTTTTATTCGGTCTGTATTGTTAGAGGAAATTTCTAAACATTGTTACAAAACTGGTTCTTGGCAATCTCTCTCTGTGCTATGCACAACTGGTGTTCAGCCAAACAGTTTTGAGGATTGCAGCCTCATGCAATCCCGACTAGCTAATGTTAAGCAGATAAAATCTCTGCAGTCAGAACCCCCACATCTTCCTGACCTCAGGAAAGTTCTCACCTGAGCTTTTCACAGAGGTTAAAATATACATGAGATTTTCCCAAAGCAGCATGCTCTTCTCTATCACTTGTTTGTTCTTCTGAGGCTTCTGCTGCAATTTGCTATTCAAGAACCACAACACATGTGATAGCTTAAATACAAATATACCATCTACGGGGGATTAGGGAATTGGCTTCAGACAGACACCGCCAAAGAGCCCTGGAAACAGGTACTTTGAAAATGGCTGCTAAACTGTGCCTTCTCCAGTCTTACAAGTCAGCTTCTGAGTTTGGTGCTGGTTGGAGATTGCAACCTGCACTGAACTCCAAAGGAGCTTAAACTGACAATTTCCATCAAACTTCAATGATGATGGTCAAAGGGCCCAAGATACACCGAAAATCCCACTCTAAATGAAGACAATAAACTCTACAGGAAAGGTGAAAACTTCCCTTCTCTAAGAACAGGTAGGCAGCAGCACTTCACAGGTCTGCATTGGGATGTTTGAGTCCAACACGGTGTCGAAACAGAGGAAGGAGAAAGCAGAAACCCATTGCACACACACGGTGATCCACTGGCACCACAGCCAGCCTCCAGCCCTCCTCAGTGTTAAATTAGGAACAGTGTGACACAAGGAAGGCTGTCACAGTTCCCACACACCACCTGCTATTTCAAGATGTACCAAGCAACGTCTGCAGAGCCATCACAGACTACTGCCCTGGATGTACACTCCTCCAGCTGTACAAAGCTATGCTCTGTGTGCTGCTGCCCCTAAGAGCAGAAGATGCTGTAAGCATTTACAGTTTATAACCCTGGGCCAAGAAAACTAATGGTATGGGTAACCTTTAACGACAAATTACTTGCACTTAAGGAAGAGAAGTATTGCTTTATAGTGTTTCTTATGAAAAAGCCCACAGTGCCCCTACCTCTGCCAGAAGCTCAGTTCAGAAGTCTCTGACAACCACTTTCCGAGCCAAATCACTCAGCAGATCACTGACAAGATATCATCATAGAAAGAGAGATTCTTATCACAGGCACATTCACTTCAACAGCAGGGTCATTGTTCTGTCAGTGAGGTTTCACATTTTGACTAAGGACTCTTTAAAGTACAAACCTGCATTTTGCCTAATACCATTACCTTCACCAACAATAGCTCCCAATTCCATAACAATGTTCACCATATTCCACACAGGACTCATGACAGTTTTCTGTGTGAGATATTAATATGGCACTCTGTTTGTACCCACAAAAGTGGGATACAGCCTGTCCATTGAGATTTCTGGTATTTTCTGATTTTAGAATAAGCAGAAGTGGCACTGAAGTAGTCTCTTACACGATACTACTGTTGGGCTTTGCCAAAATGGGTAAGTGCCGAAGGCAGTGCTTAAAAATAGGGTTGGGGGATGTGACAGGAAAAAAATATACTCGGATGTTTCACATTCTGTGATGCAGAGTACATGGCAACAATTTTCCTGTTGTTATTCTAAATGCAATAGGCGTGGATTTCCCCCGACCCCCATGATATGCTCCACAATTTTAAAACTGCAGAGGAAACTGAAGATTTGTCCTACTTCTGCATAAACTGCTTTAGAAGAATGCAGACAAGAGGGTGACTTCCTTGAACATCTAAACATGACTTTTTCTGGGAACAACAGTTCAGGTCAATCCATGAGTGGAAAAAAACTCTGCAGTGTCCCCTTTTTAGATTCTGGATGTCAATGGGAGCAAGGTTCTTTTCTGTTGTTTTTTCTTTTTCAGTATTCCTCCTTGGTTTGGCAGACAGCTGTCTGGCCAATAATAGTAGATTACACAGTGATGAGGGTTCCAAACTTTTAATGGGTAAAATAGTGGTTCTACATAATTTGGAAAATTTGGCTTGCAAATTTTATCCAGGACTTAAACAAATACAGGCTTGACAAAGGTATGCTTGTTTCTGATCTGAATTGTTTCCAATTTTTAGTTCCAGTTCCAGATGTTGTGTTAACTCCAAAAAACACAAATCTTTAGAAAGCTGAAAAAAAAGATATTTTATTTCTATTTCCACCAAAGGTACAATATGTACGGTATTTGCAAATTGCAGAAAAAGAGACTCAGAAATAGCATGTGCTGGATTCAGCTGCTGACAAATGTTACTCATTGGAACAAAAATGCAGTCAAGTCTCAAATGTAGGTTCCACAATTTGTCATGGTTTTCTTCTAACAGTTAAGAATATTCCCAAATAAAACCACCTTGTTAAATGGAACCTGCTACATGACACTGAGCTTTAGAGGGTGTAAAGTTAAGAGAAGTTTTTCGTGCCAAGTTGTAGACACAACTTCTGTTTTTTGTGCAGACTACGTTCCAGTCAAATATTCAAGATTTAGGCTTTGTGAGAGCTTGTTAGGAAGGAGGAAAAAAAGAGTATGAAGTGGAAAAGGTTATTTCAGATAACGAAATCTGTAACCTTGTGCTTGCACTTATATCACTGGTAATACCTAATTGACCACCTCGAAGGCAGCGAGTAAACAGAACAACCTGTTCCAAGCTTTGCAGATCACTCCTTGCAGAAGATGACTCTGCTTTAGCCAAGAACATTGATGCAACCAAATCAATTCCTTATGGCTCCTTTTATCTTTTTAAGGTCAGCATTTGTCATGCAAGTTTTGTGAAGTACTTGTACTGATGGAACTACAAAAAAAAAAAAATTATCTTCTGGTAGCTTAGCTGAAGAAACATAAAGTAATCATCTATGTTATTTGTCTCTCCACAGTGCAGAATTTAAGGACATTTCCAGAAAATACAGTTGTCACTTCAAATCCTCCAGAATAAAAGAGTCTCCACATTTGGAGAAGTGTTGATAATATTCAAAAGAAAGCAGATTGCATTAGTTCTGTACCTAAATTTATAGACTCGTCGTTTGTATGTGCAAGACAGGAAACACGTTTTAGAATTCAGCTCCAGGATGCTTCATTTGGATTTTGGAAAAGGTTTTGAGCCTAGATAATTATGTAAAAATTAAGAAAACCTGAGAGGCAATGGAAATTTGGGGCTTCAAAAGGTAAGTTACACAGGAGCTGTTTAACATTTTTGTTTTGTTGTTTTTACAGCTAATTACTGCTCTGTATCATCTTAAGGTTATTAACTGGTCACTCTCCTTGGTGTCTGGAGAATTGTGTGACATGCACCTATTGATACTGTGGTGTATAACCAAGGATGAAGAACCCAAAAAAGAGACTAAAAACAATATTAAAGAAGTGCTGGCATGGTGCACAAAGAGAAAGCTGTAAAACTGCAAAAAAGCAGAAACTGTTCAAATCAAACTGCAGCTACACTGTGTTAGGAGGGACCTTGATTTAAATATGCCCTTTGCATTGGGCTGGGTCAGAAGGGCTTTGTTCTGCTGTCTGATTGAATTGGCCACCCATTCCTGCCCCTCTTCAGTGGCATGTTACTCCCCATCCCCCAGGCTCCCATCACACCACACCACAGATGTTCTGGTGCCCTGAAATGTGCCCATTTGACTGCACACACAGTTGCCTTCCTTGAGCTGATCCTGTCAAAAGGATCTTGGTTTCAAAAGTCATATAGATTTTTATAAAAAGCAATAAGGCAACTTCTTTGCCCAGTTCAGCTGCAGACAGAATATAGCAGACAGACCTGCAGAGCACCTTCTCTTGTGCTGCTGTGTCTTGTGCTCAGGGGAAGGAGCTTTAAAAGAGGTTTTGTGCTTATAAAAAAGAATACATTGGTATGCACAGGTCTGCTATGCTTTAGGCATAAACCTAGCCATGAACAACCTCCCAAGCTAAAGATTTTTAAATATTTCCATGTAGAGCTACAACAAATTATAACCTATTTTTCAAGTTAGCCTTATTTGCCTCTTGAAATTTTCATGCGAGTCTCAATAACATCTTAAAGGCATAAGAAATTAACTGTCTGCACTGCATAGCAAGGGAAGCTGCCACAATGTTGTTGATTACAGAAACACAAAGTAGGAGAGGTACTAAAAAAGCATGGTGGTGCACCTCAGCTTTGACAGCAGGTTAACTGCAAAAGAGCTAAGAAATAAAATAAAAAAATTTAAAAAATCACTGTTTTCTTCCCAGGTCATTTCAAGACTTAATTCTTCCTTTTCCTTCTACATGATTTCCCCACCTGTATAAACAGCCAAGCCCAATTATTGTTTTAACCCAACACATATCTGCCTTCCCCAAACAAGAAAGGAAATTAATGTCTAATAAAACCTGAAATTCATTATAAAGGGGGGGGGGGGGGAAGGGGGGGATTAGAAGAAAGTAAAATTTGTCTCTGCAGAGAAACAAGGTTGGGAAAAACAGGCAATAACAAATTTTACACAACATGAACTGTGGTCATTCATACTAGGGAGACACCTACAACCAGAATTGTTATTTGCACCCTGAAGGACTCCATGTGGACACACTGGGAAGGACTGTCACAGCTGGCAAACCTGCTGTCTACAAACACAAGGCAAAGAATGAAAAGAAACCCACAGAGGACCAGGATTAAGGGTCATGCAGTCCACAGCACATCCAAGGCAAGAGCCCAGTGTGCTAATCAGGACCACAGTAGAACTACAGCCTGTGGTTTTCTTCCAGGCAGAGTAACTTATATTTTCTCATACCTCAAGCTACCTTGCAATCCTTTTTGTAAAAAAGGCATAGATTTTACTACGATGAATGGTTTAGGAATGATCTCAGCCACCCCAAATCTTCAATTCCTTTGCAGCTAGACAAGGTGTACTGCAAATAAGAAACAGGATTTCTGATAAACAGCAACAGGATTTCTGCAGAAGGAAGGGCACAAGCCTGTTAGCACTACACAAGAAAGCAGTATCAGGGAGGGCCGACCAAAATGCATTTGTTTATTCTATAACAAAACTAACTCCAGCAATGTATGGCCACGAGTGATCTGACCACTCTGTTTCATGCACCATATTGCCTTTCTCCACCCTTCATTTGCACTGCTTGGCTGTGCCTTCATTGCTAAAGAGGAAGATGTAAATTTTCCATTGAGATAGCTATTTTAATGTAAAGGTGCCTGAGGAGAACAGGAAATTTTACATCAAGTAGAAAGTCAGCAGCATTATCTCACTCCTCACCCAAGATTTCATAAGCTGCACAGAATTGCACTGACTCTATCAGGAATTTCCCATCAAGATTGCAGTATCAGTGTAGTAACACCTGTTTCAGCAATGAAGACATGGCCCAGGACTTTCACAGCAGGAACGCTTCTCTCTTGAAAACATCCAGGGCATTTCAGAGAATGGTATTCCAAACAACCATTTCAACCACACACAACAGTTGAGAAAAACTAACAAATACTGCAGTCCTTCAGACTCCAGCACTCACCACTGCAATGCTCTGCCCAGCACCGAACACACTCACAGCTGGACTAAGGAGCAGTGCCATTTGTCCTCTGTCTGGTGAAAGCCTTTTAGCACAGTAAGCTTATTACAACCAGCTCTGCATCTCTTCTATGTCCAGCTGTTGCAGACTGGTTTGGAGTTAAAATGTCTTGGATCCCATCCTCCCTATTAGATAAGTGCATATCCTTTTACTTATTAAAAACTCCACAAAATACAACTGTTAATACAAAAAGCTATGTGTGACCCACAGCCTAAAATCATCTTTCCAATCCAGAAATGTCAAACACCAGCACACTGTCAAGTACCAACTGCATTTTAAATTTTTATAACCAAGACTGTGCAGCAGACTGTTTGTTAATAAACATGAAATGCATGCAAGAAATGAGCATTTGCATTTAAGTAATTCCCTCCAGGTATGAATGACAATGACTAAATACAAAACAAACATCTGTCCTCTTATAATACAATAGGGGCTTATAAACCCAATTTAACCCACAGATTTACATGCAAAGGGAAGGGCTTTTTTTCCTACATACTGATGAAGATGGAACATTTGTTTAAAAATATATTATGCCCCAAATGTAAGACTTATGTGAATACTTTCAAAAGCAAACAGAAGACACCTTAAATTTCATTTGTAAAATGCAAGAAAATTGAACATGTTGTCTGCATTCACCTAACTTTTGATGAACTGTCTGAATGAGAAGGCTGAACAGCCAGAGTATTGTTAAACTAGAGGGAAAACTTACCTTCTCTAAAAACTAGATGTAAACTAGACCACAAAAGCATTCACTTTTTATGAAAAACTGCTTTCTCCAAAAAAAACACCTACCAACAAGAACACCACCCCAAGCCACACCAAACAAACACTAACTCGAAGCACAGTTGACAAAAGCCCTTTGCTTCTATACTAAACTTAGGCAGCTCCTGTAACTAAATAATTGCTCTGAGTTAAGGCAGCCATCACTTGTCCTTGCAGAAAATACTGTAATATTGCAACAATAGTAGCACCAAGTGGAAATAGGAAAGTCTTTTATCAAGCTTATCTGGTACAGAGATGAACTAAGATGCAAATGAAAATTAAAACTTTTTCTCCTTTAAAAAGGAGACCTAAAATCCAGAACTCCCTACTTATGGCAGTCTTCTATTAATTACCAATTACCATTAATTATCACACTTGATATCAACAGACTTCACGTGGGTGAAGGAAGTAACTCACTTTTGAGGACAATTCAGAAGTTTGTGTCTCCTTTGCTGTGACCAGTACTTGCAATGTAGAGCAGTACTGTGCAATACATGTTATCACCTCTGCAGCAAGGAGATTCAAAACCACCAACTTACTTCATAAAAGCCACCCAGGGGCCAGTAACTACAAGTCATTATCACCAATTCACTGCTGTGCTTTAACAAGCTCTGTAATGAGAAGACGCTTTATTTCCCCAATGTTATTATCAACATGTGAGAAACATCAGCTTTCTTAAGTTTTACTTGGAGGAAGTTAGGGCATCTAAAACCTCTCAAGAATGTTTTCCACTGATTATAGCATTAAGTAGTTTCCTTTATAAAACCTCATAATGCAGAGGACATTTTTATATAGATATACACATACACACACACACACATATATATATGCTAATGTGATAATAAGACTTGACACCAAATGACACCAAACATTTCTAAAGGCTACTTAAGCCGAAATTTTCAAACCAAAAAATTTCAGCTCATGCATTAATTGTCCAAGGACACCACAACATCAAAGGAGAAAACATCTATCTACTCCAGAGAACAGTTAATCCATACAATTAACCCTCCTTCACATCACATCACACTATAAATGCGAACACATGCTCCGTTTCTTTATTGCTCAGAAGATTCTCCAAGATGCTATTCTTGTCACTAATGAGGTGCAGCACAAACAATTAAAGACTTGCAAAAAATAACACACAGAGCTTAGATTTTTTTTTTTATTTAGAAAAGAACCCCCAACACCCCCAACGTCACAGGCTGTGCAACATGTGAATTGCATTGAAACATGTGGCATCATCCTTCCTTCAAAGCTGGATATGTTAGACCCATCAAATCCTTGATCTTTCAGTATCACAGTTTTATTAGACTAGAGAAAATTTGATTTAAGTCCCATTTTAGTCTATGTCATTGATCAGTCTCCCTCTTTCTCCTCTCTGATGCAGGGATTTATTAATAATGTATTTGACAGAGGGGGGAGACTGGTGTCAGAAGAACAAAAGGAAGTTAAAACAATAAAATGATAATTAAAACAATGAGTAAGAATAAGGCATCCCACAAAACAGAAGACAACCAAGCAGGTTACTTTCAGGCCTAGTTTACTACATGGCCACACATTTTTGTACTGTCACTAGAAGGAGCACAGAACTGAAGCAGAATGCTGCTTCAACTGAAACCACTGGCCAAAACACTCCAACACAGCCTTGTCTTAATCTACACCAGGTATTGCCAAAAAGCTCATTCTGGCTTTGTGTAACACCATCAGTTACCAAAAGTTCCCAGTAGGCTCTAAAATATATTAAATTGGTAACTTCACTGAACAGTATTCCATTGTTGCAACTTCACTTGCATGATCTGCGCCTATATATTGTATTAGAGGGGGAAAAAGCCCCACACAACCATTCTCCAGGATTTAGAAGCAGTAAGGGAATCAGTTGTTGAGTAAAATTAAGTAAAACCTAAAGAATAAACTGCAAATAAATCAAATTCAGGCCTTTTCTGGTAGTGCCAATCTTACAAAGATATAGAGAGATGTGCTTTGAGGTAGCCAATAGACAAGTTTCAGAAAAGTTTTTTTGGTTTTTTGGGGTTTTTTTGTTTTGTTTTGTTTTTTTTGTTTGTTTGGGTTTTTTTGTTTTGTTTTTTTTTTACATGAACTTGCAGCTGTCGGAACTAAGAAGTTTTGTGCCATTTCAGACACTGGGAAGAATTCTGAAACCATTACTGCTTGGCCAGTGCAACAGGTGGAGATGAAGTTGGGAGATTTGTAGGATCCAGCAGAGTCTGACCATCCACTCGGCACATGCTCAGCCAAACGTGGGAGAAGGCATTCTCTGCCTGCCTATCTGCTGTACACTCATCTGTTTGTCAGTGTTTTGGGATCATCCCAGCAAAAATTCTCCTCTCAGGATTAAGCAATATTTATGACAAGGCTTTGAATAAATTAACATTCCATGTTTCAAAGTCTTTCTGAATAAAGATAATAAAACACAGTCACTTCTGGCCACATACACAAGAGAGATCTTACAACTGACATCATACACATCAATAACTGCAAAAAAAATCCCCCCCAAAAAACCCAAACAAAAAAAAACAACCAAGCAAAAAAAACCCACACCGATTTTTCTTCCCAGTTATCTTACCTTCCTGGTGAAGGCCAAAGTTTTGGAATTGAATTTGAATAGCTTAAAAGCTAAATGTTCATTAAAAGAAATGTTGCCAAGCACACTGAACAAACACAAGTTACTCAAATACTCACAATAATCTGTTCCCAGTGTCCTGCTGAAGATTAAGTACGAAAATAACCCTGTGAAGTCCATTCCCTTTTATAAACAGCCAACATTAATTCAGACTTTAGAATAACAAACTGGTGCTAAAATTTTTTCTTTTTGCAGTTTAAGTGTGCGCACATAACATTTAAACATTCCCCACTGTGCTTGACTGCTCTATTCTTGCATATAAAACACTCTGAATTAAAAAGAAAAAAAAAATCAGTATTAGTTCCTGGAGAAAATCAGAGGTTTTTGTAGAATTTGGTGTACTGCTTCTGCCTCACAATATAGCAGAAGACAAGTTGCACAGGAGAAAGCACTGCATGCAGCTGTAATTCAGAGCACAGCAGCTGACAAGTTATATTTTTATCCCTGCAACCTCCTCACCATCTCCAGTTGATGCTCAAGACTTGAGAAAACAAGCAAAAGCTTTTTATTAGTAATGGAACATTGTCCCTGGATGCTGTGAATCTTTACTGACCCACTCATCACTTCCTGCCAACACAGTGGTTTGCGACAGTGATGGCCCTTGTGCATCAGTAGAGAGACACCTGAAGTCATTTTAGTTTCCAACAGAGACCAAGGTTTTATTCATAAAATTTAAATGAGTAAAAAAAAAAAAACCAACTAAAAAAACCTACCCAACCCAAAAATAAACCCCAAAAACCACCAACCCACACAACAAAAAACTAAACAAACCTGCTGCTACAGATTCAAAATAAGCAGGAAAGAATATGTAAAGCAGCTTCCTCACAACTAATGGTCAGGGATCTAAACACCTGGAGAATTTAACAGTAATTAAAAAATAGAACAGCAGAATTTACAAGGAACCAAACAAATTCCTACCCACACTAGTACACGCAAGTTGAGTGTACCTGTTGTACACCGTAGCTTCCCAAGCAAATCAATTTTTCCCCTTGTCCATTCAAACAAGTCCTCCCACACATCCTCTGCCTCATTGCCAATCAAGGGCCAAATGTGTCTGAAGGACACTCTTGCCGTGTGACCCAGTCTTGGAAGGCTTCCCCCATCACAAACCACCATTTGTGGACAAAAGGGTCCTAAGAGGCTATCAACAAGTGGATTGAAATGTGACATGTTATAAACAACCATGACAATGAAACAGTTCCCATCAAGATGTGAGCAGCAGATGCTCAGATTCAGTAACACCAGCCTGTAAACTCACTCTCAATCCACACAGTGTGAAATGAGTTCCAAGACCAAGATGAATATAAGACCATAATAAAATATTCCAGAACTAATCTTTGAGGGGAAACCATTCCAAAATACATGCACCCCAGGGGAAGTAATTGTGGAAGAGCTGTTGGATTTTGAATTCATATTCTACCTCAAAGTGAGTTTTGTTACCCTACAAAAGCCTTATAATCTGTACAAGGAAGGAGATTCTAACAGGCCCCAAGTAAGCTGCTCAAAGTTGAACACTGGAGAACATCTCCTTTAGAAAGAAAACCTTCTGCTATGGCCCTGCAACACTGACTGCACAGAATCCCAGGAGTCAGAAAAGCACAAAAGACAGGACCCCTGTACCTGTATCTACCAAGTGTTTTCTACAGTGGTAGAAGCAGGCATTTTGCATGTATCAGAGCACCATTGTCAAGAAGCAAAGACTGCTTGGAGGACCAAGTCAGCTGTACCAAGACCTTACAGCACTCCACATCCTCCCTCATTGCACACAGACTTCCTGAGGAAAAAAAAAAAGCAACAAAACCAAAACACCCAACAGGCAAGAGGCCAACACTCACAAAGATCCCATAGCCATTGTTCAGAGAAAACAAGTCACTTGCATCATTCCCCACATGCAATAAGCTCTGGGCTGGCTGTGTTCTGCCTCTGAGGACCAGCACCAGATGTGCTCTATCTCCACATGCCAGGAGCTCCACAACCTGGGAATCAGCAATCAGAGTTCTTTTCCATGAACTAATTACTGTCACAGGATGGTGAAGGACCAGATGTGTCATGGTGATTAACACCCAAGGTAAATGAATCCTAGATCACTTACATCTTTTGCAGGTAACAATGAAAACCTTAATTTGGACCATGCAAGTTGAGAGATAACATCAACGGAGGTCACAAACAAAATATTTCCACATGCTCATCTTCTCTCCATTGTGCCCTAGACTGAATGAAAAGCAGCAATCCTCAAACACACACTCAGCCTCAGCTTCTCCAGTTTTACCAATTCTGTCATGGGCAGACAGTGTTAGTGGAGCCACATGCTAAAGGGACAGCAGGCAGCTTTTCCCAACTGCCAGAAATAGAAGGGTGGTTTGGGGCTGCTTTTTTGTTTTGCTTAGGGTTTGGTTTTCTGCCTTTCATTCAACGATGCTGCCTCATCATCTTACTTAGGGAAGTAACCTAACAAGTTCCCAAGAGCTCTCTTGACCACTGGATAATAAAGATTACCCACCTACAGGCATTTCAGCTTTAAGCAGCCTTGGTTCTTCATACAGCTGGGGGAGAGGGGGGAACAACACAAAGAAAGCAGGTGAAAGTTTTAAAAACAATATACAAGATCTCTGCCTAGAAGAGCTTTCAAGTTAAGAAGAAATACTACCAATATAGGAAAGTGATACTGCATGCAGAAATTGTAAAGACTGAAAAAGGAAAGGAAAGTGGTTATGCAAGGTCAAATAATTAGGTGCAGAACACTGATCAGGCATAAAATTTTGATTAATAAGTATTCATTGCCTGCCTTTTAAGGAATACCTTACCTATCATCCTGCTAGTTTGAGGCTTCATTCCGCTCTAATGGAACAACAGCCACCAAGAGAACAATGCAATGGAGTCAAACAAAGCAGGTTCACTCCTAGATGGTTATTTAAAAACCAAATGCACAGGAGAAGATGGCTCTGAGGTGCTTCTTGTGTAAACTACTCCAAGATGCACTCAGAATATTTCTGTATCACTGTCACCTGTTCTCAAAATGCTGAGAGTTCACAGACTTCAAGGCATGCTTTGGTAACACCACCAAAACCAAATCCAGGTATACTGAATTCCCATCCCATACTTGCCAACTGTGAAACTCTCCTCCTTAAAATTCTGTATCAACAGCTAATATCAGGTATTCAAGTTTACACAAAAAGTATGGTTGTGGTTTTCTGGCTTATGGAGATTTTTTTTTCAGAAACAGGAGGTTATTCAATAACACAGCCATTAGAATGAAAGGGGAAAAAACAGAGCAGGAGAAACTAGTTAACCAGATGTGTAAGCATGTGAGAACATAGATACTTATGGCATACATGCTCCCACATAGACACATGTGGAAAACCTCCCCACCACCACCACCCTGTCCCCCCAGAGTCTCACACCCTTCCCTGTGTAAATACTTCACCATGAATTAGCCAGGACCTTGCAGAAGATTACTTCTGCTTAGGTCAGCATTTTTCTGAACTAGGAGTAACTCTGTCTGCTCCAGGAGAACTGAATGGTCTGGTAGCTACACAAGCTACAGAGCTCACTTGAGCTGCCTGTGGCTCTCACTGAACACCTGCAGATCATGGTTTATTCACTGCAAGTATATCCAACACTCACATTTCTGCTGGTCTCTGCATTTCTCCAAATTTCACCATTAGCTACAATGTTCACAGAAATGAAGTTAGGAGAACCCTTAAGAATTCAGTTACTCCATTCAAAAAGCCTCAAGGAATATTTCCTCACTCTTTGGAGGATGGTTCCTTCTGTTAGTAACCATAAGGAGACTGACAGAAGGAACAAAAAGGTGCTTTTGCCATTGAAAAGTGCACCTTTTCAACAGCATCACAGAAAACCTCCTCCTCCTGTGCAGGTTCCAAACCCACAGCTGACATTGAGTCGAGGGTTTTGTGGCTCAGGATGGGAGGGCTGTTGAAGATAGGTCAGATGAGATGAAAATCCAAATTCATTTTTAGGGGCAGGGAAGAACTGCAAGTGATTCAATTCCAATATATTGAGGCTCCACAATAATTGTGTCTGCATTAGCCACACCCTCCCTACTCTCACTATGTAGCTTGCCTAAGTAAGTCCAGATGTGTAACTGCTTCTGAGTATGCCCTTTCTATCACTGAACACCTGCAAACTGGAGATTTAGAACATAAGTAATAGTCTACCACATTCAGACAGTAAAAAACACACTGTTAAAATCCAGACAGAACAAAATTCCCCCTAAATGCCTATTTCTTTTACTCAGCTTTTGAAGATGCAGATAATGTATAGATTTTTTTTTTAATCATCCACAGCTGGGCAGACTTTCTAAATGGAAAATGCCACCCATGTGCATTTTCATCCTCTTAGCTCTCACTTGGGAACACAAATAACTCAGCAGTTTAATTTGCTTTTATATCTTTTGAGATAGACACATCCAGGTAAGTCAGCAATACAGATTTCTGAGGTTAAAACATTTTCCCTTTGGAAAAAAAAAACATAGCTGCTTTAACACCTCATACTTCAGGCTGTTGAATTTCAAGCAGGAGAAGCTATCAGGGAAAAAATCGAAAGCAAAAATAAAACTATTCATATCATTTGTATCATGTTTAATGTCAAAATTCATTCCTGTAAGGCAGACAACTCTACTCTGAGCTTTTTCTAAAACCAGAAAGTTTTCAACAACTGAAAACAAAAGCAAAAGGTGACAGAGAAAATAGGAAACTTGGTGGCCACGAGTAAAATTCCTTAAAAGGGACACAATACGTAAGTGACCCTTTATTTGAAATAACTAGTTACACAAAGCCTACAAAGCTCTTGGAACAATATGCACAATGTAAGTAGGGACCAATACACATCTAACACTGGGTAATTTATGATTCAGTGTCCAAAGGTGAGACCTTCTATAAAACAAAGGATTAGGGGTTTGGTTTTTAAGTTCTGCTGCTTTGAGAAGTTCAAGAAACAGCATAGTGACTTTTATATTAGCTTCAAGTGCTAAGAAAGAATACCAAGTATGTTATATAGACATTGCCTAGTTATACTACAGAGAATAAATCTCACACCCTCGCGTTCCTTTTCTTCCTTGAGTCATTCACTGTCATCACCAGAGACAGCTTGTTATCCAAGAGGCAAACTCTCTCTTTTTCTCTTCCTCTATAATGAAATGTAACACAGATAAAAAGATAGCTCTCTTTCAGAATATATTTTCCTGGCATCAGCAAGACACTGGTCTAAGTGACTGAGCCTGTATTGGGTTGGTGTGGCAATGTTTTGGTGACAGAAGGGGCTACAGGGGTGGTTTCTGTGAGAAGCTGCTGGAAGTTTCCCCCATGTGCCATGGAGCCAATGCCAGGCAGCTCCAGCATGGACCCACTTCTGGCCAAGGCCCATGGGTGATGGTGGGAGTGTCCCCAGGGAAATTAACAAGGAAAACAAGTTATTGTGTAGATAACAACATGTGGTGAACTGATTGCAGCCCCTTCCCCTGTCCCCCTGCACTGCTAGCAGGGAGGAGGGAGAAAATCAGGATTAAAATAAATAAGCCACGGAGGAAAGGAGGGGTCGGGGATAGGTATGTTTAAGATTTTGTTTTACTTCTCATTATCTTACTCTGATTTGATGGGCAATAAGTTGAACTAATTTCCCCAAGCTGAGTTTGTTTTGCCCATAACAGTAATTGGTGAGTGATCTCTGCCTGTCTTTACCTCCACCCGTGAGCCTTTGTTAAACTTTCTCTCCCCTGTCCAGTCAAAAAGGGGAGAGACAGAGCAGCTTTGGTGAGCACCTGGCATCCAGACAAGGTCAAACCACCACAGAACTAAAAACAGTACTGTGAAAACAAATATGCAGCAGAAACATTTCCAAATACCACGGCTTTGCAATTGTCCTTCTAAAGCAATCACTTTTTGCCCCAAAAATCTTATTTTTGTATCTGCACAAAAACTTGTAGAAACTGTCCCTTATTAATTATTTGAAAATAAACCTTGAACAATAATAATTACAGTAAAGACATAAGGCCTTTCACATTGCCTTGAGTATCATTTCTGCTCCACTTATGGAACTAAAACTACAGAAATCAGCTTGGAATACTTTCTTAAACTTGACACACAGATTTCAACACTCAATAGCCTGTGCAGACAAAGTCTGGTTACACAGGAACATGCCACAGCTTTCACAACACCCTAGAAATGATGGGCTGAAGGAAAACAACATGACACAGTCCCCAAGCACCCCACCGGGTGCAAGGAACAGCAAAACCTCAAAACAATAATGCAGCTGGCAGACCACTCACTCAATGTCACAAAAAATACACTTCAGTCTTACCTGAAGGAACAAATTTAAAGGATGTGCTACTTAGGAAGTCTGAGAAACAAGGAAAAAAAATAATCCCAACTAGAAGAAATCAAGATACAGGTGGCATAAGCCAGAAAGCCCCCAGAGATGTGTCATGGTGGGATCCCTATGAAATCTTCCCCCACCCCATGCACAACCCAGCTGTTTGCTTCAAGAGCACATACTAAGGACAAACAAGGTAATTCTCATCAGTTTCTGATCATGGAAAGTCCACTAAAAAAGAATTTCATCTCCTACCACAAGGCCAAAAGGAAGCAACTTGACTTTCTTGATTGCCATACTCTACAGCATGATGTTGTGTAATAACAAAGAAAAAAAAATCAACCAAATCACACCATTTAATTAGATTTCTTGTGTTCTAAATATTTTTCCCCTTCTTAAGCCCAGCTAGTACAAGTTTAATCTAGAAGAACAGAAAATAATGTCTTTGTGCAAAATTAATGAAAAATAGTGCAAGGACTGGAAAAAGCATCCATGAAACTGAAATCACAATTTCCACAGAAGGCATGCTGAAGTTATTGACCAGAATTTAAGTGTATTACTGCTGGTAAGCTTAATCTGTGCCTAATTCAAGCCCTGGACTATAGGGCTTAAGCCATAAATACATACACAATTCCAGAGAAGTTCTCAAATGATGTATCAACAACTGATAGATTATAGCAGCACTGTACACTTTCATCATCTGAGCCTTCTCAGATTCTCTCCTTCTTTTTTTTTTAGTTAAAACCAGCACTAAACAGCAGAAAAGAAAAAGAACATCTGCAAAATCACATAACAGTAACAGTATTTGATTCCCAAAGCCCAGAGTTCAGTAGGCAGGTTCATTCAATCCACTGCTACTCCTCATCTGCCCAGAGGTGCAGAAGCATAAGGCAGACAACACTCACACTCTCTGGCCTTGCTTTACTCTTGGAAACACCACAGAAAGGGGGGGTCAAGCTTCTGTCTCTACTGACTGCCCTCTCCTACCTCCAGTCTAATTCTTGAAGGCTGAGGATCAAGAATCCCTCAGGGTTAATTTATCATCTTAGCAATCATGTGAAACGAGTCACTTCCAAAAACCTGTACTGAAAAATGTATAATGCATCACATTTAATGCAACAACATAGTGAAATAAACAAAATGTACAGTCATGGCATTTAAAAAAAGGGCAAGAGAAGACCTCTGGAATCACCATTACAAAATGTTATCAAATTCTAAGCCACATGAAGAGATGTCAAGACAAGTCACTCAGTAATTTCTCTCCCTCTCAGACAAAACTCAAGCCAACAGGTGTCTTGTAAGGACAGAACTACCAAATTAAAAACACTGCACTTTCACAGAACATCATATGCCCCTCAACAAGAATTCATGAGGAAAACATGAAAATCAAGACCTTTGTGTAACCAAATAAAAACCAGAAATACACTTCCCATCTTTCTACTTTCCATAATAGAGGGGAGAGTTACACCCTAACACGCCTGCAACTTCATTTCTCCAGTTGCATCACCTTTCATGACAGCTCAGGAACACCACACTTGATTTATTGAACAATTACCTGGTTTACATCTATAGTCTCAACAGGAAGACCAGAGTTCAAAAATTCTGCCTGCCACAAAGACAACTTTTTTTACTGTTTAACGTAAGTGAACTTCAAGTGGGGAAGCTCCGTTTCCTTATGCAAAATGATAAATAACAGATGCCATGCTTGCAGATCATTCAGAATTAGCTAAAAATACATACAGCATTTCAAAAAGTAAAAGTGCCAAACAAAATTCAACAATTATCATATTATTAACCAGGCACATTTTAAACACACATGCCAACATTTGAGCTCCTCAGACCACTGACAATCTCACCAAGAACTTTCTACTGCATCTGCTGTCAGTGCTGTTTATTGCAATAGCAAAAAGCCTTCATACTGTGAAATGAAGACAATTCTGCCACTGATTTACAATCAAGAAAGCTCTTTTCCCAGTACGCTATTTCCATTAAGTTAATCTAACACACCACAAATTATTTATTGGTTTGAAAGCAGTTTCAATTGCTTTAACACTTTTATCATCCAGAGCAAACACACCAATTTAAATCAAGCATGTGTCAATTTATTGGCATCCTTGCAAAAGTCACCCCTGGATTTAACATCAATACAAAATGACACCTTACATCTGTCTGTGCTGGCAGGCAAAGTGTGAGTCAAGCAAGAATAAAGGAAAGAAGAGCTAAATTAAAAATCTTGTTTATTACATAGCCCCTCAACATCCTCACCAGCCCATCACCCATTCCTTACACTCTTTGGAGCGTCTCAGTCAAATTGGGTGGCTTAACAGATAGTTTCAATCTTTAGTAAACAGAAACCACAAAGATGAGACACTGCTAAGTTCCACATCCCAATTTTTCTGAGAGAGAAGAAACCAGAAGAATTTTTGGCCCATAAGCTCCAAACAAACAACTGTACTGAACAATACTTTGTGGGACATAGTTCCCATTTTCTTTCCTGTTCTCGCCACAACTGTTTCACCACACAAAATCTCAAGAATTGCTAAAAATATCCTTTGACTCTATCATAAGCTTTTCCATAGCCTAACTTAACGGCAGGACTCTCCAGAACTACTTTTTCCAGTTTAGAAGTCCCAGATGTGAGCTATCAGGAGATGGCACATCTTTGCCTCCTTCAGAAAGACTTCAGTGTCCAAACAGCACATGGGTTTGCCTAGCCAGCATCCCTAGCCATCATCTTAATTCTTTGCTCCTGTCCTAGGTGTTGTTAGACATGCAGCGTTGTTAGACATGTCCTGTCAGGAAGAATACCAAAAAAAAAGAACAATCCACATGCCTCAAAAATCTAAGGAAAATGCTGTTTTCCACTGTGCACAGAAGAACTGCATTGTTGCTGGCCTATGCCACAAACTTGGGGGGATAACTGTCCTACTGTCACTCCTACCCTGAAGTTCAGGTTGGTACATTTGAGTTCTCCACAGAAGTCTTGAGCAGAAAATAACATCCATTTCTTTTAAGGGTTCTCAGCGCTGTGGGGTTTTTTCCAGCGACATCAACTCTCAAGAGAAATTCTGAACTTAGAAAAGCCAACCATTTTGACTGTCTAATAACCCTTGGGTTACACACATAAGGAAAAAAATAAGAGGATTTCTTAGAAAGATTGTATTGTAGGTAGCTTTATTTCTCTTCATTCTAAGAAGGAATTTAAACCAAATTATTGTCCTTAGTCTCAAGATGGCAGGCTGCTTCATACAATGCAGTAAGCTCACAAGAAATACTGATCTAACATGAAACTAAACCTTGTTATTATAGCTGTTTCTAAGCACCACCAACTGAAATTCACCAAGGGCAATTTATTTCTGTTTTGACAAAAAGAGAGAGAAATGCTTTGAAATGTACAGGGCTGGTTAATTTTTAACTAGAAGCAGAGTTACAGTAGACAGTCTTATATAGTAAGTCAGGTGTGTCTATATTCCAGGAGAGGTTTTGTAACCTTTATTTCTTGTTACGCTGCCAAATCTTACCCGAACACTAAAGGATAACAAGTTCCCAGAAACAATCTCTGTTTGCTAAAAAGTTACCTTGGCTTGCCTTATTCCAGAAACATGCAGGACTGAGAAAATTTACAGCTGGGACAAAACCCATAGCCTGTTTTACCAACAACTACATTATAAACAACTAAAATAAAAATTCTTAAGGTAAAGCAGCAAGAGGCAAGGGTGGAACTTACACTGGGGTACTGATGAAATACATTCATGTTCTTCTAAGTACTGACTTTGTGTGTCGTGCTGATCTACAAATTTCAGGCATCTATAGTATGAGTGATTTTAAAGCATCTCTGTGTGCTTTAAAATAAATCTAAATAATTTAATTTAAAATGAAATGGTAACAAATTATTTCACATACCTAAAGACAGTTAAACCTATTTAACTTTCCCTGGAGAAAGAAGACTCAGAGCTTGAGTCTAAGCATGAACCTAAACTTCACAGTCAGCCTGAACTTTCATTGTTTCCTCACTACTTCAAGAGGATTTATGACCATAATTTGTGACAGACCCTCACATCACGCTAGTAATAGTTATTAGGAAAATAGTAACTAGCCCCCTAAATCAATGACAGACTGACTGAAATGGCACTGAAATGCATTTGAGGACTCCTACACAGCACATGTCCCTGTCATAAAATTAGTAAGTGATTTTTCCTGCTACCTTCTACATTTAACCACAGCAACAGGTTTCCCAAGCTGTAGGTTATCTCATGTAAACAGTATGGATTAAAAGTCATTTTACGGTTGGTTGTGCTCAAATGCATTTTTTATTTTGTGCTGCACCCCTAGTTTCAAGTACCTGTAACCATCACACTTCGTTGAGTCACACTTCTCTCCTCACCTTTCTGTATCCTGTGTTTGTTGATATCAAAAATGAAAAAGCATTAAATACTTTGCATGAGCAAGAAATTCCTCCCTTCAAGAAAGGACCAAATGCAACAATCATTATGTCTTTTCACAGTGAAATGAGTCAAGTACAAGCCATATCTGAAACAGGTTTACCATTATTTCAAGCCACATAAATAAAACCACTCCTGACACCACCACATACAAAGCAAGAACTTAAGAGCTGTACAGCAAAATTATTTCACAGCCAAAGTATTCAAGATCTATTACAACATGCCAAACTTCAGTGAAGCTGTAGTGCTGCAGAAGCTCCCAGCAGATCCCCAATCATGCAGAGATGCATTTACATATTTCTAAGATAAGCACATCAAATTACTTTTAATAGCTAAAAGTCAGGCATCTCCTTACAGAGTAGGGATTCTCAGAAAGGGAATTAAATCCATGGAGAGCCTTTCATAGTACAACCATGCTCCTTCTAAAAGCACAGATGAACTGTCCTTAAAAGTACTGTCCGGATCAACACAACAAAACCTTCCTAATAAGCAGGCAGAACAAAGGCAATGTCGTTAAGATCTGTAACTAAGACTCCTTAACTAATTATTAAAAACTGAACATTTGTAGCCCAGTTCTTCCATGCATGTTAAGGAAGGTGACTGCTCATATCAAACATACACTATATTAAATAAATCAGTCTCTCAAACGAGGTGAAAGAAAACCAAACTCCAAGTAAGAACTTATTCCTTAGTTTTGTCACGAACTCTTATTTTCCTAAGAATTCCAAATGCAAAGTTATCTCTTTTTTAAAAAGGGATTTTTCTATTGGAACCTGTTAAGTAAATGTAAGGAAATCCTTTAAGAAGCCTTCATATAAGAACCCTAGAAGTCAATTTCCACCCTCCATCCCCCAAAAACTACATTAGCTTCATTCAGTCAAACAGGAATGTGAACATCTGTACACAAACATAAGTGTACAGAAAGGAACAAATCACACTTCAGGTTTTCAGAAACATTTTCAAAAGACTGTGGCAGCGTGTACGGAGAAGGTGGACCCTGCGATATGAAGGGTATCTTTTTGATATAATACAGACAGAATAAGCAATACATAATACACACCCACGCAGAGCTCCAACTAAAAATATAGAATGATGATGCCAGCAGAATATGGTCTGTTCTCTTGCTCTAAATGACAGTTCTAATAATTACAGGAGGTTTGAAAAGGTGGGTGGCCTAATAAAAAGAGGCCCTGAGGTGATGTTCTGACAGCCTTGGCCACACAGCCGAGTTTTCTAAACTACCAGGAAATCGCAACAGCCAGGCTTCGGCTTGCTCAAGCACCGGGGTGATGTATCCAGGCAGACCACATGCAGCAGCAAAAACCCAGAAGTCTCGCACATGCAGCCAGAACTCCCCGTCTCGGGCGAGACAAAGTGGGGAGCGAAGGCGCACGCAGGAGGAACGGACACCGTCCCGCTCCCCACGGATGCTGCAGACACTGCACCGCCCCCGTCTATTTGTGATTTAGAAGGATTAGCACACTCGCTTAGAAACGGGACGGCCGAGGGAAAGTGGGGGGCAGGCTCCGTGCCCGGGACGGGGCACCCGGACTGCAGCTCCGGCATCGCCCGCGGGGCCGCGCCGAGCCGGGCCGGACCCCCGCCCGCAGCCTCACACCGGAGCCGGGGCGAGGGGGGAACACAGGGCACGCACAGCAAACTCGCCTTCCCCCCACCCCCTTCCCGGCCCGGCCAAGAGTTTGAGCGACACCCGACACCGACCCCTCCAAACTCCACAGAAATCCCTGCCCGGGACCGCGGAAGGACGGGAGTGGGGGGGGCGAGGGGGGTGGGCGACTTCAGTCTCTCTTTTTCCAACTGCGTGCGTTTACCTGAGCCACCCCTGAGGGAAAACCGCCTCGCCCCCAAGCGGGATACGTCCCGAGGGAACAGAGAGGAGAGGCCTCCTTTTCCTGCGCACCCTTTCTGCAGGAAAGCGGGGCGAGGAGCAATAGTTCTGGGGGGGAACTGGCGCAGGCAGCCTGCCGTGCTCCTCCCGGCCCGTCTCGTCCATGTGCGCGTCCTGCGCCTCCGCGGGAGCCTGGCCCCGCTCCCGCCCCTCCCCGCCGCACTCCCGGCGCAGCGCGGGGGAAAGTTTGCCCAAGTCCGACAACAAAAGGGACAGCGGCGCTCGCCTCCCCGCCCGCCCGGGCCCCGCGACGCCCCGAGGAGCTTACCCCCGGCCGAGCCCGGCTCGCAGCGCAGCACCGAAGCGGCGAGGAGCGGCAGCAGCAGCAGCAGCGGGAGCGGCGCGGCCGCCGCCGCCTCCATGTTGTGCCGCCGCAGCAGCTGCCGGAGCGCACGGAGCGTCTCAGGCAGGCTCCATGCTCGGGGCGCTGCGCTCGGCGAGGAGGGAGGCGGGGAACGGGGGAGGCGCTGGAGCCGACCCTCCTCCTCCTCCTCCGCCTCCTCCTCAGGCCGCCGCCAGGGAGGGGGCTGGGACGGAGGATCCCGGCTCACACCGCATCCCGGGAGCGGGCGGGGGCGCACCGTCCCGCCGCGGCGCGTCCCACGCGTGGGAACACCTGGCCGCGCGGGGAGGAGGTGCGGCTCCGGGACTCGCTGCTTTATCTTGTTAACTCCTTCCTGCTGCAGCTATCACTCCAGAGCCAGCCGGGAAGGCTGCAGAAGATGGCTCGCTGCGTGTGCAAAAAGCAACCTTTCGCTGGTGGATTTGGAAGTTAACAGTGGGGACGCCCGCCCCCTTTTCTGTCTCCCGGAAAAAGAGTGGTTGTTTTTTTTTCCGAATGGAGGTTCGTTCTTTCCTTTTCTCCTCCCACCAAAACAAACATTTTATTAAGTCACTCTTCCACAAAACACTAGTTTTCAAAGAAAAATGCATTCAACAGTCTTCTGTCGCCTTTCTCCCCCTCTCCCTGTTAAGCATACCACCTGCTCCTATAACACATTACCACCAGGAAAGAGGCAAAAACTGCGCTGTGACATGGGGCTTGGTTTGTGCCGGCGCCAGCTGCAGAGGGCTGAGAAGGACCCGGCTCACACTGAGACATCCCGCACCTTTCACAGGCCAAATACTGCCCCCGTCTCTCTCACAGGGAGAAAACCAAACGGCGTAAGTCCAGAATTTTCAGTTAAGTGTCCATTTTTGGGCATCAGTGTCCTTGTGCTGACACTGATTTGACAATAAGAAAAAGGATTGCTGGATGGCCTTGTATAGAGGTGGAAATCACAAGGGTCTGCCCAGCATCCCCTTTAAACGGTTTTTGCAAGTCTCTGAGCAGAAGCCATAAATCACAAGCAAACACTTAGCAAATGGATGTCACATTTTAATAGTTTCATTACATTTCAGAGATTAGGGACTTCCAGGTCGACCCGTTGCCACATACTAATTTATCTGCCTTGCTGTAAGTGCTAGAGCAGCAGCTGAGATTTCTTCTTGGTGCCCCATGGACCCCTGCCCAACTCAAATACCAGGATCAAATATTCAATAATCATTTAAGTCCTCTTGGTTACTCCCTTGCAAGGGAAAAGCCCGAGTGTTTCGATTTGTTTTTTTTCTAAAGTCAACAATACTCAACTTAGCTCAGAAAGCACTTTTAAAATTCAAGGAGTTACAAAAGACTTACAGTGCTGACATTAAAGATCACCTATAAAGGGGGAAGAAAAGGTTTTCTTCTCTCTCTTGCTTCTGGTTTAACATATAGAGAACATTTATTTTAAAGAGGGCTCATTTTAGGTGGCATTTAAAACCTAGAAAAATCTCAATTTCCTTGAAGGCAGGAAAAGCAGAAGTTGGTCTTTGGTGGTAGATCTCTAATAAACTGGAACCCAAATCTAGGCTGCTGTAAATCATTAATGGAAAAACTTTGTGTGAACACCAACTGAATGAGGGTTTTGTTTTGCATCTGCTTAAAGAAATTGCCCAAGACCAGACAAGAAACTGGAAGAAAGATTTCTTTGTTGAAGACAGTGATTGGACTTTACTTTCGATGGGTCTAACCTCCTGCATTGTGGAAATTACCCAGCAGTCTTGGCATCACAGTAAGTGGGGTTAATTGAAGTTAGGCAGAGAAAGGGCACATGAAGCAGGCAGTGGGGAACAGTGAGGTTCCCATCCCAAACCCTAATCAGCTTGGGGGCCATACACAAAACTGGTTTGTGTGCCTGGAGGGAGAGCCAGGCTGTCCTGTGATGGCCTCAACAGCACCAGAGCAATGGGGTTCCCTGCCCTTCACCCTGGCCCTAACAAGATCAGGGATCAGCTGCTGAGATGACCTATCCATTGTTCCAATGCCACTGCCAAGCCATGTGGAGGGGGTGAGTCTGCCCACAGGCTCCTGATGGGCAGCAGCAAGTTCTCTTTCAGCCTGCAGTTGCTCCCAGCACTTGGTAACTTGGGTCCTGAGGTCCCATACTAGGATGCAATATCCTGCTGCTATCTCTGCTCCATCCAAGAGTTGATTACCCCTCTATCTCACCCTGTCAAACTGCATGGTCAAGTTAGGAATGGCAGCAGTTTATACCAAAAGGGAGAGATAGCAGCACGTGAACAGATTGGACAATAGACTGACTCGCTGTCTAAAACAAAATGAGAAGAGAGATCAGGCTATGGAGGCAGGCAACTAGGGAAGAGAATCTTACCAGAACACATCTTTAGGGCTTTGACCACAACACCTCTGCTAAAAAAAACATTTAAAACATTCATCTAAAGTGATGGCAAATGCAGTAGCAGCCAGGAACACAGTCTTTCTCCAACCCAGTAGATGCCATCTTAAATTTAGATAATATATTCTAAGAGGAATTTGGAGGAAGCTAAAGTTGTGCAAATCTGAAGTCATGAGTGAGCAAGCTGCCTTCCATCTCTTTTCCAGCCCTGCAAAAATCCTTTTATCAAAACTAGGGGAGCCAAAGCTGTGACATTCCCAAAATGTCTAATGTACATATTTTTGCAAGAAATTAAAAACCAGCGTGAAGATAAACAAACAAAAAACACGTATCAGGATAGCACAAGCATAATTCTATCCTTTATTTTAATTGAAGAAAGAGGGATCTCTTTTCATACTGCTGCATCTCACAGTGTTGAAGAATGCAAAAACAAAAAAGCCAATGCCCCATTTAATCTAATATTTCTTGTGTGATTCAGGGCAAGTCACAGTCCACCATTTCCTTGGTTTCTCTTCCTACAATAAACGGAGCAGAGGGAATAGTTTTCCTAACTTTCATAATTTCTGTTTACAGTTTGACAGCAACTGCAGCAAGTTTGGAGCCCAATTGTGGGAAGCAGGAAAGTGAGGAAATCCAGACTGGGAGCCCAGCCCTCCCCTGCCAAGGTGTAAAAGCAGGTCAGTTCCTGCATTATTCCATCACCATTCCTGGTGGGGAAAGGAAGGACACACAGAGATAAAGAAGGGAAAACAAAGAGCTGTGTCTAAGCACCAGGATAATGTAGCCATCCCACCACAGCTGGGAAACTTGGTTTGACTGAAATGCTCCAGATGTTTCTGCGTGTTTACTCCTCCTGGATTTCTTCTTCCTACCCCAGTTTACAGTATCCTCCTCTCCCAGCTGCCAGAGCTGTCTGGGCTCCTGTGGAGCTAACATTTAATGACAACTGCAGAAGGCACTAAAGTGAATCTACTGTTTTACAACTGACACCCAGGTTTATTTCATGGTGAATATCAGTACCAAGACACACATCTTTATTCCTCTGGGGCAGTGCAGTTTAGTCAAGTTTAACTCAGATAGACTGAGGCTGCTCTTTCATGCTTTGCAAGTGAAAGGTAAAGTGATCAGTAAAAAACAAAGGCATCATCAAAATATTTTTCTTCTTTACTTCCAAGGCCATATGACAAAATAATTTTCCTCTACCCACGTCTCAAATACACTCCTTCACCCTTTCACTCCCAGCTTTCAGTTAGAAATTGTGTGTAGGGACCTCTATTCTATGTCACCCTGTATCAGAAGAGAAAAGGTTTACAGGTAATCTAGAACAAGCCAGAAATTATAGCAGAAAGTATTATCTGGATACAGGTTCCCTCATCTTCTCCAAAAAATAGACACACTGAGAAAAACATATCTATGCATTCAGCTGTAGTTAAGATTAACCCTCCTGAGCAGAAATCTGAAGTAGTCTTGGTAAGGGCTGGGTTTGGTTCTGAACCTGCATGGGGCATTTAGGTGTTGGAAAGGATGGGGTTTTAGGTGCCAAATAATACTTTACATTTAAACCTAAATGACTACACTGCCACTCATTAGGTTGACTGAAAGGGATGGAAAGTGTCACCATCACCACTTTCTTATCCATAAAGAAAATGATGGTATCATTTTTTGTATCATGCAGTTTCCCTGACACTGTGTAAGGACAATAACCTATTTTTTTCAAATTAATTATTCCCTGAAATATTTCAGCAACCAACTTTGTGTGAGTTTTCTTTCCCTTCCCCAGATAAACTCTGACCTGAACTAACAGTTAAACCACCACAGTGTGCCATGCAGACAGATTAAAATCAATGCTCTTTCAGCCTGTGGGTTGTAGGGCCCTTTTAAGGCAGTCCTAAAAGAAACTATGAAAAGGAAGTCAAACTTTATAGCATTCAAAATGTCTATACAGAACTTTTTTATGCTTGTTGGGAAATCTTTAGGGTTGAAAAAGCTTGAAACTCTTAGGATTCACAGTGAAAGATTAAAGTTAAATATTGAAGAAAACTACACTTTTCAGGCAGCCATGTGAAAGAGCACAGGTGCATTATAGCTATAACTGGAGAGCATTAGGCACATGATTATCTTACCTTATAGTAAGCTGGAAAACTTTCCTGCACAGAGAGGGCTCCAGTGCCACACCTGAATTGCAACCCCAGCATTTCCAGCGTGGTGATCCCAGAGAGTTTGGTTATGGAGTCACAAACAAGACTGGGAGACCAACAAAAAAAAAGGGATTTTTTCAAATATTTATGGCAATTTTTTTAAGGGAAGACAGTGCTGCAGGTAAACTTAGGTGGGACCACAGAAAGAACAAGACAGAGAATGGCAATCTCTTAGCGTTTGCCACTGCTTGAGATTTTCTGCAGTACCCAGGGCCCATCTGCCAGCAGTTTCTGCTCCACGAGGGATAAATGGGACACACATGGCAGTAACTCAAACACAGGGAAATCAGGAGACACTGCAAGCCAAGGGAGCAGAGTGCTTCAGGACAGAGACTTCCTGGCAGATGTGAGTTTAAGGAGAGAGATGGCTCACATAGGTTTGCAAGAGGAAAACTAATATTTAAAAAAAGTCTGTCAGGGGTTCCACTGGTATCTAACTTAAAGAACATTTAAGTGAGACAGTGAGGGTAAAGAGCCTGTTCCCAAAACCTCCTGCTGGCTGGCAATGTCAGGAACAGAGGGGCTGACACTGCCTGGGAAACATGTCACCATAAAAAGTTCTGAAAACATAAAAATAGTTCAGTGGGTTTTTTTGGTGGTGATTCTTGGACTCTGAATGCTTTTCTGGTTACAACTACACTCCCTGCTACAGCTACCAGAACAGCAGTCACTGCATTTCCCTGCACTGTATGAGCTAAAGTTTTTCTTTAAAACCTCTATGACAGCAACATTTGCAAGGCTGCTTGCAAAATTAACTATTAGTCATCAAAGTTCTGTATCAGAAAGAGGAAATATTGTGAAGGGACATGGAAATTGCTTGCAGGGGAGAGAGAAGAAAAACCCTAAATTAATCATAGAATTGTTTGGACTGGAAGGAATCTTTTTAAAATTATCTAGTCCAATACCCCTGCAATAATCAGGGATACCTCCAACTAAACCAGGCTGCTCAGAGCCCTGTCCAACCAACCCTGAATGTTCCAGGCATTGGGTATCTGACCACCTCTCTGGGGAACCTGTCCCAGTATTTTATTACTCTCAATATAAAACATTTCTTTCTTATATTGTGGTGGTTTAACCCCACAGCCTGAAACTAGTATCATGCAGCTGCTCCCCACCCTGTGGGGAGGAGAATCAGAACACAAACAAAACTCATAGACTGAGATAAGAACAGTTTAATAAGTGAATTAAAACAAAACATAACAACAATAACAATTATAATAACAATAACACACTAATAATAGCAATGAAAAGGAGAGGAGTAAGCCCCAAGAAACACAGGTGAAGCACAATTCTACTGCCCATCACCTGCTGACCAATGCCAGCCTGTCCTCCAGCAGTGATTGGTGGCTCCAGGCCAACTTCTCCCAGTTTCTATACTGAACCTGACATTTTAAGATATGAATCATCCCTTTGGCCAGTTTGGATCAGCTCTCCTGGCCATGCTCCCTCCTCTCTTGTGCACATCCTCACTGGCAGAGCATGGGAAACCAGCAAGTCCTTGAGTTAGGGTCACACTATTTAGCATTAACTAAAATATCAGTGGTATCACACTGTTCTCATAATAAATCCAAAACAGAGCCCTGTACCAGCTACTAGGAAGAAAATGAACTCTATGCCAGCTGAAATTGGGATGCTTATAACTAGCCAGAATATACCCTCTGTTAGTTTAAAACCTTTACCCCTTGTCCTATTGCAACAGGCCCTGCTAAACAGTCTGGCCCCATCTCTCTTAGAAGACCCCTTTAAAAACAAAGACTATAACAAGGTCTCCCCAGTCTTTTCTTCTCCAGGTTGAACAACTCCAACTCTCTCAGCCTTTCCTCATAGCAGAGGTGCTTCAGCCCTTTAATAATTTTTGCAGCCCTCCCCTGGAGTGATTCCAGCAGGTCCAACAGCCTCTCCTGTGCCTGGGAGCCTAGAGCTGGATGCAGTACCCCAGGTGGAGTCTTACCACAGCACAGGAAAAAGGGTAGCATGAGGAGCTTTCTCCAAATGCAGTGGGCATCAGACAAAACCACCTTGAGAAGAACAGATGCTGAATGGGTCATGGAAAATTGATGTGATTTAGGGTAGCATATTTGCATGCCCTTGCACTGCTCCAAACATGTCTGCACTTCACAAGTGTCTGGGTATTGAGGAGGGCAACAAGAGGGTTTTTTTTGAAGGAAGAATAAACACAATTTGTATTCATATATCTGCCAGGTTCTGCCTCACTTTACACCCCAACCAGCTGCAGTTAATCCACACATGTAAAATAGCAGTGCATAACAGGAACACATGACTGTCATGCCCATTCATACCTTCAGAGACAAAGCTCACCTCCACCATTAAAATCATCAACGAAGGAGGACTGGAAGATATAGAAAGAGCATCAGAACAACCTGGTGGTGATGTGCTCCCTGAAATAGATTATTGACAAGGTCACAGACTGAGGTAGGGTTTTTGACATTTTCAGCATTGGAAATTTCTTTTACTTTTGAAAGCTGCTTTTTACTTTTTGAAACACAAAAAAATCTTGTAAAGTAGGGGTAAAGCAATGCTAGTTACCATCTGACTAATTTTTGTGGGTGGTTAAGATGCCAGGCAAGACTTGCTCTGTCCCAGCAAGATAGAAATCTTTCCCCTGTATGCAGTGGGAAAGGCCCTTATGATATGGCTCAGTGCCATGGCTATTTAGATATTAAAATGGTGGGTGTTGAAACCAGCCTTGAATGCAGTTACATCAGTTCTACCTGCCATCTGCTCCCTGACAGCACTGAGAGCACTTCTTCCTGGGATTACACTGCATGCTCCTGCTGGCTGCCAAACCAGGCAAAAGTAGAAGTTAAGGGAGGAAAAAAGAAAAAAAAAAAAAAAAGAGAAAAGTGGCCTGTGGGGGAAAGTTGCAGGCTAGTGTAACCTAGAGGGGAAAAAATCCCTGATAAAGTTTCCTACAAGATTTATGTGTTCCTACATGTCAATACACATGAAAATTCATTGCATTTAACATTCTCTTGAACAGTACCTGGTCTGCACTTTGTAACAAATGAAAGTATATAGAATCATGGGATGATGGGGGTTGGAAGGGACCTCAAAGAAGAGTTACTACCACCCCCACTGCTATGGGCAAGAACACCTTCCAGTAGATCAGATTGCTCAGAGCCCTGTCCAGCCTGGCCTTGAACACTGGCAGGGACGGGGCATCCACAGCTCCTCTGGACAACCTGTTCCCGTGCCTCATCACTCTCACAGTAATTTTTTTTCCTAGTATCTAAACTAAACCTACTCTCTTTTAGTTTGGAGCCATTCCCCCTTCCCCTGTTACTATGTGCTATCATAAAAATCCCTCTCCATCTTTCCTGTAGGCTCCCCTCAGGTACTGGAACGCCAGAATTAGGTCACTTCAGAGCCTTCTCTTGTCCAGGTTGAAAAACCCCAGTTCTCTAAGCCTTTCCTCACAGGACAGGGGCTCCATCCCTGGAGCCGCTCCCACCGGCTGCTGTCCCGTCCGTCCTGGGGAGCCCAGAGCTGGACACGGCTGCAGCTGGGCTCTCATCACAGCAGAGCAGAGCAAAGGGGCACAATCCCCTTCCTCCCTCGCTGCTTTGGATGCAGCCCAGGGCACGTTCGGCTGTCCGGGCTGCGAGTGCCCGGTGCCTGTCCTGCGATGGCCGTGTGGCGCTCCGGAGCGGTGCCCGAGGGAGCCGGGCCCGGCCGTGCCGCGGTGTGAGGGGCCCGCGGGCCGGCCCCAGCCCAGCGCCTGCAGATGGCGGCCTCGGCACCGCGCGGAGCCTGCACAGCCCGGCCTGTGCTGCTTGGCCTGGGGGAACACAGAGGGCTTTATCATAATTAATTTGCTTTTCTCAGTTTTTTGGTTTTTTAGTGGTTGTTTTTGTTTTTTTTTAATAACTAGTTTCCCCTCTCTCATCCCAGCTCGAGGGAACTGCGGTCAGTGACAAGGAACTCACTGCAATGGGCAGCATCCAGCTGTAATAAGGATTGCTGCTGCTCCTGGAAGAGTCATAATTCTAGTGACGAAAACCTGAGCTCCTGTTGGTCTGTCAATAATAGTTAAAGAATGTTCATTTTCTTTTAAAGACAGTGGGGGATTAATTATAAAATTAACAAACTTTTGTTCATATAGAACTACAAAACCTGTTCTCCTCAGAGTTAATTTGAGTTTCAAATTCTCGTGTGCCAGCAGGTGGCTGTTGAATTTCTGTTGTAAACTGAACAGGCTCAACTGTATGCACAGTGATAAGCAAACACAACAACACTATTTCTATGAGTTTCTCTACCCTCTAAGCATCAATTATTACAAACCGTTTTTGGGGCTGGATTTTCTCCATCTATTAAGTTAATCACATAGTTTGCACCTTACAAACCTCTAGTGTTCAGAAGAGAAACTTAAAGACATGATCAGAGCTATCATCCTGCTGGGGGTCTTCAACAAATGGCATCTGCTGGAAAAGTAGCAGAGCAAGCTGAGGGTGATCCAGGAAGGTCTTGGAATGCACTCAGAGTAAATTCTTAAGCCAGACAAGCCAGGTAATAGACATCCCTGCCAAAGGAGCTGTGCTACCACACCTGTTATTCACCAGCACCAGTGATCTAATCGGTGACATCAAGACTGGAGTCAGCCTGGGCTGCAGTGATCCTGCATTGGTGGAGTTCACAGTCCTCAGAAATATGGGTCAGGCAGAGTAAAGTCAGGCCACTGAATTTTAGGAAAGCAAAATTCCCAAGTTTTGCTTTCTAAGTTCAATTAGACCCCCTGGAAAGTGCCCTTGGGGACAAAGGAGCAGAGCAGAACTGGCAGGCCTTTAAGAACCCTTTCCACAGAGCACAAGAATTCTCGATCCCCACAAACGAGAAATCAGAAAGGTCTTGACTCATGGATGATTCAAGACCTGGTAGTCAAAGTAAAAGGGGAAGGAGGAAATGCACAGTCAGTGCAAACAGGGAGAGGTATCCTGGGAAGAATAGAGGGATATTGTTTGTGTAGAGATGGGGTCAGCAAAGCCAAGGTGTGCTTGGAGCTGAACTTGGCAAGGAACCCAAAAAATACTAAGAAGGGCTTCCACAGGTATATCTGCCAGAAAAGAGTAAAAAAATTGTACTATGTCTGATGAACATGACTGGCAAACTGAGAACAACAGACAAGGTGCTCCATTTTTTGCCTCATCACTCTTCCCATACCTCTTGAGTGGAGCAAGGCAGGGACTGAGGGAGCAAAGTCCCTCGTACTGTGAGAGAGGATCAGGTTTGAGACCACCTGAAGAACCAGCTGAAACATGCCTAAGTTTATGGGACCTGACAAGATGCATCCCAAAGTCCCAAGGGAATTTGGTGGATGTGGTTGTCAAGCCACTCCCCACGATATTTGAAAAGTCATGGCTGTCAGGGGAAGTCCCAGGTGAAAAAGGGAAACATTGCACGCATCTTAAAAAAGAGTAGAAAGGGAGATCCTGTGAGCTGTCAGCCTCACCTCTGTGCTTGGGAAGATCATGGAACAAACAGATCCTTTTAGGGCTCAAAACAACCTGATGTCGATGAAGATGCCCCTTCTCAATGCAGGAGCATTGGACTTTATGATCTTTAAAAAGTCCCTTTCAACCCAAATAATTCTATGATCAGATACTGGGAACATTCTGGACCTTATGGTTTTCCTCCACCCATCTTCATCTGATAATAAAAGTACATGTCAAAAATACATATTTGCCTAACACATTAGGTAGGATTTTTCACAGAATAATACAGCAGGCACACACAGGCACAGGAACACAGAGCTGAAATACCATTCAGGAGATCAGAACTTACGCACAAGAATTTATGTAAGGCTCATAGTTGTACTAATGAAGTATCAGCATGGCCTCAATCCAATTAAAATAAAGAACACATGATGTTCTGCTTAGGAAACAGAAGGATTAAAGTTTCATTACTTGTTGGACTTCTATGAGATGAAAACAATTGTTTCAGCCAATGCTGCAGAACACTCTGCTGGCAAGGAGGATGTGACTGAGTCAATGTCTTCATCCTTTTCACTCAAGGGCAAAATGGGGTCTTAACAAGAAACTTCTATCAGCTCTGTCTTCACTTTACTGACTTCACTTCAGAAACAGGCTGGCCTTGAAGTTAACTTTGCTATACTGATTTTCACAACCCTCCACCACACACACATCCACCATTTGTGAGTTTTCTTTGTTGCTCTCTTCCCTGAGGGATTTTGTAAAACGAGCATTTTAACTCCTCAGTGTGGCTGGCAAATTGGAATAAGATCTGACAGAGAGGGCAGAGAAGGTTGGGGTGAATTCAGGCCATAAGAAAACAATTTAGAAACCAAATTATGAAACTTTAGCCAAACTGAAACATGACAGTGGTTACCTGTTGTAATCAGGGGAAGCAAGGAATGAGCTGACACAAGAGCACAGGCTGCTCCACAGGTTGTTCAGCCATATGCAAGAAGAAATACTGTAGATGCAAAATCTCTGAAATCACTGAGAGGAGTATTTGATGCTGACAGTAGTGAAATGCAGTGAAACAGAAAGCAAGAAAGGAAATTGGTAGAGAAGGAGCAAACTATAAAGTCTCAGAGTCTTAGAACAAGAAAAAGTGGGAAGAGCAAAATAAGTTGTTGAATACAAAATCAAATGAAAATGATTCATCTCCTGTGAGGTAAAAAGTTCATAGGAGCCTCCAGTCCTTAAACAAAGCACATCTAACTCACAAACTTCCATAATGCATAAATGGCATGGACAAAGAGACTAAATCTTATGGTTCTTCAGCAACCTCCTCCACAGAGAGGACGCATGTAGATTCTGGAAAAAGAGATAAAAATTACAAGCAATGATGGTACAGATGTACAGAGATGAAAATCTGAGAGGCCATGGCAGAAAGTAACATACAACTAACAGAGAAAAAAAACATGTTAAATCTTGCATTTATAAAATATTAGTAAAAGGAAAACAAGTGATGAACAGATCTATTCAGAGGCATTGCAAGCTCTTATTAAACACTACTAAGCAAGGAAGTGTTTAATGTTGCTTCTTTTGCTTCAGTGTCTGTTAAAAAACCACTACAGATCAGGCAGTCAACAAAATTAATACCAGCAATATCAGTAATATTTAACCTCAGGTTAGAGTTAATAAAGATCATATTTATCAAAAATAGATAAGCTATATAACTTTTAGTTGGATTAAATCCAGAAGAATTTAGAAAAACCCTCAGAGCCATCAGATGTGGCACCTGACAGCTTGTGCAGGACCAGGATGCTTCCAGAAGAGTTGTAAAGACAATGACCATCTTAGAAAAGGGGAAAGGGAGGAGTCAGAATTATGGGTTGCTTTGTTAAACTTCAACTCAGAGAAAACAAAAATGACAAACCATGTGGGAGCTTCTACCCAGTGTTTGGGAGGTAGTTAAAATCCCACCCTCATCTGACATGAACAGATCCAATGAAGTGTGTTTCTTTCTATGACAAAGACCTTGTAGAAAGACCAGGCAAGCACAAAAACCCTGACTCTGCTGAGGGCTTTAACAGTGTTTCATGTGACCTTGGCAAAAATAAACTAGGAAAAATACGGTCTGGATGAAAATATTACAGAGTAACTGGGGTATTCATTGTGAAAACTGCATCAGTAGCTGCAGTGTTCAGCAGTACTAGCAGGCTAAAGGAAGGAGGGCTGAGAGGAGAGGTGAGAACAGTAGTAGCTGCTGTAGAAAGGAAAAGAATAACCTTGGTGAACAGCTCAAGCACAGGCATCAAAACACAGCAAGATGGGGGCCTGGGGTTTAGATGAGGAATAATATTACATTCCAATCCTTTCTATTTTCTCTCTATTTGCTGTGTGGGCCTTGGAAAGAAATCAACAGATGCCAACATTAGTTGCCATTAAATAGCCTAGTCAAGGCATAGTTTTTTGGCATTCTTAATTATGCTTGTGCATGAACCCTCTCCTCTCATGGGAAGGAGAAGCCACAGGTCTGAGAGGCTGGAGAGTTATATTCTGGTTTTATTCTCAGTTCAGCACCTGATCTGCTGAATAACTTTTATGTATGCTTTGGTTTGCCCACCCATAAAAGGGTGGGAATTAATCTTGCTGCAATCTCTGAAATGCACTTGATTCTACCAGTAAAGCCCACTGCACAACAGCTACACACAGGTCCCATCAGTTCCTCTCATGAAAATCAGCCTGTCTTTACCTTTTGTGCACTAAAGGAATTGCATGTTGCACTGCCAGCTCATAGGAATGGGCACAGTGGGCAATACTGCTTTGCTCTATACAGTCTGTGCCACGAGAAAAGCCATGCTGACGTCTGCTGCTATTGTGAGAAGACACCATAACTCAGGAAGTACCCAAAACCAAATGGCAATAAAGAGAAAAACACAACAGGAAATAAGATTCCTAGCTATTGGGCAATAACAAGCTGAAGTGGAAAGTTTCAAGTGGCTACTTGCAAAAAAAGACCTTGCACTTTTTATCTGCTAAGCCGAAAATAAAAAAAATTAAAAATCAACCCAAGAAGGCATGCCAGGGAAAAAAAGAATCTATGAAGGGGCATAATGTCTGAGACATTAGTAGGTGTAGGCTATAACAGGTAATTAAGCAGCTCGGCATTGAGAAAAGCCAAATGTTTGTTTCCAGACCTCTAAAAAGTGCAGGCTGAAATATGACCATGTGTCTACTTACTATAAAATAGGAGGACTCCTGGGGTTTGAACTAAAAGGTAGGTCTTAGTCTGTGAATAATTTGAAATGAAAAGAAGGCAAGTGATGGGTAAACCTGTGGCAGTTAACTTAAGCAAGAAGCTGTGAAAAGAACCCAGTGCAGTGCTGCTTGATCAAAGGGGAGAAACAGAGAGGCAAGCATGGGGAAATCTGCCTGTGCCTCCTCTCTGAAATGCCTGTACTTGGAACATGAAGGTTTTGTTCCCAAAGGGCTAGAGAGGCAAAAATGAGAAGCCACATCCTGTGGCATTTCAGCTGGCTGGGAAGCCGAAGCCAGACCTACTCTTCTGTGCAAGAAGACTGGGAAGCCAAAAGGAAGAGAGATCTAGAGAAGCAACATCCAGGCTCAATTAAACTGTGCTTTATCACCACCTCCTCCTCTGCCACCATGGCTGGCACATCCTCTGCACTGACTGCAAGAGCAAGGACACAAAGCCCATTGTTTACCTTGTGCCCCAGTCCAAAGTGAAACTGAATGTGAAAAGCAAAAGAAACAAGAAAACTTGTTTCCATTTCTCATCTTCATTTTTAACCCTTGTAAGTAATTAATAATGGTGATTTGGGAGCTAAGGGGGGAAAAAAGAAAGATTGAAAGAAAGGGGATCAGGGAAAAGAGAGAGGAAAGAAAGAGGTCACCTGAGCAAACTTTTTTGTTATGGCAGAAATGAAAAAAGCTGAAGGTCTTAGCATTCAAATTTCTGAGGAGCCTGTGATGTTACAGAGGCAGTCTGTGCTCATCAGCCTTTGCTAAAATATTTACTTTGGCTCCATGGCTCTCCTGACCCAGGCCCTTGGCACCATGATAGCACCACAAGGATCCAGCCCCAGACCCTGGTAGGAGAGGTGGTCATCAGGCTGGTTTTCTGGCACTGACCTGGCTACCCTGCTCCCCATTATCACACTAGTGAGCCCACAGAGAGCAGAACAGCTTTTGCCTCTGACCTTATTTTCCTAGAGCTGTCTGCACTAGGAACTCTCTGTTATTTGCCCTATAACAATTAGTATCCAAAAGGATTTTGGCAGTTTAGAAATGGTGGGCACAATCCGCTCTGGAAGAGGTGGGAGCAAAGAACTTTCAATAACATGATATCCCTATATGTTGGGATATTATCATTGCTAAGTGTGTCACTTCAAGAAGTGGCAAAAGTCATTCTCCCCTTCTATCTAAATAGGAGGACAATTAAGAAAAGTGAAATATCCTGATACCACAAACAATCCTGGGAACATCATGGCCCTCTCAAATGGCCATAAGTGCTCAGAAACAGAACTGTCTGTTCAATTTACATGACAGGGCTCAACCTGTGCCTGTCTGCTACCCATAATTTTCTTTTCCCTCCTGAAATATTTTAAAACTCTTGGTCATTCTTGACAGAAGAAGTGAGGGCTCAAAGATAGCAAATTTGCATGAGTTCATAGAAATAGGTGCCTTGTATTCCCATAAAGAGGAAGAGACAAGCAGGACCTAAACTCTTCTTAGACACCAGAGAATCCCTAGCGGTCAAGACCCTTTCCTAGACTCCCATGTCTAGGTAGCTTTTCAAATCAGGTCTTCTCTTTTACTAGGCACTGAAGGCTCCAGCTGATCCACAGGAGAGCAGATTCATTCTGAGACCTGCCCAGGCAGCTACAAGCTAAATCTCTTACAAACCACTACTCTTACAAACCAGCTACAAGTTGAACAAGCAACATTCAAAAGTGCTTCAGCATCCACTTCTTGAGAACAGATATTTAAATTAGACTGGCAGTCAGAGAAGCATCAAAATAAAGATAAATGTATCTTAAACATCTGAGTACACTAAGTATGGACAGATTGGCCCTGAGGGTCACACTTCAAAAATGTGAGCCAGCTGCTTTGCATTTGTAACAACAGGATAGCTGACCCCACTCCACTTGGGCACAGGGAAGTGTCCCCTTTTCCCCTGGGGAAGGTCCTTCCAACAGCCAAAGCAGCCCTGCTGAGGTGAGGATGGCTCACATCTGGGTCACTACTGAAATCCAGTGAAGCAGCTGCACAGGATCTCATCCAAGAGCTCCCATCCAGGAGGAAATGCACAGCACAGTCAGAGAATGTGTCAGTGTCAGTCCTGCTGGGCAGCTGTTCCAACACTAGGACAATGCACTGAGAGTTTTCCTCAAAAGTGAGACCAGAACATCCTGTGACTGCAATACTGTTATTTCTGGCCCCCTAGACCCTCCCTTTGCCAAACTCATCACTGGTACTATTGGTACAGGACCAAACCCTCTCAGTACTCTCGAGGGGGGAAAGAAGAGGATGAAGGTGTATCTCTGTTCTGTTTTCATTGCAAATTGCATTCAGTTCACATGAACACATCCTGCAGAAAGAGAAGCTGATATTCCACATGGAAGAGCAGGGAATGAGTAGCACAGCTTACCCAGAGCAGTGCAGACCCCAGCAGGAAGGGCTGAGACGTGGCTGCCCTGCTCATGCTCTGACTGCAGCCTCTTGCCTGGCCCTGCAGACATTGTTTCACACCTCTGCCTCCTGTGAGCAGCAGGTGATAGTGTGTGCCTGTGTGCTGGCACATTTCTGGATCCACCTGCCCTTTTACCCTCCACTCCCTCGGGCAGAAATCTTGATGGAAACCCAGCAAAGCAGCCATAAATACTAGCACTTCTTCCACAGCACAAGTTCAAGCTGGCCTGAGAGCAGAATTTAGAATAAAATTTAAAAAACAACCATCACATTCTTAAACACAGCCCATGAAAAACAAGTGCCCAGCCCCTGGCACAGCTGGGAACTGCACTGCAGTTACTGCCAGGTGAGGTCAGCAAGATGTTATTTCAGTGGAGATGGGGAAGAAAGGGTAACCTTATGCCAAATTCATTCAGGTGCCACCTGGACTTAAGAGATTTCCAGTGTCCTCCAGGCTCCCTCCACACTCATCTCCACCTACTTTCCTGCATCTTCTACACCAGCTCTTCCATAGTAAACAAGGTTTCCTTGTCACCAAGTCCTCCTCTTGCTCCCTTATAATGAAAAACAGCTGTGGCAGGCATGTCCAAAACAAAGCTTTACACATTCCTGGTGGAACTGCCTCCTCACCGCCAAAACCCCCAGACTTTATATTTACTACAGAAAATTCAAAACACAACCACTTTTCCTCCTCCAAGCTGTAATTTCCTCCTTGACAAGCCTGTCAAATTTAAGATTTCACTTACTATTCTTATCTCAAGTATCTGTTTCCCCCCTGCCTCACCACTTAGCAAAGCTGACAGCTCTCCAGCACCATGAACATTGCTATAAGTAGCTTCTGTGGAGCAGAGAAAGACATTTTCCCTTCTCTGAAAAGGACTGCAGAGGGTGGTTTGAAGTAGAGATAGGAAAATCACTGTGACACAACAAGAATCCTTCTGAACTGTACTGGACCTTCTCAGCAGGTGGACCCCTGTTTAAAAAGAGGCAGGCGGTAAACACCTCTCCTCTCCTGCCTTTTACCTTACATTCTGTTTTCTGACAGCTTTTCCCAGAAACAAGTATGGCAAAATTCAGAGGGAAAGCCTGGACTTGGGATATTTCAAGCCCAGTTCTGCAAAGAGAAGCAGTCTGGGTTATTCAGCCTAGGTTTCAATACAAAGAAAAGGGATAGGAGCCATACTGTGAACTAATAAACATTTTATCCTTTGGTTTGACTGCGAAGAGCCGGGTCTTGAATTTGGCCTTTGCACACACAAAAGCAATTAAATTGATTTTTGTAGATTGCACTCTGAAATGCCTAAGGACAAACTTGCAAGGACCTGAACAACTCTACAAACCCCACTGAGTGATCATCTGTAAATCTTGCTACTCACAAGAGGAAAAAACCACTTTATGCCAGCCCCTGACATAGCCAAGACATACAGGATGAGTTCAGGCACGAGCAGTGCCTGTCAGTGTGTGCTGTTGTAATGAAGTGGCTTTAAGTACCACACTGGTCTCTGAGTGAACTAGATGGAGACCCACAGAGCCCTCAGCTGTCACACAGGGGTTCCAGACAGGTCCTGGGATACTCAATGGGGTATCTTTCCACAGATGATGGCTGGTACCCACACCGCCATTCTGCTCCTCTTCCTCCCTTCCAGCTCTTCTCAGTCACTGCCAAGAACAGGCTGGTGATGGAGGTTAGTGGAAGCCTCCCATGAGCAGGGTCCCACTCCACCAGTCACAGACTGCAGCCTGGAAATGGTGAGGGGAGCACAGGGATGTATATTGGCACACTCTGTGCAGCCTTTTGCAGAGAAGGGTTCTTATGGAGGCTGTGCTCACCCCTTAGTCTGGACTGAGCTTTAATACATGCTCCTGCAAATTGCTCCTGAGGTCTTGTCTGCCTTTTGCTGCTCAGTTCTCCTCCAACCCAGCACCTTTGTTACAAGAACAAGGGCAATCTGAGCTACCACTGGCCTCAGTGATAAGGAGAAGGAGTGGTCACCAGCCAAGGGAAAGCACTGTACAGCAGTAGCACTGTACTTTCTTTCCTGACCTTTTTTGCCAGTTGTTTGGGCTCCAGGCCAGCAATTTAAGTTATCAAAGTTTGCTCCAATGTTATACAAACAAGCAAGGGAAAGTCTGAAATCAAAGCCAAGCAGAGGAAGGTCAAAAAGCAGCCTCTTCTCCCATCAGACCTTGAAGAACATTATTTTTTGAATAGCCAGGATGATTTAAGACTACCACCACAAGGCTTGTCCTCCTTCAAGATATCTTCAGGCAACAATTTCCATAACACTGGAATTCTGGAGACTTAGAAAGGCAAGTCTTCTGTCAGCCTGACTCCCAAAAAGCAAGGTTCTTTCCTTTTAATTCCTACCTGGTTCTCCTTCTCAGTCCAGCTGCTTTGCTACAGAGTCAGCATGATAGATCATGTACTACAGAGAGATCACTGCCCTGCCACCTCCTCCTTGCTCCAGGTGATCCAAAAATCACTCAGATATCCCAGGAATCTCCATCTCATCAGAGTATCTGGAGACCATTAGTAGCAAACACCAGCCTTCATGGTACTCTCTAGAGCTTGTACCTGCAGCTTTACTTTTGTTTAGCAGGGAAATCCCAGCCACATCCACCACCACCTCAAATGCCACCTCCCAGTGGGGTCCTTGGCCAAGTCCCTGCAGTGAGTTGATGAGTCTGTTAGCAGAAGTCCCCAGAGGGGTGGTTTGGAAACCCTTACTCCTACCCACCCTCACAACAGATTTTCACAAACTACTGGCAAACCCTGATATCTGGGCTTTTTCCAGCAGAAAGAGGTAAATCAATATACCTGACTCTTTAGTGCCACAGCACACACAGCATTTCTAATTTCTTACCTAATACAAATCTACTGAAAAGAAGGAATCAGCCCATTCTGTGTTGGCAGGAGATGCTCACTTGACCTCTGGCTAGAGCATTGCTGTGGCCACAACCAGTGTGGCTGCTCCAGTGCCTCTGAGCCACCAGGTGGGTGGCCTTAGGGAAGAACTGAATCACAGACAGCTTCTGGCCACCAGTTGGCAATCAAAGCCAATCTCGGCAAAATCTACATAGGATGTGGTTGCCAATATTTGGTCTATGATTTCCTGTCTTACACACAGCTTTATTACCCTTTAGTATAGATGCAGGGCCACTGTATGATTTCTACACTTACCAGCTCCAGCACCCAGCTGCACTCTCTGGAAGATTTCTCACAATTTTCCTGAGTAAGCTAAGGAGAATAAGTAGGAAAAGGAAGAGAAGGAAAACATTTTCATGTTACCTATAGACACATCTGTACAGCAATTCCTTTTTTACTGAGTCAGGCCTATAATATTACTGAAGCAGAACATTCAGGGTGGACCTCTTTGGGAGGAAAGCGTGTGGGACGCTTCTGTGCAGGAAAGAAGTTTTAGATCGAGGTCAAGAAGTTTTAGGTCAAGGAAAGTAAAGATGAGGGGGAAAAAACGACAGCTTTGGTGATTTCAAACTGTAATCATAATATGCTCCTTGATCTTTCATTACCCTCAAGCATTAAAAAATGGGCAACCTCTTTTATAAAACCTCATAAAACTCCATAACATATATTTACTGTGCTTTTCCAAAAACAGTCCATGAGGCAGGACTTGTCCTGGCACAGAACACTGTAATGCTTCGGTCTTCCAGAGCAGCGTTAAACCTGCAGGTCACTTCAGTCCAGCCACAATCCTGCAGAGCCAACCATGCTAATACTTGGCCCAGGTCTTGCCATTCTGCTGTTTTGGAAAAGTTTGTGTATTAAATACATGCAAGAGTGAATGATAAAACACACATAAAGAACAGGAAAGGCCCACTATTATCAGGAGGGAAAGGGGAAAAGAGAAGAGGTTACATTTCTTTCACCAGCAGCCATGCTACTTTGTTGACATGCAAAACTTTCTTTTTAAAAGTGCTAGAGGTTATACGGTCACACCCAAAGCCATTACTTCAGGTCATGCTTGAAAGAGAGGCAAGAGATTATGATAACCTTTGCTGAGGACCTTGTGGAGCTGTAAGAGTTTTAGGTCATCTAGTTTTAGAACTTGACATGTCCAAATACACACACACACACACATACAATACCTGCAGCAGAACCCCTCCATGCTTGGAGCACCAGTCCCTTTTCCAGCAGGGGCTTGGAAAGTTTGCAGACAAGCAGGAGAGCCCAAACGAGATCCACCAAGAAAATTTTCCTCCATCTTCCTCTGTTGACACACCATAGCAGAGGGACACCGTGGCTGAGACAGATTATCATCCAACTCCCAGCCAGCTGCTGGAGCCCAACAGCCCATATGCCAAGGAGTCACTGGCTGCTGTGAGACCCTGCAAAGAAGGATTTAAGTGATTTACAATGCACGACTAAAAATCGAATTTTTGCATTACCTCCTCTTTAATCTCTGAAGAAATCAAACATTTCCAATTGTTGTTTTGATATGTTATGGGTCATGTTTTCCAGCACATCTACTCATCCTTAAATTTTCAGATGAAAGCTTTGATCCTTAAGTGATCATCTTCTTTGTTTAGCTGGATGGAATATTAAGGTGAAGAACTGGCAGACTAATTTGGCCAGGGACCAGCATTTAATATTTACTTTCTCTTGTAGAACTATGGAACAGAATGGATGAAAGAGGTAGAGGCGGTAATAACTTCTCCAAGTTCATGGCCCATCTGACAGGAATGTGCAGTCACTGTCCATGAGTGCACTCTCATTCCCTGCCACAGATGAAATGAGTCTGTTTAGGCCCTTAGTGAAGACAGGCTGCTGCTTCTGTTACAACAAACAAAGACACAGGACAGCTCCAAGCAGAAGTGGACAACACCAAAGCAAACTTTTGGTTGCATACCTTGTGAGATGAGAGCCAGGAGTGCTGATCAATTGTCATAGTTTCTCTAGAGAAGGTCCATCTCATTCTAGGATTTCAGCAGTGATATACTGCTGTTTCTAGAAAAAGGCCACTGCTGCCACAGGTCTATGCAAACATGCATGATATGGAGGACACTTGCTATTTCTCAGAATGCAAGAGCTGATGGGGAATAAAAGGGGTGGGAGTAGTGGTTAAGCTGCCAGGCAAACACATCTGAGACAAGCTGTGGGAAATATGTTTTTCGTGTGGATAGCACGTAAATTGAGGAACTCAGTGTCACCAGATGCTTTGAAGATTAACCATAAAATTTGTCTAATCTCTTTTCCAGTCAATTGAATTAGCCCATCAGGGTCTATTAAATGTGGTGATAGAAATGCAACCTCCAGTTCAGGAAGTTCCTAAACCACTGATTGCTGAAAGCCGAGTGTGCCTTATGGAGGAAGCATATCCCAATTTTTAAATTTTCCCTATTTATTATTGGACATATGAGACACCCACCACTGTTTGGTGTGAGTTGGTATTAAAGGGTCTTTCTACAATTATGGATCTCTACCTTAGCAGAGTTTTAACCTCTGTCAAATCTCTCTCACTCAAAATACAATCTAGTTAAAGGAAAATGAACAATATTGATAGCTGAGGAATTATGACCAAGAAAAAAGTTCAAAAGAACACACTTGGTTTGTCTCACAGGAAGAAAATTGGGACTATATGGTACAACACTTTAACTACAAACTTTTAAAACTAAATTACAGTGTTGTTCTTTGCCTGAAGAAGAATATAAAAAGCTACATTTATAAAAAGCAGGACTTAATAATTTCAATAAAATTTCTTAATTTTAATTAAGAATTTAATTAATTGTAAAGTTAGTTAAGCATTATAGTAGAAACAGATGCAGAATTCTCTTCATGTAGGATCTTCAGGGACAGGTGTAAACAAATCATTGTCAAGATGTTTTGATAAGGTCTGCAGGGTGGTCCAGGTATGCTGATCCCACCTCTGCTCATAGGCAGAATTGCATGATTTATCATGTCTTTTCCAGCCTACGTGTCTAGGGCTCCCATAGATTCAAGATGCCAAGACTGAAATTAGCAAAGACTAAAAATGAGAAGTATAGATGAGGCAATACACAAGGGGAGTCAGAGCTGCCCTTAGAAAATGTTACATTTTATCACAAGGCATTTCTAAAGCCTTGTGGGAATGTTCAAAAGAGCTGCTATACCCCATTTGATAAACAGTCAGCAGTAGGAGAGGAGGGAAATCTGCACTGATGACGATAAGCTGCTCTGATAAGAGCAGAACTGATACAACTCCTTTTCCAGTAATATATGTCCAGTGTTCACTGTGATACTTTCTGAGTTAAAAGTCCTCCACCTCCCCTGTTTCATGCCCACCAGGCAAGAAATATTGCTTTGCTTCTGGTTGAGGGTTGTGTGTAGGCTGATCATCTGTCTAGCACATGTGCTAGGCTGGCCAGCCCACATCATGTTTGTTTGGCAAAACAGATCCTGGGGCAGTGTCACAGCTGAGTCCCTGCACAGGGCACAGCCTGTGCTCCTTGCTTCTGCCCACCCAGGAGAGTCACTGCATTCACAGACACTCAGCTACTACCCTTGTTACAAGTCCTCTGCCTAATTCATCATCAGTGGCCACCACTGGAATTATAGGAAATTAATTTTTCAAGTAGTGATAGGTTCACCTACCAGCTTCAGTGGGATCCAGCTTTCCTCTAAGCAGTTAAATGGAATATTAGGGGTGATATGACAATAGTTTAGATGAACCTACTTTTCAAAATAGAGGGCTTGCCATTACCACTGACAAGGATATAATAAACACAAGTTGTCACATACTAAGAGTGGTTTAGGTGAGCCTTAATCATCTAGATTGAGCACCTCTGTCAGGTGCAGGGACACCTTCCACTACACCAGCTTGCTCAAAGCCACATCCAGCCTGGCTTGAGCACTGCCTGGAACAGGCCTTCTTTGAGCAACCTCCTCCAGGGTCTCACCACCTTTAAAGAATTTTTTCCTAATATCTAATTTAAACCTACCCTCTCATTTAGCTTAAAACCACTACTCCCTTGTCCTATTGCAACAGGCCCTACTAAACAGTCTGTCCCCATCTCTGTTATAAGCCCCCTTTTAATATTGAAAGGCCACAATAAGGTCCCCCTGGAGCCTTCTCTTCTCCAGGCTGAACAACCCCAAGTCTCTCAGCCTTCCCTCACAGGAAGGGGGCTTCCTGGTCATTTTTGTGGCCCTCCTCTGGACCCACTCCAGCAGGTTGGTCCTGTTTTGGGGGCCCCACATGCCATATCCTGATGCAGTAACCTGATTAGCAAAGGAGTGCACATTTTTAACTTCATCCCAGGACTTTTTATATCATCATTTCTCTCTTGCTCTCACTGCAAATTGCCTTCAAAGAAATAAGCACCAGACTTATGTGGACATTCTCCCTGTCCTCCAGCCACCTCCAGTTTCCCAACATCAGAAATGTCTCATTTCTGGCACAGGTTTCTTCCAGATGATGGCAACAGTAGTGCTTGCAGGTAATAATCTATTAGCTATAATTAAATAACAAGTGCTGCCTTGGGAATTGGCTGCCATAACCTGTTGTATTAAAAGGATGAAAACATCATTTTGGTCAGATGGTTTACAGGAGAGAACATGATTTACAGGACAACAGATTAAATTATGTGCAATTAAATAGCTGGATCAAGTCTCAGGGCTTGATTCAGAATGTAAAACAGACAAGCATGCAAGGAGGAAACCTTGTCACAGTCCCTCTCTGCACACTCTGCCATCTCCACTTGAGGCTGAGACCCACACAGATGCTGGCTCGTCCAGAAAGGAAGGTGCCAAAAATTGCCGTGGTCAGTAGAGCTCTAGCCACTTACAGCAAAGCCAAACAACAGGCAGCTTTAGTTATTAATGGTTGCCAACACCGACCCTCTCACCACTGCTGGGCTTGCTTCAAATCTTTGTCATCCTCTGCCTCCTCTGCTGAGTGCAGGAAGGATGTGGTTCACCAAGAATCATTCCCCAAATTTGTCCCAATTGCTCTATTAATTATCCTTTAGCTTCAACATGAGGAAACAGTTTCTACCTTCTGCAGCAGGTCTATTTTTAGTGAAGCATCAATTTGCCTCTATTTTGTTATCCCTCACTGTTAATCCTGCCCACACAACAAATCTGGCATTGATCACTTGTGGTAGACAAATATTTTTGGCTTAGGCTATGAAAGAGGCAGGAGGAATGGTGTACAGAAAAGGAGTCTTAATAACCAGAAAGAGTATCATCAGAAACCAGAATTCATATGGAGAAAGCAAAGCTAACAGAAAGAAAACAAAAAGGAAGGGTGGGGCAGAATGTGTTCTTAGTATGTGTTTGTGAGTATAAATCTACAAAAGTGACAAGAATCCCTCAGCCTCTGCAAGTTCACATCAGCAAATTCAAGTTCATATGAAAGAAGGGGTTCAGTGTTGGATAGCATTCCTGGTGTTTCAAAGACAGCCCTGCCTGCTGCCCAAGACCATCCCTTCCTAGAAAACCATGGACCTGGCTCAACAGAGGACAGCAAAATGACCTGTCAGTTTTGCCAAGAAAATATGCTCTGAGTGATGGTCCTGCTACTTGAAAGGGGAAAAGGACAGGACAGAAGAAAACATCCTCCTTGTCTGCCTTCATCCACCTTGTTTCTCAGTCCCTAATTCCATGTTCTGTCCCTCACCCAGGCTATCTGACCAGACCTGCTTTCCTTAGAGAAGGTCTGAAGGTGAATCCAGAGCTGAACTAGATGCAGCTGGTGAAGCAGCATAAACTGTGTCCACACCATGGTGCTTCTGCTCCACCCTCAGGATTTAATCATTACATGATAGAATTGTTCCATTTGGAAAAGACCTTTAAAATCATTGAGTCCAACCATCATCTTCACCACTCACCTTGTAACCTAGATCTTCTTTGAGACTGCCCAAGCTGGGGAAGGTCAAGAAAAGCAGCATGGCCAGTTCTATTTGGCCTGTATTCTCTGTAATGGTGAAGGGCAAAAGACACTGAAAAGTGAAAAAAGTAACTGGAAATTTTATCTAAACCCCTACATTTGTGAGCTCAGCCTGCTTTACACAAGCCCATCCCCAGCGCTGGCTCTCTGCTATGGGCTGTTAGGAGTTTGAGAGCCCTGGAGCACCTGGAGGTTACTGCTGCTCCTAAACCCCAGCTGTGAGAAGCAAGGGGCCTCTCAAAATTAGGCAAGCCAAAGAAAGCCTGAAACTTGATGGCTGTAGTTTATTGGACTCAGGACAGCAAGAAGCAGACTCAGCTCTGCCTGAAAATATCATTACAGCCATAGGTCCTGCTATAGACTGAGGAATCATAGCACAGTAGGAGGCAAAGACAGAGGCACCAGGAAAAGCCGAAGGGACAAAATCATTCATAAGCTGGTTATTGCTGGGGCTTACATGCCTAACACTTTTATCCTTCAGTCTATGCTAGCCTGGGATATGATCTCCAGCTATGGTGTGTGCAAGAATGGAAAATAATCCTCATTTGATCTGGAAATCTCATATTCCTCACTCTGACTGCTGAAAGAAACAACTCCCAGACAGGCCAGGTGTTTAAATAGCTTGAAACTGGAATTTACTGCCAGTTTGGCAGTTAAACTGAGCCACAGTTTAGCAGTTGATAAACCTGGGCATGTGCCAGTGCCCTCCACTATTATCCATAAGTCCATCAGCATTTTTGTCATCTTCTTCTGGAAAACTGAGGAGACTGAACCAGACAGACAAGCAAGAGAAACTAAATCTCAAAGATGCCTATATTCAGTCCAAGCACACCAGCTGTCTACAGCTATGAGTGTGTCCACCCCTTCAAACATAAACCAGACAGGGGGAAGCTAAACCTTGTGGCAAGACATTGATCTTAGTGCTGTGGTCCAAAAGAGCCTTCAGGAAAGCAGCACAGTTTGGGAGGCAAATCAGTAACCCAGAAGAGCTCCCAGGACTGCTGTCAGTAGCTAGGAGGAGCAGGAAAGGAAGATTACGAGGCTCCACCTAGAAGTCTGCCCCAGAGCCCGGGGCCAAACGCTGCAGCCTCCCATGCGCTCCCCAAGGTGTGGCCAAAGCCGGCGCGGTCACCGCGCCCCTGCCAGCTCTGTGCAAGGTTCATGGGCACTGCTGGCTCCTCTCCCGTCATCCTCTTCTCTGCACCAGCAAACAAAAGACCTGAGATAATACTGGCACATTTTCCTTCTGGATTCCCAAGTCTGTAAATACCCATTTAGCCGGCTTCTTTTTGTCGTTGTTGAGTTTAAGCAGAGAAAAACTGGCCTGCTTGGGGTTCCTGGAGAGAAGAGCTGAAGCAAGTGGAAAGTTGGAGCAGAGAACTGTCACATATAGAGGATAAGCCAGGCCTTGCAGTACAGAGGCAGCACCTGCTGTTTAAGGGAGGTTGCTCAGAGGCCTTCAGTTAAATGTTCAATTATGGTCTCCTTAAGTCATCTTAGGTATGTCTTCAGTTCTTCTTACATCCTATTTTTCCTCATCTGTGAAACAGGAATAGAAAAATCTCTTATTTCTCTACATCTTTTTTTTTTCCTCATCAGATACCATATCCTAGAGAAGTTCTGGACTGGTTGTGGTCTTAGTTAAGACTTGAGGCCATGAGTTCACAGTAGAGCTGAACTTAACCCAACACCCAGGGAGACAAACAGAGATCCCATCTTCAGATTTGCATTTCTCTTCTTCCCAAGGAGCAGCACCTATGCAGATACATCCATTCCCACTGTGCTATCACTGCTAGGAGGAGGGAATCTTTCTGGAAATGCTCTCCTTCTACTTCAGCAGGGCAGAGATGTTTAGTCTTTGCTTCCTCCACAAGCACCACACCTAAACTATAAATCATGTTTCAGAAGGGGGAGGATTTTTTTGGAGTAATTTTCCTCCCATTTTAACCTTTTGCTAGGGTGTGGAAAGGGAATATTCCCAACTGAGCATTCCTTACTTAACAAATTTACAGTTGACTGCTTAATTAGGAATTTAATAAATGCGACTTAATTATCTCTTAATTAGATTGCCTTATTAATGCCCATGGCCATAAGCCCTCAGGGCTCTCAGTCTTGTTAGATCTCAAAAGGTAGGCTGAGTCAACACTTGAATAAACAGCTGCCAATAAAATACCTTGCACTGCCAAAGGTGGCATTTGAATTTTACTTGATGATTCCCTTCACAGGTTGAACTCTGTACCTTTGCAGAGTGCCAGCTAATCTTTGCTCTCAGAGGTTTCTTTCCTGTGTGAGATGCAAAGTAGAGAATAGACCACTTTTGACAGAGCTCACAGCAAGCAAAGTTTTAAAAATCTTACTGGCCAGGCCGTATTCCAGCTGCAATAATTACAGTTCCTTTTACTTAATTCAATTTTCATCAGAAAACATTTTTCGCCATTTCTGAAGAGCTGTTGTGCAATGCTCTCATACTGACAAGGCCTGTCAACATGACAGATTTTTGGCATCTTCTTAGGTAGCTGAAGCACCTCTAAAATGCTCCTTGACCACCTAGGTCTCTCATTACTGTTAATATTAGAAGAGAAGCACATATGGACAGCTCTCACTTCTATTCCCAAGTGGCTCTTTTCAGTTATAAGCAACTTCAACCTTTTCAGGTGGAATTTTGCCCTTCCTGTTTCTGCCAGAAAACTTTTTGGAAAGTTTGGTTCAGCTGTTTTTTTAGTTTTAAGACAGTGAGTAGGCGGGGGAAAATGCAACTGTTGCTATGATTTAAAAGTTAAAATAAATATTCTGTCACCTTGTCTTGAGCAATCACTCACTTCACCAAGAAAAGGGAACCTTAAAGTTGGCTCACACATGCACTCGTTAGTTTTCCAGTAAAAACACATCTCAAATTAGCTGAATCGCGTCAATGCCTACTGAGCTAACTTACCCAGAATCTGCTACTTAAAATCCAGGAACAAATCCAGAGATGAGTGTCTTAGGCAATAACCACTCAATAGCAGCAATGGTGATAGAGGTCATGGCCCTTGAATGCTAGAAAAGACTCTCTATTTTTCCAAGCTTGTTCTTGAGGTCAAAGAAAGGTGATTTGAAGGAAATATTGCATCCAACTCCTGAAGAGGGGAAGATGATGCTGGAAGAAAACCTGTTCCTGATTTTGGTTTGAAAAAGAAGAAAAGCAATCAGCACCTACCTCCAAAAAATCCTGCTCTTAATTCAGTAGAGACTAGAGCAGCAAAACCAGCTGAATCAGGGCACTGCATATGGGGCAGCAACACCTGGGAACAAACACCTGATGAGGTGACAGCTCAAAAAAGGGCCTGCAGCTGACAGAACAGCAGCATGAAGCCACAGGTTCAACACAAGCCTCTTACCCTGCTAGCAGAAGGAGAGGGCATATCAGACAACAGAGTCCCCTGGGTTTGCAATGGCTGCCCCCACTCCTGAAAAGGTTAGAAACAGATTTTTATGAAAATCCATGGATTTAGGTCCTGGTACTCAGAGACCATCTCTTGTCCTTTCAAGGCATACTGAGCCTTGGTACCACGTTTTCTCTCCTGCAATGTGAGGTATCCATTGTTTCTAACAAAGCAAAACCTGTACACATTTTCTCCTGGCCTGGCAATAAATAAAGGTTTAAATAAATAAAGGTGTGTTTCCTGGCAGGCAATTTGCTTCTCTTCCAAGCCACCCTGAGTGGTCTGTTCAGCTTTACAGCCAACATGGACTGCTGTGCTGTGGCACAGCACACTGAGCAAACATCCTGAACAGCTTTGTTTGGGGTTGACATCTCTGACAGGGAGCCAGTGCCCTGTGGAAAGCTGCAATGCCAGAGTAACACTACCTCTAGAGCAGGACAACTTGTTTCCTTTTTCCCTTACCACAGATCCTTCTTGCGTTAAAACAGGAGAAGCTGTATTGTCAGGGATGGGGTGGGAAGCAGGAAACTGGACATGAGAGGCCCAGCCACTTCTCTGGACTTCACCACTCTCCCCCTGTGCCTCCCTAAGTCAGCTGCCACTTCTCCACATTCCCTCTCTGTTGTACCCCAAAGCTGTCTAGGCTGTACAGGTCATGAGCTCTTTAAGCCATGCAGCATCTCAGTATATGTATGCTTCCCCTAATGCAATGCGGAGCATGGCTAAAATATTTTAAATAATTAAACATCAAATAATAAACCCCATATTGTAGAGGAAGGGCTGGTCAGCTTTTCCTCTTTTCATGTATTTGAAGGGTAAATGTTTTGTACCACAATTCAGTGCCAGCTAATCTGGGAAGTGCAACATTAAGGAAGCACCTCTTACTCCTTTGTCCCCAGACGTGAAATACCTCTGGGCTTTGCGTGACAGCCACAGAAGGATTGAGGACAGGCATCACCAGTAAGGGGTTTCAGAGCATGAGCAGCAAGGCTGGCTCTTGTCACTGGAATTCACATGACTCATTTTCAGACACCTGTATCCGGGAGGAACAAGGTACAGCCACTCACCCTCCGTGCTCTCACCAATCCCACAGCTGCTGCTTTGCCAGCTGCCCAGGCCCACATCTCCAGCCAGTCTCACAAGCAAGGGAATCTGGTGCTCTTCATCAGCCTGTCCAGGCAAGGACTGCTCTTCCTGAGCAGGCAGCCAAAATTCCACAGATGGGGGGCTTGACACAAAACTTTGAGGACCTGTTCTCCTCTTCCTTCTGTTCCCTACTTGGACTCAGCTTGTTCGACACAGCTTCCTGAACACTCCCTTTTTCTGCCCTCCCTGATTCTGGTGAATAAAGCTATGAGAGCCACAGAGAAAGAACAGCTACCCATCAGCTTATTTTCAGTGCTCCTGGCCCCTTCTCTTCTGAGTCAACAGGGGAAGCCTCTCCTGAGGCTTCCAAAGCTGAAATACCAGTGACCAAAGCTAAAACACCAGTGACCCCCTTCTGCTGCCTGCACAGAGATCCCCCAGAAAGCAGTGCCAAGGACAGCCAGCAGCTCTGTTCCTGCCACCAGCACACACTCAGGGAAGAGGAAGTTGTTATCAGGCCCCAGTAACACAAACCAGCTGTGCTTGGGTAGGGCAGCTACTGCTCACCCCTGCTGGGGGCTGAGCAGCAGCTGTGCTCCAGAAACCTCCTTCTTTAGCTTGTGGTCCAGATCCAATGAATGAGGAGGCACCTCAGGAGGTCCTAATGAAATCAGCACCCAGTCTTCATTTGCCTTAGCTGTTTCAGCAAATCAGCCCACAGACCTTACTGGCAGGGCCTTTTTCTGAAGACACCCCTTTCTCTCTGAGTTTTGCTGGCTCAAAAAGGCGATGCTGCAGCACTTCCCAGTAAGTGACAGCTGGATAAAATGTATTGGGCAGGACATCGGAAACCTTGCAAAAAAAACCCCAAAACCACAAACCTGTCCATCTCAGCCTTCCACTGACCTGCCTTGGCCCCTCAGCCCCACCTCAGCTTGCAGCACTGGTCACTCTCTCTCACACCCTTGCTGAGTTCCAGCAGTGCAATTCAAAACCAGCTGCTAATGGTAAGGGTCTCTTGTGAAGCCTACAAAAGCACCCAACCAGAGGGACCTGCACTGGAAAAAATCCTTCAACAAAGCTGCTCTAGCTGGGGCATGAGCAAAAGACAAGGTAAAGTGATTTAAAATGCACCATCCCCAGAGGCACTGCTGACTCCTACCCAGTTTACCTGTCAGGAGCATGGGAAACTTGCAAAAGGACCCATGCAAAAGCACTCATGCAATCTCCTCTCTCCCAGAGTACATAGGTGGCCCAAGCTGAAAAGTTGTACAGAAAATAATTTTCTCAATGTCAGATGCTAAATTTATCTGTGTAAATATTGTAGCAGTAGGTTAACAACACAGGCTGCATCCCCACCCAGCCCACACAGCATCACAAGGCAGGCAGGTCAGCTCCAGCCCAGGTTTCAGTTAAAGAGCACATTGCACTTAAAACTGTCCCCATCTGCTTTGCTTTGGGGTTAAAGTTCCTCCACAATGCAGCTGCTTCTAGTGCAGGTTTATTATTAGTTTCATCTACATTATGGCCTCCTCAACCCACTGGAATGCTCAGGAAAGCCATGGAGAGAGAACAGATACCACATGGCAGTCCTGCAAAAAGGTACATGGCCATTTGATAAGTGGAGCTTAGACTTAATTAGCAGTGCTAAAGAATTTGTAGTGTAATAAATCTTAGATTTATTTTACACTACAGCCTCCCTCTGGCACCTTGCTGGTCATTTTTGGCCGGAAATGACAAGACATGAAGGAATATGAAACCTCACAGCTCAGGGCTGGAGCCAGATTCAGAGATGTGGAGGAGACATCTGAGACTATACAATTTTTTTTTTTTAACAGGAGAGATCTTGCATTTTCCTTTGAAAAGAGCCATGACATCTCTGTTGGCAATAGGTGAATATATACTTCAAAGCTGTTGTGGGACAATTGCTAGACCAAGACATGCCCACATGAACACACACATGGAGGTGGGAAGGAGCAGCCACAGTGGGCATCCACACACCATACTGGGGACACGAGGCAACCCCACCTCACTGCTGCAGGGCTCTCTCCTTAGTGACAGGCATCAGAATAGCTTTAAGGCTAAGTTAAGAGAAGGACAGGGTAATGTAGCAAACTTTTACCCAGTCCTGGGGCCAGAAATGGCTCTGTGACTCTGGATCTACTCAGCCCAGTGTTTTCAGCCAGCAACTCAATGGGGAGACAACTGACTTGAGCACAAACACCACATACCTCAAGGAACGTTTCTGTTCTGACTTTTAATTCCCTCTGCAGACAGTTCTGTACAAATGCATTCAAAGGTATATTTTGCTTTCATCTGACCAGCAATCATGTACACCCAGAAGCATGAAGAATAATAGTTCAGTTATGGAAGGACTGTTCTTCATGGAAGTGCCTGATCTTCCTTTACTGTTAGCATGCACACCCATCTCTCCAGCTCACATCAGTCATTACTTCTCCACAAAAGAGTTCTCAGGTCATCCTTTCATTGCCAGGACTTTTCCTATGCTACATAAGGTTTGTAAGGATTTAAACTCCTGTAGGGATGCTACTCCTTCCCTTGGGAGATGATTACAGGCTTTGAAAGCTCTAACATTTTCCAGCATTTCCCGCTGTCAAACAAAACTGCAAACACTCAACAAAAAGCGCACTCTACCAAGCCTCTCACACACTGATGGCAGAACCAAGGCTCACAGCTGGAAAAAACCACATGGGTTGTCCTCCTGCAAGCCACGTGCATCTGCTGCCCACGTGGAGCCCTCCATCCCTTTCAGCCACTGCTCCCCTTCCTGCTCTGATTCACATAGATGTGATTTTCAACAGGTGAGATCATCTTTTGAAAAAGTTTTATGTTTGGCTACAAAGAGGCCCCAGGACTGTGTGATTTGGGAGAGGCATGGAGGGTGTGTTCATGAGGCTGTGTTCATTTCCTTCCAAACGGGTGCTCACTGCATGTCACAAACTGCTGGTGCATGAGACTGCTCTTTCCTGCAGAAGAGTCTCTCTACTTCTCCTTGCAGACTGAAGTAGGATGAAAAGTATAAAACTTTCCACACAAATTCCCAAGGCAGTTTTGGACCACAGGAATCTGCCTGACCCTCTGTGAGATGCTGGGGACTTTAACCCAAGCTAAGGAAAGCTCCATTGAAAATTGACCCACTCCAGGGTGCCATTAGCAGGGAAGTTCGTGGTGTTCTGAAGATCTTTAGCCCAATACTACTTCAGTCTAAATACTGAAGACATGTAAGTATATGTAAAAGTCAATAAATTGGGGGGAAAAAAAACCTGAAAACAACTTGCCTTAAGCTCTTACAACATCTCTGTAGTACACTTTGACCCAGCAATCAGGAGAATGAGATAGGACAGCTGGCTTTTTTCCTGCAGATCAGACAGCATTTAGCCTGGAGCTTGTAAGCACTGGCTGTAGCACACAGCACTGCTGCTGCTCTCTCACTGTTGGGAATATTCACCAGGATGCATGCTGGAGGAATCAGCCCAAAGCTGTCTTCTACCAGCAGAGAGTGCCCATACCTGAGCTGGTCAGAAGTGCACAGTTCATCCAAAGTTGCTTCCATTTACCCCCTGTCCCTTGAACAACTATATTAATTAGCACCTCCCTATATAACAAGCTTCACCTAATCTGATAGAAGTCATCAGCAAGGATTTCAGCTGCTCCCTAACAGTACTGCCTGTGCACCAACATCAGCAAAGCTTCCTCTCTGAGCAAACTCTCTTTTCTGGTACTTTACAGGCTCATCTGCTCCCTGGCATCACGTGGATCACAGAGGGCACCACACCAGACTAAGGATAGTCTTGTCACTGCTACAAGGGTGCAGGACAAGCTGGCAGCCACTGTGCACATCCCCACTCCTCTACTGTAGTAAAAGGTTTCAGTTTTGCAAGAGCAGGAGAACTCCTGCCCCACGGTACAGCCCATGTTGGTCATTAGTCAGCTGCTGAGTTCAGCTTTACTGCAGTGACCAAGGATGAGCAAAGTTGCTCAGGAAAGTGCCTATAGTGGGTGCAGCACTTGTGAGAAATCACAACATAGGTACTCTTCAAAATTCTCACTTTGTAATCTGCAGCAGTGACTGTAATCTCAACATCTGAGAGCAGAGATTAATTTAAAATTTAGAATGTGGTTAAATCTTGGTTTTTGTTTTAACTAACCATGATAGTCACTTCTAATGTGAGCTTTTTCCAGATGAATAAATATCTCCTCCTTTCTTTTCCTTTCCTCAATGTTAGAAGAGTTATGTGAAAGATGTAACAGTATTCACCCTCACAAGCTTTGGCTATATAATCTGCAGTAAAGAATAGGAACAAGTTGCATAAATCCATGACCCTCAAAAACAGTGTAATTGGTTTCACCTGTCCTGGCTTGAAAGAGTTAAAATAACTTAGCAACTTTTTGTGAAGACAAGCTGTTTGCTTTTTCAAACAGATGGTATAATCCAGTCCAAACAGCTTTAGCCCATTTAATTTGGACCAGCAGGATGCTGGGCAAGTTCTACACGCTTGCTGAACCTCTCCTTCACGCATCATAATACAAACACAACTCCAGCCAAAGCACAAGCTGAACATCACCCAGGGCTGGCCAGGAAGCCCCGGAGCAGGCAGAGACTTTTCCCCAGCTCCTTTGGGGTTTCCCTGCCAGAGGGAGGCTGAACGACAAGCTCTTGTGGAGCCCCGCAGCACAACCTGCTGGCATGTCTCAGCCAAGGCAGGGCTGCTCTGAACACATCACCCAGCCCAGCAGCAGCACAGAAAGGCAAGATCCGAGGATGTGAGACTGCAAGGACATCGACCCCAAAGGCTGTAGAGCAAAAAGCAGCTTTCCCCACCATAACCAGCTATCCAGCAAGCCCAAAAAGTCAAAGTAATCCCTAACCCTGAGCTACCTAATCCTTCCAGCAGACAGGAATCAATACAGCTCTAGGCTCTGCTGTTCTTCTGCCTGCTTTCTTCTAGAAAAACACAATCTTACGAGCCCATACTTCGTGCAAGATGAAAGCATTTGCTTTTGAACACACGAGGCAACTTCAGCCAAGCACAACAAAGGAAATTAAGTTTCATGAGACTCAGAGGCCATGGAAAGGAGGCAGCTGGAGTTGCCCTGGTCAGGGAGATGTTGCAATCTGAACTTGCTGTCACAGCTTAATCCCAGCTGGCAACTGAGTACCAAGCAGCCCCTGGCTTGAAACAACTAAAATATCAGAGTATTGTCAATGTTTTTGTCATACTAAATCCAAAGCACAGCTCTGTACCAGTTACTTAAAGGAAAATTAACTCTCACCCAGCTGAACTAAGGACACTTGCCTTTACTGCATACCAGAGAACCCACAGTGGAAAAAGCCCTCAGAAATGCTTCAGCAGAGAAGGGCTCAGGTTTCCTCTTTTGATGCCAAAAATAAGCAGCCACCAGACAAATCCAGAGAAACCAGCTCCATGATACCTCCATTTCCAGACCTTCCTGAGCATTTTCCAGCTACATGCAAAAGCTGCTTTAAAGGTCCTGCTAAAGAGTTCTGCATATGCTCTTTAATTCTCTGGACACTACATGGCATACTGCAAACTCATATTTGAAATTGCAAAGGTCTTCTTTCCTACTACTCCTTTAAATGTTTTAATACAATATTATTTCCTTTCTTCTCTTCTGTCTAGAACAACGTCCTTCTAGTACGGGTAATTAAACAAAAGGGAGGTGGCATTTAGAATTAATCTAATCTAAATTTAATTCCAGGATGTTCCTGTTTTAGCCATACAACAGGCTGAATCCCAATTTGGATCAGATATGCTTCACAGCAGCAGAATGTCGTTCTTGGCAGATGTGTTCTAGATAACCTGGTAGGACCCTATCTATGGTTATATTGTGAATTCTGCAAGCAAGTTTCCAAAGATGTTGCATTTTTCTCCCTTTAAATACTATTAACTACTTCAACAGTACACCATGAAATTGCAGTAGATGGGCCTCAAAAGCAAAACAAGGGAAGCCATTCCAGGAGGATGATTTTAGCCTAGAGAGAAACAAACAGTGTGGAGGTAGAAACAACGACGTGGATGTTTGCTGCTGCTGATCTCCATCTCAAAGAGCCAGAAGGGAAGAAATCCTAATAGCTTTATATTTGCAGATTAAGTCAGAAGCGCCCTTTAGAAAACTGCACATGCACCCCACCTTCCACTGTCCCACTGCCATCCTTCTTCAAGCCTTACAAGTAGCTAGACACAACACATCAAAGTTGACAAATCTTTACAACTGGATCTCAACATACAAGCCAGAAGACACACCCAGCCTTCCAGAGCCAAGGCTCCTGCCCAGGTTTTTATGACTTGGGTTTTTCTGTTTGTTTGTTTGTTTTTAAATGCCTAAACTGAGCTATTATGAGACCATTGGGCTGCAAAGAAAAACCTACCTCAGCTGGCACTGCAACTTGAGCACCATGGAGATAAGACAAGCAGTAATGGTTTCAAACTAAAAATGGTAAATCCAGACTAGATATAAAAAAGAAATTTTTCATTATGAGGGTGGTAAAACACTTGAACAGGTTGCTCAGAGAAGTGGTGGTTGCCCCATCCCTGGAGATCTTCATAGAAAGGTTAAACAAGGCTCTAAGCAACCTGGTCTAGTTGAAGATGCCCCTGCCATGGCATTGGGGTTAAAACTAGATAACCTCTAAAGGTTCCTTCTTACCCAGATCATTCTATGGCTCCATGGCAAACAAAGATCTCCCCTTGTATGCAGAAATGCACTGAGGTAAGACTCATTCTGGTGCTCACACTAAAAGGCTCAGTTTCTGTTGAGAAAGTAATCCAGACCTGGAAGTACAATAACTCAAGTAAGAACAGAAAAGACAGGCTGTTCCAGTATCTGATGAGGAGACCTGGATGTAAACATACCACAGCTGTGGGAACTGCATCAAGATTCTGATGAGTACTCACCTTCCTGTAAGGACCTGCTAAAAGGCCACAAAGATTTTTATAGTGGTGGTTTCATTTAGCCATGATGTACTTGTAATATTCTCACTATGTCCATGAGAAACTCCCCAAGACTCTTGTAAATAGAGCTGTAACTCAGTTCCAACTCTTGTAATTATATAATTCCCATGTAAATTATCCCTGGAGGGTTTTATTTGTTTTTAATATACCAATCTTCAAGTTTGAGAAAAAACTCAAGAGTTTCTTTTAACTAACGTGACTTTCCTCTCCCTTCCATTCCTAGTCTCTCAAAGAAATCAGTGCAAGAGTCTAATATCTCTTCAAAGAGGAAAATAAATACCAATGCAACTTCACAAATTTCCATTCCACCGAATCTGGTGTCCAACTTCAGCTCTGTGAACACATCCACAGAAACCAAAATGTAAAAGGCCACAGTGAATGCAAAGTTCATCAAAAATCTCCCCATTTTCAAGATAAGCAACCACCAGTCTGATGATCATAGTTTGTGTTTCTGGAAATAGCTCAGGCAACTTAGAAAAAAACCCCAAAAACACTGCAGAGAACCTGCAGAAAAGCTGCAACAACAACCCTTTATGTAGGAAGGCACTTCCTAAAGGCAGGAATTCACTACATAGAGAAGGAAGAGCACTACTGCCTGGATTTGGCCCACCAAAATGCATTTATCCAAGCTGCCTAAACAAGGAGGAAAAGAAGTGAGCTGAGTCTGAGGTAAGGCTCATCCTCCTGCTTGGGAGATGGCAGGGAGCCAGCAGACAGCTCTTATCTCAGTATCTGGAGCAGAGCTCAAGACCACATCCTTAGGTCTGTGGTTAGTGACTCACTTGCAATTAAGGTGAAACCTGAAATCACTATGTAAAGATAAATCTCTGGAGTTGGTGGATGTAGAACAGCATCTGCCAGACAGGCTAACAGCTCAACACAATCCCAAGCACCTCAACAGGGTGCAACTCCCCAGCTGTGCTGGGGGATGTTCCCAGCACCTTGTTTGCACAGATGCTCTACACGGGTGGCTCCTGGAAGGCAGAGAAATTGGAATTCAGTTCCCTTCTGCTCAGGGCAAACCTATTAATAGTAATCTTAAAATACAATGAAACTGAGACCCCGAAAAAATTCTGCCCCACCCCAGGGAAACATGGAGTAAATTTTGTGGCTTATACTTATACTTCAAACTTTCCAAGGAGGCAGACTCCCCAAACCACACTACCCCTTTACCCTGAGAGATGCTCTAACCTATTGCCTACTGGCAGAAGAGGTCCCTGAAAAAGTACTGCTAAATGCACCCTGACGCTGAAAACCAAGTGATCTCTTTCCTCAACACGCTCTATTTGCTGAAGTTTTGCCCTCAAAATTTACGTTGGGTAAGATTCAGGAAAATCTCTCCAGCCTATTTTGTTCAAACCCCTTGGCTGTGCTGCTGCTTGTGCTCTCTGCAGCTGTTTCCACAGCGCTCTCAACTGACAAGGAAGTCGGCTACAAAGCAGCCTCTCCCAGGGTAAAGGCTCCCTCCAAATTCTAAACAGCCCAAAAACTTGAATAAATAATCAAACTGGAACTCAGCAGCTCAAATTCTGAGGTGTGCTTATTATCAGCTCTCACTCAAGATTACATGCAAGCTGGATTAAAGAAGAGCCAACTAATTCAAAGTGAGAGACAAACCATCAATATGGTTACAAAAACCCCAACACCTCAATTCAGCACTTTGGTATTTACGTGTCATCCAAATAAGATGCACTAATCACTGAAGAATACTTGCCTAAAAATCAAGTGTTTTCTACTCATTCTCTCAGCTGCAGATCTTGGGAGCCATGTTGCAACTGCATGTGCAATTAAATTTCCAAAATAATAACAACTCTGTCCTAAATGCAAAAGAAAACCCAAAACAGAGCCCTAGGTATGGAAGATAATGAGCAGTAAGTGGGTCTGCACACCTGGGAGACTGACAGCATAATGGCTTTAAATTATAGAAGCAGTACTCTGGAAGATGATCAGTATCTTCTGTGGCATGTCCATGCTTTCAGCAAGGTCTTCAAAGCCCCCACACTTGGAATACTGAAGTGGAGCTAATTTACTCCAGCCCCAAAAGCCCATGTGCTTGCTTCTGAACTGGCAGAGACAGCAATGAAATGAGAAACACAAGAAGATCTGCCCTTCCAGGACCCCGTTTATTAACTGAATATAAAAATAAGATCATTTAAGTGCAGAGGCACAGTAATCCACTCTGTGGTGAAAAGATACCTTGGGTTAGCAGTAAACAGAGTTTACAATACCTTGTAAACAGACCTCTTTATAAGCAAGAAGCACACTGAAATATGACACACACTGGATTAAAAGTCCCCTGTTGCAACAGTACTCCACACTTCTCATCTGGCTATTTGGGAGCACTTCACAAAAGGTGACAGCATTCATTGCTCTGCTTTCAGAGGAGCACACATGAAACAAATGAAACACAACCTGCACTGTAAACAGCTGAAAAGCACTACAGCATTTTCAGATGATGGCAACTTACACCTTGTTAGATTTATTTTGCAATGAATTATAATGGCCAAAGCTACTGTGCATTATGAAAATGTTAAAAATTATTCCTTTTTTATGGTTTTGCAGCAACCTGTTGCACAGTTGAATAAAAAATTATTATTTTTTCTTAATACAGTACATGGCATTTCTCCTCAATTGCACTAGAAGTAAATTTGGAAGCACTTTCAGTTTGTGTTATAGGCAGATAGAAAGGAAAAACAAGTCATGCAGACTTCGAATCTCCCTTCCATCTCTTGACTACTATTTATCCCCACCTCTTCACATCTCTGAGTCCACATACATTCCATTGATCAGGTAATCCACTTGTGTGTAGTCTTTCTTCTTGTAGCTCTCATAGGCCTGCATCAGGAAAAGAACTATAACAGTTAAGAAAAAGAACGTACCAACTAAAAGCACTGCAAGTAGTGAACTTTTATCCACTAAGTACTGAGTCAGGGGCTCAGCAGCAATGAGAAGATACTCGTTGTCTGTGTCCTGAGTTTCTGTGAGGCCTGAAGCTGTTGTTTTGGCTGCATCTGTTGGAGCCATGGTTGTTGAAAAGACATCAGATGTTGACTTTACCCCATGTTCAGTTGTAGTCACTACTGTAGAGATTGTAGTTAAAGCCATGGCACCTCTTGTAGAGCCCAGAGGAGAAGCTGATTGATTCAAGGATGCTGTGGCTGTTTTCACCTCTGGCTTTAGACTTGGTGATGTACCAGCATGCACTGAATTCACAGAGGGAGAGTGTTCTGTTGGGATGGGTGCCGTGGCATTCATGGAAGTGCTGGAAGACGTTCCTGCATCCTGTGGGGTGCGAGTGGGCAGTGCTGTGGTCAGTGTCTTCAGATCAGCTCCAGCAGTGGTGAGGCTGTCAGCATGAGGAGCACTGCTGCTGGTGCTACCTGGCCCAGGCTGCTGTGCTTGGGTACCTGCTTCAAAAGGAACAGTGAGGGGAGCAGAAGTGGGGGACAGTACTGGGACAGAGCTACTACTCGCTAATTTTTGCCTGGTTATCACCACCTGGGTGACATTGCTGGTAGTGGGAGCAGAGATGTTACTATGAGGGGGAGAAAAGGCAGAGGATGACATGGTTGTAGTAGAAGTATTAGAACCTCCAGGGGTGTTTGAGGCTTTGGCAGTCGCTTCGTGAGTGGTAGAGAAAGTTGCATTTGTAACACTTGTTGTTATGGCAGGGGCAGTAGTGGTGGCAGCATCACTTGCAATTGGTTTGCTTGTATTTGTTGTGACATCTCTCTTCTGAACCCCAAGCAAATGCCTCAAATGAATACTGTGAGTCTGAGCAATTGAAGAAAACGTGTTTTGCACACTGTGTTGATCAATCCGTGCATTCAGCATCCTCTCTGTCTTCTGTGGATGGCTCTGGCGGTGAAACAGGGCTGGGTCCCATTTGCTGTTGACAATTTCTTCCAAAAGACAAAACAAATTACTTTTGTAAGAATAAAAAATTCTCAAGCTCAAATCTAACCTCAACCCCCAACATGCAAACCAGAACACACATTCTGCAGTACACACATTACAAGTGGAATAAATCAGTCCTAAATTCAGCAACAACATGAAAACTTGAGACTCCCCAGCCTTTATTGCACATAATCCCTTTGAGGTTTTTTTGGTTTGTGTTTTTCTTCCACAGATCTCTCATATTTGCCCATCCAGGGAGTTAATTTCACAGAAGGGGAATAATGAAGTAGAGAGGTACAATGCAGAAGCACAGTATCAACAGGAGCAGTCCTACAAATGTCAGTTCCTGAGAAGAGGATTCATGCTTTCAAAGTTACACATCATTGACAAAGCCTTTGTGCCTAGATTCATAATTTTCACTTGTCAAATCTGAACAGAAATTTTTACTTACACTTTCATACACCAGGATCATTTCCTTCACAACTAAGTGAGCTAGATTTATAGTGACAAATCCCATCTGCTTATCACAAGTCCAGTTGTTACATTGCAGAGAAACCTTTGCCAACCCAAAAGAATCATGAACAAACTTTTTTTAAAATTTGGGTACAGTGAACTCTTGAAACAAACTTTATAAGATTGATTTCCCATTTATAAATAAGCTCCATTTTGTTATTGTGTCACTTTATTAAACTGAATACCCTGGCACTGGAAAGTCACCATGAGCAATTGCTGCTCTGAATAAAAAAGCAGTCTGTTGACTCTGGAACAAAACCCTGGCAATCTGAGAGAAAAACAATGCCAGGACATTTTTCTTTCTCTGAAAAAAATATATAAATACATCTGTTATGCCTTTATTTTCACTAGGACAGCGTGTGGCGTGCAAATGGCTTGAATGATGTCTTCAACATGGAGACAAACTGCTACTCAGTAAGTGTTACAAAAGTTATTCAAAGACACATCATGCACTCATGCATGTGCCAGAATCCCTAGGACAAAGTGAAACAGTTATTCCAGTGAACAGTACCTACAGAACCACCCTGCAGGCATTTCACAACCCATCCTCCTCAGCTGAAAGCCTATCAAGAGTTAAATGTAGGCATTTAAAGCAAAAGAATCAGGACCCTGGATTTCCCAGAGGCTGAAACATGGCTTTACCTGCAAGCAGGTCTCTGATGTCCTGTTCTCCAGCATTCTGGCACACACTCAGCTGGTGACACTGCAGGAGGAGGCAGTGATTCTGATAGGGCACAGACCAATTACAGTGATGGCTCTCTGAAAACAGCAGAGAAAATGGATTTCTGAACACAGGATACCAAAGACGTTGCTTTGGGGCTCTAGTTAAAGAATTGAAAAAAAGGACAAAAAACCACAAGCAAAAAAAACCCCCAAACTACACAATATCTAGAAGGTCTGACCTTAAAGAATCCTGACTCAGCCTTAGTGAAAATAACAAAAGAAAGCCAATGAAACCAATATTGCCAATGTAGCCTACCCACCTGTGTGTCTCCTGACAATAGCAATTCAAAGTGCACTACAGTTAGGACCCATGTAAATTCATCTAGATGTCTTCATGAGGAAAATGACCATTAATGGCCATTAAAACCAGCATCTTTATGAGGTTACTAACCACCTGAATGTCAGATATTCATCCACCTGAGACAAGGTCTCATCTTCACCACAGCAGCACCAGCTTTTTGTAGCAGCTTCAAGCTTTCTCATAAAAAGATTGGGGGCCTTCATAAGGACAACTAGAAGACTCTTTTGGAAGTTTAATTCTTTGTAAGGCATCTCAGATGTAGTGAGAAGGCTTTTACCTCAATAGATTTAACCCTGTGCTTGGTTGCAGGACAAAGTAGTTTCTTCTAAGGCAGAAAACAAAAATACCAGGGAGCAAAGATTACTCATTCTAGTGCAGCTGTCTGCAACAGCACTGCTCCCTTGCAAGCATCTGGCAGCTGGGAATAATTTCTGCAATTCAAGTGACCTAACACTTTGCACGCCATCAGCGCACACCAACAGCACATGCTGTTTCCTACGGAAGCCTGAAGGGCCCTGGGAAGCACTTGTCCTGGATTCAATTTAACCAAATCTGTCAGAAATTATTCAACACCACACATAGCTGTAAATGCCTGTAAACAACTGGAATTAAAAAAGAAAGTCTAAGAAGCAGCAGAGACCTTCAAGGAGCAGAAAATGCAGCTGGAATTCCATCCAAGGGACAAGAACCTCACCTGAAGCACCTGGGCTCTGACAAGCCTGTCTGCATTGCTCTTCACTGGTTAGCCTGCTTATTTGCACTACATGGACTCCTCTCCCTTTCAGGACAGAAAGTTGTTGTTCACAAAAACAGATGGAAATCAGCAGGAAGAACACAATGGCAGTCCACATCTTCAGGGTCGGCCTCACAGGGAAACTTCTCTTCCCAGAAGAAATTCTCTCTTATGTCAACTTCAGATCCACTGCAATATACCTATTAAGAAAAGAAAACAATAATTTATATCCCTATGAGCAGGAATGGAAAATAAACACATACAAAAGGCAGGCAAGTATCATTACACATCACAAACAAGCAAGGGCTCGGAGGCAGGAGGAGTGAAGACCTTTCCCACTTCCCAGAGAGGCTCTTTCTTTGGAAAAGGTACTTTGCTCTCCTTCCTTCATGTCCCAGTGGAGAACAGCTTAAGTCAAAAGCCATGGGTACAGTCAACCTCAAAGCCCAAAAGCATGTGGCAGCACAGATATGATGTCTTTGGACTCATTCTGGGACCCCTTAATGTTGTGCCCAGGCTCAGCAGAAGGGTTTTCACCAGTTTGAGCACACTGATAATAAGGGGAACTACAGTCCTGGTCCTGCCTTTACACCAAGTCAGTCAAAACCAAGTAACCAAGGTTGATTTCTGCTTTGGTTTTCCTGCTCATTACAAAAAGCTCAAAGAAATTTTTATTGAAAACAAGCTAAAACCAGTACTTCTGGTCGTCCAAGACATTACATAGACACAGCTGTTACTGAAGAATATTCATACCCACAGTAAGCCTTCATTTCCACACATAAAACAACACATAATGCATTTCCTTCATTATTAATGCACACATGTGACTGACCCAATGGAGAGGCTTTTGTCACTGAAAACACTGAAACAGCTCCCACTGACATCAGAGCAGATTAGTAGCTTAGTAGCTTCTATCTGGATTTATCCTCTTGGTTCTGAGGTTTTTGGAGCTTTGTATGAAATTCCAAACATTTCAGTCTGAACTAGACCCATTGTAAGCCTCTTCTCTAAGTAATTTTTAAGGACAATCCTCTTCCTCATCACTTAAGCAAGCTTTAGTCACCATCCTGAAGTTATGAAGAGAAATGTGACAGCCTTCAGAGAGTGTTGAGATTCAGCCTTGTGTGACATCCCCGAGCTGGATGTGATGACTGCAAAGGCAGCTCCCAACCCAGAATGAGCAGCATGTGTGAATGTATAAATACCACAGGCAAGAACATCCAACAGCCCTCAGGAATGTGCGTAAGACCCTCATTTAGCCATCCAGGCTAGAAGTCTCAATTTCAACCATGAGAACTCCAGCTTCAACCATGCTTGTGAATTTAACAATCTAAGAGCTATTTCTCCTCCAAAAAAAGCCCTAAATAATGTTTGTTAGCTGTGACTCAGATTGCAATATTTTGATGCTCTGTACCATTAAACTTTTGCTTCCAATTTTTCCTTCTATTATATCCTAAAGCCCCAAACAGGGTAACAGAGCTTGAGCTTCAAAACCACCCTATCCAAAAAGGAATGAAATATAAACAGTTACCCCAAGCTTCTCAGAGGACACACAATATACAGGTCCACACTAGACTGTCAAAGAGCCAAAATGGGGACAAAACTTGACACTAAAATGCAGTGCCTCAAATTCCATTTTCCTAGTCAAACTTCAAGTCCCCTGAGGAATTCAAAAGTCTCCTTCCTGCCTATTTATTCTAGTAAAAAGAGTTATTTTACCTGTTGAAAACAGATGAGGCATTTTTAGACCTTCTGCTCTCCCAGAGAGATGGCAAGCCCCAGTGACTGTAGGGCCCTTGCACCCCTCTGCAGCTTTCTCCCTGAGGCAAGCGTGCACAGCATCAGGCTCATTTTGTGTGAGCAGGTTTCTCAGTGCAGCCAGATGTTCAAGCTGAGTCATCTCACCTAGCAGCTGGAAATATTTCTAAATCTGACCTGAGGCCAGAAGTCTTGGCAAGGAAAGGCAGCTCAGCAGCCCCACCTAGTCCAATGTACCAACTATGGCCGGTGCCCCTCCCAGTACACACTGTGCCAGCACAGCACAGACTGACTTTGCTCTTTCCTTATCACTTCTTCCAAGTCACCTCAGCAAAGCTGCAAGGATCAGGACAGGAGAGGAGATGACCTGTGCAATACCAGCACAGCCTTTGCAACACGCTACACCAGCACTGGCTGCTCAGGAAAGCAGCCCCACATTCTCATCAGGGAATTGGCAATACTAATTTGGGTTGTTCAGTCAAGCCAATTTCCAATACCTCTCCCACTGCCCCAAATTGCAGGGCACTTTTACAAGTTTGCCTCAGCCTTTATCACACTCTGACTGTCATTCTTTGCGTATGTTGTAGATTAACCATTGAAAGCTGCAGTTGATAAGACTGGGAGCAAGGGGGAAAGCAAGGGAAAACATTAAGTATTCTGCCCACAAGAGATTTTCCTAGAGCAGACAGCAAAGACTTCCTTTAAACCCCAAATCCTTCAACTTAAACAAGTGAATTGGGTTCCCTCAAAGACACTAGAGGTACTTCACCTCAGAGCACTGTCTGGCCACCTGCACTCCCACCACACGGTGCCAAAGTAAGTGCACTTTTGAAAAGTTCACAGGTCATAGGCAGAGATTCAGAAAGCAGTACTTAATCCACAAACATAAAAGAAAAAACCCATCATTAATATATTTCACATTTTAAAGAGTGCAACTTATGTCCCTTTTTAAGGTCCAGGCTTTATAAGAAGCATTATTTTACAACCTAAGAAGTAACCCTGAGAATGAGTTACCCATTTAATAATGTATGCATACACTGTTTCAAATAAACTAGTAAGGATTAACAGCAATGAATACAAACACTAAACATTTATTATAGGAGGCTTTTTCATACCTTAAGTAATAATTTTGAAATTATAATAACCATCTTCTAAGAATAAACATCTTGCACTGCATTTTGAAACTGCAGATATAACAGGATTATAGCTATAAATAAATACTCTTATTGTTGTTAAAATCTCAGTTTTAGGACAAATAAAATTTGTCATTAATATTATTAATTATTAATCTCAACCAACCTAAGAACTACATATATTTGCAAGATCAAATGATAACACCAGTAGCTGGAAGCTGTTGCATTAACATGCATCCCCTATGCAAAGAGATGCTTTGTATCCCCAACCACATCAATTCACTAGAAGTCCTTTCCAGCACAGCTGACTTTGGTTCCACTTAAATGCAACAACTGCAGAGCAAAACAAAATCTCAGAAAATAACTTTCACCTCTTCCAAAGTACCTGGCAACCTTTCTGGATTAGGTCAGCATTGTTTTAGGGGGACATGCCAAGCTCATGCACAAAAGATTTGCCGCCCTTTGCCTCTCACTAAACATGGTCTCCTCAGGGACCAACAGGCAATACCTCCCCTAAGGCACTCAATACAAGATTACAAGCTTAAAACACTTTTTAACATCCTTCAGCCAACTGTAAAAATCCCTTTGCAGACTGCAGAGGGAGTGTGTGAAGCAGACAAACACAATGCACAGACTGTGAGTGTATCGGACAAGCAAACAGCTCCTTTCCAAGACCAGTGAGAGGATAACCAGTTGCAGCCATACCTTAATGCACTACAGATGAGGCTTGGGATGCTTAAATATCAGATAAATATCAGCTAGAGGCGTGGGGTTGTTTTGCCTCTTTCACCTTAGCCAATTCCATTCATCCAGAACAGGAGTTACAATTACTTGCAGATCACGTTTCCCAATTTAACAACTGCCCTCTGTTATCACAAGCAATAAGCTGTATTTCTGACTTGCTGTCCCTCATGGCTCCACCTGTACCCAGAGACCCCTCTGAGCACCCAGCCCCTGCACCCACATCCCAAAACAACACTCACTAAACCTTCTTGTCCAAACCTGTCGAGCCATCTGGACAGCCGTGCAAGAGATGAATGCTGCTGATCCCCTCAGAAGTAATTTTGAGAAATTGGGGCAAAATCCACTTCTCAAGCACTGCCTTCTCTGCCTATAAAACATCCCCAAGGAAATTCAAAGCCAAACCAAAGCAAAACCAAACCACAAAAGACAGCAACAAATAAAATCTGGGAAAAGACTACACTCTGAAAAACACAAAGTTCACTTTTGTTATCTGTGGCTGTAACTCAGCAGGGAATAAGCATGCTGACAAACCAGAATAACTTTGAGTCAACAACTGAATGACTGATGACTTTGCAATGCACACACATACCCAGAGGGCACTGCCTGCTGGGTTTCAGAAGAGTTCCTTGCTTCTTGCTGATCTCACAGTGCTTAAGCCAAGGAATTTATACAAATAAAAAAAAAATCATTATTGCAAAGAACAATGATTGGGATGATGTTGCAAGAGCAGAGAGAAGCCCTTGGAATATAAATCCCTTGCCTCCATGGCCCCCCCAGCAGCCTCAGCTGTTCCTGGTTAAGCAGCTGCAAGGTGCATGCAGTGATTGCACCAGGGTGAAGAGAGATACAGAACTAGACCAAATAACCACAAAAATAGGGAATGTGGGTGTTAGAGATCACAGGTACAAAGTGTGCAAAGCAAATCATTTAGGGCAACACATGCTCCTTTGAGCTGTCACTGAACAGCCAGTAGACATTGCCTCAAAATTCATACTTACTAGGTATGAAATAAGGTTGGAGTAGCAAAGAAATAATCTATCTTCAGTATAACAACAAAGCAGGGAAAACAGGGGTGGAGTACCTTTTGCAGACAACAATGCTACTCTCCCATCAAACTGAGAAGGCATAAGGCCTGTTTCCATTTGCAGCTAAACACTTGACATGTCAGCTGTCTGAACAAGTGCAACGCTTCTCTCTTTAGAAAACAAGAATTAAACCAGATTTTGCTAAGGCAAGACAAGCACATCTCATTTTGTAAATCAAGGCAAGAGTACAGGAGACAGGGAATCTGCACTGCATCCTCACATGCATTTTACTTCCCAAGCTTCTCTCCAAGACTGAAGATGCACATGTAGATAGGCTTGGAGACAGAAGGGACAACACCAAGGCAAATGAGGCAGACCCAGTGTGGAGTTATATGATTCTCTGAACAGCAGCTTTAGAGCCATCACATTCCTTTGGCTGCCCAACAAAGTTATTGACAAGCTGCAAAGCTGCTCCCACCAGCTTTACCCATCTCCATCTCTCTGTTCCTTGGCTGCCCACTTGGTTCCTCTCTCAGGGCAGCAGGCAGACAGCTTATACAGCTGAGGACAATCCACATTGCCACAGTTCATGGCCATCATGCTTTGCCTCTGAAGAAATAAATGTAAACTTTAAAACTTCCAAACCAGCACCACCCATCCATCATCCTTTCTCACTCATATTAGTGCCATGTGCTGCAGTTCTGATGCTGAGAAGTACTACTCAGCAAAACATTTTTCCTGTGAAAAATGATCAGACAGCTATTTGATTTATGAAAATGTGCCTTGTTTTGAAATATCTGAAACAATCTAGTTTTAATATACAGAAAAGCAAGCTGCCAAAAGCTAACTGCATAAAGCTGTGGCTGAACAATAAATCTGTCAACAAAAATACCTTTAAGCAATAAAAATGTGCACTATGGCTCAGCTGCAACCTTCCCCAGTCTGGTCTGCACCCGAAGCAGATAGGAGTTCTCAGACGTGTTGCTGTCTCATGGGAACTGGAGATCATATGCAGGGCATTTCACACCATGTGTTTCAAATTAACCAGCTTTCAACAAGACCCTCAAAGGAACCATCCCAGTGGGGTCCCACACGAACTCTGCAGCCCTTGAACTAACACACAGCAAAGTTCATCAAGAAGGGTAAAGGTGCAGCTCCTGATGTTGGTTCCTCTAAGTGCCTGCAGGAGCAGGTGCTCTGCAGTGCAGGTGCTTCATGCTTGCTGAGGGGTGGAACCAGCACATTCCACATGCACAGAAATAAACTGAGCCTGAGGTGCTGCTGAATCCAAAACTGACAAGTGTGGAGCTAACAGAGACTTAGCAAGCAGCAACTTCAGCCTGAAGGTACAAATAACCAAGTGTTACTGCTGGAGCAAGTGCCAGTGTGTTGGAAGTCTGGTCACCCACTCACCTCCTGCCCTGCACAGTTTTACCACAGTCAGCAAATACCTGGCAATCCAAGTTTCACTGAAATGTTATCTTCCACTCTCGATATTTCTGAGAAATCATTATGCTTCTCTATAGGTTCATGTAGCTGAAATACTAATTTTAGGCCCATGGAAACACAGGACATACCTCCATCCAGATCACAAGGTTCTGCATCTTTGCTCAGGAATTTTAAGTCTGTACATGGTTTTCAGTAGGGTTACACACAGCAAAAATGTCACCTTACACTACAATAGCATCAGGCAAAACTGTGGGAGCTCAGAAACTCAGGAATCCTAAGTTCAGAGAGCCTGGAAACAGCCAAAACATGAGCCCAGTGCTGTGACTGAAAGGGAATGTCTGCTCATCCCTAAAACAACTGGAAGAAAGGGAAACATTTTTGGCTAGTTCTCCTTTCTTCAAGGAAATAAGATCTTTGTGCATATCCTGAAATATGGAAAATAAACACAAATTAAAAACAAAAATCCAAACATGTATGGCTCCAGCTCCCATTATCCTCACAAGCAAAACACCCTGAAGGCTCCAAGATTATAGGAGGTTTCCCTTATTTGAGCAAACAACTCAGGTTAAAAACAAAGGTATTTTCATATGGAAGCTCTCCCAGGTGAGATGCAGCAATAAGACACTCCAGCTTATCTCAATGCAATATGACACTGGGGAGGTTTTCACCATACATATGTTAGGACAAAGAAGAGATTCTTCCTAAAGTCTCCAAGCCAGGAATACACTTACAGCAATACCAAATAAAGTTTGTTGGCACATGCATCCCTGCTTTGTGATTTTGACAGCTTGACAGGTGTGGAAATCACAGGGCAGGGTGGGAGGGAAAGCTTAGCCAAATCTATTTTTTTCCCAACAAAGAATCAAATGCAGCAGCAGCTTTCCTCATCCTTGCTGGTCTTCCTTGTGGCAGGCTCTTCTTAGCCAGCAAGTCTTCAGGTCCTGCACCAATCTGAATTTAAACCTGTTATCAGAACCTAGAGGAAAAACATCCTTCCCTTTCCTGACCCTCATGAGCTGCCAAGGCAGCATCTGCAGCAGTGCCTCAGCCCAGCTCTGTCTCATGTCCCACAAGTCAGCAGGGCAGCAGCTCTGCTCTCCTACCTGTTCTAGGTTCCCTCTTTTCCATTTCAGAGTAACTCTTTATTATAGTTTTCAGTCCTGATACTCAAAATCTGATTAATCAATCAAAGTAAAGAAGCTTGGTTTGAGCTTCTCAAAGCTCTTCCAGTACCCCAGAGCCCCTCTCTCATGGAAGAGGAACTGCACAGGGAGCAGCAGGTTCCTCCAAACCTTTCTGAGCTCCATATGAAAGGTCTGTCTGTCTGTCTGCTGCTGATTGTGGCTAACAAGAACTACAAAGCTATTCCGGGGGGACACCTGAATGTCATGGGCCTCTACAGAAAGTCAGCAGAGCAGCTCACCAAGAGAGATGACAACTACCACAAACACCCGTTTGACTTGTACCAGACACAAATGTCATAAGTGTTCTGTATTTGACTGGACAGATGGCGTCACAAATACAGATATTTCCAGAAGCCATCTCAGATGCCTCTGTGCTAATATCAGTCTTCAATTTTTGCTCAGCAATACAGCACCAAACAGAAAAAAACCCAAATTTGAAACCTCTCTCTCAAATTTTAACACCTGAACTTGTAACAAAATTAAGAGATTATTCTTACTCCTCCAGAATCTGTGACCTAGAAGCAGCAGGAAGACTGAACCTATTAGAAATCTCTGGCTACTGATTTTATGCCAAAAATGCCCCAATCCTGTAATGAGGGGAACAGCAAACCAGAAAAGCCAAACTACCAACAAGATAGACCTGGTTCAAAGATGAGCTCACCATACATTAATTATCTAGGCAAGGGGAGAGGTTATCCAAGCTCTGACAACAAAAATAAGGGAAAGGACAAGGATGTGAAAACCACACTACAAGCAGTAACTCTCACTGCTTGCTTCTGACTGGTGTTCTGAAGATTTCAGCTCCAGTGTATCCAGTACAAACCTGTCCAGTATCATCAGATCAGCAGAACACCATTGTAGGTCAGGAATCAACAGGTGGAACAGACTGTGACTGAATGAAATTAGATACAAAACAAAAGATGTGCCAAGAATTAAAGAATTCACACTTGAATTAACATGCACTTCTACCTATCAAACAACACCTTTTGTTTCAAATTGTTTGCTGCTAGAGACTCTGCAAGACTGGAATGAGAAATGGCTATAAATGCAGAAAAGTGAGAACCCAGGCAGCCAGCACTGAGGTGCAACACTTCTTCAGCTTCATCCTTTGTTAAACAAAGCTTAGGACCCTCAGAACTAGAGACCAGACTAACAAATCCAACTTGAAGGCTGAAGAGTCCCATCAGCTGGTTGTAGGGACCTCAAACCCATAAACCTGCCCCTGGCTCTCAGCTGCTCTTGCTCCTGTTCAATTGTAATGAAGCAGAGGGGTTAAATCCCACCACTAAACTGCCTCAGAACACAAAGTGGCACCAATGCTGCTTTCCTCAAAAGCTGCAGTTTGCAGTAAACCAAGAACTGCCCTATAGCAGCAGAGTCAACCCTACAGACTGTCAGGAATCTCAGAGTGACAAAATGCACGTTTGGCACTGCAACTGTCAACTGCTGAGAATATGTTTGCTTCTTAAAATCATCCAGAAATCTGAAATTTTCCAGAAGAGAACAGAGAAAACTCCAGACAGCAATGGGTCAGAGGACCAGAAATCTTCTCTTCAGGTTCCTTCTCTATTTTGGGCAGTTTAGAACCAGCATCTTCTCAGGATGTAATGGAGAAGGGCACTTTCACTTCAATTGCCTGGACTTATATCATGAGGTAAATCTGCCCAAGCTGACAGCGGAGCAAAAAAAACTGCACTGCAGTGAGGATCATGCGTTGAGGATTTTGGGGTTAGTTTTGGGTTTATATGCCTTTTTTTCTCATAGCCATCTGAAGAGCATCTTGCTTAACAAACCCTCTAGCACCTATAGGCTAACATAAAAAAACTCTCTACCTATGCAGAGGCATTTTAATAGCTACAAAATCAAACAATCTCTAACCATTTAAACTGCATGCCCACCATTTCAGTCTTTGCTTCTTAGAGCACTTCCCTCCAGCAGTAACATTCCTGGAGATTAGATAAAAATACTGAAATAAATTTGTCCATGTATTTTATTCACAAATTCTCTCCACCCAGACATCATTTATGCAGATGAATCTCTGTATGAAATCCTGTGTTACAGCCCAGTGTTCACTGGATGGCATTCACTGCATCTTGCTAAGAAGCAACTGTAAATGTGAATGCCTGAGTCAGCTGTTCATCACAATTCTGGAGCATGTATTTTAACTCCAGAAGGGACCTCTGCAGGTGTTATCTTACTGATTTACTGCAAACAAATTTGTCCCAAGACATGCAATAACTTAAGAGCTCATTCAGTAGAGGGGTTTGTTTTCAGTCAGCTCCCAGGGGACAGGTTGCCTACTCTACAGTTTGCATTACATCTGTTTCCACTTTCAGAGGGGTCAAAGACCAAGTGCAGAACATACCACCCAGAAAGAACAGCTTACTAATATTGCCAAAACCTGCAGGAAAAAAAAGGGAACCAAAATCCTCCAACTCACCAGCATTTTCTGTTTATATTTTATTTTTAAACTCTTTCATTCTGATATTCCTTAAGAGGACTGATTATCAGCACTGGAAACCCACTTCTGTTACAGTTGCTAAATCACATATTTTGGATTTCATTGCATCAATATATATCCAGCTTCTATACATTACTAGACTTTCAAAGCCTAGAAATCCTTGCTCCCTTCACAATGGACAGAAAAGCAACAAACAGTAATCTATGAATACATGGGATTCAGTCAAAAGCTATTTGCTGAACAGCAAACAAACACAAGTTCCTGCTTTTGCTTACCAAGTCAGCTGGCAACAAAAGCCATGTGCATTAGAGCCCAGACCAGGCCACGTGCTTCTCAAACTCATGCAAGTGTCCCTGCAGAACGTTACCAGCTGTTTCCACATTAGCCTATCTGTCTTAGGCAGAATAATTCTTCAAACACACAAAGCCCATGTTTAAGTTTATATGTGAGAATAAGTCTAGCAGAACTGTGGAACCTGGGACCTGCCCAGAACTGAGTTGTGCAGCCACCAGCAGGCCCATGACACTGCATTCCTTTGCTGGCTTCACCACCCAGAATGTGCCCACTGGAGTCAGGGATATCCCAGGCACTGTCAGTGATGCATTTCCAGCCACCTCAGAGATGGCCATTACAGCCACAACACGTGGGTCCTGCCACTACCACACTGCAAATATAAACTGCTGGCAATCCCTTAAAAAATCATCATCATTGATGAAGATATCATTCATGTCTCAGCAATGCATGCTTACAGCCTAGAAAGCCTGGGCTGCATCAAGAGGAACACGGCCAGTAGGTTAAGGGAAGGAATTCTGCCTCTCTGCTGTGCTCTGGTGAGACCTCACCTGGAGGGATGGGTCCAGCACCTCTCCTACACAGGCAGGCTGAGAGAATTGGGGTTGTTGAGGCTGGAGAAGAAAAGATTCCGGGGAGACCTCATTGTGGTCTTTAGTACTTCAAGGGGGCATATAACAAAGAGGGAGATGGACATTTTACAGGAGAAGACTGTGACAGGACAAGGAGAGATTTAGATTAGATGCTAGGCATAAGTTCTTCACTGTGAAGGTGGTAAGGCACTGGCACAGGTTGCCCAGAGAAGCTGTAGATACCCCTTCCCTGAAAGTGTTCAAGGCCAGGTTGGAAGGAGCCCTGAGCACCCTGATCATCTCTGCCCATGGCAGGGGGGTTGGAACTAGATGACATTTAAGGTCCCTTCCAAGCCTAACCCTTTTATGATGGGAATAAATGCCCTTTGCTTGCCCATAGAGAATTTCAAGGTATCACTGGGCATTTCTCACCTGTCAGAAAATCCCCATCTTTAACCCCCTTAAAAAAGCCAATCTCTGTTTATCTTATGCAAAAAAACCCCAGAATGTTTTTTTTCTCCACCACATTCTCCTTTTTTAATTAGATACAGGAACTTCAATCTAGATGCTACTGCCAGCAAGACAACACACTGATGATGTAAAGTTTCATCAAAAGGACTGATGTCATAGAGGAGTTTTGCTGACACAAAAACACCAGCCCAACCTTTGCAATATGGATTAGTCCATAGCACAACACGGCATCAGTTCAAAAGAGCAGAGCAGAGGAAAGGTGGATCAACCCTCCCTTATCTCACAGGGTGGGAAAAGGGGTGTGAAAAGACTGAGTCATTTGTGTATAGCTATAGGAGGAACTGAGCAGAGCTGGAAGTGAAAATGTAAATCAAGTCTCTTGAAATCCAGCTTAGTGCACAGCTACAACACAGTCAGCTTTTCCTAGGAAAGCACATATGTAGTTAGTGTGTCATTAGGAGCATCTCAGGGACATCCAGAAATACCTGCTGTGGGATTTGTCTTTTCAGATAGAGAGAGGGAAGAGGAGTGTTCCTGTAATATAAATTACAAACAAATCAAATTCCTGTATCAACATTGATATTCAGGGCATGACATACACTACGAAATGTGGAAGTAAAGAGGTAACACAAATGCATGAAGCAGCTTCCTCTCCAGTTAATAGCTGTTCAATCTTAGACCCCAGATATTACACTTCAACTAGTTTGCTTGCAAACCACTTCTACCTTTATTTGCTGTACTTCAGTTTATTGCTGGTTGGTGAACAGAAATAATTTTTGCCCTCACCCACCTGCACATGCTTAGTTCCTGCTGACTTCTACAGAGTTTCTCTCTACTAATTGGCTTGTTTTACAGCAGTTTCAAATCTATCCAGAGAGACCAAAAGCAAAAATAATGATTTTAAGTGCAGAAACTTACCATGCAAACACTTGTAACTGTTTTCTTGCTGTCAGGAATTATTGCGCCTTTAGGGAAAGCAAAAGCCAATAAAAGCCTGGATACAGTAGGACTACAGCTGAAAGCAGAGGAAAAAATGTGTAAAATGTTATTGTATGCAACTAGAGAGTCATTTCTGAGAGCCTGTCAAAGCATTTTCACAAAGACGTGGAAGAGTGGAAAAGTTTATCCTGCTTTCTATATAGAAAAGCCAAAAAAAAAAAAAAAGAGCAGAAGACTCAGCAAAAGAACATGCTTAATCCTATTAAAATTAATGAGATTTCATCCTGCTCTCCACACACTAGTTGTAGTAGGAGTTTAACTTAAGTGGATTTAAAAACAGATTTAGTTAAAGTGCTGCAAAGTCTCCTCAAGCCAAACAAATATAAATCCAACACAAACATACATGTAAAATTCAACACAAATTTTATCAGCCACTCTTCTTCACCTCTTTTTTTTAAAGTCTGAAACTAGGACACATGAGGAATACATACTGACATGTTTTGCTGGACTATTGCATAAGTAGCTCTCTGGGCTTGGCACCAAGTCAGAGTCAGGTGGAGCCAGGGAAGGCAGTCCCAATGCCCTGCTGGACAGTCATTGTCAGCAGAAGCAGTAAAGGGGACTTGCTCAATGTCTCAGTAAGTTAATAAAAAGGCTCTTGTACACAGACCACCTCTCCTTCCCTCTCTGTGTACCTAGGGAATAACAGAGGTAGCTGTGGGGGCTTGGACACCCCATGGCCACCTCTGCAGAGCACAGTTTAGTTGTCCTTTAGGGGACATAGCCCAGCTGAGTCTCCCCAGGCAAAGGTGCCAGGAGCTGTGGTGATGCACAGAGACAATCCAGGCACACCCCTGCAACCCAAAGGCCAGCACAGGCCAAACTGCCTGCTCAAATGGGGCACCAGCTGGTTCCTCAAGCAGGTGCAAGATGTACAAATGGACTGTGGTTCCTGCCATGCTGGGGGACAGTCCAGCTGGCTGCAAATAAACAAGTACCCAAATCCTTGGCTCTCTACCTTCTGTTCCTTTCTTCACAGCACATTGTCCTGCAAGAAAGCAACCAACCAAACAAGTACCCATCATGCTTTCTAAATGGCTGATAAGTTACGTGCAACAGGAGGAAAGGATGTGATGAAGAATCCAGACCCACACACTGTCATTCCAGATCTCACATTCTACAAAGGGTGTTTAAAGAGCAGCCTTCCCACCACGGCAATGCCACCACTGGAGACAGGGTTTCAGTCCCAGCCAGTCTGACAGCACTACACAGCACCACCTTGGTGCCAGCGCAGCAGCACACCTACCTCTCAGCACTAAAACCCAACATCTATGCCTTGAGGAGGCTGTGCCCAGAACAGCAAAGAAAAATAAAGCCAGCAAAGGAAATGGAAGACTCTTGGACATTTTGGCACCTATGGTGATGGACATTCAAAACTGCCCTAGGAAACCTCATTCCAGCGAAATGACAAGAAGAGCAAAGCAGAGCCCTCAGCTAAATGCAAGGTTTTCATCCACAGAAACAAAGCAATGCACAAGCCAGACAGCAAAACAGCAAAGAGCTTTACACACCAGCAAGACAATCACGTGGTTCCAGTGAGCATTAGAGCCCAATTCTGCAGTTCTTGCTGCTTACTTTCACTGGATAAGTTGTTCACAGGACCATGCAAAAATGTCTGTGCAGACATTCCTTCAAGGAGGGAGTCTCCATACCATGGCAGAGATAAGCTGTCCTTTCCTGAATGAACTGCTGCCCCACAAGCACCCTGAGCACCTCACCCGCACGGGGACTCACTTGGATGGCCAGCAGTCAAAAGCTGGAAGAGCTGTGAACCCAAAATGCACAACCAGGTGCTGCCTGCACTAATTTTCAGCATTGTCACTGTCCCTGTGCCAGAAGCATCCTTAGACTCCAGCTGCCAATTCACAACTCCTTCACTAACTCCCCCCCAGTCTAAGCTGTAGGAAGGAAACAAGAAATGACTGGAGGAATGAACACATCAAATGCTTGCTACCATCAAGCAAGAGAGGGCTCAATAGCAGTTTATTTCATAGGACTGCTTGGCTCCCCTACCAACCAAGTCAACAGCCCTCTGGGAGCCCTTCCCACAGCCAGACAGGCTGGTGTCATTGACATGTGGCGTATGACAAAGGATTACACCTGCAGAACAGGCTGGAAGCTGGGAGGGGAAACAACCTTGCTGAGCCAGAGCACACAGTGTCAGATGGCATCCAGCAACAGCACACACAGCAGGGATACTCCCAGTCCCTCTAAGGGCAGAAGGAAAAAAAAGTCATAAAGATCAACTGGTCTGGCTGCTGGTCCAGCACAACCCATGGAGCTTCACCCTACAATTACTGTCTGGGACAGGGGTGGGAAGGGTATCTCGTGTACCTCACAAATGAGCTTTGCACCAGCTGTGCACCTAAAGGAGGTACAGACACCTCCTTCAGAGAAGCATCCCATCCCAACTGAAACAAGGACAAATGGCCAGCTGGTGTGGGTTTTTATTGCTCTGCAATGCACAGCAGCTGAGGAACTACCTGCAAGTCCTGGTGAATTGACTGCTTTTTCCTCCAGCCTTCCCATGCACAAACATCTCCATTCCTTAATGTCCCTGCAACATTCTCACTTAAAAATTTAGCCAGTAACATACAAGTGAAAAGTCTGCTAGTATGTTTCCTGTAATCTAGGGTATGCATCCAGGCATTTTAAATACATCACCGGGTCTTCAGCATGGAAGTTTTTCATCACCAAAGCCTGAAATTTTGCTTGCAAATTACTCCCTTCAAAAAGCCTGTGCCAGGAGACTACCCTTAGAAGGCAGAGGCTTCAGATTGTGTCGATGTGCCAATAAGAATTTCAATAATAGTTAACCAGATGCAAAGTCTGTTTCCTGGCAGATGGGTTTATAAATCCAGTAGAGAATTTGCAGTTAAAAACAAAAAATAAAGATGCCCTTACCAACATGTTAAGAGACATGTAGCCTGGAATTTCTTCCAAAAAAGTACTAAAACAATACATGTGTGTATGCATGCATTATATACACATAAAAGCCAGAATCAAGCAGCAAACATGCCCAACACATGCACAAATCTACTACAGACATGAAAGCTAATAAAAATTGATGGTTTTCTCCTAAACTATCCATTGCCACATAATGGACTGCATTAACATATAGAGTAGTGGTTGATTATGGTAGATAGATTAGATTAATACAAAAATACATGTGTTGGAATCCATAAAGTTAGAGGGTTTTTAGGAAATGGTTAAAAAAAGTATATAAGTCTCAGACTGAAGTTCTGTTAGCATTGCAGATATAGCAGAAAAGTTTCCCAAGCAGTAGAGCATACGTGATAAATAACAATAGGCCTCTGTAGAATGGGCTTTAGGATGGCAAAAAGGTTATTTAATGTATATCCTTAGAAGGTTAGCATGAATAGAGCTCTGTTCTTTGTCTCTTATGAACCAGTCTTTGCTTTAACTACCATTATGTGTGTTTTACAAGACTGGATAGAATGCTTGTCAATATGTGTTTTTCCATGTATGATTGGCTGAAATCTAGACTGAGATGATTTTATGTCTTTCTGTATCACCCCACCCTTGGGAGACATTTTGTGTGGATCAGCGACCTGTTAACATCCTGTCTCCATTGGAACAATGTTTTGAGACTGATGTGCAAATAATAAAAAAGGCTCTTGACTGGTCTGGTTTGTGCAGTGTTGTCCATTTCTGGACGTTTTGCAGCGGCCCACGGTTTCCTCGGTAATGCGTGGGTTCCTGACACAATTGGACTTATATCTACCCCTTAACCCGATAACATCACTTTTAAGACAGAAACATTGCATCAACCTGCACCCCGTAGCCTAGTTTTCAAAGCTACTGTTCAGTCATAAACCCTCTGAGGACTAAAGGTCACCAAATGCTCACTATCAGCAAGTTTACACTGCTCATCAAAACTCGATGGCAATCTGTCTTAAGGTGAGGAGGATTTCTTGGGTTTGTCCCTCCAGTAAGCAGTCAGATAACTCACTTTATCAGAAAAGAGCAGTGGTGTTGCATGACCAAGTCTGGCAGGGATTCAGTCAGTTAACATGTAGGACACCAAGGCACATTACTTGACACGATCCTGCGACAGGAGTTTTCTTTGCCAATCCTAGAAAACAAAGTTTGGGAGACAGAGGGGAAAGTTAAAGGATTTGTTGTATCCACCAGCAGAAGATTCACTGCAAGAGGATATTCCCATGGAATGCCATATTTGAGAGCTTGGTCAAACAACGGTGTTTATTCTCCCTGCCATCTCCTGGGCTCCAGCTGACACCTTGCTAACATTGCACAGGGTACAGTTAAATCTGCTGAAAACCTTCACTTCAGCTGGGATAAACTGAAAAAGATTTCAGTGCAATACCACAGGATGCCACTTACCAGCCTAACCTCACTTGCACACGCTCAACATTATTTACTCGGACACGCGATATATTTACATATAAGCGATGCCGTGCCTAAGGGTGGCAACTCCTAGAGACACCGGATCTTTGAGGTGGCCCAAAGGGCCTAAAAATGTCACACTCGGGGGTGAGTTACTTGCTGAGTCAATCACCTCTTCCCCGCAATGAGACCCAGTTCTCCCCGCTCCCGCCTCCCCACGAACAAAACCATCGAGGAGCGCTCACCGACCGCAGCGTTCGCTGCTGCGGGGGCAGGGCTGCAACTCACGGCAAAATTCATTCGCAACTCGTGCCGCAGATGCACTCGCAACTTGTGTGGCAGTTCATGGAACGGCTGCCGAGCCGCCGCTCCCCCCGCGCGGCCCGCGGCTCCTCGCCCGCCGCACTCGCCCGGGCTCCGCGCCCCCCGCGGACCCCCGGCACGGCCGCTCGCCGGCACCGCGTCCCTCCCGCCCGCGCTCCCTCAGGCCCGGGCGCGGTCACCGCCCGCCCGTAACTCACGACGCGGCGGGGTCCGTTGGAGGAGGCGGCCGCGGGGCGGGAGAGGCGCCGGGCCGGCGCTGGCGCGGCCCCGCGGGCAGGGAAGGCAGGGAAGAGCCCCGGGAAGGGAACGGAAGGAGCGCCAGAGCCCCGCGGCCCCGCCACATGTCACGGCCGGGCCCCGCCCCGCCCGTGCCCCATTGGCCCGGCTCCCGGGGGCCACGCCCCTCCCGCACGGGCCCCGCCCCCCGGCGGTGGCCCCGGAAAGGCCCCGGGAAGGGCCCGGGAAGGGCCCGGGGCAGGGGGCGGGCGCTGCCCGCGGAAGTGACGGGACCGGTGGTGCTGCGTGGGAACCGCCCGCGGCTTAACGCTGGAGGGGCGTCTGTGCCGTTCTGTCAGCGCACAGCGGCGAGGAGCTGTGCGCACACCGGGCTGTTTTCCGCACCCTGCACTCCGCCGGTGGTGGCGCAGCAGCGGGAGCGGCCCTGGCAGAGTTCCCGTTGATGCCGACCCGTTTTGCGCGCTCCCGATGCCGGGCTGGACCCGGCTCTGAGCAGCCTGGTCTAGTGGGAGGTGTCCCTGCCCGTGGCAGCGGGGCTGGAACGGGATGAGCTTTAAAGCCCCTTCCAACCCAAACCATTCTATGGTTCATTTTCACCAGCCAGCAGGAAAAAAAAAAAAAAAAGGACAAGTGTACTGGCTAAAAGCGTCTTGCTATCCCGGAGTATGAGAAACACACATTCCACCACAATCCAGACGTGCCTGTTCTCATGTAACCCCTACATGATGCAAGGCTTTGCTTTACTGCACACGCCAGTCCACTATCCTCAGCATTGCTTAAACAGAGATTGCTGCTGAAATAAATAGTAAATCAAAGACGATCGTTTTGTTGTTTTTAGTGTTAGTTTTAGTTTTGTTGTTGTTAGATTTATGGCAAAAGTTCGCAGATCAGCAGCCCCCAGCTGCTTGGGGCAAACCCTACCAGCAACAGAGCTTTGAATCTTTTATAGGCCACGTATTGCTCATGTATATACAGACACATTCGTGATATAAATATCCAAGCTGCACTCTGAAGTGTGGAGCTGGCTCTACGAGATGGCATCAGGGGCAGGACTTCAGGAAACCATAGATGCCCATTCCTGAGCAAGCTGAATTCAGCTCCTTTGGGTTAATTCCAGATTGCCCAGAGAGGCATTAGATACTGGAAGAAATTCTTTGCTGTGGGGGTGGTGAGGCACTGGATCAGTTCTCCCAGAGAAGCTCTGGATGCCCCGTCCCTGTCAGTGTTCAAGGCCGGGCTGGATGGAGCCCGGAGCAACTTGGTCTAGTGGAAAGTGTCCCTGTCCATGGCATGGGGGTGGGAACTGGGTGATCCTTTTAAGATCTCTTCCAACTGAAAAAAGAGCCATCAAAAAAACCATACAGAAACCAGCCTTGTGCACGCACTGACACAGTCCAGACTCTGAGATGCTTCATATAGTAACTGTACCATTAAACAGGTGAGGAAGGAATCCTTGTTCCTTCAAGTCATGTATGGATTTGTCTGCTACTGCTAATCTGGCCACAGATGAAAGTGATGCCAGAATCATCCACACATCCCAATGTAATTTTAGAACACAAAAATTTGCTTTTCAAAATGAGCAGTGAGGAGGAGGAGGCGGAGGAGCTGAAACCCTGGTCCATCAGTTAATTAAAAATAGACAAAATGCAAAGCTGGCATTAAGTAGTCCATTTAAAGCTTGTCTGTCTGTATACATTGTATAGATATATCATTCCATCATTCATGTAGGATACCAGCATTTACTGAAATATTCCCTCCCCTCCTTTCCAGAGGAGGAGGAAGGGAGAAGGAAGCTCTGCAATGAAAGAGAATTAGAAGAGACAGTTGAAGGGGGAGGGGGACTGTCTGCTGTAGAACAGATTATCTGGCAGGACCAAGCACAGTGGTGGAGGAAATATTGTGAAGCTGTTGAGCAAAGCAACAGCTTTGCTGTTGTAAATGTGGCCCTAAGGGTTGATGTAGTGGAAAACAAGCATATTTCTGGGAAAAACAGTCCCAGGAGAAAAAAAAAACGCCCATAGAGAAGTCCAGATGCGCAATGGGAAAGTACAGGCACTGACAAAAAGCTGGGATTGTGCAGCCAGAGAGAATGGGATGTCATGAACCTGCCCTCACTCGCCTGTCTCCCTGCAACACACGGAGAAAGTCAGCTGGGCTGTTTCCTTTGAGACAGCCAGAGAACAATCTTGAAGTCTTTGGAGATCCTTGCAACTTTACATGCTCGTGTGGAAAGCCAGGGTGCTAAGACATGCTTGCAAGAGCAGGTTTTCATAGAATATAAATGAGCTTTCAGTTGGTTTGCATTTATTCCAGATTGTCAGGAGAGTAGAGATTATGGGATATAACAAAATGCTATCAAAGGGTTTTGGGCAGGAAAGGAGATTTTAGGATATTAGTTTAAACACAAATGGCTTCAGTATAGTCCAGCCATGTCCCAGACATTAACCCATTCAGGGACTTTGCACTGGCTGAGCTGGAGACCAAAAGGCAGATCTGTGTTTAAGAAATAACACTTTTCTGTTTTATGAGCAGATGGTGATTTGAATAGGGAATATTTGCTCTTCTGGACTATTCAAATAAACATAGCCAGTTAATGCAAATTGAGGAATAGTCATACATCTCCTGTTATGTCTAAGAAAATGTGGAGCTACATTAAAACATGTAAAAGGTTGAAACTCTCTGCCCTATGTTGTAATGGCCCATTTTGTCCAGTGCCAAGAGAGGCTCCCAGCCTGCTTGGGAAGCTGTCCCCCCAGGGAAGCTTCATCTTTCCAGCTCTGTGTGTGGTACATACAAGCTGCTAGAACAGTTTTGACTTGGTGTGGGCCAGATTCACCTCTGGTATAAACTCCAGCCTTAATTAAGCCAAGAACCCATTTAGCCTGCTATTATTTTTCCTGATAACCATCTTCTGATGGAGGACATGCCTGTGCCAACTCCCAGGCTGCGATTAGGGAAGAATCTGGCTAGAACTGTTGACAATATGTTTGCATAGTACTAAATACCATTTAATATGATCTATAAATATTTACACTTGGAGGAAGAGATTTGCTCTTTGCATAGTTTGCATGCTGGCATCTGCCAGACTGAATAAATTACTAATGAAAATCACATTGTGAAAAAAAAATTCCATGATGATTCTTTGGAGCTTTTATTTTTAAAGACAGTGGTGTGATAAGGAAATACATTCCTTGAGAATTACATTCTCTGCAAAATACAGTGCTGGAATAGGCACTATTGCTCTGTGCAACTGAGGCAGCACAGGCTGCAGGAGCACTGGTTTTCCTAGGCCGACAGAAGAGACATTTTAGCTGAGAAATAGAGTCCTTCTTCTCCAGCAGCCCAGTGTACAATGGCTTGCTTTGGTATAACAATCTTGAAGGGAACTGGATTTCTTTCTGATCCTACATCTTTCCCAGCCCTGAATTCAGTCCCACAAAATCATGAGTCTGGCCAACTCTTCTAATTTTTAAGCCTTTTCAGAGCATTCTAGCTTCCTCAAGCAAGATACTGCATACAAATCTTGACTATCATTCTAAATTAGTTTTGGTGTATGTGAGAAAACATATGGAAATGTGAAACAAGTGCCCTTAGAAGTGATAATGTGGATAAACTTATCTAAATTTCACTGAGATTAACTCCTCATATTTGAGCTGAGGTGTTCCTATCCACTGATAGTAGTCACTTAAAATTTTTCATCATTAAATCCTAAAACTTCTTTTTAAACTTACTTTAAAGCCAAGACTCTTATGTGATTTGATTTTAACAATATACACCAAATTAAAGAATTGGTCACAAGCAGAGACCCATCTAGTTGATTGGATTTGTAATTGCTGTAAAGCACTAAATGCATGCAAACAGCTACAAATTATCTTCTCTGTGCACCCACAGAACATTACAACATTATAAGATTACTTGGGACCCATCAGGATGCTCCTGTTTATGTTCAAACTCCTAGAGCTGTGCCACTGGCATCACATTACTGCAGCTTTGCCATAAAAATGCATTTCCCACTCTGCCAGAAATCCTTCCTCTCAGAAGCCATGGGAATCTCTGAAGCACGAGTTAAACATACATTGACTCCTCACACAAGCAGCCTGAAAGATATTTCTAGCAGTGCATTGTCACATGTGCATTTACCTGACATTGTGGGGCAATGTGTTTCAATGTCCTGCACTCCTCTGTCTTTACTTAGGTGTCTTTCTGTCTCTTCCATCTTTTAACTAAGTCTGGCTGAAAATGGAGAGAACCTGGGACCAAAGAGAGCCACAAATCGCACAGGAGGTAGAGCAGAAAGGGGGTATCAGAAAACTTAAAATTGCTTTGGGGTCATGGCACAAGGCAGAAAGCAGTTCTTGAGAAGTTTTTAACCACAGCCCCACTTGTTTTGCCCTGCCAGCATGCTGCAGCCACGAAAATCTCTTAGCCAAGCACAAATGCATGCTTCATCCATGGAAGATGTTCTGAAGTCTGGATGGGAGTCCTGTGGAAGCTCACCTCTGGGCTGCAGTTGGCAGCTGTGGCCAGGTACAGACTTCTGCCATCCTATACCTATAGATCCTCTATATACCTATACATCCTGTGGGGTTATATAATAAACCAGAACTGGAGCTTGCCAGATGAATTCATTCCCAAGTGTCCAAATCCACTTTTGTGGGATTGCTGTGGGAATTGTTGTTGGCTGTCCTAGCATTTGGATTTCTCCTGATGCAGAGATTCCAACGTCACCACAAGGGGGAGAATGTGGTGTTTTCTGCTTCTGGTTTGTAATGCTCATTTGAGAGAGATGTGGGACTTTTCTCATGCTTATTGTACAGACACACGCAAGAGCTGGTCCTCACATACAAAACACCATTCTGAACGGGGGCAGACCGGCTTTGCTTCACTAATAGGGGTGGAAAACACTTGCATAAGTGAATTGATGGATATTCTCTAAGGAAAAGTGAAACGTGCTGTCCCTGGTCAGTGCAATCTGTCTTGTCCATACCAAGATTCTATGTACACCCTTCCTGGCATAGGTGTGACTGTCCAGGGAGGTAGAAGGGCTGGGAGGACAGATCAGAATGGCCACTCCAGGGATACAGCTGAATTCTCATGAGAGCTGCTGCTGACCTGGTTTCTGCTCCGCTCTGTTCAGCTCATCCATAAGGATTTCTGACTCACGCTAGAATGCTTTGCACCGGCTGCTTCCCTTTTCTGCAGAACAGCCTAAGCTGGTGGAAAGGATGTATTTGGGAACAAGAGGTAACCCTTCAGAAAGTAATGCTGGAAAAGCAACATAAGCAAGAATCCATACAGTGGGAAGAGTGGGGGTTTGGCTGGAGTGGCAGAGAACAGGGAACCACCATTATGAAAAGACAAAAAAAATTAATAATGACAGTAGTTACCAAATCTTTGCCTAGAGCTATGCCAGGGGGATTTTTAGCTTGAGAGATTAGGAGTGCATAAAAATAATAATCAGGAACTTAAGCCTATATACTTTATGCTGAAAGCAGGGGTTTTCTTGCTTGAAAAGATCATCAATAATAAGGAGTCAAGCTCAAATGCTACTTTCCCAATCGAATAGGTGGCAGACTGCACCACACTTGACTTTGAGTCCAACATATTCAAGTCAAACACAGGACTTTCTGCTTCAGTCCTCCTCCTCCTCCCAACACAAACCAGGATCTTGATCTGATGCCAAGAACATCTGAAGATTATATACAGGTGAATCCAGAACTGGATGAATACTCTGCAAATGTTGCTGTTGGTGTTTGTTTGCTTTATTTTCAGCCTGTGTGTTTAAAAGCTGTGCATTTGCCAATGAATTTTCCATCATTTTCTCTCTACTTGCCCCCTTAACAGCAGCCTCCACTGAGCCACCTTAGACAGGCATAGAAGGAAAAGGCTGTATATTTGCATAACCCAAAGAAACAAAGATCATCAAAGCAATGCCTTACAGTGCTGCTGTCAGCCTTGTGTCTGGTGGCATTTCTGCAAGTCACCTTTCCATTTCTGACCACCATCTTTCCACTCTAGGGTTTATAGCTGCAATATTGAAACATGAGGTGATCAGGAGCCTGCACAAATTAACTCAGTGTGGAGCAGATGTGGTTTTGATTTGTTGTGCTACAAAAGAAAAAAGCTGGTTATTTTAAGATAAAGCCTTTTGACTGGTTTCAGACAAATTCTGAGGTCCCTGCATAGAAAGAGGCACTGTATTATTACCAAGCTATCACAGTCTCTATCTGTAGATTTTGCTAAAAAAATAAAAACTTAGCCCAATCAAGCCACACAACAGTCTAAATAGTAGAAATACTGATGGAAGAACAGGGTAGCTGCTCTAATGATACAGCACATGCATGAACATCCCCATTTTAAACAGGGGTCCATGGAGGGTCCACAGGGGCTGGAGGACAGCAGAGCATGGTGCCAGTCTCCTCCTGAGATCAGGTACAGAGAGGGCAAGAGAGGGCAGTTAACCATTAGCAAACTTTCTGGTGCTTATTTTCCAAAATAATCATCTCCTTAGTGAGCTGAGACCTGACCACCAATGGTGCCATAGGAAGGTTCCCCTTTCCAGAGCCTGCAAGGAAGCAGAAAAGGGTTAAAGTATCTTCTGCTCACTGCTTTTTCTGCTTGATTAACCTATTGCCATCCTGTCAGACAAAATGAATGTCTTTGATAAAGGCCCACCCTCGTGCCACTTTGGTGACAGACCATCTCCTCCTGCTGCACCAGATCTCCTGCACATCTCAACAGAGCAGCTGCTAATAAGTACTTGGAGGCTGTCCAAGGAGCCAGTGTGATCTGGGAGCAAGCTGGCAGGGGAGCCTTGCCCAGTGCCCACCAACTGCTGCACATTTCTGAGACAAGATGGGATGTGTTGTGCCTGTCCCACCACTGCTCTGCAGCATTGTTCTGAGACAATCTGAGTTTCAGATTGCAACTTGTGCTGCTTGCAAGGTTCCCCATGCTTCTGGGGACACAGAAAATGGGCCTCCATTGCTACCCACACTCCCAAAGAGCACTTCACGCAAACAGTGCAGAAGAAGAGACTGTCACCACCTACTGCTTCTGTTACCTTTCCTTCGGTTTGGTGCGTCCTTCCCCTTTGCTCCACAGTGATACCTTCCGAACTAGCAAAGTGCTTTTCAATGAACTTCCAAGTGCTTGATCTTACAGCTGCACTACATTATCTGGTCATAGCAGTGTCTCTTCTGCCTCTCTAAAACTGACAGAAAGTGTGCACTACCTCCATCCATACAACTAGGTCATTTAACTCTGAAACCTAGTGGTAATCACTTCAAAATATCAGTTGTTTAGAGGTGGCACCCATTTTCTTACCCTGAAACCACACTGTCGCAGACATTTTTTCACAGAAATCCTTTCTTTCAGATTTCTGCGTCTTCTGGAGGGCAGAGGCCTCAGAAGAGAATGTAAACCATTGTTATCAGCTGCTGTAGAATGTAATAGAATACACCTTGATTAGCTCATGCTTCTGTGTTTATAATTAAGGGCCAATCACAAAGTACAAGCTGGGGACCGAGTCCCTGGACACAACTTTGTTATAAATTCTTTCTTTCTATTCTTAGCCTAGCTAACAGCTCTGCAACTTCTCTCTCTTTATTCTATTTAGTATAGTCATAATGTATTATATACCATAGATCAATAAATCCAGCCTTCTAATCAAGAAACAAAATTCACCGTCTCTCTCTCACCCAGCAGCGACCCACTCAGGTCGCTGTAGTACCACACACCCAATAATGGTAGAAAAAGTAGAAAAGTTTCCAAAAAACATACACACTAAAGTACATCCATGTGCCCAAATCATCAGTGAACAGATATGTGTCTTCTTTGGCCTCACATCTTTTACTTCCATTAAGATGACAGACTTGATGTGAATGCAGAATGTGGTGCTGCCTAACAGAACAGCCAACTACAAGTATGCAAAATGTCTGTATTAATGGGGCAAGAGATCTGTTGCCCTTTATAAGCATAAGTGTTGCTTTCTAAATTGTACTAAAATATGTGTTCTTATGCTAAAAACACTCACATTCACTATACCAGAGATCGCCATCTGTCAGCATTCATGTTCAGGTCTTCAGAGAATCTCCCTGAAAACAGAAAACAACCACTTGGCCAGCACTGACTCTTGCCAGCCCTTGGAGATCTGCTTGTCCACAGGGCAAATAATTGGCTCTGTCTTGTGTATATGCAGAAACTCAGTCATCAGAGACCTCACCCTGATCATCTCTTTTTCATGTGGCCGTCCTGTCTCTGAGGTCTTTCTGCTCATAACCAAGTTTAAAGTACCCTTGCAATGGCTATTCCTGTTAGCTGCTTGGACATAAATGTAGAGCTAAGACCCTCCAGACAGAACAGCATGGAGGAGAGGTGGCTTGTGGTAAATGTAGATTCATGGTCTCCAAACATTTTTGATCTTGCATACCACTATCAGTAAAAAAGTTTTGGATAGTTGTGTGCACCCCATGATGTGCACACACCCCACTTTGGAGACCACTGATCTAGTCAACAGCTAAACTTCCCTGCTTGTTGGTCTGGGCTGACCCCTTTTGTAGTCTCTATTTCCCAAATCAGGAGTGTGGAAACTCCTTTGGTCCAGGTTTGCTCTCCAGCAATGCAAATTGCCTCAAAGGATATTTGCTAGATGAGAGATGGAATCCACTAAAAAAAGAATTAAGGGTGTTCTACTGTGGAAGGGGAGGGAAAAAGAGAGTTTAAGCAGGAGCTCTTGAATGGCTCCCTGAGAATGAGTCTTACACCAAATTCTACCCAGTCTCTTGCAATGGGTGCATAGTGGTACTCAGAATAAATCTGGTGCTCTTGTAAGAAGATAGAGGATAGAGAGGGAAGAAAAGGATACAAATAATATAAATAATCACACTGTACCATCTGACAGCTGTGCCTAAGGGGACTCCAATACTTCCAGGTGGTTTAATTCTGCACAACTCCTTGCAGATTCCAGAGAAATATCTTCCACCATCAGTCATATGGCTTGGGCTGGATTAGTTGGCCATAGGCACATTCAGTCTGAGTACTCTTTAGTGTAGTAATGTGGAAGGACAAACTCCAAGTAAGGGTTTCATCCTAAGCTGACAAGAAGTAATGTAGAGGACAGAAAAGTACAGGCTGCATCTTGGATAGCAATGTGGTGAAGGTGATGAAACACAAGCTGAACACGATGAAACACAAGCTGAACACAGATATATGGTGCCTTGCAAAAAACTTCACAAAACCAGCTAATACAGCTTTAGGATGAGTTAACAGGAGGTCTCTGTTGGTGCAGGGGGAAAACTCTGTTTTGTTGAGTACTAAGAATTAGTTTTGGGCTGGCAAAAGCCATGTAGAATTGATCACTCTTGAGGAAAGGGGAGACACAACACAAAGTTGACAATTTGAAAGCTTCCTTTCTTGCCTTTTAGTCTCATGAACGTTCCTCTCTTGGAGAGGAAAAAATTAGAGCAAAGTTACTGGTCTCTGTGTTTCCCGAGCTCCTTTCTCTGTGGATAGTAACCCAGATCAGCAGCTGCTAGGTCCTTCGGGACAGAAACCTTAGCCAGACATTTCATGCCAAGAGAAAAAGAACAGCAGGTGAGAAGAGAGCAGGTGGCTTGGGAGCTTGTCTCAAAGATCTGTGTACCCTGGAGAGCTGTTTATAGGAGGAACACAGGAAAAGGAACCTGGGAATTATTCAGGGCTGGCAACTGGCAATCAGATGTAAAGTCATGAGTCATATCTCTGTGTTAGGCACCTCCTTGGTCTCATCAAAAGTGAGAAAGAGAGGACTCAATATCCCTGATACTGCAAAAGCATAGAAAAAAGCATAATCACATCAGGGAAAAAAAGCCCTTGAGCAAACAAATATCCTTATAGGCCTTTTTTTGTCTCTCAGCATGAAGCAATATGGCCACATGCCACTCCTCTGCTCATTTGGTCGTCAGAAAGAACCCAACTAGAGGAAGTTTCTTCACTCCAGGGAAAATGTTCACATTTGTTGGCATAGAAAAGAATGCAAACAAACCCCTGACACTGCAGAAGGTTGTTAGTTCCCCTTTATCTGAGGCTGCAGCATGTTATTTGAATTAATAAGGCAGTGGGTGCAGTCCTTCTAAGCCCTGAGTGGTTGCACAACTCATTGAGCAACAACATAACACAGTGAAAAAATCTGCCATTGCTGGCCCCTGAGCTCAGTGAGTGAGGTCTGTGGCCCTCCATTTGTTAATGGCTGCACACAGTCACTGGTTTTCCTTACACCCTAAAGCCACATCAAACCTTCAGCAGTCCAGGCAAGTAAGGCAATACTTTGGGCAGTTCACACTGTTACCCAAAAGGCCAGAAAAAACTTCCCAAGTTTTTAGCAGATCACAAACCACTTTTAGTAGTTTGTGACTTACCTACAGTAACATATTAACTCTGGTTCAATAGGTTAGAGGGCAGAAGGGGAAATGAAAACTGGAGTTCCCGCAAAAGAGGGCCAGCACCCTTGAAAGAAATAACTACATTTCAGGGATCATATTCATGGATTGCAAACACAGCTTGCAGCCTTCCCTTTGAAAGGGCTAGAGCCTCTAAAAGAGCCAGAGAAGACACATGCCTCCAGAAAGGAGAATGACCTGATGCAAAAAACAGGATTATTCAACATCCTTCCTGACTTCTGCTATCTTGAGGTTGACTGCTTGCTAGGTGCCAGGAGACATTACTCACCACAAGAGAATTTGTTAATGAATAAGGTTGTTAATTTGCCATATTTTTTGCAGATGTGCTTTCACATTGGTTTCATTTTGCCAAGAGTTTGATTTGTGAAGCTGCTTTTTTCCTTTTGGTTCATGTTGAATTTCATTTGAGCTGGTTGCCACTGCATGCACTGAGGGTACTTGTCTGGATGTGAAGGTGCATTTATGCCATCAGAGTCTGTCCCTCTGGACACACTGCTGATGTTGCTTCTCACGAATTTCCATTTTGCCTACATGCATTGCTGCAGGCTGCATCCAGCACTGACAAACACGTTCACAGCCCCTTTATTCCCAGCCCAGGGAGGTGCTGCAATCCTAAAGCTGGTGGTAGAGCCCAGAGTCAAAAAGGCCTTGGAATAATGAGCTCCCAGCATGGTACTGAGGAGCTGAGAGCAGCAGCACTGTCTGTACAAGTGTGTCAGAGGGGTGCTGAGTGGTGGCTGGTTGGACCAGCTCCTGCCAGTAAGATGCAGGAAGGCAGAGCAGAGTTACAGTGGTGGTGGTTCAAGGGTTTGTTCAGGATGGGAGGGAATAGGAGAATCCTAGTCTGGACCTGTGTGTGAGAAGATGGGCTGATTTTTTGAAGGGAACAAAGCAATGCTATTTTATCCACACTGAGAACCTGTATTACTGCGCCACTACCTCAGCCAGCCCTGCAACATATCTGAGCAATGTGAATAGAAAACACAGTGAGCTAATCAGGGATCATTTCATCCAATAGGATATCATGGATCTTATGTAAATTACCACAGCAAGAGTACTTAGACTGTCTGCTAATCTATGCACATTGTGCACTCTGGCAAAGCAGCCACAGAACTGACCCAGAAGAGGTTCCCATTCCAATCACTCCTTTTTAATCCTCAACTACATATTTGCTGCTCTGGCTCCCCCTTGAAGTGAAGTTTAAAGTTGTACTCTCCAGAGTTGCTAGGGCCCATGGGACAGAACTCTTGTGTTCTCTGTTGCTGAGTTCTGAGGAGTTGAGGCTGTAAGGAGCCAGGATCTCATCAGTGCTTCTGCTGAGGAAGAGGAGATGCCAAGCCTGTAATCTGTCATGAGGCAGAAGGGAGCCACACAAGATGCCTGTTGCTCCAGGAGTCTCCAGAACCAGCCTTCCTACCTAGCTTTTTATCTGTCTCATCACAGCACCATCAGGATAAATACACACCTCAGGAGAAAACCATTTATTGCTTTATTGAACTGCCTCTAGGGACTGATGTTGCTTTTGCCTTCTCACACATCTCTGCATTATTAATCAAGATCACCCACATCAGAGCAGTCAGGAGCCCTTAGGAGGAGGAAATGCAGGAGAGGAACCTTTCAATATTAACTCAAATGGTTTGGACCTGAGTTATCTGCAGCATTGCCAGCTCTGGCTATTTTGCAATCATGAAATAGGGCTTTCAGATGGTGTATTTGCAGTTTCCTAATAGTGACTTAGATACCTGAGCTTTCATCCACTAGCAATAGGACAGATTTATAATTCTTAGGATCAGAGAAAAAAGCCTAAGAACAAGCATACCTTGTAGCCTACAGTAATCAGCAGAGTGCTGTGTTTTTAGGAAAAAACAAACCCATAGTATTTCAAGATGTTTCATGTTCAACTAGTGCATATTATGCTTATGGACACTCTCTCCATCCCCCAGCTTTGCTCTTCCTTGAGGAGTCTGAACCTTAAAGCCACTTCTTGAATCTCCAGCCAGATTCTCACTGAGCAGGTAGAACACCTCCTCCCAACCTATTTGTTCCACTATCACTGCCAAAGAGCAGCATCCTTGCTTCACCACCCAGTGACAGCTGAGCTCAGCCTTTTGTCATTCTGTCTGTATCCAACAACTTTCAATGGTCAAGTAGAGCAGAGTGAATTGATATGTAATTAACCCCTCTTGGTTAGCCACAACTTATATTAGAAGGTATTGGCACTCCTTGGCAATTTCTGAGCTCACAGTGACATAGCAGGGCTGAATGCCCCAAATCTAACAGGGATTTACAAATTTTATCTGCCTTTGCAGCTTGTGTCCTGGGGTGTAGGTTGTGGGGTGTCATTTTGCTGAGGAGATCTAATCCCTTGCTGAAGGCTGGCAGGAGGAGTGACCATTTTACCATGGAAAGCTAGGCTAAATGGACAGCTCTCCCTCTTCCCCACAGGTTTGGTTTCTGATCCAATGGAAGGCAGTACATATTACATCAAAATCTGGTGCTTCTTTTGCAGCTGTTTCTCCCTGACTCTGGCAGTCTTCATGCACAGCCATGCATTTCAGATGTGTAATGCAGCATGTCTGTGTGCCCTAGAGGGTGCTGGCTCCTGCCAATACCATTCCATACGGGCTTATTCAAGTGTAAGAGAGTCCCAGATTTCAGCCCTAGCCAATGAGCATTTCTGTTTCCAAGTGAACTTTTCAAATATTTCTTTTGATTTGGGGATGACAGATGGTCTGCTCCCATGCTCTAACTCCCCAGACATCTAAGGAAACAGTAGCAGGTAGATGAGGTTCAGAATTTACCCTTGCAAACCATCTGAGTCAGCATCAATGCAAAAAAAACACATCCCAAATCAGCTAGCAAGGTCCTCCCTCAGGGCTGGACTGCAGTGGCTGCCAAAGGAAAACAGAATGGCTTGAAAGTCTCCAACAGCACTGTCAAACTTGAGAGCAAGGACACAGAGCAGTGGACATCCTGACTTCACCCTTTGCCTGCCAACCTCTTCCTTCTCTGCTATTCACAGCAGATGTAGATTTAGCATCAGCTGGCAGGAAAAAAGTGTGCAGACTATATACAAGGTCAGAGATTCCTGTATTTCCCATGATCTTAAGCTGCAGAGTTTTCTTAGGCTTCATCATTTGCTACTGGAACCACTGCCTTTAGTACCGTGTAATAGCTATTGCCACTCCTTCTTAAGGAAGTTTTCATTAATGGCAATAGCTACAATAACAGACAACTTTTTCTGGGCATCTTGGGTTGCAGCATTTGCTGCTCAGGTTATGAAGGACAACTGACTGCTGGAAAACTGCCTAAACAGAGAGGCACCTCACAGGGGAATCATGCAGAGTAACATGCATGTTTTTTTCACTGCAGAGTGTTCTGTATTCACACTTCTGGGTGGAAATAAAACAACCTTGGCCTCCTAACCTGCATCATATTCTCGTTTTCTCACTAGTACACTCAATGACAAAATGTCCTCTCTTCCCTTTAAATCTGATCACTTGCTGTGATCAGAAATAATTAATGCTATCTCAAATGGTGTTTATATAGATTAAAAATCCCCTTGCAAATTCACTTCTTACACCCAAGTTTGCAGGGCAGGGGTCCATTTGTGTCAGTCTGAGACTGATTCATTGCTGCAGGACCCCATTGCTGGAATTGCAAGCCCTGTACCAAGGGAATCAGACCTCTCCCTTTCCACTGCACACCAGTGGGGATTTGTACAGCTGCACGTACCAGGCAGCTACAAACAAAGCCCAGGGTGTGCTGCAGGTAGGAAGAGCTCAGCTGACACCATCAGGACTGCTGGGGCAGGATAGGTGAGCACAGGATCTGCTCAGACCTCAATCCAAGCTAGGGGCCAGGAAATTTCTTGTTAGGAACACGCAACAAAGGAAAAAAATAATTCTGCACGATTATCAAGAGTGTTAGATGGAAATGAGAGGCAAGAGGGGGAAAGATGCCAAACCGTACGTAAGAGTGGTGGCTTGCAAACTGCTGTGAAAGAAGGGGTCTCCAGGAGGATGCGCTAAGTTTTGCTTTCCCGGGGGGGTACTTTATCCCACAAAACCCTGTAAAGACAGCGAGGACTTGGCTGCTAACCGAAAAGGAAGGATAAGGCAGGAGAGGGCGCCACTGGTTTGCTGGCATCTCCCACGTCAGCTGGCAGGCTTTGCTGTTCCCTGCTGACACAGATGCAATCCTGACTGAACTGCCTCCACCAAGCGCGGCGAACTCGGGATGAAGTGGACGGCAGAGAGACCTGAGCGAGACATGCTAGAACTTCTGGAAGGGGCGAGAGGCGCTGTAACATCCGCTGTGGGGTGTTATCCCAAGGACACATTTCTCCTCACGCACACCCCAATCCCGGGCTGGCTTCAGCCCAGAGCCATCCCATAAAACAGGCTTGTGGTCGATGCAGCACGGAGCAGCTGCGGCTCTGAGGCTCTTGGGTGTGGGGTTCACACAACACCCACTGTCCCCTCTGCATCCCTGTGTCGCCACCTTCCTTCCTCCTGCCCATGGCTGCGGGAAGCAAGGCGCAGCCTGGGCACGAAGGGAGGGAGGAGGCAGCATGGTGGGCAGATCCATACGGCTGCGAGTCCCTTTGTGCTGCCACTTCCCACTCACGCTGTGACAGCTCGGCTCAAAGTCCCGCCAGGCTGATGCTGCTGGAAGGGGGGAGGAGGGAACAGTGCCGAGGGATGTGCAGTTCATCCTCCCGTGCTGCAGGACGGGTCTGTGCCCAGGAGGGCAGCCTTCCCTCCGGGCACGGGAGGAGCGGCGGGGCTGGCTCTGGGGAGGGAGGAGAGCGCTCCTTTGCAAACGGGGTGTGGGACTGCAGGACTGCTTCTCCCTACTCGGGGCGCACCAAAGAGCTCACATGCCGCATCACACACCGGCTGCACTCAGGAGCTGCTGAACTGCAGCAAACATGAGCACTGGGAGCAAGAACTAGAGAGATCCGGACAGGGAGGGCACTGCAAATAGTCCCCGAGTCTCCTTGCAAAGCGCCAGGCCCGTTCTGCAGAGCCGGCGCTGGCACCGTGGCAAAGGCACCGCTGGATGGGAGGGCTGCAAGGGGAGGGAAGGAAGGAATGGGGTCCAGCTTGGAGCTGCATGGTGGCTGGGACTGAGCATGGAACAAAGCCCAGCAGACAGCCAAGCTAAAGGAGGAAAAGAGGGATTTTCCTGCTCACCAATGCAAGGCAGGAGGCCTCTGCATCAGGCAGAGCTCTGGAGAGGACCGAAGGTTCCAGCCACTGCAGGAGGCTTGGAGGGAGAGAACAGAGGGGCTTTTCTGCTAAGGAACTGTGCCACCGCCTGACCACTTCTCCTCACCCACTGCAGCCTACTGGTTGTCCTCACCATCTGCAGGGCACCCAGGGGCCCTCCTCAACGAACTGCTTCTTTGGCTCACTCTCAATACCAGCCTGACCCTTTAAGAGCAACGATGTTGCTTCCTCTGAAACTAGAAAACTATTCCAGGTGAGAAAAAGCCCAGTGTGACTGCAACATGAATGTTTCAGAAAGGATACCCAGCCCTGGTGTTTTTCCCCTTGTAAAGAAATGCAGCAGCATCTCCCAGCTCATCTCTGCTGTCTCCCCTCAAAACCTGCAGGTGCTGTGCTATTTTCAAGCTGCATTTCTTTCCCTGCTGCTTGGTACCACCTCACCTCTTTCCCTTCCACCAACAATTCTTTCAAAGTGAGGGTATCCAGGCAGCACCTGGGTGTGTCCCAACCTGCACACACTCTGCCAGACCAGCAGCACAACACTGGCATGGGAGATCCAGCAGTGTAGGAGTTAAGCTATTCTGTTCTGGCTATCCGGGTCTCTCCCTCCCATCTTTTCCCATGAAATAATCAGCGGGTTTTAGCCTTGCAGGCATGCAGAGAAGATCCAGCTGCTCTTGTGCAAGCAGGAGTATCCTCTAAGCTGCTGGGGACTGGCTGTCTGAAGGAATAATATCCAGGGACACATTCAGAGTTGAAGGGTAGAATTGAAAGAATAAGCAATTGGAGAGAGAGCAGAGGGGTGCAGCTTATTCCAGTGACCTTTAACACTGAGGCCAAGGTCTCCGTGTTTGTATATCCTGGTGTTTTAGGGCCAGGATGGATTGTTTTCCTGAGGCTCTGACTTTTTTTTAAAAAAGCAAACATATAAAGAAATACTAGTTTTTTTGTGGAGGAGATAAGAGCACAGCTGAATGTCACTCTCTGTCTCAAACGAATTTCCCTGGCTCAGGAGATGGGTGGCATACAAGAACATGGACTGAAAAAGTGCATTTTTCAGCATCAGGTCATAGCAAGCAATGAGATGCTGTGGGACTTCTTCTGCCTAGCTGGTCTGGCAACCAGCCAGGCTGGGATAAGGCAAGAGAGACCATGGTTTCACAGGGCTGTTAGCTGTCTTTTGTCTGAAAAAGGCCAGTAGTTGCAATAATAGAGAGAAGCATCTGCCTGGGTACCTCCATCCCTTTCCCTCTATGCCATCAAGTTATAAAATCAACTCATTCAAAGGCAGAGAGAAGACAGCCTGCTACCTGTCCACTGCATGTTTGCTGACATGTCAAAGCACACAGAGTTTGCAGCCTTCTGTGCCCACTGAAATAATGAAATCAGTAGTTCAGACGGCATAGAAGAAATTAGAAAAGATAACTAATTTCTGCCTCCTCTCATAAAAAAGCTCAGAGAACTCAAACAAAGGCAAGAGACAACAGATTCATAATGTTCAGGGGGAACAGGAGCTTTTCCCATGATGTGTATTGACACTGCAGAACTGCCCACAGCAGAATGTGTTGGATTTTGGACAGGAAAGGATGGACAGATTCAGGGCAGACAAAGGCACCATAAAATACAGAAACCATGCAGTGGTGGAGACTGTGAAAATCCTCACACTCTGGGCTTGACTTGTTCTTGGGCTCTTCTTCATGTATGTGCAATTGCCTGCTGCCAGGAGGCTCTCACTGTACCATACCCAAGACTCACAACTTTTACAACTGCTCATTTGGAGCACAGACACAGAATTATCATGGTTGGAGAAGACATCTAAGACCGTAAAGTCCAACTATTCACCCAGTATCTGCCATGTTCTCCATAAACCATACCCCCAGTTGCCTTTTGAACACTTACAGGGATAATGATTCCAAGTCTTCCCTTCTTTCAACACCTGACCATCCTCTCAGTAAAGAGATTTTTCCCAATACCTAATTTAAACCTCCCCTGCATGATTTGAGGCCATTTCCTCTCATCCTGTCACTGGCTACCAGAGAGAGGAGACTGAGCAGCAGCCCCCTACAACCTCCTTTCAGGTAGCTGTAGAGTGACAGCTATAGAACTTAATTGATCCAACCAAGCCCCACACACGGCCTCTGCCCAGGGGCCCATTCACATTCATCCTTGGCCCCTCAGTCCTGTCCTCTTATACATTGTGGGAGTAGGCAGAAGGCTGAAAAGCAACCAGTGAGTGTCAAACTCACACCATAAAGAGCAAATCCAGGGTAGTTTATGAGGGTAACAGGCCCCTGAGGGGGAGGAGAGCTCTGCAGCTGAAACCACAGCAAGATTTGTCTGTCAGTCTGAAATTAGACACTAGGGCAGAAAGACTGGCACTGGGGGCCCACACTGCTTCTGTATTGGTAAGGGACACTTCACAAGGGCTGGATTTCTTTACTTGGGCAGTTTCATTCTCCTGCCTAGCTGGATGACCTTTCTCCTGTAGGGATGGTGTTTAGCAGAAGCTAAAAACTGCTGTTTTGTTTTGAGTTGAGGGGTCAGCTACATCTACAGATGCTATTTTGTTAGAAGGTGCCTGCATGGTTTTAGACTGACCTCAGAGCCTCTAATCTTGCTAAAAGTACCTGCTGCACTCAAGTAGGCTGCTGGAAATGCCAAGGGGGTTGGAACTGGTTGCTCTAGCTTCACTAGGGCATCCTTGAGCTGACAGCCTCAGACCTCTGTCAGATGCTCCAGCTGCAGCACCCAAATAAAATGACCAAGTCACCAAGGCACATGGAGCCAAGGCACAGCAAGAGTGCTGGGAGATCCCCCATGGCTCTGGATGGCTTGTGACCTCTTTTCAGAGTCTATTCTCCCAGATCTTAGTTGAAAATACAAATTGATGAAGTGTTGACAGAAGAAAATATGGTTGTGGGTTTTTTTCTCATCAGTCTCCTTCAAATGAATCCTCTTGGCATCTGTTCTGTTACAATGGTATTAACTCACCCATTTCTGCATCACTTCAGAGGAAAAGCCTGGTGGTACTTCGCTTTATTTGTAATGAAAAAAAGACCAAGCTGAGGAAAAAATACTTCATTGCTCATTCCCAAAAATATAAAGGACAAGATTTCAGGCCTTCTTTTTTCAACTGATTTAAGCCTTCCCCATCATCCAAAAGAGCACATCCCCTTTTCCCATGGGGAGCTGACCTCTCAGGAGGAGGATAGAGTTGTTCACACAGCTGTTGCCTTTTGTTACCAGTCCTGTGTGGCTGAATTACAGCTGTTTAATTAGCATTTGCTCCAGAATTTGGGCCTACCAGTTCCCCAGAGGCTAAAATATGGATTATCTAAGGCAAGGAAAGAAGTGAGACTTGTGGGGTTTTTTACTGGAGGACTGGGAAATTGGCTGTTTGCAAAACTCAATCATATCAGCATGACACACGAAAATTTTGTAAAAACTATTGGCCACATGACAGTTTGAACCCCATATCCTCCTTGGAGGATGGTGACTGAGCTGGAGAGGAATCAACAAAATCAAGAGTCCATTGACTGGCATCACCATTAATTCAACTGCTCTCTGAGATAAGGAAAGGGTATTGTCTTGGCCTTAGCCAGGAGAGAATTATGAATGTTTACAAATGCATCTCTCCATGGCTGTCACCACCTCTCAGCAAAAATAATAGCAGAAATAGAAAATATCCTTCAAACAATGGCAGTGAAGTGATTAAAAAAAAAAAAAATCTTAGCAGGGCTGATTGTGGTGTCCTGGCAGCATTCCTTTGGAATTTGTTTAATAAAGGCTTTAAAGGCTTTTAAAAGGCTGGGCTGGCAGTATACACAGCTCTGGACTCACCAACCCACCCCGAAATGGAGGCTGCCTGGCTGCAGAGTGCCACTTGCTGCAAGACTTCCACAGACCAGGCTCTGCTCCGTACCAGCAGTCCCTGGAGTCTCAGGACCTACAGAATCCTGGGTCATGGCACAGACCTTTGGTTTGCTCTGTTTTCTTAAAGGAAAAAGAAGACACTGCATAGGGGACTGAGTGAAAGGCTTGAGCGTGTGGGGGAGGTGATCAGTGATCTCTTTCTCTCTGGGGTGATGAATTCCTAGCCACTTGATGGCTTCAGATTTGCTGACAGCAGACTGTTAGATTATTGGTAATTTGAGAGGCTGGGAGAGGCAATTTATAATGTTTGCACCATGCACAGTAAAGTCGTTTATACCTCTAATTATCATCATAGTAAAAGGAAATATTAGCAATAAAACTTCACTCAGGACTTCAGCACCACGGTGAGGGGGGTTGCATGACATTCCTTTAAAAAAATTGACTTATCACTCTCTCATTTCCCCTTTTTTCACTCTACAACAAAATAAAAATCTCCCTGAGAAATTTGCAGCATGGAACATGTGACAAAGATGAGCAGTCTGAACTCTCTGAAAAGCAATGATACAACCACACACACAGAGTTGCAGCAGCTTTCTGCAACCAGTTATCATGAAGCTATGAGGAGCATCTCACATGGCAGTTTGTGAGAATTCCTTTAGGAAGTTAAATGGTGCACACTTTATTCATAATTGGATGCAAATTAAGATACCACTCATGAGAGGGCTGAAATGCTGGAAGGGCAGATTGCATGCAGTAAACCTCAGGATTTGATTAATTTTGGAATATGCTGTTCCTTTTTACAGTTTGTTTCTGTCCTTTCCCACCCCAGCAAAGTGAATAAATCAGTCTCTTCCCCCTTCCTGGAAAGTAAAAGGGAAAGAGTCAACAACTGTTGATGAAGAGCATTTGAGTCATTCACATTCTGGTGACTGGAGCTGTTCAGTCCAAAATCTGAAATGCAGGGATGGCAGCAGCTCCATAGGGCTTGGAACAGGGACAGCCTGAGACCTTGTGTCTTATAGGCAGGCAGCCTTGCCACATCCTCAGTGGCTGAAGAAAAGCTCAGCATCTGCCCTTGAACTCAGCTGGGAAGAGGGAGCCACTACTGGGAAATACCTTCCTTGTGCTTGATGTGGGGTTGGGCTCTGAGGAGAATATGCCCAACCTCCCTTGTGCCCTGAGGAACAAAATGCCTTGCTTAGAAGCCATGAACAATCAAAAGCACCTGGAAGAGATTTCCCTGGGTTTTTTCTTTTCAATAAGTGGACCACAAGAAATAGTTTTGCGCCTTTCTTTGCCCAGCCTTGTGGATGCAGACTCCTTCCTTGGTCCCCCAAACACAGAAATGCCTTTAGAGGGTGAGAAAATGCAGCAGCTTTCTTTATCCTAAGGGAGCTCTGGCATCAACGAGAGATGAAATTCAGGCTTGTCCCAGCTTTCATGGAGTAGCCATTGGCCAAGGATGTGTTGCTGAGGAGAGACCTCTGAACTGCTCCAGAAGGAACAATGGGGTTCCTTACTTGGCTCCACTCTCACAGAAAAGGTTGAATTGTGCAGGCACTTCCATAATGAAGATGGGTAATATGAAGGTGGAGGCCTCACTGAGAGCTTCTAGCTGGTCTCTAATCAGTGACCATTTCCTTTCATTCCTTTCACACCCCTCAAAGTGCTCAAATCCACAGCCATGACATCTTCCTGCCCTGATCCTGTGGCTGGGCTGTCAGCTTGCATGTGTATCCAACCCAGCATGATCAGTCCTGCCATCACTGCCACTCTGCTGTCATTCTCCAGCACATGACCACTGGATTATTTCAGAAATGGTGAAAAAAACTCACCCCAAAATCTGGCAACCACAGTGCTGCTCAGGGAGAGAGGCCAGGGCAAGACCATGGTCATCTTAGCAGGATAACATGGGCTAAGACTGGTCTTGAGGGGGTTAATAAGGACATCCTTATTGCCTTGGATAAATATTATCTTTTGGGCAAGTTTTCTGCTGTGTTTCACTGCAACAGCTGCCTCTCTTGTGGCTTCTTTTTATTAACAGGCCCAGGGGATTATAAAGCTGGAAGGGAGCAGGGAAAATCCTCCCCACAGCACATGCACATGAGCTTGCGGGGAGACCAGGACCAGTTTCTGAATGCTAAGCATTTGGAATCACTAGGAAGATGCTTTTCTCCTGGCCTGCTGGAAGAACCTGCTCTCCTGGGTGTCTCAGCCCCTTGGGGCATCCTGGTGGTTGGAAAAAGGTTGTATGCAAAGGACAGTATTTCCTCCCCTGCTGCCTCTTAATTTAGGGAAACTTAACTAAAAATCTAAATGCAACAAAGCAGCTCCAAGAGCAGATAAACCTTCCTTGCTTCATGAGCAGCATATAAACACACTGGTGTCACACATCAGCTCTCTGTGACCGAGGTACCTTGTTCCCCACTGCAAGGCAGAGGCTGTCCCCTCACAGATGGGCAGAGCAGTTTTTCAGAAGAGGCTTCATAAAGGGCCTCACCTCTCCCCAAAAGGCAGTGCTATCAGGACAGCACCCTCATGGATTAGGAATGAGAGGAGAGGCACACCTTCCACCTTCCCCTTGCATGTGGAAGCTCAGCTCCTCCCTGTGCCCTGTTTGTTTCCTTGTGCCTCACCTCAGCAGGGTCTGAGAGGGTCCCTGCCACCTCAGGAAGGACAGACTGAATGGCAAAGAGCAAAACTCACTGTCTGTTTCCCCAGCTCAGGCAAGAAGCATGACTACACTTGTATGGCCAGACACCTTGTGTTAGTGAGCCCACAGAGGGGAAATGGGACACAGGAACCAGGGGTCAGACACATCCTGCAGGGAGCCTGCCTTGCTTTCTCTCCAGGTGTAGGGCATGCAGAGGGAGATATATGCTTGTCATTGCTTCTCTGGAACAACTGTCTGTGCAGCACTGAGCATTTCCAAGGGAAAGGACAGAAAAGTGGTGTCTGGGTACAGACATTCAGGCACAAGCTGACAAAAGGGGTGACACCACAAACACCGAGTGGCACAGACTTGAAGATGTTGGAGACATTTGTTCTAACTCCCTCCTCCTCTCAGTCAGCTTTCTGTAACAAGTGTAGCAGCCATAGATACCTCCTTTGTAATAGCCTCCAGGGCACCACAAGTTCTCTTCTTTTACCTACACTAACTACCTTTGTAACTTGCCTTTCTTCTGCCAGTAGAAATAATCACAGCCTTCCTTTTGACACAGAGAAGGTCTCATAGGTAGGATAATTTTTTCAAACTTATGTTTTTCCCCCTTTTCTCTCAAGGTTTCCAAACATTCAGGACTGAAAGTTGGAGCCTTTACCTAGTACAGCCATCAAGTCCTGACTGTAATTAGTTTTGCGACCCAAACAAGTGAATACAATTTTGCTGAGTAAATTGATTAAATTCCAGTATCTCTACAAATATATGGGGTCAGGATTATTTGGGCCTGTCACAAAACAACCAGCTACTCATTAGCCAGATGCTACAATCCCATACTATAGTCAGACCATGATAAAAACAGGAGGTAGGTAGCATTGGTCAGATTCTGCTGATTCTTGTAGAGGAAGAATTATAAAGTTTAGGCATTTTAAATTGCAACACTCTTTTAGCTTGGTTTAACCAATGAGCAGATTATTTTCCCCCCTTTTTTTAGCACATCATATGAACAAAAACATGAGTTAATGTTAGGGTCTAGATCTGGGCCAATTGTTAACACCATTGCTAAGAAAACTCCATGCAGAAAATGATCTGCACAGCAACTACTATCACAATGCAATTCAAAAAGCAGGAGCAGGTGATTTTGCTTAGGTCTGGGTTATTTCTGTAGTTTTTAACTCTTCCTTATTGCTAAAGGCTGTAAATATTTAATTCAAAGTTTTTAACTGAAAGAACAAAATATGGAGGGGCTGCTAAAGACCAGGCTCTGCACAAAGTTCATAAACTTGAGAGTACATGTGAGTACATGAAATCACACTGTGATCATAATAGAAAGAAACCCTAATTTCCTAATAATAGTCTTACTGGCATTGAAATAGCAAACTTAGAGAAAAGAAGAAATAAAGGTCTCTTGGGCATTGATTTACCTCATCTTGTTGGAAGCATCCCAGGTGAAGAAGATCAGCACAGTAGGTGGGATCTGGCTGGAGTTTAATAAAGGCTGCTTGAGTGCCAACAGGTGTTTCCTTTTCTAAATCCCATTGTGCAGGTACCTGGCTCTCTTCCCTGAGGAGACACTGGTTATCTGAGCTGATTGACCTTTGCAGTTCAGATTCTAGGAAGCACTACAGACAAGAAGGGGGGGAAAAAATGAAAAGCAGAAGACGTGTACTCTGATGAATGCATTTGGGGGTTATTTTGAGAAATGCTTATTCAGCTCTGTTGGCATGGAAGTGGATGGGCAGCAGGGTCTCAAGACAAGACCCCCACAACTTTAAAACCCACAATATATTAGCGATATTCTGTCAGGATTTTTTTGTTATAAAGCATGTATCAGTATGTATTTGTTGTTTTGATTTGCTTGATTTTCCCTAAAATAATTATTATTGTCATCATACTGGTTGAAAAACTTTGCCACAGATAGAAGTTTTGAGAAATGGTAACAAAACTGAAGTAAATTACAGTATATCTGTAATGAGCAACTGTAACTGTAGCATTTTGCAAACAGTGATAGCTATATTATGGCAGGAACTATCATGATACTGAGATTATATGCATTTATTTTTAAATGATTAACTGAATACCTGCCAGGTTTGTGGCCATCATTAGATTTTGGGATTAATGGCTGCACCAAGTGCATGAGTGGAAGCTGAGGGTGTGAGGTGGGATGTGCAGATGCCCTGGCTGTGTGCAGCAGTGTCCTGCCTGCTGCTGGAGCCAGCAGCCAGCTCAGCACAGCAAACAGCCCAGCTGCACAGCAGACAGGACGAGATGGGAGCTGCAGATGGTCCTGTCACCCTGTGATGGGTACAGAAGGTAGGAGACATTGCTGCCCTAGGGACACTGAGGGATGAGATGTCCCTTTTCTGTCACAGTGCAGAGCTGCACTGTGTCTCACCTGGGCCAAGGATCCCCAGGTCCAGCGCTCCCCTGGTCACAACATGATCCCAGAGGATGAAGTGCCAGCCAGTGCCTGTGATGGGGGAGAAGGAAGTCTGCAAGGCAATTTATGGATGAGTAAGAGCCCTGCCTATATATTCCTGTGGAGCAAAGGCAGTCGAGGTTTTGTGTGAACATGTCTCCTCTGCAGGACCAGGAAGTCAGTAGTTCATTTTTCTCTCTCAGCTCCTTTTTTATATGTATGTATTTGTTTAATAATGTTTGAGAATTAAAAGCAGGAGAAACCACAGTCCATTTTCTGCTGCCAATGAGCCAGTGACTTACCTGTAATTAAAGAGGAGGTAAACTCATTTATTTGTTGATTCAGGTTGGGCAGGGAGGAGTACATTGACTCTTCCCTGCCCAAAGTAGAATTGGGTAAACCTCATTCACTCATGTGGATAGAAAAATCACTCTTATATCTTCATTTAAACTGTAAAAACACAACCAGTCCCATAAAACAGATAACATCTAGGAAAGCTCTGAGTAGAAAAATTCTACTCTTTGCAGCATTAAGTCACAATGTGTTGTTTCTTCCACCCTCAGCAGGGGGGGAAGTCTGCCCTACAAATCAAAATTCTTACAGGCTTAATCCTTAATACCACAAGGCAGTCTCCATCACGTGAATCTTTGGTCCAAGGAATATGCAGTACTGGAGATAAAGACAGAGAGATCCTATTAAAAGTTAAATCCCCTACTGTTCCCTGCTGTGCTCTGCGTAGAGGACATGCAAAGTGGCAGCAGTGCAAGTGGACAAGGCTGAGGCAGAATCTGGGGTCTTGAGGGTTCATTTAGGAGAGGGTTAGCAAGCAGCCTTTGGGACTCAGAAGCTCCCTTGTTCTCTTATAAGCTGTCAGTGTAACACATCAATCCACGATTCTTCCCCCTGGAGAGCCTGACTGTAAGAGGTCCTGGAAGGTATAGTCAGGAGGCTCAGGTCACATCGCTGCAACCTCCCCATTTCACTGGAAATATGTCCACCACTGGAAAAGGTTGGAGAAGGCTGGTGTTGACCAGTTCTGTTAGTTTTGGTTTAGAGAAAAAATAAATCTTGTATATAAACACTACTGCTCTGTCTCTCCCATTCCTGCTCATGCTTCCAGCTTTGAATGGAGCACACCTTTCTCCTCAATCCCCACACATTCCTGTAAGGAAGGCCACAGTGCAGACCCAACCCAAGAACATGCAGCAGGTGGGTGTGACAGATGGGGGACAGCAAGGGAACAGTGAGATAATTAGGATTAGAACCATAAACAGCAGCAGTGGCAGACACTATGAGAGACACTTGAAAATTAAAATTGGATGTTTGCTTATGAAGAGTTCATTGCTTCCTGCCTGTTTTCACCAAAAAAACCAAGTTGCTTTGACATCACAGTTAGTTGCTATGGAAATGCTGATGCTACCAAAGATAGGACTGCACTGGAGGGCTATAAAAAGTCCTGGAGACCCAGCTGAGTCTGTACATATTTAGGAAAAGCCAGCACAGCATTTATTTTTGGCAGTGGCACAACAGCCCATTCATGTGACAGAATGTGACACCAGAAGTGGATAAGGGGACATCACAATACAACAGAGTGCCATGATGCTGAGGTGGGGAGGGAGGGGTCAGAGTTAGGCCTATGGGGAAAGTCGAGTACTTAAATCAGTACCACCCTGGCAGTAAAGAATAAAGCTCCCCCAAAAAATACAAAGTAAATTTTAGAAAGAGGAACTGCTAGAAATGGAACTTCTCTGTTCCCACAAACAGTTGTCATAGGCTTTAACAACCTTGTGAGAGATATCTCCCAGTAATTTTAAATCTCAGTAAACACAGAATCATAGAATCATGTAAGTTGGAAAAGACTCCTGAGATCATCAAGTTCAAAGCTAATGCTGCCAAATCCACCACTAAACCATGTCCCTAAGTGCCACAAGTACATGTCTTTTAAATACTACCAGGAATGGTGATTCCACAACTTCCCTTGGCAGCTTGTTCCAAAGCTTGATAACCCTTCCAGTGAAGTATTTTTCCCTAATATCCAATCTAAACCACCCCTGGTGCAGCTCCATCCTGGAGGCTGGATTTACATTGTGTTATCACTTGTTGCCAGGGGGAAGAGACTAGCCCCCACCCAGATACACCCTCCTTTCAGCAGTTGTAGAGAGTGATGAGCTCCCCCCCAGCCTCCTTTTCTTCAGGCTAAAGAACTTCAGCTCCCTCAGCTGCTCCTCTTAAGATTTGACTTTGCTAACAAATACTATAGCTGTTGTTTGCAGCTGGGATGATCATCCTCCTCATCATCATGAATAATTATACACCTGGTTACATTTTTTTTCCCTTTTCAACCCTCCTTTTTCTAACTCAACTTTTTTTTTTTTTTTTTTTTTTTTTTTTTTTTTTTAACAATAGCTGAGCTTTTCTGCCTCTCAGTTGTTGAAAAAGGAGAAATGATAGCCTGAGCAAAATTTATCTGACATCGTTGTCATCTCTCTGAGGGAGATGGATACAGAAGCATTGTCCCTATGAGAGAAGGATTTCACCACAAACCAGCTGCTCACCAAGTTTGTTAGGACACAGAGTTACATCACAGGCAGAATGGACAGGTCCACCAGAGACATTTCTGTGCCCAGGAGTCTCTCCCTGTCTGCCACACTGCTGAGGTCTGTCTGTGGATGACAGCTGGAAGCATGCAGGAAGTCTCTGGGGCACTGCTCTGGCAGGCCAGGTGGGCTGTGCAGTGGGTCAGCTCAGGTTTCACTTGATGCTTTTGAAATCTATGTCATGATTGTGGCTTTCAGGGTAAAACATTTTTCAGAGGAGCTTTGACTCCTGGCCAAATGCTCCTTTACCCACATGAGGCTTCATTTGGGTTCCTATCTGTATTCCTGTTCCAGAAACCAAATGGAAGATTTGCTGCCACAAAGCCTAATGCCAGCAGCATTTTCATCCTCCATTAAATACCCCCAGGCTGTGGATATCAGCCAGTAGTAATGAGTGCTCCTTCCCCTCCCAGCACAGCTCTAACACTTCAGCAGCCACAGAGTCTTTACTCATGTTGTACTGTTCAGAAAGCAGGACAACACTTTCTTCAGACACCACTCTGTCCAGCACTGAATGAAAAGGGGCATAAGAACAGAAAACACTCCTTGGGCTTGCAAGCACTGTCCCCAGTTTCACAGGCAAATCCATCACACCCATCCATACTCCTTTTAGGCTTCCTTTAAACTAGGCAAAACCAGGGAGAAATGCTATGCTCACAAAGGATGTTTTTGTCGTCCATAAAGCTACACTGTCTGTGATGTGACTGAGCAGTTATGATAGGGACGCTGCAGAAAGGCTCCTCTGGTCTTCCCTTTGCTTTGTTTGATGCCACAGCAATTTAGCAAGGGCAGAAATTACTCTCCACCCCTGCAAGCTCAAGAGAGACCTGTAGCACTTGTATAGAAATGGAGAGTCTGGGGGGAAAAAAGGCAAGAAGAAAACAAGCTAGATTAAAATCCAGTTTCTTCATTTAAGAAATTGTTGCATCAGTCTAAGATGAAATCTTGTAGAAACAGAAGTCAGAGAACACAAATTGCTCCAGTGCATGTCTTTGCTGGTAATGTTTTAGGACATGTGCCCTCACTTCTCAGGGAAAGACAAATACTGCCTTTGTTGTAGACTCTGGAAAGAAAAGCAAAGGCTTCTATTCTAAAGCTGCCCAGCAGCTGAGACATCCCTGAAACAGCTAAAAGCCTTCTAACTTCTTGCTTAAATTTAGACATACTCCTATATTCCCAAAAAAATGTGTTAGATTTTGTACCAACATGTGTCATTATTTTCTCTCTTCTCAGTTAATGCATACATAGATGCAGGATTTACAGACAGGAATCATCTCTCCTCCTCCATTCCTGATTACCTGGCTGAACAGCCACAGCCTTTCTGATTTATTCATGTAAGAGAGGATCTTCACTCCTTGATCATCTCAGTAACCTTTTCTTGTGCACACTCATTACAGCCTGAATTAATCCTTCTTGGAAGGGAGAGTGGAGGGGTGGGGGGACTGTGCCTTCACAGAACTGTGTATCTTTCTTTGCTTCCTGCACCCTTAGAAATAACTGCCCAGGGATCAAGAATCACTCTCCTCACCTTATTCTAAGGACTGGAATGTTTCCAAGCCAGTCACACCACTTCGTACAGGGGCAGGTAAAGATTCCTGGTTGGGCAAAAGGCAAACGCTGCTGGCAATCATTAGCCACAGATGTGCTGTCATGATGATTTGGTGGCATAGACAGACCTTATTTTATTGCTTCTGTTTCAGAATTGCAGTAAATCATTCAGAATGAAAAATGGGTGGGTCCTGATTTAAGCAGGAACCTGTATCACTGAAGCAGAGAGAGAAATAGGTCTGAAATGAAGCTGTGAGTTGCAGTGGTTTTTTTCTCCTGCACTTTCTCTCCTTTCCCTGTCCTGTGGACCTATGAATTACAGAATTACAGGATATGCAGAGTTGGAAGGGACCCACAAGGATCACCAAATTCAGCTCCCATCCCTGCATAGCACCACCCCCAGTAGTCACAGCATGTCCCCAAGAGCATTGTCCAAAAGCTTCTTGAGCTCTGTCAGGTGCTGTGACTGCTTCCCTGGGGAGCCTGTTCCAGGGCCCAAACACCCACTGGTGAAGAACCTTTTTCTAATGTCTAAACCAAACCTCCCCTGAAAATTCAGGCCATTCCCTTTGGTCCTGTCACTGTCACCACATGAAGTCACACCATACAAGTCTATTTATTGCTTGGTCCCATTTGCTGTCAAGCCTTCTTGCCTTTTAGGTGATGCACAAGCCAGGTAACAGCATTGCAATTTCTAAAGTATGCTTGTTTAAACAGGAGCAGTAGGAACTGTCAACTCAAGAGCAGCTCAGCCAAGTGTACAGCACCTTGTCTGCCCCTGATCTGGCTGGCCATAATCTCCTCACCACCAGGTCAGGCCCAGAGGCTCCAGGGAAAGCTGCAGGACCCCCTGCCTGCTGTTAGCAGAAAATTCATCTTCCTAACACAGTCCTGAGCAACTCCGCCCATCCTGGCAGAACCAAACCACACGCTCATATTTACTAAGTCCACACAAAGAAATCCATGAAACACCCAGCAAAGACAGCATGGGCTCCCTTTTGAGGGAAAACTCCCTGCAGAGGCAGCACACAGGGGGCTGCTCTCTCCAGCAGTGGCAGCCCTTCCGTGTCCCCGCTGCCAGGCACGGAGGGCAGGAGGAAGGGTGTGTTGGAGATACAACCAGAGGCTCTTTCCAGCAGAGGAAGGGCTTGCAACTCCACCCATGCATCTCTCGTGCCAGAGTTTTTTCTGTAATGAAGCACTAAACAAGATGCTTCTTGTGTCCAGTGTGGATTCCTACTCTCCAAATCTCTCTCAACTCCCCCTTGTAGCTCCTTCTGCCTTTAGGTGGAGAAGTGACCCATGTCTGGTGCTGCTAATTGAAAGGATCTCCCAGCTTTGGCCAAAAAGAGGCAGGCCTTTTTGTCTCAGAGGCATACAGGGATGCACAGAGTAGGCAGAGGAAGACACTGTTCACTGATGTGAGATAGGCCTAAAGGATCCTAATTTAGAGATGTACAATAATTTTCTTCCAGCAATCTTCACAGAAATCCAAATACACACACACACACACACACCATTTACATGATCAAATCTTTATCTTTTAATATTTACTTCTGGTACCTCGTAATTCGGTTATTTCATACAGAAGCCCCCTGGGGTTTTTTTGAACAATGCCAAAGTTTCTTATGTGTGTAATGGCCATGTTGCTATTGCTTCTGCAATTCTTTTTATGAAAAAATTTGTGCAAGTTTTACCAGCAGTAGGGAAGTGTGCCTTACACCCTGGCTCCCCTGAGAACCAGAAAGCTTGTTAACTTCATCCTGTTAACTTCCACTCTGCTGTTCACAAGGTATAAAGATATAACCAAAATAATTCAGCTTCACAAGTTCAAGAACCTTTAATTCAGCTCCTTGGACGTGAAGCTTTCTTTTTCTGCAGCTTGGTGTGTCACACCACAACAACGTAAAGCTTTAGAAAGGTAAAGTCCTAGACGGGAAATCTGACATCATGCAACTGCTCAGCAGCCCAGTGTGCCAAGCAGAGCACATAAAAATGCAGAGAATTTCACCAGAGAGAGCCAAGTGAGTCTCAACAGGCTCTTTTAAAGTCATTAGCACTGTATTTCATGGTGCACAGACCCCAGTACTGTGATGTTGAAATGTCACAAGTGATGTTTGCTTAACAGACAAGACTGATCTCAGATGAACCTTTAACTAAAAGTAGAAATCACATGCAAAATAAACGAACAAAAACTTCCACCAATTTTGTATTTAAAACTTGAAATGTGTTCTGTACCTCCCCAGTCTTCCCTTGCCAGCACAAGGTTTTACCAGATTTTCAATCCCACGCTGTCCTGTCAGCATGCAAAACTTCCCCCCTCAAATCAGGTTCCCCACCCACCCCTTAAGTGTATAACACAATACTTGAGGTTCTTGGGACAAGCACTTGCCATTGTGCTCATGTGTCATTGGTTTTTGTCATTGTGCCAGGTCATATGAAAACAAAGCAATTTTAAGTACAGTGGGTGCAATTGTTACAAAAATAGTTGAATGGGCTATTATAGGCACAGTGGTTTCTTTTAAAATACATTCTTGAGATACATTGTAGGATGTTTCTAAATTTGAGGTGATTTTCCCAGTCTGAATACGTGGGAATATGTTGTGTGGGTTTTAAAGAAAATAAACTGATAATGCTTTGCAGCCTACCTCCTCATGTCTCATAGACAACAGATTAAAAACTAGTGTTCTATAACAAACCATACCACTTTTAGAACCCATTTGAAATTTCCTTTCTTACTTAAAAACCTGTAAAGATAGCAACCTGTAAAAGACAAAATATGGTAAGCCTTCAGGCTGCTCGAAAATCATGGTAAGTATGGCACTTTCTGGAATTTCAGTCAATCTTACTAAGCTGCTGTTATGTAACTTTTTTTAAATAAATCCATACTAGCAACAGATTGTTCAGCTTTGGAACTAACAAGAAAATAATTCAGTGAATAATTTCCAACCTCTGAATCTGATCTCAATTTCCTTGTCCTGGGCATGCACTCACATTGTGTAGAGTTCATTTTTTCACCTTTTTTTATGACTCTGAGCAAGAGGCAAGGGGCCACATGAGCAAGCTGATATCCATATGTCTGTTGACAGTATCTGTCATTCCCAATACTGGATGTGACTGCCAGGGATAGCTGGGCACATATGTTGTCTCAGGAAGAAGATAGGCTCTTACACACCCACTCCTGGCTGACCTGCTGATATGTCTCAACATCTCCAACATCTCCTACATCTCCTACATCTCCTCCATCAGTCAAGTGTCATCCACTCCAGTCCCATCCCATGGTCTCTCACAAGATACAGACACAGGGTGGTCACATCCTCACAAAATTCTAACTTTCTCCCTGAAATTGAAAATTGTCCACTGAGCAATCTAAGTCCTTTCTCCTAAAATTCTCTGCTCTTCTGGGCTGGTCCATACTTTATGCTTGTCTTGCATTTCTGTTGTGCCTTCATTGATCCATGTACAAAACAGAACTTCTCTGCCTCTTTCTTTTGGATATAGTAATTGCTCTTCTGCTTTTCAGTCCAGTAATTTCTCATCACATGACCAGAGCAATCAGGGCTATCACAGGATATTTTGGCTGCCAGTTTAGTGTTGTGCTCTTCCCTGACAATTAGGCACAGGAACAATCTCTGAACATAAATGGGGAAAGCAGGGTCAGTGCCCCTTGGCCTTCCTTGAGGGTTTGTGCACCTGCCTCTCATTTTTACAGTAGAAAAATGAAAGATTAAGGGGTGAAGCTTTGTCTCCTTTCTTAACCTGTAGCACACCTGAAGCCTTTTTATTTCTACATGATTCACACTGGAGACCCCTATGGCCAGAGAACAGAGATACAGTGGCCTTATCATGGGTGTGAAATGTCTGATGCACACAATGTGATTGTGCACTGACAGATGGAGCATGAACTGTCACACATAGTTAGGTGACTTACATCACCACACTAGATGATTTACATCTTAATTTTCTAACCTTTTCCCGTTCTCAGGGCATGCTCTGCCAGCTCAGGCACAGTTCTTCCCAACAGGAGTTCATTGCAGCTTTCTTTGTAACCTTTCCATTTTGACATACACCTCACACTGACCGTGACATTGCCAGTAATGGTATGTTTGCAACTCCTAATTGAAAAATCCTTTTCCAGTTTGATGCACTGTGTTACAATCCAAAGAACATCTTTCATGATGTAGGAATCTCTATGCACAGTTTTCCTGTGTTTTGTAAATGTTTTAACAGTGACCTGGGTCTGTTACAAGTTCTACACATTTCTTGCATCATTTGCACTGATTGCCACACCACTGATATTGTTTTCTGCGTCTCATATTTCTGCCCTCCATCAAGTTTAATTCTGTTAACTTTTTCCTAATACAGACAGTTATGAGCATCAAGTGATCTTTTCAGCACCTTTATCTATAGAAAAGTGAGAGCATCCAGCATCTATTCAGTCAGTAAACTTTTTAATATCCCTTAATGATAGGAGTAACCTCTTAGTCCTGAATAACTCACTGTATTTTTTTCCCTTTGCTGTCACCTTGAGTCCTTCCATGGTAAATGACTTTTTTTTTTTTTTTTTGGCGAGAATACTTTAGCACTTCCAGACTTTTCACAAAATGTCCTGCCTTGCTTCCACACTCCATCACGCAGTGTGGCAGTCTCATGTCACACATCTGGGTCTGCACTGTTGAGCAGTCTTTCCTGCTCCTCCAGATCATTGTCACAGAAACATTTAATTTCCATTTTCCACAACCACACATCGTTTGTGTATCCCATGATTCTCAAGGCTGCTCAGGCTCAAGAGTATCTTTCAATATTACCTTTCTTTCCAGGTCTCTCACATTTTGTACTGCTGCTTTCTTGATGAGCAAGACAGGTTTCATGATAAATCCTTCATGACAAATGAAAACAATGAATAGAATAAGATTTTTTTTCAAATATCTGCTCTTTCCTCGATGTAGACTGTCACCATACTCTGTCCCTGTGCTCTTTAGTTTGACATTTAGCAGCCTGGTGTGCTAAGAGACACACTTGAAGCCTACCCATATGCCACAGCTGGATCTCTGCAGAGCTTGTCATCAAACATGTGCATCTCATTAAGTTTCAGGTTTCAGTGCAAACACACTCTTTCACTGGATTATCTGAAACCTGCTCACTTTCAGAAGCTTTTGGCTTGATTGGAGTGATAACTTCAAGTGAAAGTAATGAAAAATTTGAAAGTTTTGCTTGGATTTGCCCCAATTTGACCCCCAAAAGCTCAATTCTAGGCTGAATCCTAAAGGATTTAGGATAAAGCACAGTCATCTGGACTCATGTGACATTAGAGATTTCCAGTAATGGAATAACACTTGAAGATTCATCATGTATATGTCACTGTAATTCTGCTCTCCTCATGTAGTTGCAGATTGCTTTATAACCAAATATAAACATATACATTTTCCAGCAGTACTTAATAATGAAATTCTGAACTGATAGCTCGCACTTGAAGAAACTGTTATTATCAAATGACTGCAATTCTACCTTTTCAGATTGACTATTGGGACTGGCCCTTGCAATATTGTGCTCAGCCAGTTCATCTTGTTGATATAAATCTGATTTCACTCAGTGACACATCCACTGACTTTGCACCCCTTATACACAAGAAAGAAGAAAAAAATCTTCCATCTTTGAGACTTTTTTCTACCTTTGCTGTATCAAATAGGTCTGTGTGTCAGAGTGTTCCATGAATAAAACCTTCACCCAGTGCCATCCTGTCTCTGTTTAAAGTCAATATCTACATGCTCATGGCTAAGGTGTCCAGGAAGAGTGCTGCCATTCTGAACACAGTTTGCAACATCAAAAGATTTCTGCATGGTTGAAAATTTTCTCTACTCCAGGAATTTTGTTGTAACACAAGTGTGGATCTGTCAAACCAGCTCTGCCTCTCCTTTAGCATATCAGTGTCCAAACACCAATCTTGGTAAAATGCAAGCCAGTGTCAACAAAGCTCAGAGCTGAAGAACTAGCCTTCCTCCCCTCATCCTGGCCTGCAGCCATGCTACTGCTGCCTGTGCTCTGGTCACACACAGTTCTGTGTCCTCAGGAGGGGCAGCAGGGGTGCTAACTCACACAAAACTCAACTGCTGGGGAGCCACAGGGGTTTTGTGGAAACAGGGGTTTTTAGGCTCAGCCTATGTTTCATTCCCTGTGAATTTCACTCTCCATGTAATTTCCATTTCACTCTACAATACCAATGACACCAAGTTAAACAATAATGAGGGCAATCTTTTAGTCATGCTGAACTGGATGAACAGTGGAGTTACTAGAGATCTCATGCCACCCTTACTAATGGAGAGGATTATCCCTGGGCTATGATCAGTCCCCCCATAGAAGTTGGCTTCTGCTTCCTACTGTCTCTCCTGCTCTGGTATCTTCATTTCCCCATTTACAAATCTGTGTGTAACACTGAGGGTCCAAGGACCACCAGTGGCTGGGCATTAGTAAATCTGTGTGCAGGAGGAAGGGGGGCAGAGCACTTCCAATTTCCAGAGTGCTTCCAGATCAGTGTGTGGCAAGTAAGATGTACATTTAACTCTGCTTATATATGCACACATATGTATGTGGGCAATCCTGGATGCACAGACAGGCTGGGAATGAGAGGCTGAAAAGCTGTGGAAAGGGCCCTGGGGGTCCTGTTTATGGGAAGCTGGATCTGAGCCAGCAGGGCCCTGGCAGCCAGGAGGGCCAACCCTGTCCTGGGGGCATCAGGGACAGCATCACCAGCCAGAAAAGGGAGGGGATTGTCCTGCTCTGCACTGGGGCAGCCTCACCTCCAGTGCTGGGGGCAGTTTTGGGTGCCACAATGTGATAAAAATGACATGAAGCTGTTAGAGAGGGTCCAAAGGAGGGCCATGAGGATGGTGAAGGGCCTTGAGGGGAAGCTGTGTGAGGAGCAGCTGAGGTCACTTGGTCTGTCCAGCATGGAGGAGACTGAGGGGAAATTTCATTGCAGTTACAACTTCCTCCTGAGAGGAAGAGGAGGGGCAGACACTGATCTCTTCTCTCTGGTAACAGTGACAGGACTCAAGGAAATGACCTGAAGTTGCATCAGGGGATGTTTAGGTTGGATATTTGGAAAAGGTTTTTCACTCAGAGGGTGGCTGGGCACTGGAACAGGCTCCTCAGGGAAGTGACCACAGCACCAAACTTGACAGAGCTCAAGAAGTGTCTGGACAATGCTCTCAAGGTCCATGATGGGATTCTTTGGGTGTCCCATGCAGGGCCAGGAGCTGGACTTGATGACCCTTGGGGTCCCTTCCAACTTGGTATATTCTGTGATTCTGTGCTGTATATGCACATACCTGAATGCAAGGTCCATATCCTCTCATTTATGTGGCTACTCTCATCTTCAGACTGTCTCACAGTAATAAAAACATCCTTCTGAGTTAGGACAAAGGGGCATCTTCCCTTTCTAATATGCTACAGAACATAGAGGTATGAACTTTATCTACAAGGATAAGTCTCCCCAGCCTAATTTGTAAGTATTGAATGAAACAGAACAATTAAAACCACTGTAGAAATTTTATAGAGGCAAATTTATGGACTCAGGTGAGCAAAATTGATGAATTCTTCCTGGGGCAGCTTACTATACCAGCATGCTTAGGTTTGTGCTAGCCCTGCTGCAGCAGGAGCACACCTTGCAGCACAGTTGGCAGAATGGGAGAAGCTGCCAGGTGCTGCAGTTCATGGACTCATGTCTCAGTTCAAAGTCTCCTTTACCCGTAGCTAAAGCTGAAATGTTTGTCTGTGAACAAGGGGCAGATATACACTCCACGCCTGCATTTGGGGCAATGGACAGTCCCATCCAGCAGCCACACATTCAGAGTTAGTGTTCTCTGAATCCTGTGTGGGCAAACATAGGTCAGGACCTCATGTGGGATATCCATGATGATTAGACTCTGGAGCTATGCTAGAAGCAGAGTGTTTCTGGACACCAGATTGGACTGTGATCCATGAGGACCTCCCATGGCTATCCTTCAGGGCAGGGGATTTTCACCAGGCAGCATTATGAACCTCTCTGGCTTCAGAAAACTAGACAGCTGGACTTCTGCACTGACCAGCTCTGTAGAGTAAGTTATTTTGCACTTCACTGCCATGGTTTCCTTACCTCTAAAGCTAAGTGCCCCTCATGGTATGTGCTGCCAGGCAGACAAATACATAAATACATTCCTCATTCACAGCTCAATGCAAAAAGTCAACAGCATTCTGGTTGTTGCATCCACATGAAGACATAACCACAAGCAACAGAGCAGCAGCCCCACCTTCCTCCTCTCCCTTCCTCCCATCTAACTGTGCTCAGTAATAAAATTTACAGCTTTAGTATTTGGAAAGGCCCCAAATGCCTTTCCCTTGGATATCACGTGCAAACTGAATTAGTTTAAGGATGTTGTTAAGAAATTTAACAGCTCTGCAGAAACAAGTGCAAATCACTCAGTTCCTTCTTTCCCCAGTCATTGGGACAGTCATAAAAGTACAATGAAGAACCAAATCTGCTGTAGTCCCTCTGGATGGAATTCAAATTTTGGAGACAACACTTCAAAAATGTAAAGGCTTCATTAACCAAGGAAGACTCAACAAGCAGGGATGAGCGACAACAAGATCCCCATAGCTAATGATAAGGTTTGTGCTACTGGTGGAGATCACTGGTGTAAAAAGGAGCCCAAAGCCCACATTAATTTTTGCACAGCCTGCACCTGACAGCAATAAGGGATCAAACTATGGCAATCTGCTTTTTCACCTTGGCTTCCTACTTGTCTGCTAGAAAGTCTCTGTGGCCAACAAGAGCTATGATTCAGGTTGTCCCCTGTTCCCGGAGAAACTTTTTTTGGAAGCCTTTTGGGCTAGGGAAAATGAGTCCGTGATTTTTCTGTCATCCTGTTAATGATAAGAAGTGACAGAGCCAATCCATGGATTCAAATTCTTAGGTTTTCAAGGCAAGGTTTTAAGGCCTGAGTGGAAATATGAGCATGCCTTAAACTGCCATGGAAACTCAACAACTTGTCAGCTCAGGAAGGATCACTGTTACTGTGTGGAGGCTGAGCTTGTGCCTGATGACATTTATGCTGCCTGTCCATGAGTAGCTCACTTCCCAGAGACCCAATCCTCTCCAAATCCCTGAAGGCACGGGGATGGGCTGAGTTTCAATGAGGGCTGAAATAAGCACATACTTCCCAGCTCACCCCAAGGGTCACTGAACTTTCTGAGGTTTGGCACAAACCGTCACATTCCCGCAGGTAAGGGGAATTTACATTATCAACTTCACCTTATCAACTTCTTAACATGGAACACCTCTTTGCAAAGGGCGTTATAATATGAGATTAATGTTTCTCTCTGAGGGCCCTGAAAAAGAGAGTGAGTCACATATCCTTTTTCTATCATGCTCTGCAAGATGATGCAATATGACTTCAAGCATCACAAAAAAATACTCTTCTTTCTCCTCTTAAAGAAAAATGTTTATTTTTCTTTCATAAAGAAGACTGAAGCTTTGGGTCATGGCAAGTTGAGCTCCTTGTGAAAAGTAAGAGGCCAGCATGACTGTTTTTCAAAGGATAAAACTAAACCCAGTGTTAAATAAAGTTTATTGCTAGTCCTAAAACTAAAACCATGTTAGTCAATGCTCTGATTTTGTCAATGAATAGACTATTTTCCTACAATGGTTCTCCAGGTTAGATTGATTCTGTAATTGAAAATAAAATGTTGCAGAGGAAAGTCAATGACTCATCTACAAGGTCTGGTACTATCACCACCCTGTGTCAGTCAACACCATTTTGGTTTCACAGCTCAGTTAAAACTGGGATCCTATTGGCAGAGCTTGTGTTGTCTAGGAGTGTTCTAGGAACAGGGCTATGTGATTTTATTTTTGATAATGTGCAAGGGAAGAAGAAGGCTGGAATATGCCCCTGGGCCAAATTCAGTTCAGTCATTTTCCCCGCAGGCACAGCAGATTTCCCTTTTGCCTAGAAGACCACACATGCTGGTACTTGGGAAGATTTTGAACTTGTGCACACCTGTGAAATAAACTCCAAAAGACTATGTTGCAATCAAGATATGTCATAAAAATACTAATAGAGTCTAGAATTGCTGATGTTCAGAGATTCTTGAAAGAATAATGCTTTTCCAGTTTAAATATTAAAATAAAAACTCAGACCTTGTTACCCACACAGGGCCAAGTGGTGAGGAGATGACTTTGTTACATGAAAAGCACAGTGCAGGCTGCTGTGTGCACCCACAGTCATACTGCAAAATAGGGAGTTCCAGGTGCAGCATGTGCTAGATGTGAAAACGGACAAAAACCTCCTACCTGCACTTTTCAAGGGAGTGAGGGGTTATTGCTTAGGACAGATGTTGTGGGTAAGTCTGCACAAGGTAAGGATAGATCATAATGTGTACACTGGCATGATGGACTTCAGCAACTTCCAGATTTTTATACTGAGATCTTTATGCAGTACCATTCCTGTTTCTTGTCAGGAAATAGCTCATGTCAAAATCCAAAATATTATGATTAACACCCTATCTACAATTTTGCAAGGAAAATATTATATCATTTGCCTTTGAAGTGTTAATTACTTTAGCACCTAAGAAAATATGATTCTAGGGAAAACACACTGCTGATCTGATCCAGAATTTGCTCTGCTACCCTCTCTTGGTGGAGACAGGTATCCAGGCAATTCTATTCCTCAGCCAAAAGTTAAAAGATCTAACTCAAGACTTCCAGCTTTGTGTCCTCTGTTAGATGGGAAAGGTGGAGCTAGGCAATAACCGTGATCCTTTCTGATTTAAGTTTGTAGCTGTGCCTTTCTGCAGCGGCCCCATGGGAACAATCACACACATCTCTGAAAGCAGCAGAGCTCATAAAAGAAGAAGTAGTGGGAAGGCAGGATGATCCTCATGGCAGAGCTGACAGTGGTGGCGGCTGTTGCTTAGGAATGCACAGAAGCAGCAGAATTACAGAGTCTGGGAGTGCTTTCAAGAAAGCAATGGCTGAGGCCCTGCCACAGAGACTTAAAAAGCTGAATCCTTAGGGAAGAGGAAAGCAAACTGCTAGCATACACTAAATAAACCCTTTTATAAGTGGTTTTGGTTTTGAGGAGGTTTTTTGGTTTGGGGGGTTTTTTTGTGGGTTTTTTTTTTTTGTTTTTTTTTTTTTTTTGGGTCTTTGCTTTTGGTTTTGGGGGTGTTTTGATTTTGTTTGGTTTGTTTTTTTTTTTTTTTTTTTTGGGGGGGGGGAGGGTGGTTCTGGGTTTTTTTTGTCATTTAAAAAACAAATCGCCTGAGTTTTGGAGCAGGTGTTGTTCGTGCAATCAGGGAGCTGCTCCATCGGCAGCTCAGCCCGAGCACTACAGTGCAGCAACAACAGAGGACTTGAGGAGAAAATAGCGGGGAGGAGGCACAGTCTGACTGCACAGAGATTAACTCCTTCCCTCCACTTCCAATCTCTCCGCAAAATTCTGCCGGAGGGGGAAGTGAAAACTCCATTTCTGTCACCTCCCCTCCTGTAACTGGCCAGGAGCACGCTATGCTGTGGCTGATATGGGACCTTCTATGGAGGGACCTGCTGGTCCCGTCCTCACCTCCGGACATCTTGCGATGAAACCGGTCACTTGCGGCGGAGATGAGCATGCAGTGCTCGGAAACACCAGCCGGGTTTTCCTTTCAGCTCTCATCTGATGCTGCTCGGTCCCCTTAATTCTTTGGGTTAGTTCCCGTTTTCATTATCTCTGCCTTTGTCTTGCTGATGGTGGCTGCATCTCGGTCCAGCTGAACCTGGGCTGCGCAGAGCAGGATGCCATCCCAGCCACAAAGGTTTTGAAGTTGTTTCTTTCAAAAGCGGACAGGAAAGTATTTCTCAATCAAAGGAAAAAGCTCGGGAGGCGAAAAGCAGATCAGGTGATTCTGCCGTTTAACTCTTTTCTAGATGGATGAAGAAATATTAATGTAAATTAAACACCAGTGTTCACACACATATCCCCACCCCAAGCCCACGCTTCTTGTTTGCCCTTCCTAAGCACTTTGTTCCAAAGGTTTTTGTTTAGCCGGGATGCTCGGGAATGGCAGCATTTCTTACCAATAGCTGCATACTGATACAATCAGAGCAGAAACAAAGGAACTGCCTCTTACTCTTACTAGAGTCTTCACGGATTAAAACGAAAACCCAAACCAACAGCTATCCAGGACACCCAGAACAGGAACAAACCCTCAGCTAACTGGTTATTTCCACAGCTCTGAATTCTTGGTCTCACTTTCTCCTGTCATTCTCCGCGCTGTGTTTTGTAAGAGCAAGTTTGCAAGAACAAAGCACTGCAGAGAAGCAGATAATATGCACATACAGTGCCTTCTACTTGGCACCCAAAACACAAGTTTTTCTCCAGGCTGTACTGGGATAATAGTAATGTACAGAGATTAGTCAACCCATGATACCAAAAGCAACTTGAACATGCTAAAACAACTTCCTAGAGAACAAAGTAAAAAGATAAGTAAAAATTGCACATTTTGCTTAACAGCTGCAGCAATAACATCAAACCCATCAGCAAGTATGAGATTTAATAGCCAGGGCATTATCTCTTTCAATAAGCAGTATGAATATGCATCAATTGGCAGGCTCAGGATAGAATTCCTTGAGTTGGGGCAGCAGGGGTCTAAAACAGAGGAAGGTCAGCACTTGAGCCTTCTCCAGTTGCTTCAGTTCATCTTGAGCGTAGCAATTCCTTATGCCTTGCAGGCCAGATTTGGTACAGGTCCTGTGGGACCCAGGGTTTATGCAGGGCTGTAGATTATGCATTCCTGCCAATGATTTGGTGGGATTGCCCCTGCTGTGTTCCCCACAGAATTCTTCTGCATCATACTATTGAGTATAATCTGACTGCACAAGGCACAATTAAAGGATGGTATGAACCTTGACTACCGCACATTCAGCTTCAGCTTTCAATGTGTGCATGTGTGCAGGTGTGGGCTGATTTCTGAAATAAATGGAAAGTGAGAAAGTGCAAATAATTAATCACCATTTCTTGCCAATCCTGCCCCTCTGTAGGAAAAGTGATGCAGAACTAGGACCGCACATTTTCACTTTTTCCATATGAAAATCACAGGTCTCGGTGTAACATAAGAGAAAGCTGAGAAGGCTAGAGGAAAACAGAAGAATTAGCAGGTAGATCCTGTGAGAAAGTGAGACCTTTTCTATCCTGTCTCTGTAATCTAGCTGGAGCATCTGCTATCCAAGTTGACATCAGCAGTCTGGCTAAAGAGAAATGCCTCCTGTCCCTTTACAGCTCCTGATGTGTTGCATCAAATGCTGTCAGTTCAAATTAAGCACTGCTGTTTTCTCCCTGTGCCCTGCCTGCTGCCTGACTTGTTGCACTTCTGCATGCATGCACCCTGGCAGAAGCTGGTAACTGCCCTTGCTCCCTCCATAGTTTGAGGAAGCAGCATGGCCAAGTTGGCAAATCACCATAGTAAGGATCAGACTTACTCAGCTCTGCACATCTCTGAAACTGGTCCTTTCCCTCCCTGTTTAACTCCCACGTTTTGTTTAGACAGAAAGATTGCAGTCTAGCAGCCATTCAGAACAGGAGCCTTGTGCTTGTGCAGCCCTCAGAAAACAGATTTCCAGACTCTGCTAAGTACATTGTCTCAAATGAAATGGAACAGCAATGAAAATAAGTGCAGTGCACCCAGCTTCTGCTGTACTGTATGTTTAATAGTGTTCCATATGCAGATGCTTCTACTTTCTCCAAAGACCAGTTTTCTACTGAAACATCAACAGGGACCATTCAAAAAGTACAAATAGATATGATACTGAAGCAAGGATTTTTGGAGAAGATAAAAAAATCTCAAGCTGTGAAGATGTAAAATTATATTCTTCTGAAAACTGGAATATACAAAACCCATATAATTTTTTTGGACCCTCTGGCTTGTCCTCCCCATTCTTAGCTTAAATATCTTTTTGGATCTGAGACTGTCATGAGACACCAGCTGGCAACTCAGCCAGACAGAGCCACTCACTCGATCCCCCACAGCAGGATGGGGCAGAGAATCAGAAGGGTAAAAGCGAGAAAACTTGTGGGTTGGGATAAAGGCAGTTTAATAGGGAAAGCAAAAGCCACGTGCATACAAGCAAAATAAAAGGGGTAATTAAATCACTTCCCATGGGCAGGTGTTCAGCCTTTCCCAGGAAAAGAGGGCTCCATCATGTATAATGTGACTTGGGAAGGCAAACATCATCCAGCCCTTCCTTGTTCTTCCCCCAGCTTTATGTGCTGAGCACAATGCCATGGTCTGGAATATCCCTTTGGTCAGCTGGCCTCAGCTGCCCTGGCTCTGTGCCTTCCCAGCTCCTTGTGCACCCCCAGCCTCCTCCTCCAGCTGGTGGAGTGGTGTGAGAAGCAGCAAAGGCCTTGACTCTGTGTAAGAACAGCTCAGTGATAACTGAAACATCCCTGAATTTCCAGAGCTGTTTCCAGAACAAATCCAAAACACAGGCCCCCACCACCTATTGAGAAAAAAAATACCTCTACCCCAACAAAATCAGCACAAAGACCAAACACTCTTCATTTCCTCTCATCTCTTAAATGACATCACTGGACTGTTGAGCAAGAGAGATTAGATCACAGCAAACACAAATTTTCTCTCATAACACACTGAAGATCAGCTTTGACACCAGGCCAGACTCTTAAAGGCTACCAAATTAATGTTCTGTTTGACCTCCACAAACTAGCCCTGGGATCCCAGGCTTTTGGAAGCCTTGTGGACAAGGTTTCACATGGACTACTTCAGGAAGATAAGTGTGGGTCAGAGAAAAACTTTTGCTTTGCTGTGGTTTGGAAAAACACTTTTATCTCTCCTGATTTTAGAGATCTTCCTTTTTCAGATGCTCCAATAACATTTTAGGGCTTCATCTGTTGGACAAAATGATTTGCACAGTCTAAGCTTTCTTCCTATGTTCATCCTGGAGATGTTGCTTTTTCAGACATCCTGCCTAATGTAGCCATTGACTCCAGCTGCCATTATGCCCCTAGGTCCATGGGGGATGGGAATGTCTTCCCTACACCCATCTCATTGGAGCGATTCTTTGCCAGGGTGTATTTTTGATTTGTCAAGACACACACTTCACTGCAGAGCTGTCCTTTGTTGAGCAATAAAGGAGGCTGCCTTCTCTTGCTAGTACAAAACAAGTGTCTCAGAAGGAAATATCTCACAATTTATTCAAAAAGCCTGCCCAAAAGAAAAACAACAGGCAGAAAAAGTACAGGTTTAGGTCCCTTAAAGTGTCCTGAGGATTATATATACTCTCAACTTGATTAGACTATAGTGTGATATAGTGGGAAACAACACTGGAGCCATAATGAACCCACAGGACATCCTGACAAGTTCCCAGACTAAACATGAAACCACAGTCTCCTGACTGTTTAATTTGTGTTTCTTTCTCCCTTGCATTTCTTCTCTGGTTCCCAGTGCATTAATTTATCTTGTCCACAGACCTGAAAATCTTCTAAATACTGTGAATACCGTGTTCTCTGCCTGCTGCCTCTCAGGCAGAGCATTGCCTTACTACTGAAGACTTCAAGAAGGTTTCTAGCCAGGTAAAGAAGTGCAACTGGCACTTGCTGGGACTTGCACATACAACCACACCCTTTCAAACCCTTTGGAAGGAGTGTCTCAGAGCAAGTTTTCCCACTGAGAGACATGATCTTCCACCTGTTGACCTCTGGAATGAAAATTAAGAAGGAATGTGTCTCAGTAGACCATGTAAATGTTGGGAGAAATCCTGCTCCTGATACTGCTGAGAAAATCCTCTACTCCTCTTTTCTTTCAACCCTTCTTCCCAAATTGAAGAAACACTTCTCATTTGACATGTCTATTAAATTCAGAGACACCCTGCTGCATAAGAAAGGCTGATGCAATGAAGGATTCTGCAGTCTCTTTCCAGCACATCATGGTGCTAAAACAAATACCAGACATTCACCATGGAAGATCAAACAGGTGAGCACAACCCAGCTCAAAGTGGTCATGCCATAGGGAAAACCTCACTTACAGCAACATGGAAATTGAAAACTGGTGGGCTTCCAATATCATCATGGCATGGAGCCTTAAAAAGAGCTCAAAACCCTAAAGCATATGCAGCAGAAAGATTCATACAGGCTAATTTACACCTGCTGCTCTGCAGTTAGTTTGATTATCTCCATCGAGTTTTCCTGAAGGCAAACACAGAGAGAAAGAATGTCAAAAATTTAAGATTAATTGCAGTGTTTACTATAAGGACAACTAACAGTGATCCCTCTGTGATCATACAGCAGAATAAATAGATTGAAAAGAGCAGTCAAGAAGTATTTGCTAAAGCAAAGAATCTACTGAACTTCATTCTACCCTCCAATTTTTGCACAGTTTTGGCACTTTTATGTAGCAAGTGTTGCAGTGCCTCTCACTGAACAAGAATTAGGTGTTAGAATAAGATTCTGCCAATAATGCTGACTAAACACTTGTGATGCTGAGCAGATGGAGGAATGCAGCTGAGTGGCATCCACATGCATTTTATTAATTTCCCTTTTTTCTTCTTCTACCCTATTCCTAACCCAAGTCTCCACTGCTGAAATAAAGATTGCTGAATCTACTGAGTCCTCCCCCATATAGGGTAAATACCCAATTGCCTCTGTAATATGGTCTACAGCTTTATCAGTCCAGTCTTACATGTGTCATAACAATGCTTTCCTCATTTTCTTTGTGAGATAATTCATCAGTCTCCTAGACAACATGACAGTAGTGCATAGGTCCGAAAATTAGGCAAGAGAAGCCGTATTCTAATTCCTCTGTAAGACATCTGGTAAACAAACCTGGCTCCACAACTTCTCTCTTCCCGTATTTCAACTACCACTAGATAGTTATCAAACCTCTGTAGCACAGCCAAGTTCTTCTTTCTTGAGTCTTTTTTTTCCCCTCATTGTCTTGTTTGAACGTAGATGCAATGCTGGTTAGACGCGGTAGCTGAGTACTGTCACTAGGTAATTTTTAGTCTTGTTCCACACACATTGAAGTAACCAAACATTTCATTTAAATCCAGATGTTCACAGTTCTTTATTGAAAATTGCTAAGGTAGGTTTGGCACATTTTTCTAACCACTTCAAGTTGTTCTGTTTTCTCCTAATTTCCCGTGGAGATCTTTCTCATTGAATAAACCCCTTCCTGTGGCAGAATAAAGTATGTTGGATCAGACGTTCATTTTTTTAATGCCTGGCACTTGTCCTTGTTAGAACAGAAATCAAACAAATCCATATAGAGGATTCCTAATTGTGTAATAAATGGTCCTTGTTTAACCCAAGGTTGTTCGTACGAGCAGAGGCTTCTACAGAGCTGAAGTTGCAACATGCTTTAGTTTGCCAGTAACCACACATTTGCTGGAAGTCTTCAGTGACATCTACACGAAGGCCCAAATCCTATGAGTTTGCTTAAGCAAGCAAGTGGAAATTAGAAATCCCGTTACTCATGGGTTTGCAATGAAATAACTCATTCAAAGTCATGACCAGGACATGCATTCAGCAACTCTGAAACGCAGCCATGCTCAGGAACTTCAGGCCAAACTCTATTATAAAACAGGGTGAAGCCTGATGAATACAACTGCCTTGAAGGTCTCCTAGAGACCACTGGGAGCTTGCCACACCTGTGCAGCAATAATCAAAAGTAGATCCATCTTTGTCAAGATTTGAACTGGAACTCTGTCATATATGAAACTTGAAGTTAGTTGATAATTATTTCTGTAGGCAAGCAGTAGTGTGTAAAAATTTTGTAATATGGGGACTGGAATCAACATAATAGGAAGAAGTAGCAACTAAAAAGAAAATTCAGCAAAGAATTTTGAGGGAATACCTTTTCTCATATATTACTTATTACTGAAAGAAATGCACCAGCACAGGCTGGGGGCTGAGCTCTTGGAAAGCAGCTCTGTGGAGAAGGACCTGGGGGTCCTGGTGGAACACAAGCTGTCCATGAGCAGCAGTGGCCAAGGAGGCCAATGGGATCCTGGGGTGCATTTGGAGCAGCATTGCCAGCAGGCCGAGGGAAACGATCCTGCCCCTCTGCTCAGCCCTGGTGAGGCACATCTGGAATTCTGTGTCCAGTTCTGGGCTCCTCAGGACAAGAGAGACTTGGAGCTCCTGCAACAAGTCCAGTGGAGGGCAACAAAAGAGGGTTAAGGGACTGAAGCATCTCACAAGGAAATGCTGAAGGATCTGGGCCTTCAGCCTCAAGAAGAGAAGACTGAGAGGAGACCTCATCAATGTTAATAAGGACCTGAAGTGAGAGTGCCAAGAGGAGGGAGCCAAGGAGGGAACAAGAGGCAGTGGGCAGAAAGTGATGCAAAGGAAGTTTATCTGAACACAAGAAAGAACTTCTTTCATGTGTGGGTGATCACACGCTGGACTGGCCAGAGAGAGTGTGGAATGTTCCTCACTGGAGATATTCAGGACCTATCAGGACACAATCCTGCGCCATGTGCCCTGCTTAATCAGGGAGGTTGGATCAGATCACCGTGGTCTCTTCCAAACTGACCCATTCTGTGATTCTGTGAAATGGCCCCAAACAGACAAATATGGTCCTAGACTTATGATATTTTGGATTTAAAGAAACTGAGATTCAGTGCTAAAGCATGAATCTGTAACACAAAATGCTTTTTAGGTAGAATTAAGTGCAATATTTTGCTAAATCGGGAAGCTAAGTGCCTGACTGTTGACTTTGAAATGTTTCCATCACCTTTTTAAGAAAGAAAATTTAATATCTTACTGATTCCCCCTACTCCTGAAACACTTTTCTTCTTATTTAAATGGGCCATCACTGCTAAATGCTCAGAGATGTACAAGGAATGCACAAAGTAAGAAATGGTGTAATGCAAGCACATGTTTTGTTCTCCCTTTAAAACATACTACTATTAAAGATAAGAAAACACATATCATAGTTTAGCTCCAGACCATTCAGAGATGGGTGAAAAATTCATTCAGAAATTCAGGAATAAGTTCATGTACAAGAGGGGAGAACAAATGCTGTTGCTGAAGGGAATAAAAAAAGGGAGGGGGATCTTAGATATAAAACATAATATTCCTCAGGCTATTATGTTACCCACTTGTGTTAACATCCAATATTTCTTCTTTTAAATTGCAAATTGTATGCCCTGTATTTTAAGGCACCAAATTATACTGCCATATTGAGGATTATTTAAACAATCCCAGTAAGTAGGTCAGTCAGTAATTTACTCTTGGTTTATTAGAGGGTGCTAAAAGAAAAGAGCAACACCGTTATTTGTTAAATGAACAGCTGGACCCAAATTGTTGGGGGAGAAAAAGGCATTAGTTGAGGAAGTGTTTTGCTAAGATTTCTAGCATAATGAAAAGTATGGCAAAACCTTTGTTTACCACAAAAAATGTGTGTAGGGAGCAAACACAATTAGAGCAACCTCCTTTGCACAGCAGGTTGGATTAAGCATCAGGAGGAACAAAGCAAAGAAGAGTTCTGATGACCCAGGGGACCAAGATGGGGGATGTGTTTGGTCTTGTGCAGCCTCATTAGACCAGGTTTTTCCACAACCAGAGTGGAAAGACTCTAGAAGCTGCTACTGAGTGAAAAAAGGTGAAAAACAACTCAGTCAAATTTCTTTAGAATCACAAGCAAGAATTATTCAGTTATGATTTTGACATACACAAAGGCAAAAAATTATTAAATTGTGCTTATGAAACCAGAACAACCTTCTGGCACCAAACCTCAGATATTTACTTGGTAACTAATCTCTAATTTCCCAGGGTTCCCACTGGAAATTCTCTCCAGTACTGTAATGCATCAAATGAATTCTAAAGAGAAGGTATTGATTTTGATGTGTGACTGTAGGTAAATATATAAGGCTAGAATAAAGCTATTAAAAGCCACTAGCTGAATGGCATAGAAGGGGTGAAAAGGGCAAAAATTTGGTCTTAAGGCTGATAGAACAAGGCCTTGACACTCATTCTTCCTTCTGAAAGCAGCATCAGCAACTCCTCCATGTGAATACTGTGTGGTGAGGGATTTTCATGGCTTTGGACAGAGATAGTGGTGATGTCCTGCCTGTGCATCATCATCCTCACCACCACCCAGAATGGTCAATTGTGTGCACTAATACGTAGCATTCATAACAGAGGTAAATGGTAATTTTTTTGGCTCAGTTATTTCACATCAGTATAACTGTGCCTGGGCTGTGGTAATAAACCAAAAGTTTTGCTGATGTTGGCCTCAAGAGCTTCCTTGAATGCTAGCTCTCAATTACAGTTTGTCTTTTCCTTTGCTTAGAAACCTTGCTCCATAAAAACAAGTTTTATTCATGAACCTAGCTCTAGCTGGCCTTCCTCAGTACAAGAGACTGATTTCAAAAGTTCAGCTCCCTTTCCCTCCCTCACAAAGAAATTTCTTTTCATAAGCTCTGAAGCAAAAACATAATTAAATTTCCAAATCACTGCTACAGGATTTTATGGGAGGCTTAACTTTCCAGAAGAGTCTGCAATAAATCAGAAAGGCTTTATTAAGAGCTAATTTAAAATATCCTGGTAATTTTTTTGCCCTTACAGAAACATAGAGATCAAGTAAGATCATTACATTGTTCCGCTATAGAAAAGAAGTCATTTGGGGCAGTGAACAAGAAATGGGTAGTCAGAAGGTCAGTACTGGGACAATCCCTGGTCTCTATTTAGTTCTCAGTTTTCTAAGTTCATAGCCTGTGGAGGGTAACAGGATCTCCCTATTAAATACTGGAGAATGTTAAGCAGTTACAGAATACAATTTTTGAACTTATTACAAGAAGCAGCTTTCCACAGAAGTCCAAGTCCCCACTGTTCAGAGCACTGGGAAACTTTGGACAAATGCATACACACAGGCATCTGCATTTTTAAGGGCTCAGGAAAACAAGTATAGACACAAAATATGAACTGAAAGTCAATAAATTAGGGTACCAGCCTGATGGGGAAAAAAACATTTCATCAGAAATTCATTATGAAGGAAAACCCTAGATTCTTCTCTGGCACCTGTCTTGTGGCCGAAGAGTTCATTAGCCCAGATACCTCAGACAGTCTTGTAAGCAGCAGTATCAGTTCCTCTTCTCCAGGTAACCAGGAATCAATCCATTTAGGACATCATGCATCACATTTCATCTGGCAATCCAGAAGCCAGCAAAAATTGCACAGCACAAAGAGTTGTTTCCTGAAGAAAACACTCTGCCTACTGACTCTTGAAGCTCATGGCTAATCCTGAGACACAAGCAGTGTGAAGAGCACAGAGTTCATGTGGAATCCTTCAGGTGGCACAAGCATGGACTGCTGTTTTCTCCAAATTCCAAACCTACATTCATTCCTGACACCTGTGGTGACCTGAAGTGTGTCCAGCCCCCATGTCCTGTCAGCAGGATAATGACTAAACAAACCCGAACAAGAAATTCAACACGTTGCAGATGGCATGGCCTGCATGGTCTCACTGTTACCTTGAAATGGCTGTAGCACTGCAGAGAGGCTGACAGAAAAACTGACAATTCTCAATTCACTTTGAGGTGAGGAGGATGACAGAGTCAAAACAGGTAAGCCAAGCTTACCAGTGTCTTTTGCCATTACAGAACATGTGTGTCCCTCCCACAATGTCTAAGCATGTCAGTATTTCCAGAGTCAAGGGAATCAGAGAGAGATGACCCAAAAGGATCAAATGTTGACCACAGGAAGCCACAAAACTAATGCAGTCACCCAAGTTTGTACAGGGTACACAAACTATCCAGACTCCAGAGAGTCAGAGGAGTCAGGCATCATGAGTGATGAATCACCTTTTTCACAATTCTCTCCTAAAATAGGAGGACTAACAGCAGACTCATAAATAAGACTGCAAACAGCAGGAGAGCAAACAAGGATCCAGTAATCCCTTGTCTGAAAGCAAGCTTTACTCTGTGCTGCCCTGGCCCCCAAAAAAATGGCCTTGTCAGTCTGTCCTGTCTATACCTACCATCTCACCACAAGAGGTTACAGAGGCACAGTGCATTAACAGACTTCCTCAGCAAAACTACACTTCAAAAATATTTTACTTGAAAAGAAACTGAAAATTCACATAAAAATTAGATCATCTGGCCCACTAGACAAGAGAAAACAATCCACAACAAGAAGATGAACAGCTAGACTAAGGCAGCAGGATTTTGCAAGATGCCTGCTCTATATTGTCTGGCTGATATAATGAATCAATAGATTACTGGCTTATGACCTGTGGAGTTTCCCCTCCCTTGCAGAGCAGAGAGGAATATGGGCTAGCACATGCTCCAGCAGAACAACTCAGCAATACAGCACTTAGGCATTAGCTACAAAATGCTGATGAAAAATACACCAAAAGTAGAGCTCCTCCTGGAAATTCCACTTACTAGTATTTTAACCAAACATATTTTTATGCCTTGAGTAAACAAACATATGAGGAAAAAATGAACAACTGAGAGAGGTTTGGAATTTTTTTTTTCATTTTTAAAGCAACAAATAGCTGGCTTCTACACTGATGACTTCTCATTTACGAGGTGCCATTTGGTTTTTAAAAGCTTAACAGAGACTGTAACTAGACCACTGCTGCTTGTCAGATTTGTAATCTAAAATTCCATCCCCAACACAAAGCAATTGGAAGAATGCAAAAAAGTGTTTGCATTTCTGTGTGAATGCAGAAGGTATGGCCCCAAATGCACACCCAGAGGTGCAGCAGCCTCATGAGGGGTGCCCAATGCCCATGCTGAGCATGGCCAGAGCAGCTCTGATGCCATGCCTGGGGGAGGGGGCCTCACAGGGAAATGGCCTCGTTGGGGCAAGGATGGTGAGACCGGCCAACCCTGTCCTACGAGCTCTGCCTGCTGCACCTAATGGAAGGATACTGGATGAAAAGGGTAACAGTCTAGAGAACAGGCTAATGCTTATTATGGGGTGTAACTGGACTGGCAGGCTGGGGATCATACACAGACTGTAGCCTCACAAAGAAGCTGAGGCAGGGTAGGATCTTGTAAGCTAGAATCCTGGAGTTTATTTCCATATTAAAAAAAAAAAAAACCACACAACAAAATACATAATTGAAAGCATTTATCTGTTCTATGTATCTATACTTTCAGGACAAAAAAAGATAGCAGAAACCAAAAGCATACCTATATTAGATGTTAGGTGCTACTATGAAAAAGTTAAAGTAAATTTATATTATTTAACCATAATGAAAAGACCAAGACCTGTAAGGGAGCTATAATAAAGAACAAGTTCTGATTTCAGTTGTGGAGTCCTTTAAAGACATTGCTCTTACATACCAGGTCTAAGGCTTTCTTGAAGAGAGGAACACACTACCAAAAGCAAAGTTGGATAGGGAAAAGGAAGGTTATTCTTCTGTACTTCTCAGTTTCAGCACAGAAGCTGTTTCAAAGCAAAGAATAAAGTCGCTGTATTTCTTGAGGCAGCTGAGGAAAACCTTCAGGGTTTGCTGTGAAGGTGCAGTAATCTCTGCATTCAGCACAACACTGCACATGCAGCAACATCTTTGGCAGCTGGGCCTTACACACTGTACCCTTTATGCACAGGAACACAAGGCAGTCCTTAATGCCTGATCTCAAGCCTGGAATTCTGTCCATAAGACAGAGTCTATCAGACTACTTAGACATTAATAAGACATTGCTCTTACCCTTAAGGTTCCTCAGTGAAACCAGGGCCTTCCCACTGACTTCAGCTTTCCCTGAAAAATCACTGCATCCTGCAACCACCTAGAAAGCAGTTCCCTGCCATCCCCTGAATGTCACCTACAGATTTGAACCTAGCAGCCTTTTCTTGGGACTAACTATTTATTAGCTGCCAGCAAGTAGCTATTTTGCCAGAGTAGCTGGGATATGAAGAAGCTGTATTGACAAACTGGTCTCTGAGGCCCTGAGAGAGCAGCCTCTTTCTGCTCATGGCAGGAGAGGCAGATATGACCTCTCATGCTGGCAGGCATCTGTTGGGGAAGCAGCTTTCTGACATGATGGCACATCATGTTCCTCTTTGTGTGAAGAAAAAAAAACCAACACTGATTAGAAAAGCCAGAGCTCCTTAAAAGAGTGTTCCCATCAATATTCAGAAGAATCAAGAAAAATTTCCCCTCTCATCAGATGTTCTCTTGCATTCAGATAATGGGAATGAGAAAGGATAGCAAAGCAGGAGAAGCAAAACTGATTTGCTTTATGTAGATGCATCTATCTGATCACTCCATCCATGTTCTCACTAACTCTGAACAGGGATACTCCCTGTTTCTCCTGGTGTGACACCGGCCAAGTTTCCCTGTTTGTCTCCACCTCTCCTCAGAGGCATCTTGGAATTCTTCAAAGAGTTGAATGGGTTTGGCATTTAGATGACTGGCCTTCAGCTACAGACTCAGCACCTGAATCACAAGAGCCAGACCTCCCTCAGTCCTGGAGCCCAGGCTGATTATTTGTCAAAGCTCCATTAAAGCAGCATTTGCACACTGGGCCCCCCTTGCTCCTGCTGGTGGAACTGTACCCTCCTAGCAAGCTGATACAGGTCTTCAAAACGCAAAGGAATTTCAAGAAAGCCAAAATTGCCAATCAGCCTTCATCTTGCAAGACCTAGCACTGCACTGCCATGACCATGGTTACTTTTGACAGAAGGCTGAGAAGGAATGTCAGAAACTTACAGCAAATCAAAAAGAACTTTTTTTTCTAGCTCATCTAGAAAGCTGGATACAAGTTAATTCTTCCTCTAAATAAATGGAAAGGAGGAGAATGTGAAAGGCTGAATTTCAGGAGGATCTTTTACTTCACTACAATGCAATTTTTAAACACTCTTAAGTCACATAGCAAACCTTTGAGGTAGACTTCATTAACTTACTGATAGGGTATAGGAAAGAAGATTAGAAGGACAAATAACAGAGGGAGACAGGAGATTAGTGAAATGTTTCACATGCAAAACTAGAACTGCATTGAGGAATCTGTCATCCTAGCCTTTCCCTCTCCTCTAACGGCACCATTTCCAGTGAAGGAGTTTGTGTTTTCATTATGCTCCCTCTGTAAACTAGTAGTGAAGTGTTTCAACTAAGAAGAAAAGCAGACAGACAGCAGTCTGACCAAGGGGAAGGTGCTGTCTGCAGAAAAACAAACTCAGGACAATAGGCAGGCATGTCTAGAACACATTACATCCCTTCTTTTCTGATTCTATCCTTCTGTCATTTAAAAGTATTGGCCCACTCACCAACTTCAGAGCTTGCAATCCTGCCTCTTGCATCTACCACTTTATGGTTTCACACAAATGCCAAAGTCATCAGGATGGAGTCTGTAAAGGAGAAAAAAAAGAAAACAAAAAAACCCCAAAAACAACCAAACCAAACCCTGTCAAGCCAAAAAATGCCCTTGTTGCCAAGGCAAAGCCCAATCCAGATGTGTTGGTAATTTCTCACTTCCCTGTATGAAAAAATGACTACAGATTAAATTTCCATCTCTTGCCTTCCATTCTGCTTCCAGGAATAACACAGTGTTTCCATACCTTAGAATAGAGGCATCAAGCCTCCTCCATGAACATCCATGGCAGTAACCAATTTTTTTTTCCATGCTTCAGTCCCAGACAAAGCTGAGAGGAGAGTGAAAAGGCTTTTTACAATAATATATTTCAATGTGCTTTACAGCCACAAGGAAGCAGGTCAATTATGACTGTTCCTGAAGTGATAATAACTGAGGCAGATTTACTGCATTGCTCTTTGGAGTCCAGCAAGACTTTCTATCATATTTAGGGAAGACATCTTATCAAAGCTGTAATTCCATTGCACTGAGATACACATACCTATCACAAGCACACTGAGGGAAAGCCTCAATAGTAAGCACAGACAAATGATCTATTTTTCTTTCACTCTGAGTAAACAAATTATTTATCACAGAGACTTTAGCAGAACTCACCATTACATGAACAAAGTAGGCAACTGGGCATTATGACCAAAATTTCAAAAAGCAGACAGTGTCCACTTTGTGATATTTTACAGCGATCTCTGATTGCCAAAAGAGCAGAGCAACAATCTCTCTCAATCAGCCTAAGCTTGGCACCTTAAATGTATAATGATTTTGAAAAACCAAAGGGAAAGCCACTGAAATTCCACCTCTACAGAGTGAAATTCCCTTGGACCTTCACAAACCTCTCCTGAGGCTGATCAAGTAGTTTTAGGGCCAATGTCATGGCAAATGGTGTGACACTCCCATCTGCAAACTGTAAGGGTGATACAGCAAAGCAGGTATGATGCACTCCAGAGTTGAATCACCAGAGGAACACCAAGACTCCCGTATGTCTTTCAACATCAAATAAAACCAAAGTGGTTTTTCCCACATAACTGATAGCTGGTACTGTATCCAAATGTCTAACAAAAATTGGCTGGCTTTGAAAGAGATTTTTTCTGGCTTCCTTCCAAACTGCTCTCAAAACTACCTCCATAAGATGCAAGCCTCCAATGTAACAGACATGCAAGGAAAAAAGATGCTCAGTAGTTGCATATATTAAATCCTGAGACATTTTCCATTGTTGCAGGTGTTGATAGATCACCTGGTCCAAACTTAGCTCAGATTTTTTATTCTTTCCCAAAATACATAAATGAAGGAAAAAAGGACAGAATTTCTTTTAAACTCCTCATCCTTCCATTCCCAAAATTAATCTCTTGCCTTCTTCCAAAATGTGTAATCAAATGGTAGAAGACATTTTTCCCCTTTCTGAGCAAGTAGTGAACAAGTAGACTCCATCTTGCTGCAGAGATGCATTCATTTTTTGTCACTTTACAGAAATTGTCTAATTTTTCCTTTTTTTTTTTTCAAGAAGAGGAAAAATTCTTGTGCCAGCCCTGGGATATGAAACCAAAATTACAAGAACACAAATTATCCATGCCACTGCACCACTGCTGGGTAAGGCAGCCTCTCTGGAAACAATAGCTGGGGCTTGAGGTATCCACAGGGAAAAGAGAACATTGTGCTTGATTTATTGCCCTTCTCATGGGATTTACTCTTGGCAAAGTGCCTGTGTGGTTTATGTCAGAAGAGATTTGCAAGTGCATCCAGTGCTCACTCTGAGGTAACTCGTGCTGATGGAGCGTACCAAGAAAAAAAAAAACCAAAAAACAAAACTCAACCAAAAACCCACCTGAGAACCATCCTCCATCAGGAAAAGCCAAAGGCCTGACAGACTCTGGTAAGAGAGGGAGAAAGATGAATACCCACAATATCTCTCCAACAAATCAAAAAGTGATGAGAAGAAATTACTGTTAGATTTTGTAATTAGATAACGGCAGAACAGCGTGAGTGCATGAAAATCTGCAACAAGAACATGAAACAGGCACATTTCTGGATAATTTTTGCCCTTTTTCTGCTGTTTGGATCATTTTAGAAACAGACACTATATTTTCCAGGTGTGTATTAGTACAAGTAATGTAGATAAATATAGATGGACAAATAACATTTTGATCAACATATTCAGGTGGAATCAGATCAGTATCCATCAGAAATATTCCATGGTCCTGTACATTTAAAAACAAAACAAACAAACAAAAAAACCCCTCAAAATGAAAACAACTCCATTCAAGAAAAGAAAAGCACTCACCCAATTTTTTTATAAGAACAAAGCTTGCAAGGTGAAATCTGTGGTTTTGCTCTATCACTTGACACAAAGGTTCCTGCTGCTGTTCACTTGGCTGGAGACTGCTCAGTGACAGAACTGCACATATCATCTCTTTGGCTTCAGCAGTCTCTAATGGATGAAGGAAATTCCTTCCTCCCTTCCAACAGGTGTGGTCAAGCAGCCCAAAGAGCCTGCAGAGCAGAACCTGGTTCACTACTCTTTGCCATGGGAGATAGTAAGCAGTCCATTGTTTCTTCTGGTGGCCACTCAGGGTTAGGTCAGCTGTAACAACTACCTCTGCTTTGTCTCTATTTTAGAGGGCTTGGGGGACTGAGAGCACCAGGAATCTTGCAGTTGTTTGGGGAAGAAATTTTCTCAGAACTTGTAGAATAATCAGGATCTGTATCCTGTATCATAACTCTTTGGGACTCTAGTCTTGCACTGATTTGCCCGTCTGTGCAGGGAGGAAAAGGCTGATTATAATAAAAATATACAGAATTAACAGCCTTTCTTGTTGGTTTGACAAAAGAAAATGAAAAACTCAAGCCAATATAATGAATTTCTGAGTAACAATTCCTCCCTCCAAAGCATGAAAATCACAGAGATCAATACAGCTTAAGGGAGACACTTTCTTAGCTCTCAAAGTTTTTGCATAGCAGCCTTCATTCAAACTGTATCCAAAGTGAGCAAGCAAAGCAAAGACACACAGAGACAAGGAAAAGCAACCCCAAACAACCTAAGCTGAGTCTGAAAAAAAAAAAAAAAAAGGGATGGATTCAGGTCCAATCCAAGAGGAAATGGAGAATGCTTTTGTAACTGCCCTGAAAGTTGCAAATCATGGGCTGGCTGTGGTCCAGCTGTCACCTGCTGTATGTACAGCTCCTATGAAGCTAAAGGTGAGCCAGGAGAGTAAAGCTTCCAGAGATGTGCTACTATAAAATCATAAGCAATTTTAAAAGCAATCCAGCAATCTTTATTTGAAATACTTTTTTGATACCTTTCTGTACATTTGTATAATAGCTAAATTTGTGGGTCCCTGATGTGACTGGGCTTTGTCCATGACACTGTAAGAGCAATAAAAGGCTTACTGAAATTAGTAAATTCATAATGAACTGGAAGGACTTTGCCTCAAGGCTGTGAACAATACCTAGAGCCTGTTTTTCTTCAAGTTCCAACCTTTGTTTTCTGTACAAATACCACCTTCCTTCTACTGGTACCTCTTACACAGAGACAGGTCAGACAGACAAGGGAAGGGAAGCAGGAACAAAGCAGTATTTGCTCAATAGCAAATCAGCATTCCTTTCTGAGAACAATAACTGCAGCATTCTTCCAAGGACTGGTGAAATCCAACTATCAACAAACAAAACTAATCCCAGAGAAGAGAGGAAAGAGAGAAAACCAGAAGGTTTTCACTGGGTTCTAACTGGCATCCAAACATTTGCTGGGAGTTCTCTCAAGAAATTCTGCATCTTTAGCAAATGTAATGTGCATAGTTATTTGCAAATGAATTCTGACTGTTCCTTCCTGCCATGCAATTCTTCATAATTTATTCTCATCTCCCTTTTCCTCTTCCTCTACAACTTGAATTACATTTTGGAAATGCATCCCTTGTTTGAGAAACAGGATTTAATATCACCCTAATCAGCTCCAATTTTTTGGGGAGAAGGAAAAAAGAAATTGAAATTATTATTGTTTCATTTGCTTGCATATCTTCATATATTAGAAGGGTGTGATAAATCTAGGATCCAGATTCAGAAAAATTTTATTTTCACCATTTTTATGGAAGAAAGGAAGGTTTTCTCCCTGAACATGCAGAACCTCCTCCCTGTACACAAAGACTTTTGGTTTCCAGGCACCTTCTCTAGCCCTCTGTGTCCATTGCCTTCTTTCTAAACTGCAAAATCCAGTTATTATTAGAGATAGCAGTTACAGTGAAACTCCTCAACCCTCTCCCAGCTTTTTGTGCTGGACACAGCCCAATGTGCACAGAGGCTGTGACTACAACACTGAGTGACAGAGGTTCCTGTACCTGAACATAATGACATTGTTTATATTTGATGGTGGGGGGAAACAAAACCAAAAACAGGACTTATGTAAACCTCTACAGATTAGCTGATCTCAAAAATAAAGAAAAGGGATGCTGTTGATATGCAGCAGTGGAGAAAATCTGCCTTTAATCATGGGCAGGCATCTGAGCTTTTATAGTCAGCATTTCTTCACCGTGCCCCCGTGCTGGAGTCACAGAAGAGATCCCCAGAAGCATCAAGAAATTCAAATCTACACATTTTCGAAATAAAAATCTGCAGATCCTAAGTGAATACAAGGATGTAATTCAGCCTAGGAATTCTGCAGCTGTTAATAAATCACTCAAGCTGCACTCTGGCAGCTTATGACATCAGCAGATCCCCTCAAGTGAATTACAGCCATTAATTTACACAGAGGAGGCCATCTATCATCTATTATTGACCATCTGCTACTAAGAATACGTACATTTTTGATAAATTAATAAGACTTTGGCGGGAAACATCTTTTATTTTCTTCCTGACTAGAGTCACTTGTGAAATCCACCTTTGGGTTTGTGACTGTCAGTCAAAACCAACTTGTGGCATCAGCCAGAGGTGGTCACACCTTGATGGCCTGGGCCCACCTGCAGCACCTCAGGTAAGGCTCAGTGGCTGGTGCTTAACATTCTGCTCCTGCACAGAGGGAAGGGACCAATCCTCTCACAGCTCCCACAGCAAGGTATTTACTCACCCAGCACACAAAGGAAACAAATTCTCAGTGTGACCATGCCAACAGAAGAGTGTTGTTTGCAATGTGAAACCTGTTACCTCTTTGCACATCATTTCCTCCCAGTAGTGAAAGTGATGGCTACAGAGCAACTCCTTGCCCTGCACAGAATATAGAAAAACCACCAGAAATGAAAGATCAGGCTCATTAAATCTGATTATATCCTTTGGCTCCTTCCTTGTAACACTCTCTGCTTCTGCACACTTCACCTCTACTTGGTGATACTGTTGGGCTCCTAAGACTGTCAGAACTCATGGTAAGGATTTGGGCACAGTGTTTCCAGTTTAGAATTCCAACACAAGTTTTACATTAGACATAGCACAAGTCATAGTGTGCTTTAAAACTTTTATGGCATGAGGGTGCCTCAGAGCCTGGCAGGCGTGCTAAAGAGCCAGAACATACATGACAACTCAGCTCTGACACTGGCACAGGAACACTCCCAGATGTCTGTGTCACAGCTGCTGATGCTGGGGCTCTGTAAAAGCACTGCACAATAAAAGTCAGAAATAAAACCCCAACGCCTGCATGGCAGAGCAGAACTGTCAAGCAGGTGATGGACTTTTCAGTCGTGGTTGTATGTTGGCAGTTCTCTAAATCACCCACTGCCACAGCCCGTGAATCAGGTTTGCAAATAAAGCCAGAGTGGGCACACAGGCACAGAACACCATTTGCTCAGCTAGAGCTGTATCTTCTTCAGCTTAAGCTGGATTTGGCTTCATGTCAATAGCAAGCTTTTGTTGCAGGGGTGGTTTGGAAGAGGGAGGCTCAGGGCTGCATTCTGACCCTGCAGCCATGGGCAGAGGTCTGGCCCACACAAAGCCCCAGAGACCACAGTGCAGCAGCAGCTTCTACATGCAACTCAAGTCTAAAGTTCACCTTTTCCTTCTTAAAAGATATGGCTTGTACAAAACCACTCATCACGTTAATATTTTACTAACTACAAATTTCCAGTAAAGACTGGATGACCAAAAATGTTTATGATATTAGAGCTGTGCTGTCATAGCATATATGGGATGCTGAAAAGGTAAAAACTATTCCCAAAGTGGGAACACCTAGAAAATCTGCAAAAACTGGAGTTTTTATAACTAACAATTTAGGAAGACTATTTTGGGCATTTAAAAGTACTGATTCTTTCCAATGCACACTGAAACATATGTGGGTCTTGGTAGATGCTGAAAATCTCTTGGTCTAATAGTACCAGAAAAAAAAAATCTCAGAAGTCACAAAATCAGCACTGAGCTCTTTAGTAACATGTGACTGAAATTTTTACACCTTTAAGGATTGATTCCATAATTCCTATCCTTTGATAACTAAGTAGAAACAACAGAGGTTTATTACCTGAGATTTTTTCATGTTCTAATGAGGGTCTAGGCTGATGTGGTAACATTAACTTAGAAAGCAAGACTAATGTTGAAACTAACCTAAACAGTTTCTAAACTGAAGTCTGAACATACTACACAAAATGTTATAAATTACCCAAATCATATTTAGTGGGAGATAGTTGCCAAGTATCTACTGGTTTCCAAAAAAATAAAAACAAAACACCCAAACAACACAAAACAACAACAAAAAAACCCCACAAAAACCCCCAAACAAACAAAACCCAACAACAACAAAAAAACAAAAGGCACATTTAACATAGTAAACTTATTCTTGAAGAATCCTGTCATAATTGGACCATGATTTGAACACCCAGCTTTCTTATTTTCAAAGACAGTATTTTGTTCTATTGAATCAAAGGCCTACAATGCAAAAACACTACAATGCAGAAGAAATAACAAACTGTAATTGAACTGGAAATAGTGATTATTTTTTTGTTAAACTTTTGTCATTGTTACCAGAAGAAATAAGTCTCAGATAAAATAATTCTGGGGGGGAAAAAAATTGCCCTTTCAGATGTAGCCAGAGCTTTGTCACCAGATCACCTGCTGGAAAGGATGTAAATAGGGGGGGGTTTGTGTGCTGCTTTCAACCAGGATTCACCAGCCATTGCCAGAGCTATGGAAAACTCTTGTTGCCATGAAGACTGAAGCCAGTGTCTTCCAATCTAGCAATGTCCAACCTTCCAAGAGGACTGTAGCCATTCCCATAAACCTGCAGAGCAAGCAGGTGCACTACAAAGCAATATACACACGTTGTTACTAATATTATCACAGTGCTACTGCTTGCAATGCTGTTGACAGCCCATTCTGGTTTGAATTAAATATTTTAGACGTTTAGAATTCACCTGTAAAAGTCTATGTTAACCCGGTTTAGCAACTGGGCAGGCAAAATCTCAGCTTCAGAGGTAATTTCTTGTTATCAAATTAGAGTAAAATCAATTTGCCTAGCAATTTGGCTTGTTGAGACACATGGCATTTCCAAATATCATCTCACTGGTATTATTAAAGCAAAATTAAACAAAGTCACATGCAAAATTATGTTCAATTGAAAACCTTTAGCATCCTAGTATGCATAGTGCTGAGAATTTGGTATTCTGGGTGAGTAGCTGTTGACAGGATAGGTGTTACATGGAAAAGCTTTCCTCTTCCACAGACGTTTCTGGTTAGAAACGAGTGCAAACAATATAAAAGCTTTGGGAAACTTATAAAAATAAAGCTCCTATTCGAGAATACTTTGTACTGCCCAGGCTTATTGTACAAGGAAATACAGAATACGCAGCATGAGACATCACGCACATCAGAGAATTCCTGAACTTCCAGCAGGAAAACGCTGGCCTCCGAGCTTTTGCAAGCCCTGCCACTGTGGTACCGCTCAACAGCTACTGCACTAACAAGCTCTTTTTGCCTACAAGCGCTGTAATCCTGCCCGTTCCTGCCCTCGGGCGCTATCGCAGCCGTCCCTCCCCGCCCCGCTATCGCGACAGGGCGCGACAGTGGCGCCGCCGCCTTTGTTCGGGCGCGGGGGGCAGGGCCGGGCCCCGCCACCGGGGGGCGCTCCCGCCGCCACCGCTCCGTGCGGGCCGCGGCCACCGCCCGCCGCCGCTGCCTTCGGCGCTGCCCCGCGGAGGGGAGGGGAGGGGAGGGGAGGGGAAGGGAAGGGAGGGAGGGAGGGAGGTGCCGTCCCAGCCCCTCCGGCCCACGGGGGCCATTTTTAAATGCCTCTGTCAGGCAGCGGGGCGGGGGGGAAGCAGGTGCCGGAAGAGCTGAGTTTGCGGTCCCACTCCCCTCTCACGCGGGGCAGGGCGAACTGTTGCCTTCCAGACCCCCCGGGGCCAGCACGGCGAGGGACTCGTGAGGCGCCACAAGAAACGCATCCCAGCTGCGTCCCGGTGCGCACCCCGCGGCGGGGAGTCCCCCGCGTTTAAAGGGCAGCACCGCGCGGAGGGATCCCGGAGTGGGACTTCTTCCCGCACACACGGCCGTGCGGAGCGGCCCGGGCCTCGTTCCCCTCCCTCGGCGGGATCCCTCCGCCGTGCCGGGCGGTCATGGGCCCCGCGGCCGCCGCCGTCCCCGCTCCGCGGGCGGACGCGCTGCCCCGACTGTCCCCGCGCCTCCCGCGGTGAAGCGGCGGCGGGAGGAGGCGGCGGCGGGGAGCGGCGCGGCTGGGGGCGGGCTGTGTTTCCCTGCGAGAGGTGTATCCTTCCGCGGCGGCGGGAGTGCGCGGCGGCGGGTGTCCGCGGTGTCCCTCCGCCGCCGGGAGCGCAGGGGCACTCGGCGTCTCCCCGGACGGGGCGAGGAGGTCGCGGGCTCCGCCGGGAGGAACAAGAAGAAACTTCGGGGCGCGGCGGCCAGCGCGGCGCTCGCCTGGCTCGGCAGGGCGGCGGAACGAGGGCTCCCCGCAGGGAAAGAGGAGAAGGACGAGGAAGCGGCGGCCGGTCCGCGCCGCCACCCCGCGGGGTCTCTGCGGGGGAGCCCGGGGGACTCTTTCTCGCGGGGCGCGGCGGAGGGATCTCCAGGCGGCTCTCCCCGCCGCCTCCCCCCTGCGCCGCTCGCCCCTCGGCGCCGCCATCTTGGATTTTAATCCGCCATTTTTTTTCCTCCCCCCACTTGGAATTATTTTTTATCACTATCGCCGCTTTTTTTTTTTCTCCCCTCTTCCTTAGTTTTTCTCCCCACTCCGCCCCTCCCTGGCTCGGTCTTCACTTTCCCCCCTTCAGCTTCCTCCCTTTCCCCTCCCACCCCCCCCCCTCCCGCACCCTTGCCTTTGATGATTCATTTTCCCCCGGTGGCAGCGGGGGCAGCGCCGGCGGCGGGGGACCCCAGCGCGGGGCGGTGAGTTTGGGTCTCTGGGGAGGGTGTGTGTGTGCTCTGTGGGGCAGGGGAGGCGCCGGGGCCGTGAGAGGGCTGCGCCCCTGAGCGCGGGGGGGCCGTGAGGAACCGCGCCCGGGGTCCGGCAGCGTGCGGGGCCGCCGCGGGCCGGGCGGGGGCGGCCGTCGGGGCGCTGACAGCGGCGGGCGCAGCGGGGACCCGCGGGCGGAGGGGCGGCCGCGGGCGGGGCCGGGCCCCGGGGCCGGGGGCGGTGGGGGCCGCGCGGGGCCGGGGCGCGCGGCGGCGCCGGCGCGCGGAGAACGCCAGGGGGCAGCAGCGGGCGCGGGGGCGGCGCCGCCCGGGCCGGAGCCGGTCCCGCTCCCCTTTCCGCCGGGCCGGCCCTGCGCTCCGGGCCGGGAGTGTCTGCCCGTTCCAGTAGCTCTGCCTCTCGGTTGATGGCTTTAGTGACCCTCTCGATCTTGCCGCTGTTTGATGGAACGGCCAGACTAGTTGCCTTGGGGGTTTTATGGTATGTTTTTTTTTGGTGGGGGTTGTTTTTTGTGGATTTTTATCGGATGATACGTGCCATTAGGGAAGGAGTAAAAGGCACGTATTTGCCCAATATCTGTATCTGAAACTTTAAAGGGAAGTTACCTTTAAGACGTTATTCTCGGAATCGCGAAAACCGGTGAGTGAGAGGGAGAGTGCGTGGTGTTTTGTCAGGGTGTGTCCAGGCAGTGTGAGAACCTGAAGTGTAGAACTTTGTGGAGTTTTCTGGTGCGTTAAATTCAGTGCTGAGAAACATGTCTCAGGACAAGACGACAGTCTTAAGTTGTGCCGGGGGAGGTTTAGCTTGGACATCAAGAAGAATTTCTTCACAGAAGGGGTGATTAGACATTGGAATGGGCTGCTCAGCGAGGTGGCGGAGTCACCGTCCCTGGAGGTGTTTAAGGAAAGACTGGACGTGGCAATTAGTGCCATGGTCTAGTTGAAAGGGTGGTGTTCACTTACAGATTGGACTCGATGATCTCAGAGGTCTTTCCCGGCCTAATTGATTGTGTGATATGAGACGGCAATATGATCAGTGTTTAATAGTGTAACTATAAATACACACTGGCAGGTTTTTATCAACGAGGTTAAAATTGTAGGATAAGTTCTCATAGAGCCATGCCTTGTTTCCATAATCTGACCACTATAACTACGGATGCAGCTGCTTCAATTTTCATTAATACTGAACTGTTCAGTTCTTTGCTTTCTTCCTTGCAAGTAACAATATGGGAGGAAATCAAGACTTATTTGGTTGAAAAGTTGGATGTTATTGTTTCTTTGTCAGGCCGTTTTCTTATTAGGACCAGACAGACACAGACATCTCTGCTTTATGCTCACTGGAGCTCACAAACTGGAAATTCAGACTTATTTAAAGCACTTGCTTAATGTATTGCATTTAAATGAATGAGTGGGATGATGTATCCTTGTATACTCAGTAACAGGACGGATTAGACTCTTGAATGCTTTTTTTGCTCTGTTAGCACTGTCCTATTCCAGGACTACATTTCCCAGCATGCTGTTCCCTGCAAACGGCACATGCTTTCAGGCAACAGACTGTTGCCCAAGTCAGCATAGTAAGTGTCAGGTGCGATACTCTTGTGCCAAAACAGAGCTGTGGTTTGAGGATGCAGAGAAGTCTCAGCTGAAGTACTCCTGACCACTTCTCTGACCTTGTGTGCTCCCTCTGCCCCATAACATCCACTCTTGGTTCAAGCCTGCCAGGTTCAGATATGTCTGGTGACTCCCCCGATTCAGTGACTGAATCATTCAGGTCACTTGGCTCTGCATTTGTTTCACTGGCACAGAGGGGGGATGGCATGGAAGAGGGCACAAGCAGCTGGTGGAGCAGCAGTGCTCCTTTTGGAGTTACACTGGTTTGGAGCCTTCATTGAACTGTTTGACCCAGCCATGGTGGGGCTGCCCCGAACTGAGCCTGAACCTGTGTAAATCACATAGCTGCACACACACAGAGCTAATTTGGGTCATGGAGAAGTCCACGGAGCGCTGGCATTGGTGGAAGTGTTTGTGTGAATTGGCAAGTGGGAGGAAGGAGGTTCTCCCTCTCCTGGAAGCAGCTGAGCTTTTCTGTTGTCTCTGTGAGTGCTGAACGCTGGAGTCGTTGCAGTGACTTGAGGGAATCACGCAGGCTTTGGGGAGCTGTGCTCAGCCCCACCCTGAGAGAGCACCCCGTGGAGGACATGGCAGAGCAGAGGAGGAGGGGCAGGAGCTGCTCAAGTGTCATTTGCTCTTTGTCACTCATTTTGTGCTGGTACTGGATGGCTGCTGTGCCTGTGCTGTGCTTGGATTAGTATCCAAATTGACACACAAAAATCGTGTGGCTGCACAAGAAAAAAAGGGGAATGAATGTACAGGCCAAGCTATTGGTGGGAGACTGGAGCCTGGGTTTGGGTCAGTTTTGGATCCAGGTGTGCTCTCCCAAACCTGCATCCTGGGGCTGCAGTTCTGCAACAGCCTGGACTGACCTGAGTCAGTTTTGACACAGTCTTACAGACTCCCTGTGCCATTATTAATACGTGTCCAGTTCTGCACTGATCTTATTCTCCGCACTAATGAGCTGAAGAGAGCCACTCAAAAACATTTTCTGAACCTTCAGATTCAGTACTCTCAGGTCTTCTCAACAAGACTTGAGACTGTTCTGAATAGCTCCTTAAAGCTGTGCAAGTTTTCCTTCAGCTTTGATTTTGATCAGTCATTTTTATTCTGATGATCCCATAGGAAAACTAGTTGCACAGTTTTGCTCTGCTTTCCAAATTCCAAGGTCTGTTTACTATTTGTAGGGTTACCAGTATTGAAACCTTTGTCTTTTCTCTTGATACCTCTGATTTGTCCAGAAGAGCTGAGGCTGGGTTGTTTGGTTTTGGTTTTGGTTTTTTGGTTTTGTTTTTTGTGTGTGTGTTTCTTATATTTGCTTTAGGTCACTGTCTTGTTGAGGAAAACTCTCTTGCAGCTATTGTTAATTAAAAAAAAAAAGACAAGCAAGCCAAACTGTGGGTGTTTGAGTGCTTAAAAATAATTTTTTTTAAAATCCATAAGCTGTATTTTAAAGAAGGTCTGTTGTCTGTCTGTACTAATTGTGTTTGTGCTTCAGTTTTCATTTTTAAGGGTACTGTTGCAATGAAATGCCAGATACCTCAGTGAGAGGTACCAAATGCAATTGAGCTATATTTTGGCATTTGAGGAAATGTGCCTGTCAAACTAGCATAATACAATTGCTAAAGGCAGTGTGATTTAAAGAGTAGTGGTATTATTAATAAAGGGTTAAAGCAGATTGTGGTCATTTATATTGAAATGCCAAAGGTCCCTTGGAAGCTCTAATTGTGCTGGTAAACTTCATGGTCATAGTAAACCTGAAGTTCTAAGTGGTCCAGGTGCAGTGTTAGGTTTTGATGGCAGGGCTCTGTAGCAACAGTATGTGGTGGTGTAAGTATATTTGAGTGTTTTCTTGAATGGGAAAATAGTGTTCATCTCCCTTTTCTCCCTCAGTTCCTAAAGGATTTGTCAGTATGAATCTGATGTAGAAAGCAGTGAGGACAAATCACGTCAGAAGATATCAGTACCACACGGTGGTGGTTAGTGGTGCATCTCTTCCTTCCTTTCAGGTTTTCTGTTGGCATTAGCAGCTGAGATATTCATGGGGAAAGGAATCCTCGCTGTTGTTTCTGGCTTTTGGTATCATGTCTGGAAAGGTGGTTTTGGGTACTGGGAGAGGGAATCACAGAGTCACAGAATGGGTCAGCCTGGAAGGGACCTCAGTGGGTCCTCTGGCCCAACTCCCTGCTCAGGCTGGGCCATCCCAGAGCGCATGGCACAGAGCTGTGTCCAAATGGATCCTGGATACCTCCAGTGAGGGAGACTCCACACCCTCTCTGGGCAGCCTGTTCCACTGCTTGTTCACCTGCACAGTAAAGATGTTCCTCCTTGTATTCAGGTGGAACTTCTGTGCATCTCTTTCTGCCCACTGCCTCTTGTCTCATTGAATAGTGGCTGAAGAAGCACACTTGCAGTCTTCAAGTTTGGCATTTGGCTGATACTAGAAAATAGAGGCAGCAGTAGATTGAGACAGAGGTTTTCTTGCTCATTAGGCTGATGAGCCCAAACTAATAATGATTTTTTTAACCAGAATTTTGCCATGCATCACTAAATGGCCTGATTTTGTTTGAGGAGGACTTATGTTGCTGTCTATATCAATCTCTTTTGGAGCAGAACAAAGTGTTTTTCCTAATGTTTAGTACAGTTTGAGTATCATTCTGTGGCCACGTTGCTGCTTACCTTTGCAGTGGTCCCTTCCTTGTCTTTGCTGTTCCTGGTTAAGCAGAAGTGAGTGAGCACAGGCAGTACTCACCCTGCAGAGGGCCCTTGTGAGAGGTGCAGAGAACTCTCTCCATGCAGGGAACACCTTTCCTTCACCCACTGTGGCTGCTGCCCCTGGGGACTGTCAGAAAGTACCACAGTAAGCATTTCCCCCACGCTGCTGGATGCAATGCAGCATTCACCCACACTGACTTCACGGGTGTTTCATTCCCCTGTCCTGCTTTTGGGCTGGAACCAGCACAGTGTGGAGTTCAGTCCTAGTGCACAAAGACACCGAGACTGAGTTTCGTGCAGCTCTTTAATGTAGTTTCTGTTCTAACGCTTTTCATTACCAATGTTACAAAAGCATGGCAGAATGGGGGTTAATTAGAGTATATAGACCTGTAAAATTAATAGTTTGAGATGTAAGAAAAGAGAAGTTTGAGAGTTGACATCAGAGTCAGTCAGTGGCAGAGCTTCACAGAGTTGCTCTTCTGACAGGTGGGATGCTTAACAAGGAAGTTTAAGGGTGTTGTTTGGTTGTTTTTGAAGTGTTGTTGGGTTGGTTTTTTTTTCAGATGTATGTTATGATAAACTTACACGTGTATGTTATCAGGAAGCTCTGTGAAATAAAAAAAGCCTGTCCAAGGGTGTTTTGGTGGTACTTTGTAAAAGAGCTAGGTCTACCTATAGTTGAATGAATAGAATTAATCTTGAGGTTAAAGAAAATCCCTTCTATTACTGGGAGCAAGAAAATTCTTTGTCCACTGAAACTATTTCAGTTCTTTTTCTTGATGTTGATGCAGTAACTGAGCCAGTTTTTGCTCAGTGTGATTCTGTTACACTTTGTTGATAGTCTTTACTGCCCTTCTTTATCAATTTGTAAAAGGTTCTAAAACCTGTCCATTTCTGGGTGATATGTTCTTGTAAGATGCTTGAGCCAATGTGTCTGTTAATATACAACAGAGTCTTTACTGTGTTTCCTTAATTGCCTCAATCTTCTGCATCTTTGTAAATAACTTAATTACAAATCATCTGGCCATAAACATTTCTTTAGGTAGCTGGATCACATAAGTGGCTAACAGAAATCTAGTCATTTACTGCTCTTACCTGATAAAAAGCAGAATTTCTACAAAACACAGTATTTCTAACATCTCTTAGTTTGTTGTTCCGTTTCTTCCATCAGATTGAAATGTGTGTTGCAATGGCCTGTTACCAGCTGTGAGCAGAGCAGTGCTTTTTTATATAATTGCAGTAAAGTGAAAAGGCACAATTTATTTCTTTGTGAGGAAGCAGTAGGGAGAAGGGTGAATTAAAATCAAGAGAATCAATTACTAATGTGTAAGTGCAATTGTAAAATAATTTTGTAAATCGGATCTTTTCCTGCAAGTTATACACAGTGAGACACAACTGTGTACAAAAACATTATTAGCTTTCTTATAATTATTTATGTAAAAGACATTGAGACTACAGGCAAAAACTAGCATGTGCTGTGCTAGATATTTATGTACTGTAAAATTGCAACTCTGCTTGTGACCCCACTTAGTACTGGCACGTTGAACCGGGTGTGTTGTTACTGGTTTGTTTTGTAAAATGGAATAGTAAGAATAGTAGCCTGGCTTCTCTAGGTCATCATTGAGGGTTTCTTGAGCTCTGATTTTTGAATAAAGATGTAACATCTTTCCCCTAACCCCATTCCAAAAATATTTATTTTGTGGTTGGGTTTTTTCCTTTGTTCTTCTAAACTGTGCTCATCTTTAGTTCTTGGAGGATGCATGTGAAATGGTCTTTGCAGTAGAGTTCCCAGTAGGTTATGAGTTTTATGAATTAGGAGATAGAATCTTTATTGGATGTGTATTTGAAAATCCTCTGGGTCTGGAGTCACATAGCTGTGGCATGTAAACCCACGTGTACGTATGCTTGTACAGGTATATCTGTGGGGATAGTCCATTGCTAATGGCAGCTTAAAAATGAGCTGCCATCAGCAATTGATCAGCTCCAGCATTCTGTCCTTGCTGCCAGATGCCATTGTAAGCTGTAGGACGGTCCTTCACCTGTTCACAGTTCTGTGTACTGATGCTAATGAATGGCTTTTCTTCTTCCTGATGCAAATGCAGATTGCCATCTTTTGTCCCACCTTTCCCCACTTTCTCTTTGGGGGGTGAGGGTGTGTTTCAGTTTTCTTTTACTACTACTATTATTATTGTTGGGGTATTATTACTATTTTTTTAACTCTGTGTCTTGAAAACAGTTTCCCAGTAAGTTCTAATCATGTTTGTTTTACTTCCAGTAGGAATTGGAACTGAATTTATTCATCCACTTCTCCACGCCTTTTGAAAAGTGACTAAATGCAACTGAGTCAGATTGTCTGTGGGTATGAAGTGGCTGGGAGAATCCAAGAACATGGTAGTGAATGGCCGGAGAAGTGGAAGCAAGTCGTCTAATGACCACGCACAGACCAAATTGCAGCATGCAGGAAAGGAGAATCCAAAGACGGGCAAAAATGGAGTTGAGAGAAGATCAAGCAGATGTATGTACATGTTTCTGCTGCTTAGTGCTATGATTCCCTTCCTAGCGTGCCAGCCAGGCTTCTGTCTTACCTAACTCATGAGGGAGGTCTGCAGTCAGCGTGGAGCTAACATAAAAATATTAGTTATTATGTGTTTTCTGGATATGTGAACTCCCTTCAGGAATATAGATTTCTTCAGATCACTTTAAAAGTCAAGTAAGAATAACTGGGTGTAAATTACTTTTGAACTGTTGTAATTATAAAATGCATGATTGGCACCAAGTGACAACTAGTATGATTTGAAGTGGATAACATCTTTTGAAGTCCTTGCCCAGCTTTCAGTGAATACACTTGTAGAAGTAAGCCCCATTTTTTAATCAAGTCACATCATTAGCCATTCTGCAGCAATTCTCTTTAAAACCTTATAAAAGGTTTTAAGGAATATGGATTCTTATTTTGCTATTGGTCTGGGATGGAGGATTAAATGCAAATTAGTCCTTTATTCAGATGTCCTTTACAGTCCTTTATTCTGCTTCTCCAAGTACTTTGTTGTCTTCCTCAACTGTTCTGTATTTTTTGCCTCGAGCCTGTGTGTCTGTCTGTCCCCAAATGCAGCTGGGCTCTATAACAACCCTTAAGTGATATCTAATTTGTGCTCTCTTATTTGCAGGTAGCGGTGCTTCAGGATTTGAGGGACAAAGTCGTTATGTGCCTTCCTCTGGAATGTCTGCCAAGGAACTCTGTGAAAATGATGACTTAGCAACTAGTTTGGTTCTTGATCCCTATTTAGGTTTTCAGACACACAAAATGAATACTAGGTAACTTGTCTTTATTTTTCTAGAAAAGAATTCATCCTCTTAGTTGATGTAAATCAGCAAAACCGTGGAATTTTGTGCATGTTTTAAGAAAGTGAAAGAACGCGAATTTGTGAGTAGCTTCTGCCTTTAAAATGGTGTTGCATGTGGGTCTGGAACTCAGCACTACAAATGCAGCCTCTCACAGTGCTCCATCATAGGGCTTTCCATTAGTCTCGTGTATTTGTGCTGTAGAACTGGTTGGTAATAGGCACCGTTTTCTAGCTTAAACAGTAAACTAATTGTAAGTTTGAAACCAGTCATTTGAAAGTGTTCAAAGGCAGAAGCCAGTGGTTGGTAACTTTTCTGTTTATTCCATGTGCTGGATGCTTTATTTTTCCTTCCTTACTCTTAAACAACGGAAGAAAGATGTAGCTCCTGAGCCAGTTCAGTGTTGGTGCTACTGGATCTGAAGTTCTGGCAGACCCCTGCTGAAGGGATGGCTCCTCAGATGTGTCTGTATGGATGAGATCAATGAGTGTGCCAGCTGGAAACTTGCTTACCAGAGTTGCCCCTACTTTTGCACTGTTACGCATCCGTGTGAATGCTTTGATTGTGCATTCTGTGTGGTCTCAGGGTTTAGCAGTTTGTGCTTCTCCCTCTGTTACAGATGTATCACTGATGATAACTGTCTTCTATAGATCTCTCTTAAGCTTGTCTGAATGTAAGATCTGTATTGATAGCACAATGGAGAAACTGTAAGTTTCTAAGGACTTGTATTACAATAATACCTAGTGCAATAATAAGAGCTGGAGTTTCCTGGCAGCGCATCACGGGAAACAGACTCTCAGCCCTTCAAACTGTTGCTGTGACTATTTTTAAAGGACAGTTCACCTGTGCAGCACAGTCACATGCATATAGTATCAGTTAAGCAAATTGCATGTATGCAATGAACTGATCGATTCAAAAATGACTGCTGGATTTATTTCTGTTGCCATATAACATAAATAGTTGTTGGTATAGCCTGAAAGCATCAGCTGCACATGAAATTGAAGCAGTGTGGTCCTAATAACTGTAAAGACTTACCCCAAAGAGATCTTTCCTTTTTGCTGGAGAGTGCAACATCCACCTTTAAGAAGAATATTGGAGTTTTTTCTCTTCCCTCCCTGCTGTTGGTTACAGTAGTACAGTCCAGGTAGATATTCTTACAGTTCCGCTTGAAGTGTCTTTGTATTTTCATCAGTTAATCAAGCTAAGAATATATGCTGAAAGGATTTTTTTTTGTTCTGTTGCATGAATGATAGTCTGCAGGTTTTGCACAGGTTGTTAGTTCTTAGGCTTTTTGCTGTGGAAATCACGTAGTCATTGTTTAATAGTTGGAGAAGCTACTTACATGAATGTTGTTTTATGTTGATAGGTTATCTACTAAAATACTTATTTAATTACTATTTTGAACCAAAAAGCTACACAAAGGCCATCACGTATTTCTTCCTTTCTCAGATTTGTGAAACAGTCTTCAGGGACAGTAGTTAATAATAATCTTGGAGCACTATGGGAAGTACTTAGGTGAGGCTTCCAATTCCTACCAGATGCACGCCTTCTGCCTCTATCATACTGTCCTATTGAGAAAGTTTCTGATGTTGTAGTAATTGAAGTCCAGGCATCAGCATAGTTCTTGTTTATCTTTTTGGTGCAGTGATGACACATGCTTGTTACTGTGGCTGTGATGCTTAGATTATCTTTTTCCATCTAGTAAACTGTGGTCTTTCTAGTGCTCCTTACTGTTGTTTTAATGGCTTTGAGGGAAGGTGAGGGGAAAGCAGGTGTGAAAAAACTACTGCTTCCAAAATGCTATGTGCTAGTACCCAAATATTATGATGAAGTAGAATTGAAGATTTGCAGCTTATGTTTGGGCATCTTCTGCTTGAGTGCCATGGAGTCATATTAGTTACATAGTTTGTGTGTGGAGGTGTGCTTAAAATACAACAGCCAGTTATGGTGACAAGCAAAGATTTCCTGTTCCCTTGTTCTGATTTGTTTGAAGATGCCCTGTGAAAGTGTCTGTGCCACTGTTCTGCTGTGCTGTGTTGGAAACATGTAAGAGGTTTGTATTTTTGCAGCCCATTGCAGGTTGATGATCACTTACTGAAGTTCTTCCCCTTACCTTGGAAGCCAGGTCTGTACTTTTATATGCATGAGTGTCTTCTCTGTAAGCACTTTTTCCCAGAGAAAGCAGGATGTTTTCAGAGTTTCCAACCCTTTTTACAGTTGCAGTTGTCATTCTTTCATCAATTTTGTAGCTCTTATCTCAACAGAATAGCAGCTTAGCAGTTAATAAAAGAAACTCCATGTCTTAGAAAGTATGTTCTTGTCAAGTATCACTGCTCTAAAAGGTTTTGTTGTTTTCAAATCCTGTTATATCAGCCTTTGTTAGTTTGTTCTGGTAAAAAACAAAACTCATTTTGCAAGCTACACTTCCTGGGTTGAAAGTTTACAAACACTAAAGATTAAAACTGACACTTGTAAAATGCCAAGTGAGTTCTTGCCTGTTTTATCATTTCTTATTTTTGGGTGCTTTTCCCGAGGCTGAGCACTGAATCTTGAAGTCACATGCCTTAGTGGCTAATCTGCTCTTTATCCTATCTCACATACCAAGGTGTTACTGTTCAAACCTGAAGCCAGACTCTCAATCATGTGCTCCTGTTACCAGTCAGTGTTGTTTCCTGGTTCCCTAAAGCGCCAGCATCATGCTAGGGGATACTGAGAGCACTTCCAGTGCGTCTCCAGATCTGCAAATGGTTTAGGAAGTCGGATATGTTGTGCTCTGTTTGCTGCCCTTAGTGAAGTTACAAGCAGGTGTGTGATGTGGGTGGTTTTGTCTGATTACATGGGACTAAAGGACCAAGCCTTCAGAATTTCTGTTTTCCATTGGAAACATTAAGTGCTTGGGGATGATGTACTGGAAGCTGCTTCTTTCGACACTGCCTCAGGAGCAGTCACTGACTTAGGTGACCAAACTTGACAGGGTACATCACTTTTCATCCCTTAGAGTCACCACCAGGCAGTAGAGACAAAAAGCACAAAGCAGGAGCCTGTGCTAAATCTCCCCTGCGTTCTTCAGCTCATTTCAGTATAATAATTGAAGAGTTCAGTGTTCATCTTGAGTAAGGTCTGGAGGCTGAAAAAGTGATGTGGGTTCTGCTAAATAAGGTTATTTGGCCTTACAGTTCAGCTTCAATGTTGTAGTGCTGTGGAGATAGTGGATTCAAGGTACACAACTCTTATGTAGTGGTAACCTGGTTCAAAGTGAAGCTTTTACATTCTTCAGACCACAGTGTCTGTGTACTTTACAAAATTGTTTTTGACTTTTGCATAAAATCTGATGTTGCCATTTTTTCTAATTATTTTCACTGATAGCTTAATTCAGTAAAGTCCTTTACCTTGCTCCTGATTGTCTTCCTTCATTGTATATAAATCACACAGTGATTGCATTGGAACCAACTGTTTTGCTGTTCCCGAATGTTTATAATTTAAAAAAAAAAAAATCAAAGCCAAAGAAACACACTAAACAACCATGGCCTGCCTCTCAAACCAACACCCACCACCTTACTTTTACAGTTTTTTACTTCTAGCTTCAACAAAAAGTGTTACATCTTCAAAACGTGGAATGGCTTGCATCCAGTGGTCATGTTAACTGCTAAATTAAATTTACCATGTGGAGTGGCAGAACAGGATTAGAGGACAGCGCTGGGTTGTTGGTTTGGGGGGTTTCTTGTCTTCCCCATATTTATTTTTTAAAAGTACTTCTTTGCTAAATTGTGAGAATTTTATTTCTGTTCTCAGCTGTATTGGAGTTTTGACCACACTGGTGTGTGTTTAGTGTCAGTTCAAGAAATTTAGTAATGTGGATTACTTTTTTCATTAAAAGTGCTGTTTTAAAATTTGGCCTTTAAAGAACATCAGTTTTTTTCTGTATGAAAACACTGGCAATAAATGCTGAACAAGTTGATCATAACTTGTATAACCAGCTTTGAGGAAAAAATGCTCACACTACAGGCTTGGGCAGGGAGGAAGCCAAAATCTATGTTAAGTAAGTTTATGCTTATTTTAAATAGATGATTTTCAATTCTTGTTCTGCTATCTTGAATGCTTAACAGGCTTGCAGTTTCAGCTTTTGTGCTCAATCTCTGGGGCTAGGTGGACATAAGCTTGCTGTTCTCCAGAGTTGCTTACATAGAAATACCATCCAGACAAGGTGCCAGTTGTTCAAAGGCTAATGGGTTGATACGGTTTTGATAAATTCACTCTTCTTGATGTTCCCTAGTCAGAAGTTAAGAAAGAGGGTTTGGAAGTAAAACTCTTTATCATGCACTGATAAGCTGTTTGGAGTTCCATACTGGATCTCTTGCAGGATCAATTTATCCTTTTTGTTCAAACTCACTGCTCTCAGTGACTGAGACTTGGCGAGGTGTTGTGCTTCTGAACTTACCAGAAACTCTCCTTTAACTTCCTTTATAGGCAAGCATCTCACTGACCTTTGGCTTTATACCTTGGAGTTCCAAGAGTCTTTAAGTACTCCTGAGGTAAGAGAAACTTGAGAGAGAAAGAGCTTTGCTTCCCCAAGCCATTTTCCTACGTCTTCCTTTTTGAGACCATGTCAGTTCGCCCTTAATTGGGACGAGATCTTCTTCTATCTGATTTTGAAACTGCAGTGGCCACAGCTTTATCAGATCTTATTGACTAGGAAAAAAAAAGTATTTTCTAGAGAAGTGTGAGTAGTTTCTGTTCTGCAAGTTGTCAGGAAGAAGGGCTGATACTATTTCTTTAAAGACCGTGTCGTAGCTGAGGTTTTCATTCCTTGCTCACTTCTAACACCTGACTGTCTTGCAGCAGGCCTCATGTCCTGTGAGACCTGACCTGTGAAGCTGCTCGTAGGGTGGCTCAAGGAGTCTGTGTCAGTGAGCAGATTCAAACAGCAATGTGTCTTGTTCAGTTTCCATGATGGAATTTAATAAGGGTACTGTTCAGAGGAGGAAACCAAGAGTCTGGATAAACAATTCTGATTTTAATTGCCTTTTTTTTTTCCAGAGACTGGGTTGGCTAGTTTGTTCTGTTGGTTTCCTTGTGCTCTTTCTATCTCTCTTCTTTCAACTAGTCACTTGTTTTACTGATACTTAAAAGTCAGTTTCTTTGGCTCATTTTATATGTATACATTTAGCTGTGGGGCCTTTTTAGGCTCTTTTCATGGTGGAGTTCAGAAACAGTGTATAGATTCTTCCAGCAGATGTATAGGTTTTTGGGGTTTTTTTTTAATGTCATGAGTAAATGTGGAAGCCCTGTAACACCAAAGGGTAGTATACAAGGTTGCTTCTCAAAATCAATTGGCATTTTGGCTGCAAAAAGCTAATGAATAAACTAATTAATTATACTCCTGGGAGAAATGAAGTATCTATCAGCAGACCCAAATTCTTAAGGAGAATTGGACTTCTGGGGTTTCTCAGCTTCTTCAGCGTCTCAAATGAGAAGGTACCTTTTAAAGTATATATAGAGATACACCTGTGAAAGACTAAAGCTTTCATGGGGATTGTAGTATTCTGAATTTGCTTATAAACTTCCTGTGCTCTCAGTGCAACTTACATGTGCTGTTGAACTGTGAAGAGCCCTCCAGCTCAGGCTCAGAGTGCACAGTGTCATTCTGTTTCATATGTTTGGGAACCCTTGGAGTGAAATGTTAAACATAATATTGGTTTCCAGCATCTTTCCCTGAACTTGTGGGTACTTCTTGCTTGTTTGGATTCCTGTTTATCTTTTCTCATTATCTCTGTCTTGTCACTGTGTAAGAACAACTTTTTGACAGAGGTGCTGCAGAGTCCTTGGTATTAATCTTTGAGCCCCTGGGTGCAGAGAGTGATGTTCTTTGAAAAACCCAGTTCCTGTTTGAAATGCCTGCCATGCCGTCCAGCATTCATCTGACCATGTCATTGTCTTGGAGCTTCTACCATCTCTTCATCCCTTTCTTGGTCCCAGCCATCTTTTTGGCCTTTGAAGGTCTTGGGCATACACTGACTATTGTACCTCGCAGGAATGGCATTACAAAAGTTTCTGCTAATGGCTTAAATTAATTCCACCAGCAGTATGGTGCATGAGACAAGGATCCATAGGGACACCTGCTGAATGTGACCCTTGGAGGTGTGCCAGTGACCTTCAGGGGCTGGGACCAGGTCCCAAGCTACCTGAGGTAGCTGGGCAGGTAGACATCGAGTCAACCTCTGAGAATGTGTTGTGAAACACCTAAAATATGAGCTCTTGGGGCTGTAAGGTTTGCTTTGAATTGCTAGAAAATAGAGGGTGTTGATTCTTTAGGTCTTGAGACACTGTTAAGCTTAGCATCTGCTCTCCTTTTTTTATCTGTATTTCTTTCCCACACTGGTGGTTCAGTTGGGATCCTGCTTTCTTAGCTAGCCTGGAGCAGGCTTCTTGGTGATGAATAAGTATGATGATGTCTATCAGCACATACATTGCTGTCTCAGGTGCTAATGCAATTTTGAATGTCATGGCTTTTCCACCCATCTTTGCTCCTGCAGGTCACTTAGCTAAAAAATTGTGTATTTCAACATGTGAAATACAGTGTAACAGAGAGGGCAGTTATTCATGTAGCCCAGCAAGAACAGACATAGCTGAAGACCAATTCTAACTGGAAATCCTGTAGGTTTTTCTCTTGTGTAATGTTTGCAGATAGAGGTGTAAGCAACATATTACTGTTACATGTTTGTGCAGATTGGTGAGCTCTCTACTTCTTCTAGTGTAAGTGCAGTTGGCTCCTTGCTGGGAAAGTTGTTTCTGGTTGAAATTGAAAGTGAGTGTGGGTCCTGTTCTGAAGCTAGTCAGTTCAGTTCACACTCCGTGATTTTAAATTCTACTCATGCATGAGGAAGCTCTGTGAGTTATGACTATCAAATCTGGGCAAAGTCTTTCCAGTTTTGGGAGAGCAGAGATACTTTTATGTGTGACTGGCAAGTTGGGGAAGACTTTGATGTGCTGCAGAACAAAAATAATGATTGTGGCATCTCTAGTTTTAGGGGAGTTTTCTTGCATGATAAGGTCTCATCAGCTTGTTAGGTAGTTAGCTTTTTGGGATGACAGTACAAGTATAATCTTTATTAAAGAGCTTGATTTGAAACTTCATGGCATGGTATGTGCTACAGTTGTAAGCAGGCATCTGTTTCTTAACTGATTCCTGCTGCCTTGTTCAATGTCATATCCCAGCCAGAAGTGAACTGAACCTGATGTCTGCTCCTTACTCACCATGTCCTCTGAAAGCCCACAGGTCTATGCTGATAAATTTTGCTGGATTCAAAAAGGTCTAAAATGATGCTTAGTTATTATGTCACAAGGAAGTGTTTCAGATGGAGATTTGAGAGATTTATAAAAGCAGTAGCATGGAACGCTGAAAACGTGCTGAAAGTGATTCTGGGCTTAGGAGATCTGTCTTCATTGTATCAGGTGCATAAATACAGTCTTCCTTCTAAGGAAGGAAACTGAATCCTCATGGTTGTTACTTAGTTCTGATTAGACCCTTAGTATTTTAGTGAAACAAAATCAGGAGGTAACACTTTTTTGTTTCCTTTATACAAGTTGCATGGAAGAGGCAAATCTTCTGTAGTCATACTAAAATAAGTTACTTGTAACATTCAGCGTTCTAAGGTGACAGTAAGCCAGTTCATATGGCAGTTTAAAAAGCAGGGTATCAGTGAGTAAGTTGATTGAGGTTTCCTTCCATCAACTTCAAGAATTCTTTTCCCCCTTGTTTACTTTTGTAATGAAATACAGATTTCATTTGGTAAGTAAGAGGAAATAAAATCAGCATAGTAATGCACTTCCAGCAAAAAGTAACAGGACTTACTCTTACATGTTTGCTCAAAACTCTTAGTTTGTTTAGCACTTCTGTCATATGCTCTGTAAGCAGAACATTCCAGTTGTAAAAAGAGCTGCAGAAAACTGTTTCTCATGATCCTGGTAAATTTTTATCTTTGTAAAGAGTCCCCTGGGGTGTGGCATGTATTTAAGAATACCCACACCCCACCTCTGCCCTAAAGCACAGCATATAAGGGTATGTGCTCAGTCAAAGGCAATTTATAGGGATTTGGCAAAATATCTAAGTGCTACTTTCTCTTGGTGGTTTTGCAGCTCAAAAATGGAGCTTCCACTTCTGGCAGTCATGCAGGTTTTTTTCTGTTACTTTTTCTCACTGAAGATACGAAGGGTAGCTTTTCTTAAATCTCAAGCTTTGGGAAGAAGGCAGAATTCTCTGCCAACGTACAGGTGGTAGTTTTCATATTTACATGCCCAAGATTTCCTGTTTGGGGGGAAAAATTTATGATTGCACTAACTTTTGGAACCTTAATCTTCCACAGATGTAGCATCTGCCATGTGTTAGTATTTGTAGACACTTCTTGTGTTGCCATTAAGAGCTGTATTTTGTATGAATGCACATGTTAAGTTTGCAATCCACATAAACCCATGTAGTGAATTCATCAGTATAAAAAGGCTTTGGGTTTGGCAGTGGTTGGTCAGTGTCTTTATGCAGGGAGTTAAATATTTATATGGATAGCAAAAGAGCTGTGTGCTGTAACTGAGAAAGAATTGAGAATGACTGATGGTGGACTGGAATAGTTTTACTTTTTAATTTCAGATTTCGACCTATTAAAGGAAGGCAAGAAGAACTCAAAGAGGTGATTGAACGTTTTAAGAAAGATGAGCACTTAGAAAAAGCCTTCAAGTCCTTGACGTCAGGTGACTGGGCCCGGCACTATTTTCTTAACAAGAACAAAATGCAGGAAAGGTTATTCAAGGAACATGTAGGTGTATTTGTAATTAATGTGCTTTTTCAGATGGTTGAAAGGCAAAGAAAAAGTAAAATTTTCTTAAGTATACTATTAGCAATAGTAAAGCAATCAAGTGCTCTGTTATATGTTGTTTTACTGTTTTTTAAGAGAAAATTCCTTTGATTTTTAAAGCCTAACTAGACACACCCTTCTTTTTCTCTCCCTTGTTAACTTGCATTGCTTCATTAATAGAGTATAGAAAGGAAGGGTTTTTTTCCCCCCTTCATCATTTGTTTGTATTGTGGTTTGTTAGGGGTTTTTGTTTTTTGGGGGGGTTTTGGGGTTTGTTTTAGGGTTTTCTTACTTACAACTGGGTGATGATCAAATTGGGTGACAAAGGAAGATAAAGGAAAAGGGAATAGCCTTGTTACCTCAAAATACCCCATTTGTTACAGGTGTAGGGGCTATACCCATAAGGGTTGTTCTTCCTCTGCTTCTCACACCCCAAATCCATTTTGTATGTAGCATAACAGTTTTTGATTCTCAAAGTTGAAAGGAAAAAAAATCATAGTACTGTTTACTTAACAAAAAAAGCTGCTTCTTCAAGAATGAGTACGTTGTTTCAAGGTACAATCAAAAAGAATGAGGCCTCCTTTAAAATGCACCAAATCTAGTAATGCAAGAAAGATTTGGCAGAAAAAGTTCTGCTTTGTTAGAGTAGTTTTTAGAGTAACACAGTCACATCTCAACTTTAAAAAAAATTCAACAGTCCCTGAATTCAGCATCTAGGTTTGTTGTGGAAGTAATATCATTTTTCAGAACTTGAAACAATAAAATGGATTTCTAGAGATTATTAGGTCTCAGTCGTTCTTAAAGATATGAACAGATTTCTTGAATGCAGCTATTCAGTGATTTTAAGAAAAAAATTATTGATTTTCATTAGTTGGACCAATTTTGGTCCAGGTATCTTTAATTTTCTTAAACTTTTTGGATAATCTCAATACCTGTGTGAGGATTACTGCAAGTCACTGTGAAGAAATAAGACCAACATAATATGTATGGCTTAAATGTATAGAAACATTATAAAACCTAGAAATGCATTTCAGCAGACAGCATCCTGCTCCAGTATCCATTTTGTGTGTGTTTTTGTACAGTTCACTTTCATTATTTATATAAGAAGTTCCACACTGCTTTCATTTTACGGGTAACAGACAAGTACTGGGTTTTTCATTGCAGGTGTTTATTTATTTACGAATGTTTGCAACTGACAGTGGGTTTGAGATACTGCCTTGTAATCGGTATTCTTCTGAGCAAAATGGAGCCAAAATCGTTGCAACAAAAGAATGGTAAGAGATACAGTTTACTGTTCTGTTCTGTTTCTGTGAATTATTTGAAAGAATATATAAAAATATATTTTCAAGTGTGATTTAAAATTAAAACTGCAACCAGTGAAATAGATAGTTTTGTATTGTTACTTGAAAAGTGAATTTTCTCTCTGTTTTTGCTAAGTACTTAATACAGGATCTATGCCTCTGGAAGGTAGTCCTTTGTATGTTTGGGTTTGTGCATATGGTGTTCATTATACTTTTTTTTTAAATCTTGTTTTCAGTCAGGTAATTGTTTTTCTCTTTTCAGGAGTTGTTAGACTTCCATGAGAAACCTGACATTATGGCAGATTTGTGACACAGCAAATAATTGTGTGGGAAATGATTTTTTTTTGCCATTCTTAAACGAGTGTTGTTTGCATATTTTGATTGTGCAAGATAGATCTCTCCTGGAAGCACAAGGCTGGAATCTTAGTGTGCCCCATCTCACTTTGGCACATCTGAGTTTCGTTATAAGCATGTGTGTGGCAGCACCAGCAGATTCTGGCTTAATTCAGATTTTAAAGTCACTTCAAATATAGACACCAATTGTATGAGCTTTGCTTTGTGGCAGTACCTGTTCATAGCAGCACACCTGAGGTGAGGAATTGAGGTTGTGTTCACACTGGGATTGAGTGGCTGGACACCCTGCTGGTGGCAGCACAACCTCCACGTGTTGTAGAACCTTTAAATACGCTGAGGACTCCAGCTCTTCATGACCAAGCTGAGGGTTCCACGATCATGATACAACCCAAAAAATACTGATTGGGTTTTGGGGTTTTTTGGGTTTGTTTGTATGTTTGTTTGGGGTTTTTTTTTTGTTGTTGATGATGTTGTTTGAGTTCATCCCTTGACTGATTCTTTGTGGTAGAAGCTTTGCATGTAGGTGTGTTGAAAATAGATTAACTTTTCAAGCTCAAAATTTAGAGTAGCCTGAGAACTGAGCAAGACAGGAGGAGGAGCATCTTAACCCTGCTGATATCTGGAAACCTGTCAAGAATCAAAACTAGAGATTAGAGTTCTCAGTGCTCTCTGTCAAAGGAAAAATTTGCACTTAAAAAGCTTTGCTTTTAGTTTGTGTCCTTCATATACGTTTAGTATCTCCATGGTCATCTCTGTCAGAGTAATGTGGAATGGCCACTGAGCAGTGGAAACAATGCCCACGCAAGAAAATGGAAACTGTGCTCCCACTAGACTGAGCATTCAGTGCCTCTGCACTGCTCTAGTCATGATGGCACATGGGCTGTCTGCACACAAAGGCTTTGTGGTTTTTTTGATTTTTGTAGGTGTCATTCCCCCTCCTCGCTCTATTTCAAGGGCCAACTTCACGCTGAAGAACTACTCATGAGTGAACATCTTGCTTGAATTTCTGCCTTTGTTAGAGTCACTAGTGGGCCTCATTTAATACACCATGGAGCTTTGAGCATTTTCATTATGCTGGGTTTTCCTGGTCACAGGAAGAAGTTTAGGAAACACAAGCTAGAGCAGCTGGAGGAAGTCAAAATTTCTCAAGTGGTGATGGGGAGGGAGTGTACACAAATGAAAAGATCTTGCTTTTGGTTTTAACAATTGCAGAAGCTGAAGTAATCACCTCTTGCAAGGAGCCTCAGGAAATTGTAGAAACAATGGTCGTAATTGTTTCTGACATCAGATTTGATGTAATTGATTCTATAACAACTTTTCTTTCCATGAAATTGTTTTGTAATTTTGGCACGTGTAGTTTAATTTCTGCTACTCTTTTTACATTAAAGGAAGCGAAATGATAAAATAGAATTACTTGTGGGCTGTATTGCTGAACTATCAGAAATGGAAGAAAACATGCTGCTGAGACATGGGGAAAATGACTTCAGTGTCATGTATTCCACACGAAAAAACTGTGCACAACTATGGCTTGGTCCTGCTGCATTTATCAATCATGGTGAGTAGTAAGTATAGGAAGCTTGTTGAAGAGCATAACAAATTCAGAAGTGTTGTATATGAGCCAAACAGCGCAAGAACTTGGAGAGAAATGTCCGAATCTGGCATACTATATTAATGTAGGACAAAATCATACTGGGATTTTCCCAGCCAGAGCTGATCAGTTGTGAAACTCAGAGAAGGCTCTAGGAAGCAATGCTGTCTTCCTTGAAAGAGACATTGGAAGTAGCAGCTAAATTAGTGGAGCATATTGTGGGTTACCTTGAATTCTCTGTGAACTCAGTCAGCAGTAACATCTTTATTAGGTCAACTTCTTATGGCTTTTTAACCTTTTGCAGAAACTTAGCTGATTGTGTTGCATTTGTGTACCAAAGGAAGAGCAGGTAGGAATTAAGATGAAACTGTTTACTCTAAAGAGGAGGGAAACTGGACATTTGTGATGGCATAGGGAAGAGCTCAGAAATGCAGCTATACAAAAGCAGGAATCTTTTGATGTATGGCTTTGTGCAGTACTAACTTGACTTCCAGTATTTAGTTGAGATTCTGCAGTCTTTGAAGTCAAAGTGAATCCTTACTTTAGATATCTACAACTATTCATGTTTCAGGTCTTATCCACAGTTAATTGACTTTATCTTTTGGACCTTTTTCAGATTGCAGACCTAACTGTAAGGTAAGCAAGAAATTATAAATAAATAAAGTACCCTACTTTTTATTTCTTTGTCCTTCCAACTTTTCTTCCCCAACTGTTTTAGTTTTATTTCTTACTCAGATACTGAGCAGCCTTAATGATTAGCCTTTTTTTTCCCCTTCCTGTCATCTGCTTCTCCAGTTCGTATCAACAGGCAGAGATACAGCATGTGTGAAAGCTCTAAGAGATATTGAACCTGGAGAAGAAATCTCTTGTTACTATGGAGATGGGTTTTTTGGAGAAAACAATGAATACTGCGAATGTTACACCTGTGAAAGGTATGCATGGATGTAAATGGCTTTCAAATAGAATTGGGCATATTCATGATCTATTTTGTGAAAGCGAAAGTCCTTTATTTATGAATACTCAGATTTTTGGACACAAAATAATTGCTTCCTACCTGTTTGCTATAATGTTTTTTTGTGTTGTTACAGAATGGTGATGATCCCTGAGAACTCTTGTGTTCTCTTAATCTGTTGATTCTCTGTTCTGGAGATTAGCTCAAACTAAGGCAGAACAAAACAGGGGTGTAGATTCTTAAAAATACTTGTACTGAATAACGTAGAATTGGAAAGAAAAGCAGTTACAGCTTCTGCAAGACCATTGTGAACTGATCCCCAACTTTTGCTCTTCTTTGCGCTTGATAAAGCAAATTCCATTAATGTTTTATTTGCGGGCCTGAAGTTCTCTTCTGCTGAGAATGGGCAAAGTAGTTTTTCACTCAGTGTTGTTAGAACTTGGGGGTTGTGTATTTGTAAATGTCTACTGGTTTGGACAGTATTTGCTTCTCTTTGTTCATCATTCAATATTTGTTTTTCACACGTGCTGTCCCAACCTGGTTTCTTCACATCGGTCAAAAGAATTCCATAGTTGGTTTTTGCCATGTTGAAACTTCTGCTCACTGTGAGTAGGGAGGATCAGCATCATCTGAGAGAGCTTCACTCAGTTCCAAGGGGACCTGCACAGAACTCACTGTTCTGTTTGATCCAACTGTAGGAAGAAAAACCTTATAAAGGACAAAATATTGTTCATATTGAGAAATAGCCTAGTGCACCTGCATACAAATAGTTTAATAATCCTACTTTCATTTTTAATAGCTACTTTGGTCACTAACAAATCTTGAAATTAAAGAGAAAACGCTCTGGCATGGGCCTCCAAGCTCATGTGATGTTATGTCATTCCAAGTGAAGGGTGCAGCTGAGAGCTGCTAGTAGAAAAGTACTTCAGTCCTGGAGATTGTAAAGTGTTGAATAAATAGGCACCAGAATTGTTCTTCCCTTGAGACATGGAGTGATGTGGGGTTTTTCTCAAGTGCTTTTGATCATTGATTTCAGTGTAATATGAGCATACTTTCTTTTTCAGGACAAACTAATTTTATGCATCTGAACATTTTCATTAACTTGTTTTTGTATTTTAAGTACATGAAAATGTTATTTTTTAAAGCTAATGTTTGGGTAATTCTAACTTTAGGAATCTGCTTTTCAGTTACAAAACTGTAGCAGAGGCAGTCAAATATATAAGATTTTATTTTGGGGGGCATTAGTAAGGACTCATTTTTTGCTTGTTTCAAGATTGATGAGGCAAGAGTCACTTTGTATACCACAAAAAATTAATATTTAAGTGTCTTCATTTTAACTGTGCTGTAAAGAGTGTTAATTTGCAATGTTAAAACGGTGGGTTCTAAGGATCTGTGGGTATGTTTGGAGCAGTAGGAGATTTGGCACAGTACAATTTCTTTCAAGCCTCCACAAGCCATCACCAGGAAGATTTGCATCTCTCTGCATATGTCCATGTACTCTTCCTAGGTGATCAATCCTGCTCCTCTTGCTGGCCAGCTGAGGCATTTAGGCACCCAAGATGACAGGTAGAAGAAAAAACAGCCCACAAAATGCTAACCAGTTCTGTGGCTATTGGTATCATTGATCCAGACACACTTGGGATCCAAACTACTGTATATGAAACAAAGCTCTAAGTTTACATGAAGATTTATTAATACCTTGTGTCTTCTTTTTATTTGTAGACGTGGAACTGGTGCTTTTAAATCAAGAGTGGGATTGCCAGCACCTACTCCTGTGATTAACAGTAAATATGGACTGAGGGAAACAGACAAACGATTGAACAGACTTAAAAAGTTGGGTGACAGCAGCAAGAATTCAGACAGCCAGTCTGTCAGCTCTAACACTGATGCAGATACCACTCAGGAAAAAGGTAATGCAAGTAAGTAAGGGGAAAAGCTTGGAGTCTCTAAAGGCTTCACAAACACATGGAAAACTTCCACAGTGATGGAATTCCTCTCAGTGTTGAGGTGCTTCTCACATACTAGTCACTAAAACTAATTTATTCAAGAATCTGAAGGCAATTTAAACAATAAATTCATGGTTTTCCACAAGTGTTTGAAGAACAATAGGTGGTATGTTCTTTTGTTTTCTTTTTTTTTTTTTATATCAAAGGGAAATAGTTATAAACACGTCAGTTAAAGTCCTGCCAATAATTTCTGTATTTCAAAATACAGTAAACTACCACAGGCAGTAGTATGGTTTAGGAAAGATAACTTACATAGTTTGAATTCTTAGGAAAAGAATTTTTAAATAAATACTCTTAGTAGATATTGCTAAACAAATAGTTGTTTCCTTTAGACATCTTTTAAATCGAGCAGCTCTTCCCTTTCCACATCCAGAATTGATAGTTCAGGCACCTCTTGTGCAGTGAAAGTGCACAGTTAGTAATTTCAGAAGAAGCAACTGGAAAGGATTTTTGTTTGTAATCTTCCTGCAAAACTTCTCTCCATGGAGTAGGGAGTATGATTTATTTGGTTTCCCCACCTCCACCAACCTCAGTATGGGCAAAATACAAATAATTTAAACTTTGATTTAACTGATAAACAGGTTTGGAGCTATGTAAAATACTGCAGTTCCGTCTGTCTCCTGTTTGCTGCTGTGACATTAAAATAATGAAACACAGAAATAAAACACAAAACCCAACCAACCAATGGAAAAAACCCCTAAAAAATGTCCCTAAATCTTTTTAAGATTGCTAATTACCAGTATTTAGAGTTGCACCTCTGCTGAGCAGACAGAACTTCTTTGCTTGCCACAGTATGCAGTAGTTTCACCTGAAATTAAAACCATTACATTAGATAAAAGTATTTGGGTTTTGTTTCCTCCTTCTCCATGAAAAAAATCCTGGAGATAATATTAGATCATGCTGACCATCAGATTTTATTGGAATAATACTCAGCAAAAGCTGTGGATAATGTCAAAGAGATTTTTTTTTTTTTTTAATTGGTAGAAGAAGAATTTCAGTAAAAAGACAGCTTGGTATACTGTAGGTAGAGAAGGGGAAGTGTATCTGGAAATGGTGATGTACTTGTGGCCTGTTTAGCAATTCCTTTCATGTGTTGAGTTGCAAGTTAAGCAGTCTCATTCCCTACTACATACTGTCTATCCTGTCTCATGGATTATTTTGAGGTTCCCCAAATAAATAAAATAACTGCAGTATTTGGGAGTGGGAAATTCAGGATACAAGTAGTATCATAACAAAACTGCTTTTTTCTTTTTCAGCTAACAGAAAATCTTCAATCGGCGTAAAAAAGAACAGCAAAAATAGAACATTAACCAGACAGTCTATATCAAGAATTCCAGCATCATCAAACTCTACCTCATCTAAACTAACTCATATAAATAATTCCAGGGTACCAAAGAGACTGAAAAAGCCTGCAAAGCCTTTACTTTCAAAGATAAAGTTGAGAAATCAGTGCAAAAGGCCAGAGCAAAAGAATGCTTCTCGAAAGCTTGAAATGGGAAATTTAGTTCTCAAAGAGCCTAAAGTAGTTTTGTATAAAAACTTGCCCATTAAAAAGGATAAAGAATTGGAGGGACCAGTCAAAGTTGCAGTCTCTAGCGGATGCTTAACGAGGCATGCAGCGAGAGAACATAAACTGAATTCTGTGAAAGGTGCTTATGAGCAGGGTGATATTGCACCCTGCACGTACATCACGAGGAGGTCGATGAGAACAAGGATGAGTTTGAAGGAGACCTCTGACACAAAGCTTGAACCAAATACATTGGATAGCTATAAGAGTAACTTGACTGGAACACAATCGGACACTGCAGAGCAGCAGTCTCGTGCGTTAAACGACAACGATGTGGCTCACGGACCATCACATAAAGGAGAGGGTCGGTGCCAGAAAAGTGATGCAGGCACATCAAAAAAGAAATCTCGACAAGGAAAGCTTGTGAAAGCATCTTCAAAAACAGAGGAAACTGATACTATGCACAACACGCCTATGAAGGATGAAGTACCAGATTTAATTAGTTCTCATTCAGAACTCGAAGAGAGGAATAACGTGGTGGACACACCTGTTGGGTTCAAAGACTGTATCCCTGGATCTGGTGGCTGCTCTGTAACAACTGACAATTTTAAAGCAAAAGACAGCTTTAGAACTGCAAAAAGTAAAAAGAAAAGACGAATCACAAGGTATGATGCACAACTTATCCTTGAAAATAGCTCTGGGATCCCTAAACTGACTCTTCGTAGGCGCCATGATAGCAGCAGCAAGGCAAATGATCAAGAGTGTGATGGAATGAATTCTTCAAAAATAAGCATAAAATTAAGTAAAGACCATGAAAAAGATAATAATTTATATGTAGCAAAGCTAAATAATGGGTTTAACTCAGGATCAGGCAATAGTTCAACAAAATTAAAAATACAGCTAAAACGAGAGGACGAAAACAGAGGCACATACCCAGAGGACCTTCATGAAAATGGTGTGTGTTGTAGTGAAACTCTTTCCCTTTTGGAGTCAAGAATGGAAGTAGATGATTATGGTCACTATGAAGAGGAAACAGCAGATGAATCTTCATCAGAAGAGGATGATGAAGAGGAAGATGACTATGATGATGAATTTGATGACTTTATTCCTCTTCCTCCAGCGAAGAGATTAAGGCTTATTGTTGGCAAGGATTCAATAGATATTGATATTTCTTCCAGGAGGAGAGAAGATCAGTCTTTAAGGCTCAATGCATAAGCTTATAGGTCTTAAACTGACCTGGATGTCATTTCTAAAAAAAATTTAAAAATAATAAAAAAAAAAAATAGAAAACCCAACAAAAATTCCATTTGAATATTCCTCAACTAAAGAACTTTCTGAAAAACTTAGTGGCAGCACTTCTTTATTCACCTATCAGCGTAATATTGTAGAAAGTGTACAGCATACTGACTCTTCTTAAGTCTGATTTGTGCAGATTTTTATTGTACTTTTTAATAGCCTTCTTATGTGCAATTCCAAGTTAGAGGTAATGCTCTGTTGTAAAATAAAGGCTCAAGCAAAGTTACGAAATTGCATCAGATCTTTCCATGCAGGACAATGAGAATACAGTGTGGCTATAGAATTATTTTTGATCAGTAGGAGCGTTAGTTTGCTCTTACAATATTTGACTAAACAATTTACAAAATCATAGTAGCAGCATATTAAGGTTTTCTAGTATATGTTAACATCACCAGCAATGATCTACAGCTTTCCAGTTTATTTGCTAGATGGTTTTTCCCCCTTGGAGTTTGTCAGTTTTAACACTGTATGCTGTCCCAGACGTACTGTTTGTGGCCTTTGTTATAGTAGCAAACCGTTGGTTGGAAGTCAAATTGATTTCTTTAAAAAAAGAGAAAAAAAATATGAAAAGGTGTTGACAATTTGCTGACTTTTTAGTACATTATATGTACAAGGGTAGCAGTATGCAGAATAAAGTTTGGATATGGTGTATTTATTGCTTGTTACGTAAATTAAACACCTTGTATTTAACACTTTTCAATACTTTTAGATAAAATTGTTCTTTGCAAGAATGATTGGTGCTTATTTTTTCAAGAATTTGCTGTGAAATAATGTGATTACGACGGGCAACATTTATCCAATGAACTGCAGCTATCCTAAATTGGTTCTTCATATTTTTCTGTTGCACTTGTAAAATGCTACAAGGAATTTAAAGAAAAATCTATTCACTTTAACTTATGATAGTTTTATCAAATTAAAAACAACTAAGTCACAGCTTTTGTTCTGTGGTAACCTAAGAATTGTTTGTCTTTTAAGAACCAGTTGTAAAAGAATGAAAAAATATGTATATGTTGTAAATATTTGTGTGTTGTGAGAAATTTTGTCATAAGAAATTGAGATAACTTGCCAGAAAGGTTTTTAAGTTTAGAAATACATCCATGCCAATAAAATAGGAAACTGTAAACCTAGTTTTAAACTCTGCATCAGTTGGAGTTCTTTGCTCATACATAATTCACTTAATACTTCAGAGTCTGCTTTATAACAATGAAGAGCATCAGGGCGATCTTTGGCTCTTTGGTTTTTAATAAAAGAATGTTAGGAAACTTCTGGGCACAATGGATTGTTTGTATGTATGAATCAGCTTTCTAAGCCATTTTTTTCAAACAGGTCTGAAACATCAGAGTTGACATAACTGCGTATTGCTTTGGTCTGTAGTATTTGTATTTCTTCTCCACTTTGGATTAAGGTTTCAAGTTTTTGTGTCTAGGGATGTAGAAACACAAGTTTCATGCTAAAACAGCTGCTGTTGGCTCAGCTGAATCCACTGTTGGCTGCTCAGGATGTCAAGTCCAGCTCTCTCTGTCCTGAAGATCAAGAGCTTGATTTACACAGCCACTGTGTTACCCAGTGGTGAAAGCTTTAGTGGAGAGAATTAAGTGTAGAATTGAACCTAATACTTGTAACTTTGTCAGTCTTTGGGAAAGGTCTTGTGTCATGCCAGGGTGTGTATGTTTTTAGAATGTGGGTGGGTCCCTCTGTGCAGTCCATGGCTCATACTGTCACACCTTGGCCTTCAGTTCAGGGAAGACCACACAGATGCTTTAGACAGTGTGCTCACAGCTGTGGTGACTTATCTTGTGGGGTCTTTATTGTACTGTCCTAAAATGGGTTAAAGGAGAGAGAGCTGCGTTAGTAAGGGCTTGCCTTAAAGTCAGAAGTGTCCAGGAAGCAGCTGATGACAAATTACACTCTTAATAATAATACAGCTCTTGCTTCTAGAATTCACAGGCATTGTGACTGGATGCTGTGCTCTACAAGCATTTCTGGCTGTATGAGCAAAAGCTGAACGTAGTCTCTGCATGCTTTTACTGCAGCCCTTCTGTGCCCTGCTGCTCCTGCTTGGAGATTCATACTCAGTGCTCCTCTGGCAGCCTCAGTGGGTGTAGGGCTGGGGGGTTGGTTTGCAGAAATGTCATTCACATGGACGTGTGAGGGAAAGGGAGTCCACACAGCAACTAAACAGTGCCTGCCATTGTAGGCATTTATGATCAGTATGCTTGAGAGTGAGGTTAGAGCTTGCTAAACCAGCATCAACCAACGAGAGCAGATGATGAAACAAGAAATCATAAGTGAATCCTGCCCTTAGAGGAACAAGCTATTTTCCTGGAGTGGATGATCCTCCTAACTTGTAGTTCAGCCAACCACTTAATGAGAGCTGCTTTCCTTTTCCTTTAGTGTGAAGGTAAGTACAAGTAACTCCGAGCATCAGCGTCTCTGGATTGGTCTTGTTCACTGAACAACCTTCCTGTCTTAGAGAATCTGGAACAAAAGTTCCTAGTTATTTCAACATGGTCCTGCTGTACAGATGTTTGTGTTACAGATACCTTGAAAACAATTAAATGTGTCTCCCCAAGTGGGGCAGTTGGGCAGGGCTTCCACAACTCCAGTTGTGCCCCCTTCCCCTGATGCTGAAAGTGGGCATTTTTTTCTTTATTCATCTATAGGTGAATTGATCTCAGTGTTTCCATAACCTTAGTAGCAGGGGAAGGTGTATGTCTGTCACCTGCATGAAAACCTGCCAACCTGGCCATGTTTCTTGTCTAGATTGCAAAGCACTGTGGAGCTTGTAGTGGTTTGACTGTCAGGGATCCTGTTTAGCCTTGACATCTCATTGCCCAGGATACTGGTTAAGAAAAGATGCCACAGCTGAGTAGGTTTGGGGTGACCACAGCACCTTTTAGCAGATTGAGGAACTGGAGGAAGTGTATTGTAGATGAGCTTTGGCAGCTCATTGTGTGTTATGTGTAATGGGTTGTTCAGCTATAAAAGAAACGTCCCAAGCACTCTGAAAATGACAGGCTGGCTGGCACAGATTTGGGAGTGTCCTGTCACATGCAGTTATGCTGCCAACCCCTTACATAGCCAAAGGATGCTCATGTCTCCTTTTGGCTGGGTTTTTTTCTGGTTTCTTGTGCATTTTGCCTAGTACTGCCAGTTTACCTCCTTTAAAATCAGCTCAGAAGCAGAATTTCTTTCCTGCCCATATTTGTATGGTTGGTTGCCCTGTTTAGAATGAAAGGTTGAAGGCTTGGGAGCTGTGCAGAATGAGACCTACTGAAAGTCAGCTAAATTTGCACTGTATCTTCCAGTATCATGCCTATTCCTAAATGCCCCTCCCCTGTGAGTATTCTCTTGTTTGGGTTGGGTCTTAAGTAAACCTATGGCCTCTACTGTACTGTCATAAGATCCCACCTGGAGTGCTCAGCACAGGAAACAGACAGGTCCAGAGGAAGGGCACAGAGATGTCAGAGAGAGACCATGAGGACAGGCTGAGAGAGCTGGGGTTGCTCAGCTTGGAGAAGAGTCACAGAGACCTTAAGCACCTTCCAGCACTGCAAAGGGGCCTGCAGGAAGGCTTGACAGGGACTTTTCACAAGTGAGAGGATAAGGGGCAATGGCTATAAACTGCAAGGCAGGAGGTTAGATTAGATGTTAGGAAGAAATTCTTTACTGTGAGGGTTGTGAGACACTGGATCAGGTTGCCCAGAGAAGTTATGGATGCCCCATCCCTGTCAGTATACTCATGTGTTCATGCATCCTGCCCCTTTGGCAGGATACTCACACACTGTTTCTTTCCAAGAGAATTCTTACCTTGCTACAGAAATATTTTTCAAAATGCTTCTCTTTTCCTCCTTTGAGTTTGCAAAGAAACCCTGAGGTGAATAAAACTCAAGACAATAATGTCTAAAATTCCATAGCCAACTTGCAAAAACGTTCCAAGTGGTAAAAAGATAAAACTTAACTGATCAACAGCAGTGCAAAATATTTGCAAGTGACTTTGAAATACAATTTTTTACAAAATAGTAACATCTCATTTTTTAACAAACTAACAAATAAAACCATGAGGCTGACTATGCTAAAGCTCCCCTAAAACTCAGTGTAAAGAAGCAGGCATTTTCAGAAGTTCAAATTTGACTAAGACGGAATTTAACCCATCTTTAGAGTAAAGTCTCAAAATAATTTTAAAAGAAACAAATAAGAAATTCAAACCCTGCTTTTATATCCCCCAAGGAAGCCAACTGGCTCATCTCACCTGAGCATTGGTTTAGGATAGCAGTATTTTGCATCTGGAAATTGCTCTGTAAAATGCTTGTTGCATTCTACTGGTTCATCTTCCACACCTGCACTACGTATGGGTTTACCTGTTGCAAACCAGGCTCCAGAAGGCATGCCAGTAATACTCAGCAAAATTTTCCTATCTGAGATGACACCATGTTTCTCCCTGGACTTGCCTGTGCTGGCATCTGCCAGCTGCAGCTATGTGTGCACAGTTACAGCAGAGGTGTGACTCAGAGCCACTGTCTGGGGTCAGGGCAAACCTGCAAAAGTTGTTCGCTATAGCCCACCCGTCCCTTAATAAAAGGACTCTACAGCGGGATCTTGGGAGTAGTGCTGGTTTGTACCAAGAGGAAAGATCTCCAAAAGCCAAAACACTTAATGCAGCTTTGCTCCAACGAGGGCTTCTCCTGCCCTTTCTCTCCTTCACTGTTCTGGACAAGCTCTTTTATCCATGACTGTTACTGTTCCCAGCACAAGGTGGCACTAAGATTCCAAGAGAGGGACTTCCCAGCCATGCAGCCCTGCTCCCGGTTAAGAGACCAGTGTGCATTAGTTTCAAGTTGTTTGGCCATTTATTGTTTGTATGTGAGGTATCCCGGAGTGCATCTGAGCATTCCATGGGGGAAGGAGACAACCAGCCATCCTCGGCAAGGACAGTTTGGGAATAACTCGGTGCTGAATGCTGCCGTGCTCTTGCCGGTTTGAATCGTTTTGCCTTCCACCAGGAGTTTCCCCTTCAGCACTTTCCAGCCTTCTCCATGCCCGTCTCTCGAGTTTCCTCTGTTTCCGTTGGTCAGAGCAGCTCCTGCCAAGAGCAGGCAGGCTGCCCGCATGTGCTGCTGTGCCCTGCATCCTGCTGGGAGCCACTTGCCACTGTGTTAAAGGTCCTTGTGCAAGGGGCACTACAAGTACAGGAGCAGTGGGGCATGAGGGGAAAGGAGTGGAAAAAAGCAAGCAGCGTATCATCCTCCCCTTGTCCCCTGAGTCTATAGGAATTCTTTCTTGGTCGACATCCAGTATTAACACTTGCCTCAGGAATGCCATAAGGGCTCTTGAGGGGGAAGGGTTGTTGGCTGGTCTTGCAGCTCCCAAAATTAAGTGAGAGTAAGTTGGCTGCTGCCTGTCCTGTTGCTATGCAGTACTTTTAAATTAGTGTTTGCTATGGGGTTGTACCTCCATGCTATGTGCCAGTAGCTGCAGGAAGATCCTGGCCATCTATCTAGGCAGCATCTCTTTCTGGAATACTGAACTCTCTCATGTTTGGTTTTCTTGCTATTCTCCCCCACACAGTGAGATATTTATTATCTGAGCAGACGTGGTAGAATAATTTCTGTGAAGTCTTAACAAAAATGATGGATGAATACAAAAAATGAAAAATGTAGCTGAACACTACCTGACCTTCCTTCAACCTAGGCTATATGTGGCCGTTTTTCTTTGTTGTGCAGCCCTGCCTTGCTGCTCTCAGAGAAACCATGGGGTTTAGTCTACAGACTCTTATTTTTGCCCATACCTTTTTTTAGATGAAGAATTACCCAGAACAATGCAGCAACAGTCTACCACATATCCCAATGGTCTTGAAGGAGATCAGAGTTACAGTTAGCAGTTAGTTCCTTAAGGGAACAGAGCAGTGACACATCTTGAAATAGCATTGATCTCCTGAACGCTGATTAAAGTGCAGAGAAAAGACATTCTGTAGAGGTTTAAGAATTCCCTGACTGACTGGGACATCCAGTCAGGGGTGACAATGGTCAGGGATGCAGGAAATCTTGGTTGGCTATTGTAAGTTGCTTGTGTGCCTTTGAACTGGGTTCCAGAATCCAAATTTTACTTGTTTAGTAAAAGCAGAACAACATCTAAAAGTCTGGCTTAGGTTGAGTGCTCCAGAAAGTCAAATTGATTCACAGAAAGGAAGGTGAGAAGATAGGAGGCTCTACCAAATCTATAACATCTATCAAAACAGCATATTAAATGCTTTTAATCAGTGACTGAGTAGTAACAGTTATCAGTGGGTTAAGGGCCCTGAGAACTGAGTTTTTCCACAACTTACTGGGAAATACCTCTGCCAGAGCTAGCAAGCTGGGGAGACAGAAGGGGATTTGCCCCCTCACTGCAGCCCTCCCAGTCTGCACACATGATCAGTGGTCAAGGTGAGTTGGTGACAAGCACAGTGCTGTGCACTATGGAGTCTGAGCCATCCCATGCTGCAGTCCCAGCAACAGAGGGCAGTCTCTGGAGGAAAGGAGCAGTTTGAGTGCCTGGGAATCAAGACTTCTTGGCTGCATTGCTCAGGGAAGATTGCAATGGGTATTCTTTTGTGTTGTCCTGAATTTTTCCACCTTATTACTTCTGTTCTGGTGCTTCCTTCAGACTCGCCTTACTAGACTTGCCTTACACATCACCAAAGCATTTTAAGTCTGGCTCCTCACCTGTGATCTGTCTGCAGAACAGAGATGATCTTGCCCATCACCTAATAAAGCCTCTAAGTCCAATAAAGCCATAAGCTCCTCAGGACAAGGACTTTTCCTAGTTATGCAAATTTTGATGTATGTAGTATGAGCCTTGAATTGGGTACCTGTATCTCACATAGTTAGAACAGTAAAATTATTAGAACACCTCTTTTTTTTTTTTTTTTTAGATTGTAGAAAATATAGGGCAACTGTGACTTTCCTACACTCCTTTTTATCTTTTGGAAAAGCTGTTACCTTTGCCCTAACCTACCATATCTGTACAAGTGAGACTTGCACCTCTTTTATGTTGCCAAGCAGATGCAGCTGCAGCCAATAAGAATCCATTTAGACTAAATAAATGTTGCAAAGCCATTATGGTTCTCTTGTTGGCACCCGTAGACACAAAAAAATTACGTGCCCCTTACAGGGTCTGCCTTATGGCAGGGCTTCCCAGTGCTTGGCAGGCAGGAGTGTGGCTGCACTTGACTTCAAAATGGTGTAAGAAGGAGGAGTCTTGGCTGTGGAGAGCAGCTGTAAAGCCAGGAGGAATGGCTGCGTGTCTTGTGACCTTTGCTGATTGCGTGATTGCCTGACGTGGTATCATATGATAACTCTCAGGGACCATTGAGAATCAAGCAAGGTTCTCTCACCAGGATAAAAGGTTCCACAAAGCTGTCACAGCACGTGCAAGTACACAAGGTGGATGACTTTGGTCAAACTCCAGGGATTCAGAAAGTGTTCTTTTGTTTATTTTTCTTACACCCTGTCACTGCTTCTGTTTACAGGCAAGCCTGTCCCCCTCTCTGTAAAATGGAAATAATTCTTTTCTCATTTTTAATTGTGTGCATTTAAATCATCACTTTTCCACACCACTACTCATATCTCAGTATCAGCCAGTATGGAATATACTCATGAGCTGTTAAGCTCAGCAGAGCCTTTCACCTCTCTAGGGCTGGTTCATGTGGGTATTTACTGGCTGCAGTAACATGCCATTTTTCACCAGCTGGTTCTAATCTTATTGCAAGATCTTCTGAGCTAGCTTCACTGCAAAGATTTTAACTGGACTTTGGAATCCTAAAGCAGCAAAGATTAAGTAAGTGGTGAATATTTCTCACCATGAGAGTATGTTTCAAGGTCATTCTTCCATTTCCTCACTCACAGACACTAAAATTTATTGCTCTGGCTAGAAATTGTCAATCCTTACCAGCACTAAAGAGTGGAACTGGGGATTTCTGTCCAATTCCCAGCAAAGAGGAAATTGTACTCCAGCATTCACTCTGAAAAGGGCTTGCAAGCACTGTTCCCTGGATCCTTGCCTGCTGTGCCACTGAACCACTCCAGTGGTTTGAGGGTGGAAGATGGTCGGGGTGGTGCTTGGAAGCAGCACCAAGCAGGGAGAGGACAGAGTTGCTGTTGTCTGCACAGGCTGGAGCAGTGCTTGGCTGTGCAGGAGTCTGGAGGTCACAGCTGGCTTCACCAGCTCAGGCTCCTGTAGCCAGGACACAGACTGTTTGGAAGGGCAGCACGGGGGTCTTGCACCTTGCCCTCTCCAACTTGAACCTGGAAGCAGGGGACCTGTCTGCCTGTAAACTCTGGGGGTGCATTGTTTGCTTAAGGACTGGTTTGGGTTGTGATTTTTTTTTTGGTCAAATTTTCCCCAGGAGAGGGAGCAGTCCACACAAATGATGTCAAAGGGAATGAATCTGCTTATTCCAGCTCCAGTTTAACCGTGTCTGCTGTATTGCTGTCAAAGCCTTCTTTCCTCATGCTCCTCACTATCAACTTTTTTTGTTTCACCTTCTGACTCCTCTGGTAACCTTGCAACAGCTCCGGCAGTGCTTCGAGGTCCCTTGGAGGCTGGCATTCCGGGCAGGAATTGCACCTCTCTGCTCTGTAGCCCCCCCTCCCACCACGGCACGCCCTAGGCTGCTCCCAGTGTCTGGTGCCACAGCCCACTTCGTTCCCAGCACAGCGTCCCGCTTGCCTCCGTCCCAAGCCACAGGGCAGTGGCTCGGCAGCAGCTCCTCTGGTCACTATGGTGACAGTGGTCAGGCAAAGGAGGACATTGGTTAATTCAGGAATTCAGGGCTGCTTTGCTGACAATCTCCTTTTTATTCTAGCAATAGTAACTTCCAGAGGCTTGCTGCTGCTTAGATATCCATTTGGAGGTTGACTGCTTCCCTAGCAGATGATTATATTTCCAGTAACATATGCATAGAAAAACAGAGGAAAGTTGGGGGTTGTGGAGTTCAAAACCACTGCTGCCAAAGTTCCTGTCTTCATGGTGTCTTTTGTTGTGTCAGGAAAAGTTCCAAAGCCCAGTAGCCTGGTTACCACTTAAGGAATGGATTGTGGTTTTTTGTTGACTTATTTCACTATTTATTCCTTCCTTTTCTTCTTCCTTTTTTAAATAACCAAGGCGGGGGATGTAACAGAGCTAACTTTGTGATACTAAAGCCTCTGCTGCATTGTATCCCAGTGCACCTGACATAAAACCACCTATGATGCGTGCTGTGATTCTTAGCACTGCTGTAAGCTGAACCACTCTGGGAAAATTTCCAAGGAATAATGGGTGGAATTCTCAAGGACAAGATGAGGAGGACAGCACAAGGTATCTGTTCAACAGCATTCCTGGGAAACCAGTGTGCCAGGGAGGCTGTCACAGCACTGACTGGCATGAATAATAGTATTACTCTTTATTTTGGTGTGCCACTGGAAAGATTGAAGGGGTTTTGTGTATGGACGACCCTCAAATTAAGGGCAAAACTTGAGGAGGGGGTTTTGCAGCAAAGACTTGAAGTTATAAAGCTGTTAGGGGAATAAACAGTTTTCACTGGATGAGATCTGCAGCTGCCAGCTTGGAGATGGTCATCTCTGGTAAAGATATTCCCTGGGATAGATGCAGTCTTTTAAGAGCACATAGCTGCAACAATTGCATCTCTGCAGTGAGCTATCTGAGTGTCTGATACAAAGACTACAGACACATGCTGTGATTTTTAATGCTACTGTCAGCTGAACCACTGGGAAATTTTCCAGGGAGCATCGGGCAGAGTTCTGAAGGACAGATTGAGGACAGCGCAAGGTATCGGTGCTAGCAGCACTCCTAGGAGACTGCTGTTCCAGAGCCTTAGCCTGAAACAGGGTAAACTTTTCAGAGTTCAGCCTCTTTTAAGTTGGTACAAGCAGCCATGCTGAAGCACCTGCAAAAAGCTTGTGTTGTGAGCAGCCCCCTCTACTCCCATTTAACGGTATGTAGGCCATGCTTATGTGCCCTTTTCTGTACATGAACACAGTGGGATTGGAGATGTGAAGCTGTGTGTGCCCTTTCTTTGGGTGGAGGGGTATATTACACCTGAGCAGTGCTGCAGTTCATGAGGCACTGGGTGGAGCATCACAGTTTGCTCTGTCTCTGTTGGTGAGTGTTATCAGAACCATCAGATCATGTAGTTCATGTTGATTTTGCAGCCTGGAGGGTGACACTACACAGCAGTCAGGGTAAACATTTCACACAGCAGCCAAAGTTCACTCTTGCAGGTCTGAGTTGTCATCTCTGTTTCCAGGTTGCATTGACAAAACGGAATAAAAAAGGAAGGAGGTAAGTGGAAATGGGTAAGGCAGTTTAACTCATATCATTGATGTGTCCATTCAAAGGGCAACATCAGTCAGCTGAGCATGAGTAAATTGCCATTTATGAAGGCCTGACCTTAGACTCTGGACCTCCACAGCTGAAGAATCACTATAGGGCGATAGAATTACATTTTTATTGAAAAAAGCATGAAGGATGATATGAATGTCAATATAAATACTATCTCCACCTCATCCTTGTAATGTGCTCTGAGATAACAGCATGTATTACTTCATTTTGCCATCTCAGCATAGACCTGTTGGCTGGTACCACCCAAGGGACAAGACTCTTAAAACAGTTTATAATCTCAGTTTTATAATCTTTTTGTTCAGAAGACATCCCTAGGCAAGGAATTCCTGCTTCCTGTTAAGGCTGGGTGTGCAGCAGATTTTGTCTGTTGATGTTGGCCAGTCTCTTTAGGCTTAGAGTCTTTTTAGCTCTTTGCTTCCATGCTTCATTACTTCAATTGTGTGTCTTAAGTTTTAAAGTTATTTTCAGATGTTCCTTCCACTTGCTGGCATTGCAGTGCTGGGATATGTCTGTATGCAAAAGCACAACAGTGATGCCTAAACTGTGACAGTCATGCATAGTGGGTCTCCCAGGATTTTCATTGTGTCCCTTTTTACTTGAGTCTGGGTATTTATTTAAACATGGAGAAAAACTACCAAACAGGATAGGTTCTTGCAAGAAGCCAAGTTCAACTGAAGTTTTGGATGTGGCCTTAGATGAGTTCTGACAACTTTTACTCACGTAAAAATCTATGTAGGGAAGAAGTTCCTGTTTAAAGGGTTGTGATTTTGTCAGTTTGTGTAGGAGTCTGGTTAAAGGGCACATTCCCAAGTGCTATTAAGAAGAAGGAAGAAAAGGACATTTGTTTAGATAGCTCTTCTCTACTGCCCATCGTCTCCACAGTGCTGCAGATGAAAGATTTTTCAATTCTACTGTGGGATAGAGAAAGCAGCTCAAGTTCACAGAGCCCAGGGGTGGCATTTTTCAATAGTACCAGCTGCTTCACAAGCCAGTGGCTGATTCGACCCTGACCTCCATGGTAGTGGCACCAGGCCAACACTGTATGCTCCAGCAAATCATTCCCTCAGGCTCTGTAAATCCTGTGCTATTGTCCTGCTTCTGGGGCACTGAGAGGACACCCTATGTCACTCATGCACTGAGAGCAAACTATGCAGCAAGAGTGGTGACAGTGCTTTAAGCTGCTGCACTCAGCATGCAGGGATGGAGCTGAATCCCTAATTTTGGAATATGAATGGCCAGAGCACTGCCAGTGAGTGAGCATCGCTTGTCTGCTTTGGCATTTGCAGAAGTGCACGTGCCACGCTACCTGCTGAACATGTGGAAAATAGAGGCCTGCTGAACATGTGGAAAATAGAGGCCTCCTGAGCTGTGAATCAGAAATAGAGCAGCTGACACCATGGACTGCCCTCATTCCCAGCTGGAAGTACTATTTGCTGCAGTTCAAACTGACACAGCCTCCCAGCCCTTCCTGCTCTGCCTCTCCTCTGCCCTTACAGTCAGCATGTACAAACCTTTTTGTTACAAGCTGAGATGCTGTGTGAGAACACAATGTCTTCACCCAGAGCAGAAAGGCAAAGTCTCTTTGCAAAGACTTCCACTTATGAGGGACAGCAGAAACATTGGTCCTGTAGCCATGTTTGAAAGCTGTTGTTTCTCCTATTTCTACCAATGTCCTGCCTTTCAGCTGCTCTGGAAAGGGATAAAGACTAAATGAGTTAGCAAGAGACAACAGAGAAGGTGAGTGGCATTTGCATGAAAGATGGCAACAAGAGAAAGGGGAAAAGGTAGAAAGAATGGAACAAGCACAGAGGTAAGAGTGACCTTGGCAGGAGAGAATAGCAGACAGTGATGGCCCAGGAGAAGGAAGGGCAACAGACAGTGGAAAGGGGAGACCTTGGAAAGATTAATGAGACTCAACTGTGCTGAGGCAGAAGGACCTTGCACTGAGATTTCCAGACAACTGTGCAACCATCTTCTCATGCAGTGAAAGACATAAACAATCACACGATGTGGTAGAAAGCAGAAATACAAGAGTAAGGGATTTTTCTGTTTCCTATCCCAATTTGGTGAAAAATTTTGCCCTTTCTCCACAGCTGGGCTTTCTTCTAGAAGCCATTTCCTCAGAAGACATGATGAATTTTGCAGTTCCCCAGAGTCTGGACTTTACTATACATACAGTATAATGCCTTTGTTTGAAGTAGTGTCATGCACAAACAGAAATCTGAGATTTTATGAGTGGTAGACTGATAGTGATTTAAAGGAAATTCCTCTCTCTGTACAAGTTAAGACATGTTAAATTACCTCCTCCTCTAACATTTGTGGCACCTTCCATGCAAACTAGTCTGAGCAGGTAACATTTTTCCTCTTCTTTGAAATTCTAGTCAGTGACAGACCCACTGAGAGACTGAGTGAAATTTGTCCTACCAACTCCACCACACACTTGGCAGGTTCAACAAAGCCTGTAGTGTAGATGTCAGTGCACTGTTGAGTTAATAAAACCTTGAAGCTGCCCTAATTTTGCTGATGTAACTCTCTCTTGAGCCCCAGAAGTGGTATGCAAGAGCTCAGGTGGCTGTTTCTTACCTTTATCCTCAAGTTCATTCCAGTGTACATGGAGGACAGGCCCTACTTTTCCTTTAGCAATCTAGGCAGGGCCCCATTACTCAGCTTTGCTTCAGCGAAACGTTGAGGATGGATTCTCTTGCCCACAGGAGTACAAAGTGAATAGGAAGCACCTGACTGGGCTCTGCCCATCCTGTTGCAGTTCAGAGCTTCTCTAGATGTGTCCTTGGCATATGGGTTTCTCCCTTTGCTCAGGATTTGTGTGTGACACTGGGTCCCAGAGGAGTAGCTGCAGCACAACAGTGGTGCTCTCTGTGCAGGGCATGCTCTGTACAGTCTGTCTCTGAGTACAGCATTTGGGAAACCTGGCCAAGGCAGCTTGCCAGGCACACTACAGTCCTGGATGTTCCAGCTGGCAGTGCCACCCACCTGTCAGCAGTGCTGGGGCTGCAGCTCTGTAGTCTCTAAGTGCACACTGGGGGACCCCCAGCCCCATGGCTTTGGCAGAGCCCCTGTCCTGCTGAGCCCCAGGCAGCAGCAGCAGCTTGTCTCAGGTGTGCTTTCACCATACTCCAGTGGAGGCATCCTATCCAACAAGCCTTTCCAAATGCCCTACATGCCTGGGAAGGATTGAGCTGCCCTCTGCTAGTGCTATAGGTCAACAGTGACAACAAATGGGTTGAACATTAGAGGAATCTCTCCTTTGAAAATCAAGATTATTGGATTTTAGTAGATTGCCAGCATAGAGAAAATCAGAGTTAAGTAAATTTATTTCTCCTTTCCTCTCATATTTATATGTTAAATTAATATTTTATATTCAGCAAGTCAATTAACTGTGCCTTCAACTGTGTATGAAACACCAAAATTTGCTTTAATTCGTCCTTCAGAAGACTCTGCACATCCTGCCTGTGTACAAGATATGTACCTACAGCTTACTTAGGAGACTTTGATTTGCACAGGGTGACTAAAAAGTATTTGAGAATAGCTGGTTCAGTTGTCCCTGGTCGTGTGTTCCTAACTCAAATCTCATTAATGGGGCAGATGGTGGTATAGAACCTCAAGTATTTGATTTGGTTGGTGGCATCTTGTTTCAAGTAATGCAAGTGAACCTGGAGACAAGAAAGGAGATGTTATTGACTGGTGTTTTTCCAGAGGTTTGCACTGCTAAGTTGGCAACTAGCCCTGCCTTCCTTTCCCCTCAAATTGACACCTCTACCCTTCCTGTCAATTTAAGTGCCAGCTACAGTGATTTACATTCTTCCTTTCTAGAAGTGAAGTTTCTTAACCAATTATAAATGAGCAAAATATGTTTCTTGACAGTCATTTTATCTGTTCAGAAATGATAATAATTAATTCAATGGACAGAGGTATTTCACAGTTAAATAGTTCAGGAAGGTTTTTAGGATGTATTAAAGAGGGCTCCATACTGTATCTCCTTTCCCACAACAGCCCTAGACACTGGAAAGAAAGTCCTTGATATGCTGGGCTGGTGATTAGTGTGGTAGGGACAAAGGTCTTTTACCAAGTACTGGTTTGCAGAGGTGGGAAGTTTTAAAGATATGAGAAATCAGAGAAATGTTCATCAGAAAATTTAACTCCTAGTGTCTGCAAAGTGTTTCAGTGTTGGATAAGTAGGGGAAGATGGAGACAGCATAGGAAAGATTATTACAAAAAGCAGAGATGGTCTTTAAAACTATGATAGCTTTTCTTGCCTGAAACAGGTAGATGAGCAACTTCTTTTTCTGGCTGTTGGAAGCTGTTGGGTTGAAAGCAATTTGGCCCCACAGTTATGGAGGGGATCATTCTCTACAATGATCCAGGCTGCCTTCCAAGGTTGTATCCACACCCACAGCATGTTTAGAAAGACACTGGTATGTTGCTGATTTGTGGAATTTTTGTTTCCCATGGTGATTTTGCCTCACAAAGGGGAGCTGGGGTTAACACTGGGGCTGGAGAGAAAAATTTTGGTTTGTGTGGGGCTTGGAGGGGAGAAGAGGGAGCCCACTGTTACTGTCTCAGAGGGTCAGTGGGCTGGGGGATTATTTCTATGAGAAGTGCAGGCATTTCCTAGAGAAGGATCTCTGAAGTACCTGCTGACTGAAACATTCCAGGCATTCCTGCACTGTGCTGCTAAGCTCCCACAGCAGCAGTTCATGCTGCTCAGGCTGCAGCAGCCTGGCCTCGGCAAGCACGACCCTGCTCAGGGACTGACATACAACTCTCATTAGTAAATTTGCTGTGTGGAGCAGCACTGTAAGTTGTGAATCTGCAGCTGCAAGAGAAGATGGATGAGATTTTAGTGAGCTGCTGTTGTGAACAGACCTGCCAGGAGCAGGGGAAGGGCTTGCAGTGGGCTACCAGCCACGGAGTTTTCTCCAAAGATTCCCTGGGTGCTTTGTGCACAGGCTGGGAACTGTACTTCTCTGCAGCCCTTACCCTTCCTGTAGCTGCTCTTTCAAGTTGTGCTTGCATCTACTGTAAGGGGCAGAAACTCACACCATCTCAGTGTCAACAAGCTTGTAAATCATCTACTTAATAGTCACAGGCGAGATAACATATTAAATACTAAAGGCACTAAAAACCTTTCCCACCTCACTCACCCTCCCCTCCAAGTACTGAATCTTGTCCAAAGCTGCACAAACAGGATTCTAAGATAAAGACCTTGGGTAAGAATTACTAAAACAAACAGAGCGTGGCACGGTTTGTTAAGGGACTGGCTTCTCAAGGCCAAAGGGTGGGTGTGCAAGAGCACACCACACACCTCTCAGAGAGGAAAGCTAAGAACATTTAAAAAGTACATCTTGGAACACAGCCCTCCTCAGAAGTCTGTAATATTTTAAATAAGTTGATATGGCAGGGGAGGAGAATCATACAAGTACAATGCAAAACATATTGTCTGTGATTTCAGTAGCTAGCAGCACAAAAGCTTTCTAAGAAGTAGAGGGATTCTATTCTGCTTAGCATGATGCAGTGGAGTTATTCAGTTAATGCAGTTCTAGCAAGGAAACTACATGCTCCAAGCTACATTTCTGTGTTTCCTTGAAGAATGCTTTGAAAGAATTTACCATTCAGCTGCCAACTACCTGATTCTGAACATAAATAAGAGCAGTAATTTCCCAGCTTACTTCTTCCCTGCCCTGCCATGTGCAGGAAACCTCTCCATAGCAGGACAGCTCCTGGGGGCATGTTAGATCAGCCACCATGCTGTGCCTGCCTATTGATGGCTGGCTCAGTGTCAGGGTTTCTTTCCTATTTTTGTTGTTGCACTGATGAAATCCACTGCTAGAGCATTATCTGCTATTGACAGGGGATACATTCTGATCTAAAGGCAAAAAACTTCATGTCTGTGATCCTGCTAGCCCATGCCCAGCACCTGGGGGAGATATTTGATGGTGGAATATGATGAGCCACAGGACTACAGTTTTAACTGAGTAACACCTCAAAACTTGTTCCTTTTGCAGGTTGACTTTTCTCCCCAGAAGAAAATTTGGTCTATAACTTTAGTCAGCACCTAGGGGTAATGTCTAGGTCTCCTTGACTCAAGGCCTGTTTAACTTTCCTATGCTCCTGCAGAGCTATTGTTAGTTTGCAGATAAGGAAGTGTTATCATTTTAGCACAGTCTAAGAGAAAAGGATAGGAGAGAGCAATTAGATTCTCTCCTGTGTTACTCTCTATCTGGTGGCAGGGCTGTCCTTCACACTGATCTCTCAAATGTGGTAATAATAACAGTAAAGTTTTATTTTTACTGGTTATCAGCCAAAAGCAACAACTAGGCTAAACCAGAAAATACCATCCTTTCTGCCTTTACAGCATGTGTGCTCAATCCCTGTGCTGATGCTGATACTTCTCCAGCTCTTTTCTGAAGAAACAAGGAGACACAGACACCTTCATCCCTCCCCAAACAACCTGGTCTGCCTAATCCTGGCCATCATCTAAAAACAGGCCCTCTGCCCTCTTCCCAGCAGGCCAACACACATTCCCACCCTCCCAGTGCAAATCTGCAACAGCTCCCTTCTGTCCTAGCTTGCTTCTGCCATTAAGACATAGTAGACTTTTCACAGCTAAGTGTTGCTGCCTCTAGCAGTTGCTACCTCTTCTTCATCTGTATGTGCATGACAGTCTTCTCTTGTTTCCAGAGGGCTGTATCACAAACAAATTGCCAACTTTGGAACCAAGGAAGACAAATGATGTGTCTGACCAAAAAGCCCCTGTAAGGGCCAGAACTGGGAAAACACATGGACTGATCCTTGTGCCAGCACTTTGCATCTCTCTGGAGTGCAAATGCTCTTAAAGGACAAAACAGAGACTGTCTCACATAAGGTGTTGAGGAGTATACAGAATTGAGGTGGCTCTAATCTCATATATTTCTCCTTTAAAAGAAAGAAACCTTTCTGCAAAGGTTACAAACCAAAAGGAAGTTTGGCCCTCCTGGTGGAAAAAAAGAGCATTCTCCTGGCATGCTTAGCTTTCCCTTCATTTGTGTGAACAGTGAGAATATAATCAGGAGGGTAAATCCTGTTCAGAAAGAATTCAGAGTCACTTTGCATGGTGTACATCATCATTCTAGATATTTGTGAAGTAGAGGCGTACACCAAGCTAGCCACTCTGGGTTCCTTTAACAGCCAAAGGAAAGAAACTAGCAGTTGTTTGAAGAACTTTCAGGTTAAGTGAACCTTGCCCTTGGTGCTGTTGAGTGCCCACAGGAGTTTGGGCTGAGCTGAGACACAGGTGTCTGTGGTGAAATCCCACCCTTGGTGTAATAAAATCCCAGAGGAGATCCTAACACCCAAGTCATTCTGCACTGTGAAAGAAAGATGTAGATCACAATAAAACTCTAAATGAAAAACCTATTAAGAAAAAAAAATCCTTTTCAGGTTGTGACTCTACCAGCTTATCACAAAGATGGATGGTTTTTCAATAGGGAAAAATGGGGGTAACATGGGTGAAGCCTGTAGGCTTCAGTGTGGGAGACTAAACATTGCAGGCAGCAAGTCATCCATTTCAGGGCTGGCTTGTTGGACTCTGTAGCCTTACAAAACTGAGGCTCCTGTGAGGCTTGCCAGTAGGTGCAAATGATGGAAATTGAATTTTCTAGGAAGGCAGGTGATGACTGCAGAGCACTTCTATTTTTGTTTTTTGAGGTCACCCTATTTGTTTTGAAGTCATTCTAATACAGGACAGGAAGGGACCAGGAGCTGTTTTTTTTGGCTACAAACTCAGATTGAACTTTAACTGAGCAGTGTCTTACTGTGGCATGCAGCCATGCAGCCACGAGGAGCAATTTTGAAGGGCAGCAAGAGGCAGGATTGGCAGCGTCCCTCAGGCTGCTCTGACAGACTGGTCATGCACAAGTGCCAGAATGGCCTGACCCAACCTGGTGCCATCACTGCTGGACCTCTGCCTCTCACCTCCTTGGGATAACAGGACTGCTGGGGCTGTGCCAGGGAACAGCAATGGCCAGGCAGGTAAGGGGACACTGGTGTCCTTCTAAAGACAAATATAGGATGTCCCAAGCCAAACAGGTTGATAACAGGGAAGAGGTGGCCTGGTTCTGCTCTTGTGTTGACACACTATGTGGCTGTGGTTTTGTTGTCATGTTCTCAACAGTGAACCTCCAGGAGGAGGGGAATTGTCCTCTTGTACAATTTTCTAGTCACAAGACAAGAAGATAGCTGCACAGTCCAAACATTCTGCATGGGGAGTACCTTCCTGACATCCTGCACACCCTGTCAGTGAGCTAAGCAACTTATCCATCCCTGAATCAAACCCTTCTTAGCAATAGCCTTGGCAGCCATAGTCTTGGCATGCACAAGTGAAAGAAGCAAACCTCTTACAAAGGTTTAAATAGGCTTTTTCATTATTCCACAAGGAAAAAAAAAATCTTATCCACTAGCTCTTCATTTAGCATAAATGCAGGTTTCAAAGAGCCTTGCAAAACAATGTGTGGCAAAATCTGTGTGTAGGAATAAGAAAACAAGTTTAGGACTTATGTTTGGAAGAGTTTATTCTCCTTTGAATGCTCTGTAAACAGTCCTAAAACCTCCGAGTGACAGGAATCTTACAGATATTGTACTTGGAGTCAAAATTAAGTAGGACTTTTTCCTGTTCTAGTGCAAACCTGGAATTACAAAAATTTTTGCTTTAAATGGTTGATGATCTAGAATTATTTCTCATAGCAGAGCCAATTGCTGAGATAGAGCATTTTGATACTTTGCATGCCCAGAAGGCACACTACTCTTATATGCTATTGTTGAGAAGCTGGGAGAAAATCCTCTACATAAAGTAATGGTTGTGTCACTGGTGCAAAATTGCCTGCTTAAACCCAGCACTTGAGAAGGGGGGAGAGGAAATGACACAACAATCAATCACACCTTGCTTACAATACTTTCGTGGCTCTCGTGTGGTGCTGAGAAATGCAAAGCAGCTCAGGAGATCTTTTGTTTTTCTCAGCAGAAAAGGTGCACATGGGGTCCAGAGCAGCACTTCCTGAAGTTAGTTCCTAAATTAGTTGTTTCAGCATTTGCCTAATGTAGCTGTGATTCTATTGGGTACCATGCAGCTTTGGTTCTCCAAGCTGCTGCTGAATCTGCTGCTGGCATTTCTCCAAGTGGCAGCACAGCTTTCCCAGGCATGGGGCACAGATCCCACAGTGATATGCGGAGGAATGAGTGCTGTGGTCACTCTCATCCTCCTGCCCAGATGCAGCAATGAATCACTCCATGCACCATCAGATGTCTGGCTGTGAGGCATGGCATGTTTTGATGAGCTGTATAGCTGAGATTGCTGATGTCCTACTGGAATTCGCGACAGAGAGGTCCCATATGCTGCTGCTGGAGGTCCTTTGCTCTTCCAAGGTGGTGGGTTTGCCAGGAACATGCTGAAGTTTCAAGAGAAGCTCAGGCAGACATCCACCTGGCCAAATCCTGTCCCAAAAAGGAAGCTCATTTTGAAGAGGACTGGCAAACTGAATTCCTGTGACTGATATAGGGGAAAAAACATGGCTACAACAAGCTGGGAACCACCATGTTTGTTTCAGCTGCAGAGGCTGGATTGCAGTGGCAAAAATGACCCTTAACACCTCACCAGTTTGTCAACCAGTGGACAAAGGAACCAATTGTGCAATTCGTGCATAGATATTGTGCAGAGCAATCTCACAACTACACTTGTAAGGAAGGGGTTTAAAATTGCACAACGTGCTGAGGAATGATACATGTAGGCATTTTGTCTTACAGCTATTGGCAATTAGAAGGAATGGAGGGATAACTGAATTTGCTTTGTTCTTCATTCCATGGAGTGTAGGGAGGCTCAACCACAGCAGATACTGCAGGCCAAAAGTATTCAGTTCGGCATGCATGGGATGTGTCCATGGCAAGGAGAGTCTGCACAGAGTTCAAGGGACAATTTTCTGCTCAGTGCTATGGCACTGTGGAAAGCATATCACAGTAAAGATGCCACCTAGAGAATGTTTTGTTGGGCTAGTTAGATATTAGAAAAAATTCTTCACTGAAGGGGTGCTTAAGCACTGGAACAGGCTTCCCAGAGAAGTGGCCATGGCACCAAGCCTGTCACTACTCAAGCAGCACTTGGGCAACACACTTAGATTGTTCAGCCTTTTTAAAGGTTGTTCTGCACGCAGTCAGAAGTTGGATTTTATGATTCTCATGAGTCCCTTCCAGCTCAGCATATTCTATTATTTTAATTAGCCTGAATTCAGTGACTAGTTAGGTATTATTTACTTCCAAATGTTATAATTTACATCGTGTCTTATGTGGTGCAATGCTCTAAGCATTGATTCCAACAGAGTTGTTAAAAATATTATTAAGAAAACAGTGTTACTCTGAAAGCCAAGATAATGCATAGAATTATTTTCTGTGCCTTTAAATAATAGAAACAATGAGCTATTCTAAGAGATAGAAGTAGGCCAGGTTGAGCTGTTTTTATGTAAATGTACCTATCTGAAATTGCTCAGAAGAGGATCTTCATTTTTGTGTTACAAACCTTTTTCTTAGCAACTTATTTAGTCAATACTGCAATTACAGAGCCACTCTTAAAAAGTGTATCTAAAACACATGAAGATTTAGAGCACCTGGCTTATGTTATTCATAGTCCACTGATTCAGACTGGTTTGAATGGAATATACATGCTTTTTTCTCTAACTGCTGCCTAAGGACATGTCAAGACAGCAGTGCCCAAGAAACTGGGGAGACTGGGGAAACTCATTCTTGTTTAGATCTCTAACTGTGAAACGTATCCAAAAGGATCTTGCTTGCCCTCCTCAGAAGAACAATTGGGACTCAAGGCTAAGCAAGGGAAACCACTGTATTGCAATGGAAGAGCAGATTGTCTGTGTAGATGTGACTCTTGTTAGAGGACCTCTTGTTAGAGCAAAAACCAGTTGGATGCTGCACTCCTTTTCCCTTCCAACTGCTTGGAGCTTGGAGCTTCCTCCAACTGATGAGAGACTCCTATTTTCCAAAGTGTTGAAGATAGTTTTTCATTTTGATGTTCAATGTTTTCTTAACTTCACATTCCTTTTGCTGCTTGTGCATTTGGTTTTGTGTAGCAAAACATATAAGCAGGAATCTATAAGCAGGAAAAGGTACCTGCATGTCCCCGTCCCTTCCTGCTTTTAGTGCCCCGTAAAGAATAACTTCTTGTGTCTCACTCTCCTCTTCCCAGATGTTACATCTCTCTGGAGTGTAAATAACTGAATAACTTAGTACTTAAACATGATGTGATAGCTTTGATTTTAGCACATCAAAACTAGGTTCTGATAGAGAGTGTCAGTATCAAAAGTGAAGGCAAATGCTCTGTTCTTGTGAATTCAAACTGAAGTGAGCACTTTGATGTCAATCTCAAATGAGCACGGAGGGAGCAATCCCCTCTGAAGTGGTTCAGTCAGCACCTGTAACCTCTTCAACTGCAGCCCCTATCTCTCATGGGAATCAATATTTGAACCAATATTGACTTAGGACTCAGGCATGATTTATATGGCAATCTTGGTGTTGCAACAACTGCTGTGTTACTCAATCAGATTCCCAGATGACAGGTTAATACATAACAAACCGGATTTGCAAATTCAGTCGGCACGTGTTATCATCAGAATGGAAAGGGGAAATTCATTCTGTCATGTTGCATTTAATTAATAAATCTGTCAAATACCTGTAACTGAGTACTATGTGCTCTGCCTAAAGAGGCAGTGGGTTTCATTCTGTTTTCAGAGGGTTTCTAACCTGGATTAATGTCTTGGTGACCAGTACTTCATAGTTATCATGAGTAATTGTTATAATGAGTGTTTCAAAATGGAAACAAATTAGGATTAATTTAGTTACTTGAAAAAAATCACATTAAAAAGCTCTGTAGTGTTCAGCACTATTCCGGTAATAATTAACAGTCAGCTTAATTCTGGGGTCAAAAACCAGTCTACAGCTGTTACGTTTAGGTAGTTTAGGCATATCATCACAATAGCACTCTGGCTGTCTATGAAGTTACCCTCACCTCCCAGGCATTATCAGTGACTGCTTCTGAAGGAAGGCCATTCATCTGAATGATTTTCAGTGCTTCACACAAAAATCCACTCCACTCATTTTATGCCAATATAGCAATCAAATATTATTGAAAGTCTAAAGACCTGTACAATAACAAGATATTGTTAGTCAAAGATACTAGGTCAGAGGACTGACTTTAAAAATGTTATTTGCTCTTTTGAGAGAATTTAAACTTATATATATATAAAAAATAGATGAGCGCAGAAAATTTAGAATGATGTGTTTCCTCCTTTAAATAGCAATATGACTTACACCCCATCAGACAGCTAAGAAATTGTCAGTGTCTATGTAAAACAGACAAGACCTGTAGTTTTCTAGGTTTCAGGCTAGCACTGTGTGTGCATGTGTGTGAGGAAGAACACGGCCAGCCCCTGAAATGCTCAAACCTCTTTGTTTTGGTGACCCTCCTGTGTTTACCCTGTCTGCCCTCCACGTGTGCGCTCCAAGTCCAGTGACCTCGTCTTTGGCAGTCAGTTCACCATGAATAATCACACTGTCTCTATTTGGAATAATTTTCCAACTCAATGACCTTTCTTTAACCTCACACTGCTAATTGTTATCCCTGGCAAGGAACAAATGGGTCTGAGTGAGGTGAATAGGTGAAGCTCTTGCCTAGAACATGTGTCTTGCCCCAGGCAGAGTTCCACTACTACCACTGCTGCAGGCTTGGCTCCCCAAAGATTCCAAAACTTCCCTCTGCCACCTCCTTATGCTGACTGTTAGAGGTTTAATGGCCCATGAGGAAATAACCAGCTAGAAACCATTCTTTGTCTTAAATGGGAAACTGCCAGGATGCCATAAATGCAGTGCCAATTGCTTAAGTGTAATCAGTACCTGAGTCAAAACTATGGTGTCTGGAAACCATATCTGGAATCCACCTTTTTACATCCTAACATAGGGGGAAACTGCACCTTGCTTGAATAACCAGCAGTACTGGAGTTGCAAGTTCCATCACAAATCAGTTATTTCAGCTTGCTATTAGTCCATTGCTATGCATGCTTAGCATAGTGAATTGTTGCATAACAAGCAAAAAAAGAGTGGGGAAAAAAGATATTTTAGAAGTCCAAATCATTCTAAGATTAGTCAGTGACCTACCTCATCATTTGGATCAATAATAAATTTTGAAATGTTTTAGAAATGTATGCACATTTCTATTTTACTACTGGCTGTTGTTCAAGCAACATATTGATGTGGGTGTGTTCTGGAATCTTTTTATTGTGTTGTACTTAAATATAGAACATTTACTATCATGGTAATGGCAGCTACATGAAGATGAGAAGGAAGTCTTCTAGTTGGCTTGCTCCTGCCTAGTCTGTCCCAGTGTCCAGTCAATGCTTTTGGGTCCTTCACACAGACTCTGAGCATTTAACCCAAGCAGTGACAGTGCCTGGTGCCTTGTAATAGTGCACTACCTGCTCTGTCCTACATGATTCTCTGCAGCCTTTTATGAGTGGCCATAACTACATCTACAGCAGTTATTTCTGTGGCTTTTTTCTCCCTCCCTAGTCACCACATCATACCCTCCTGAGCCCGCTTGCTGTCAGGGGAGCGCGCCCCACCTTGTGCAGGCAATTTGTCCATGTTGCACAGGCAGAACTAGAGGTGGGTCTGGAATGTTATTCCTTGCAGCAGGTGTGTTTGGCTCCCAGCTATACACTTCCACAAGGGAATTCATAATGCACAAAACTATTAGTCTAATGCCTGGCCACAGCAGACATATTGGAAAAGATACAATTTAGCATAGTTTAAAATTTTCTCAGGGTTCTCCAGTAATTTTTAACCCTAGGAAGAGTTGCAAAAATGTGCTATCAAAGAAAAGAAACTGTATTCTGTTTCTTTTTCCACTGAAATGTATCCCAGTGAGGCTACAAAGGATGTGCAAGGAAGGTACAGAAGGCAAGTGGCAGGTCTGTTCTTGGACAAGATAGCAGTAGGGTTCCAGCACAAGCTGGGGCAGGAAGGGGAAGCAAAGCGCCTGTCCCTCTGCAGCTCATGTGACTCTGTCACAAAGGCCAGCGCTGGCAACCCTCACACAGGGCATTCTTCAGCAGGCAAAGTTTGCAAGCAAAACCACCTGATGGGTGAGGACCCCCTGCCCCCACCAGTGCCTTCCACACATTCCTCCAGCCTGCAGAACCAAGCACAGCCCTGACCTGACAAGCTGCTTCTCGCTCAGAACTAATAAAACCACAGAAGATTAAGAGGGTAGAGAGAGCCAATTCCGTGCAGGTAGAGAACTGGTTACTATAGCAACTCTTCTTCTTTGAGCATAGGCTGGGAGGGACTCCCTCGCAAGGGGATTTCTGTGCAGTCCCCAGGCTGGGGAGGGAGGCTGCCACAAGAATCTCGTTTGACAGAGGTTTCGTGGCTGCACTCTTGAACTCTGTTGGGATCGTCGGGGGGCGGTGCTGGGATAGGGCCGTAGAAGAGTTTGACTCTTGTCCAAAAGTGAAGCAGATGTTGGAGAGCCTGTATTTAAAAGTGATACTCACGTCATGGTGCATTGTTCTGTGGGTTGCAGCTACATCTGAAGCCGGTGTTGCACCACAGGACATGTCACTACCAGCAGTTTCGAGGCTACAGTTGTTAAAAGACATAAGAGAATATTTAGCTTATTACTACTGGATTTTTAAATCTGAGATCCTAAGAAAGTTTCCCAGATATATTTCTTCAATAAGCCCAAATTAGTGCAGAGTAAGAAATTAAGCATCTTGTAATATAATAAAGGCTTGGTCAATTTGACTCTGGGAAAAGTCATCCGGGACTAGGGCCAGGTAATGTTATCTTAGTGCACTGCTGGAGTACCTGGCACTGTACAAGCTCTAGGTCTCTGTGGTTACCTTAGACCAACACAGCAAATGAATGAGCATATTATCCTTTCCTAGGGCTGCTTTGTGGTGGAACACACCCCTTGCATTCACAGGAGACACAAACAGCAAGCAGTGCCTAGGGTAAATCCCTCCCCTTTACCCTCCTTAACCCTGTGTGCTCTGGCAGGTATACTTCAAGGGCCAAAGCTGCACCTCGGTTTTTTGCTAGTATTTTGTGCTGGAAACTAAAAAACACAGCAGGATAATGAAACAACCTATGATTGTCTCAAATTTAGTCCTGAAGTTCTCTGTCTCACAGAGTCAAAGCACAGAAGATGCATATTCTTTTGGGAAGGGACAAGCAAAGGGGGATTTGGGTGAAATATTATGCTCCCCTATTCTCCCTAGATTGCTTATTTTCTACTTTTCCATGCACTATTTTTGCGGGAGACACAGATCTAGGAGAATGTTGTCCGCCATGATCCCACCACCCTTCCTACTGAGGAAGAGGAAAGGGGCACAGCTGTGCAGCCTCTGTCTTGCAGCTGCATCTTGTCTAGGTGTCTAACACAGCTGCAAACCTGCAAACCTTCCAAATCCATGTCTTTCAAAGCAGCATTTTTTTGGCTGTTGATACAGGGAATAAGAAACAGCAGCCCTCAATTTTGTTTTAAATTCAGCAAGTGTTTTACCAGATGTAGAACCAAGGAATTGAAAAACAAAAGCAGGCTCCCTGCTCCAAGTGCAACCTGAATGCAGGACTAGTGTGGGAGTACTTTGTTATGGCAAAGTGCACTGAGGAGGTGAGCCAAGAGGCAAAGGGACTCAAGGACAGCCCCAAACTCTCACCCAGACTGGAACAACTGCACAGTTGCCCTGTCTAAGTCTTGGGCTCAGCCTAGCTTCAAAAACTGAGTATCAACCTGCTACTGGTCCATAAAGAATCAACAATTTATCAACAACTACCATTATGATGCCTGCAAGCTTTTCAGCTGAAAGAAGTATCTGCACTCTGTCATTCTCTCTATGCCATGTGGCAGATCTGGCCTTAGATGGCATTTGATCTTGCCAGTAAAATCTGCTGCTGCTTGGAATAAAAGAGAGAGACTTGTGACAGAAAGTTGAGTGCTTTATGGGTCAGAATTGTAGACTTAGCTTTTTTGTTAGCAACAAGAAATATCTGCTGTAACAATGCAATTGATGTGAATAAAATCACATGAAATTGCATCAATCCAACAGCAGTTCCCTTTGCTGCAGGTATATAAGTTTTACAGAAAAAATGGGAAAAATTATTCCAATAAGCTTTACTGAATTACAAATTAATAAATTAACAAAAGGCTCATATTATATTGTCATAGACGAGAGACATGATTGACTATTTCCTGATTGAATATATGATTAAGGCCACACTCACAGGCAATGAAAACTAGGAATTTCCTTCAAGACTTGCAGAAGTGTCTCCATTACTTCAAAGGACATAGTGGATTCACCAACAGTTATATTCTGTTCAGCCATTGAAGTAACAGATTAAAGGCTCATGGTATGGAGTTGAAGGCAAAGTAAATGACAGAGAAAGAAAATGTGTTTTACTGTGTGAGAGGAGGAGATTTCTGTGATGAGCACTTTTGTCTCCCTCCATGCTGACAGCAGAGGTCATACAAAGTCTCAAGGCTCTGCTTACACAAGAAGAGGGAGCTCAGTCCAGCCTGTGCCTTGCTTACAGCCAAATCAGTCATTATGTGTTGGTCTGGAGCCTAACCTCCCTTATCTCAGCTACTTCCTGCACAGGCTTTAAAGCCAGGTTATCCAGGGGATACAGGCAGCTGAGGAATTATTCTCTTTATAGGTCTCATTTATTAGATGCTACATCAAATCAACCTATGAGATTGAGGTAGAAGTTGAACATAAATACAGAACACACATCTGCTACGAAAGTGTGCTAATGCAGCTTGGTTGCTATGGTGTAAAATGCAACATAAGGATCATGAAGACACGTTTGCCTTTCCCCATTACTGAAGAAGATGGCTGAGTGATTGACTAATCCATGGGATAGGATATTGCATTGGTCCTAACAACAATGTGCTTCCAAATGGAACAGACATCAGACATCATTGCTGCTGAGAATGTAGGTAATCAGGCTTCACAAGCCCAAGTTCAGTCTTGGAGCTTCTGAGCCACTAATTCAGTACTTAATTCTCTCCTTTAAGGTTTTTGGGTTTGGTTTTTTTGTTTTTTGGTTTTTTTTGTTTGTTTTTTTTTTTTTTTTTTTTTGTTTTGTTTTTTTGTTTTTTTTTCTGATGTCTTTTAGGTTTCAATACATTCTGAAGTTAGCAGAAGCCTTGGTTTTGTTACATTTGATTACAAGTATTACCTAAGTGTAATTGATTCCTCCTCAGGAGCAGAAAAATATTGCACATATAAGTAGAAAAAATGGTTTTGTTTTCTTTTTTTTTTTTTTCTTTTTTTCCTAACTGTTTTATTTGAATGTGGACTTAAAACTTAGGACAAGTACATGTCAGTAGGTCTCTAAGGAGAGTACTCACTCTGTTGATCTGTCTAATGCATACTGCACTAAGAAGAGCAATATAAATTTCTGGTGCATTGCCCCTCCTGAATGCTTTGAGCCAAACTGGGGAAGTTCTTGGATAACAGCAGAAAATTTTCTTGGATAAGAGCAGATTTCTTTTCCTAACTTTCCACATACTCTGCTGAGTTTTGGATCATGATTTCAGACCATGGACTTCATATCTCTGGCACTGCTGCCTAGGACTTCAGTCAGAGCAAGCTTGTGCCACAGGTGCCACATTGCTTCCTGCCCACTCCAGCCAACCACACTGGAAATGTACAATGCAGGGTACCTGGCTAAAAGAACTCCTACCCACAATGTAAACATGAGCATAATCTTAAGCAATAACCAATATTTACTTTTAGACATAATGAAATAAAAATAATTTTGGCAAGTAACATATCTATTTGCCTTCATATCAACTAAACCAGCAGTCCCTTATGATTATTCACCCTATGCATGTCACAGGTTCTCTTAGGAGTATCTTGTTCTGGCCTCTGTTGTGCTGCCCACTCTTGTGGCTCCCCAGGAGAGAGCCCATGCTTGTTGGAAAACACAGCCAACTGTTTTCAAGTGAGTTACACCCATTCTGCAAAATCAACAATGAATGGCCGTGAGCTGCTCACTGCTAAGAAAACATGAAACCAATAAAAGGAGTCATGAGCAGAGCAAAAGTCTAAAGGGAACACGCATGTGGCCCTCACATGGATCCAGGGTCCTTATCAAAAGGGAAGTCATTAAAGGACTGAAACCCGAGCTAAACTTACACTAAGAAAGAGTGTGTTGTAATAAAAAGGTTATTAAAAAATTGTTCATAATTTTCCTATCTCCTTTTAAATTCTCTGATATATTGGAAGAGATTATTGGAGGTTTTGAAGCAAAGCTTTTGGACAACTGTCAGTGAAATGGCAGTAGCAACAAGATGGAGTTTTCTTGTCTAATAAAAGTAGGTAGATTTCTCTATATCCAGGAAAAACAAATGTTTCTTTTCTCTGATTTTACTGCCTTTTCTTTTTACTGTCTGTTCTGATAGTAATCTAGAAAAAAAAAAAAATCAGTCAAATAACTCTAATTAGGAAAATAACCCAAGTCCTGTTATTCATGCCATCATGACAAACCAGTGTGAAGCTCGAGCACTTGGAAACAGAAGGGCCTGTGTGTAAAGCAATTTATTTGCTATTTTCACCACTTCTTCTCACATGTTATTTTCTGTTTAGCTATTCAACATCAGTAATGTGGACAGGTACTTGAACCAGGTCCCGAAAAAGAAAGGACTCCTCTGCAGTCCTGAGTTGCCATCTCCAGCAGTAACTGCATGTCTCCTCTCCAGCATCCTAATCTGTGCCTGAGTTAAAGGATTTTATTTCATAAATGAAGAGCTGAGGTATAAAGACAAAAGAAATCTCTGTCTCTTCTGTCCCACCTTGGCATCCCTAACTCATACATCACTCTTCCTCTTAACTAGGGTCGGGTATACCTCAGCCAAACAGCTTTGGTTATGCTGAAGCTGCTTTGCCAGCACAAAACCTGTTCCAAAGCCAGTTCTGGAGGTTTCCTACCATTTCCTAGAAAATCCATGGTCTCCTTGGGGGTTTTCCAGCACTAGAGTGCTGAAGTGAAGCATGCAACAAAATGAGAGAAGCATGCAACAAAATGAGAGAAGCATGCAACAAAATGAGAGAGCAGCCTGTTCGGTGAAATAGACTGGGGAAGGGTGAGGGAAGGAGCCCATCAGGAGCTCCCTCACAACCCAGCAATCCCCACCTTTAACAATGATCACCACAATAACGGCAACTTTTATTACAAAAGGCTGCAAGTCTCTCGCATACAGAAAAAGACCGTCAAGGGTGAACAGTCAAAGGAGAAAAAAAAAAATCAGGGAAGCGCAGAGGTAGTTCAAGGCTTGAAGGGATTTATTGCTTTACTGCTCATTTATGACGAGGTGATATAAGATATTAGGCGACAATCCCAGCCGCTCCGCTGGAGGGGCGGGACAGCCGCGGTGACATCAGCGATCCCACACTCGGGTGCCGCGGGGGAAGGACCGTAAGGCAGGTGCTGGCGTTTCCCAAACAGGAAACCGTATTTCCAATGCCAAAACGATAAGAAACTCAGCTCGGAAACACTGCATGTAGGCATTATTCTTGCTCCCGTAGCTTTACCCTTCTGTTCAGGCGCGATCCTCTCCCGTGCCACGAGAGACCAGTTTACCATGAGGGCAAGAGCCGGGCCTCACACAGTAACTAAGTAACTCGGTAACTTTCAGTAAGGAGCGGACTTTAAATAAGCGTATTGTTGGTTGCCGCGACCCACTTCGCACCGTGCGGAGATTTCCCACATATTTTGGTGTCACGTCACGGAGCGAATAACACCGGCGCGTTGCGCAGCCCTAAGTAAGGCCAGCCCTGCTTGAGGGGGTGCCGGCTCCATCCAGCACCGCATCACCGCGGGCCCAGTGGTGGCAGCTCCACAGCACAGAGCACCGTGAGGTGTCCCCTCTCTCCCTCTCTCCTTCTCTCCTTTTTTTCGTTCCTTGCCTTTCTCCCTCCCTCCTTTTTATCGTTCCTCCCCCTCTCTCTCACCTTCCCTCAGCGCTCCCCTCAGGCTCAGCCCCCGCCCGGCGGGCGAGCGCCTCGTGCTCCCCTCGCGTGCGCGCACCAATCACAGACGCCCGGAGGGGCCGCGAGCCGGGTGCGCGCGCCCGCCCTCTCCCTTTCCTACCCACCCCCGCTCCAAGGGCGGAACCGAGAGCCCGCTCCAGCCAATCACAGGCAAACGGTCATGAAGCGTGAGGCGCGAGCGGGCCCGCGTGCCGAGACGCCGTATAAAAAGGGGGCCGGGCACGAGCGCGGGGCTCACTCGCCGCCGGCGCTGACGGCGGAGGGACGTACGCGAGCTGCCGCCCCCGCCCGCCGCCCTAACGGCCACCGCGCCCCCCCCACGCCGCGCCATGAAAACCAAGTTCTGTAACGGCGACGCCGACCCGTCCCCGCTCGGGCTCCTCCTTGGCCGCGGGTCCGCCGCGACCGGGCAGCCGCCCTCGCCGCTGGCTCACCCCGACCCCGAGGGGAAGGACCCCACCGTGGCGAGTAGAGGCGTTGGTGTCGCGACCCCGCCCCCAGCGCTGCCTCCGCCGCTCGAGGAGGAGTCGCCGCCGCTCGACCCCCGGACGCGGCGCCGGGCGTATCTGTGGTGCAAGGAGTTCCTGCCGGGGGCCTGGCGGGGGCTGCGGGAGGAGCAGCTGCGCATCAGCCCCATCAGGTCAGCGCGGAGCGGGAGGTGGCTCACCCAGGGGGCGGGGACGGGGGCGCGCCGCGGGTCCGAGCCCACACCGGCGGGGGAGGCGAGGGGGCTCCGTCTTTAATTTCATTTCATTCTTTTAAATCTCTCCCGGATTGGGCTTAGTGGGCGGCGGGAGTGGGCCAGTGGGTGCGGGGGCGGTGCGGGGGTCCCGGGGGCGGCGCGGGCTGCGCTGCCGCGCCCCCGGCCCGGAGCGGGCGGCGGTGCGGGGAGGCGGCGGCTGCTGCTGCTGCATCGCCATGGCCCCGTCTCGGCCCGCGCCGGGGGAGGGGCCCCGCGCCCGGCCGGGAGAGGGATGGAGCCGGCAGGGACCGCTGCACCGAGCTCCCTGCCGGGGAAAAGGGCCTGACGGGCTGGCCCTGGCTGCTCCGCACTGAGAAGTCATCAGGTAAACGCGGTGTACCGGCGATGTGAGTCATCTACAGCACACTGTAACGAGTGCTTGTGACTCAGCACGTTGGCAGCAGAAATATGTAAATTGGGGACGTTCTGGAAGCCATATGATGTAATGTGTTGGAGATCTGTGCCTTCTTTGGAGAATTAAATAGCATCTTTATTTTGCTCTAACTAAACCAATGTTACTTTAGAGTTTCCCCTTTACGCACTGCTTGTCTCACATCTTCCAGACCGATCGTTCTACTTGATCCAACATAGAGTCGAGGACAATTTCAAAGGATACTGTTATCAGTTTGCTTTCCCTATCTTTCTACTTTTGTCCTACACAAATCATGCACACGTGTACCCTAGGTACCTAAGGGAGCATACACAGTTGACAAAGCTCTGATGTGTAAAATGTGGTTAGAACACATCCTGCTCATTTCTAAATTTATTTTAAAAGCCTTATTGAAAAAAATTAGACACTCACTGAGACCCAGTGCAGGTAGTATTGTTTTTCTAGGTTGTTTCTCCTCACTTGACATGATCATAAGGAGTTAATGAAGGGAGAGAACTTTTTACAAAACCAATACAATTCCTAAACAATAGACTAGTCTGATATGTCTCGTTTGAGTTGCTTAATTAAATTTTCATCTGTATTCATGCGTGTTGCTGACTTTGGTTCTTACTTTCTAAAGCCTTACATTTTAGCAGATATCTTTGTATTTCTTGGAAACCTCTCATGTGAGACAACACTTCAGAATGGCTTGGGGGTTTCCACATTTGGCAGAAGAGCAGATGAGCTGAAACTTAAGAACATATAAAGCCATGCTAATTGGTAGTTGGGATTTTTTTGGCAAAAGTCTTCTCACCACTTTCATTTCTGGGAGATGCATCATATTGGTTTGCTGATTGTGGTTTCACTCAGTGTGCATTCTCCAGTGTGTCCATTAATATTGCAAAATCATGCTCTTGTACAGCTGTCAGTTAAGTAGCTGTATGTGTATGAGTGAGATGTGCCCTTTTGACCTTTAAACAAGCTGTTGAGTCGACTGACCTTCCAGAAGAACAGTGCCTTTTATTATGCTCCTGTATGGATTTCCTTGATAACTTTTCCAGGTAACCTTTGAAGTCTTAAATGCTATAGTGAACTTAATCTCCAGTGAAACTTGTGTTAAATGGAGTTCAGCATCACTAAGGCACTCCACTTAGCTTGTCTGGGCTGTCACATGCTGTACAAGCTGAGCATTTAGGTCATGTAACTATACAGATTCTTGAGCTTTAGTCCAGTATTTCTTGTAAAGTATTGTTCAGTGTGCTTAGTTCTTCTATTTAATTATTTATATTTTCACCAAAGTTTCTGTCAGAGACTTAGAAAAGGCAGCAAATGTTTTTTGTTTTGTTTTTTTTTTTTCCACAAAAACCTGTCTAGCAGAGTTCAGATAAAGCCAGAAGTGTAGTTAGTATAACTAACCAATTTTTGGATTGTCTTTGAGTAGCTGACTCTGCTCTTTCTTTGATATCCTTTCCATCTGTCTCTTGGTTTTTTTTCCAACCTGTTCACCTTCATGGTTCAAAGTTACTTCATATCTTGTCTCTAAATATCCTTTTTTGGGTGCTTGCCAAGCCACCTGGTTCTTTTCTGTCTCCTTTCTTAAGCATGTTGTGCAGCTGCTGTTTTACCCTGTTTTCTTGAGATTTCTTTTTTCTTCTCCATTGTTGACTTTGGATATGTAGGCCAGCCCCTGTCTCCTTCTTGGAGCCTTTTTTTCCAGAAAGTTTTTTCTGCTTCCCCACTGTGTTGAAAGAGAGCCCAGAAGAATATTTGAAAAAGCATTGAAAGGAATGTCAGGTTAGGACTGAGAACTGCAGTTTAGCCATTACATTTTGGATCTGCTGTGGATTCTTGTAATCCAAGGTCACTGCAAGGTGTTGTATCTTATAGGCAAAATCACTTGCAGAAGGAAAATTTGAAAATTTCATTCATGAACATAATGATAAAAGATTGCAGAAAGGCAAAGCAGTAAAGAAAATGTGGTTTGAGTGGATGGGTATTCTTAAGAGCTGCAAGAACCTCAAGAAACTTAGCATCCCATCAAGATAAACACAAATTAGGGTAATCTGTGCTTCAGTCATTCAGATGAGACACAGGCATGCTGAGTTTTTTACATAATTACTGTTTAACAACAGCATTTTTACAGGAAGAAGTCACAGCATTTATTTTGATGTCCACAGCTTTATAGATCTAGATAGATACTAGATCAGAGAAACTGAGTATGATGTGAGATTTGACAAATTCATGAGCAGCTTATTTCAAATAACTGCTTTAACTGTAAAATTCAAAATTGAAAATGCATCCCTAAGAAAGATAGCAGAAGTGAAACTTCCATCAGCAATGCTGTAGCACAGGTATTCAGGTTAAAACTTTATAGCTGATTTTGTAGCTGCCAATCCCAGTGATAGCAGCTCTTAATTCAAGTTTGGAGTTTTATAGTCACTGCAAGTCTATCTGACAAGACTCCAGCCAGCATCACTGAAAATAATTTACTTAGCTCTACATAGTTGTTTGTTGCCTTTTACATCCATTTGTTAATAGCTTGAGCTGTAATTTGGATCAATAGCTCTGGGTGGTGATCTGTACACCAAAAAGCACAAAGCTGCCATTTCTTTATCGAAGCCTTATATGAGTTATTGGTACTGTTGGAAAACTTTCTTGTTAGACTAGACCAATTAATCACACCAGAAGGACGTTTACTGCACCTGTAATCTGTTGAAAACAGAAGGTGTGCTTTTCCAAGTTAGCTAATCAATGTATTTCTGTGTCTGCAGAGGGGGCCTCAGCAACATGCTGTTTCAGTGCTCGCTCCCCGACACCATTGAGGCAGTTGCAGATGAGCCACGGACGGTTCTCCTGCGTTTGTACGGTGCAATCCTGCAGATGGTGAGTACATACAGGGCTTTGGGAGTGGGAGGGCTTCTGTAGCTTCACTCTCATGTTTGGAGTTCATTTGTGACACTATGCAGCTTTCTCCTTTAGGGAGTGTTTCTGTGGTGGGGGGTAGATTGCAAGTTGAAAGCAGTTTTCTTTATGGTCTGTTATTGTCTAGAACTTACACTCCTTTCTACACAGATCCCGACTGGCGTGAATTAGCTGAAGGCTCATTTGCTGTTTGTTTGGGCACTAATGTTTTGTTTATGGTCTTAAGTTTGGACTGTGGTGTTTCAGAAAAATATACTTCTGTACAGAATACAGGACTTTGACATAACTAGCTAGATTGCAAGAGACTAAACTGCTTAATTTTAATCTTGATAGCACTTACGAATCTTGGAGATTAGTTGAAGGTTTTGTCAACCTTAGACACTGCTCAAGCATTTTATTAGATATTATATGGGTACTTGTGCTGCTAGAAAATTTGATCTGTAGTTTTAGACTAAGAATGAAGCGTGAATATCAATACTGTACAGTCATCTCATTCCAAAACATGCTTTCCTGAATGTGTGAAATGCCTTATAGCTGGCACAGAAACTTAACCAGATGTTTTGTTGAACTCTCTTAATGTTACTTTTATTTGGTTAGTTAAATGTAAATCGTATTGAAATTTGTCACACCTTAAGTGAAGTGGTTGGCAAATCTGTTTCAAATAGTAACATTTAAAAGCAAGACTATTTTGTAGTCTTGTAAAGGTCTCTTCTAAAGCTGACAGCCTGTTACTCTAGCACTGTACAGCAGATATTCTCTTATCCATCTCTGCTATGTACTTGATTATATTGTAAATAAGCGATCATAACGTAAGTGTATAACCTTATGAAAAATTGCAGCTTCATAACATTACATCTGTATGTTGGCATTTGTTTGTTTGACTTAGAGGGTCTGGTTTTATTATCAATTAATTTTATATTTTCCAGTACTCAGTCACTTGCTTTGAACAACTGATCCAATATCTGCAGAAGATTTTCTGTTCCTGAGATTTCAGCCCATTCTTCCTGCTTCTGCTGTCTTGACCAAACTTACTGTTAAAAGTCTCATTAGATACTGTTGCTTTACTGACTTTGAAGTGCTCCTTTATTATGTTATGTGAGTTGTTAACTTTCCTGTGGTAACAAACTTTACCAGAAATATGTAAAATATCCCAGTGGTTTAGAATAGCATGAATTGCTTGGCTACAGCACCATATGTGTGTTGGGAAAGTTAAACAAGAAAAGTGTGTAGAAGTTCAGTAATTTAAGCTTAAGTAGTTTTTAGTTTCACTCTCAGTAAAAGCAGAGTGAAAAAAGGGGAAGTGTGAAACTTTGTTTCCAAAATGACTCCTAGGATTGATGCTAAGTTGGGGTTATTTTTAAGAATTATTACTGCTTTCAATTAATGCGGAGTTAATATAATATGTAGAAAGCTTGAGTAGGAACATGGGCTGTAAAACTATTGTAGTGGTAGAGCTTCTGTTTCCCAAGAGCTGTAAAGAAATATGGCCTTTCCCTTATTTTTCAAAGTGAAAATAAAATGGACTCTAGAATTTGGCTGCCCTCTTCTTCCCTCAGGATATTTTTTAACTTGCCTCTTCTCTGCCCCTATCCACTGAAGAAATCAAAATAAATTTTTGGGCTCTAAAATCAGAACTAATTTGGTTTGAAAATTGAAAGTGTGTTCATAACTTTCTAACCTTTCTGCTCTTGGTATTGAAGGATCTTTTGAGATGTCTAACTTCCTTTATTTCCATAGTGGCAGTGAAATGACTGCTCTTGTTGGTGCAGTTCACTAATGGTTAAGTAAGCAGAGAAAGTCCCAAGGTAAAACTTTGATTGCATTGAGGTTCACAATTTTTGTCAACAAACATTTGTCTCTTCCAGCCCCTATACCTTAAATGCAAGTTAAAATATAAGCAAACTGTTTTATTGGGTATTTTGAAAACCTCACATAGGATTTCTGAGTTTCTGGGTGGCATAAGCAGAATGTTATGACAAGCCTGTTAAGTGGGAGTAATTTGATATTTTTAGTGAAGTTGCTTAAGTTAAAAACCCTGTAGGAATTAAGGAACACTGCTTAAGTAAGTTGAGTTTTGAGACCTTATGCTAAAATCACAACTTAATTCCCAATGACTTTATTGTAACTGCCACTGGGTATTAGTAGTTACCACTTGTTTGTTTGAGCCTTTGTAGCATGTTTTAACTCTTGTCCATTTTACTTTCTGTTGAAATTGGAGCACAAACCAGTGATATCAGTTCTTTATCCCGGTACTGTAAATACTGTGTATCTATAGCAACCTGCACCAAATTATTGGATGTACAGAAGACAAGTTTAAGTTAAAATTTTGAATACAAGTGAAAAATGCATCTCTCATTACTAACTTAAGAAGGAATGATACTGGCACCATAATTCTTTGAGCCACCTTTTAAAGGAACCTTTTTTGCTGTTTGAAAATAGCTCCAGTTTGCTTATTATGACTCTTGGAAGACACAAATGTCAGTACATGAAACTCATCCAATATAAACCATGCCAGCTGGCTAAAGCTGCCACACAGGGAAGGCTTTGTGCCTTCCTCTGTCATAGCTGATATGTTTAAGCCAATTTTTTGTGTGCATGACTGTTTTGGGGGGAGCTGGGTGGAGATAAACTGTGCTGGCTCGGCCATTATTATGAATGGTCGCACTGGCATGGATGTTTATAAATCAAGGACTTCTCTTGAGTATATCCTTGAGCAGAACTTTTTTTTTAAGACAAGTATTGTACTTGTGACAGGTTAAAGTACTAACCACATTAAAACTCCAATGTTTGAGGCACAATGCAGATATGTCCTACACTGAAAAAAGGGAAATGTCTTACTCTGCTTCACTTACTCTTGCTCCAGCTTAGTTGCTAAATTTAAAGGGGAGCATTGAAAGTAAAACTTGTGGCAAAATATCTTTAACTGTTGATTGTATTAGTGTAAACAACTAAAACTAAAGGTTATCCAACAATTGCCATTTAATGTCCAGATTTTAAAATTGGTTTTCATATTCATATCACTAAAGTGTTTCTACTTAAATTCAAAATAGCATCTTGAGAATGCTAATAGGATTTCAACATAAGGTGCATCAACACAAAATAAGCTCAAATCAAGGTGAAATTTAAGTTCACCCATCAAAAGGTAACTTGGATTGATTCCCATTCTTTTACACGTGTTAAAAGACCCTTGAACTCTGACTCACTGGGACTCTGTTACCTTTACAACAGCCAAAAACAAAATCTTGTATACAAATGAGGAAAAACAAACCAGGATACCTAATGTTCCTTTCTGGTCTCTCAATTTCTATGTGAACAGATGCAAAATGATTATAAATGGTTGCCACGATTCTGTGGTAAATCTTTTTCCATACCTGCCTTGCTGCCTTTTATTTTGTCTAACTAAATAAAATGCAGACTGCTGTGTAACTGTAATGATCAACGTCTTCTGTGGTTGTTGGTGTCCATGTCTGTTTGTAGCATGGAGTAACTACAAATCCCTGGCACTGGCAGACGGCTTGAAAGAAACCAAGCACCTCTTACGGGGATATATTTGTGTTGGGTGGCATTAAGGGTGTTCTGGGGTAATGTACCACTTTAGTTGTATATGCATGTGTTCTCTGCTGCAGGCTTGCCCATGCGATCGTGCCTAGAGCACTCTGGTTTCCAGGTGACAGACACGATTCACGGTATAGTATGAGATCTCTGAAGTGGAGCATTCTCTACAGCTTTCATTTTCTTTAGTCCTGGATTTCATTGTTTTAAAGTAAGCCTTAAGTAGCACCAGCTACTGTCTGTGCATCTGAATGTTTACAGCAATAACAGAATATCAAAAACTTGTCCCTTCCTTTTCTCTGCTCCCTCATATCAGAATGGTAACTTGAAATGTAGAGGATTGGAGTTGTGGCTTTTGTAGAGCTTGAACTGGGAATTCTTCACATGCTAGATTTTTAGGACTTCAGCAAATTAGCATTGGTTCCTTCAGATCTGACAGGGATAAGTGATCAATGGCAGATCCTTAGAAGCAGAAATGGTTATTACTAAACCTAAAGCTGGTTTTGTTCCATACACTGGAGTTCAAATTGACATCTGTCGATGGCTTCTAGAAAAGTTTCCTCTGCTCAGGTCACCTCTAACCTCTGAGGCAATTCATTGTGATGTTGTGATTTAAGATTTGAATTCTTAGGGATTTATCTGATTCAAAGTATTGCAGTATTTTGATTGAAAACTAAAGCTGAGTAAGCTCAGGAAAATTGAGTTATATTTTATTTAAATTTGTGAGCAGAACTCAAAGTTATATATGAAAAAAAAGATAAGTTCCTTTTCTGTACAGAATGGTCAAGCATCAATTGGGTTTTTTGGTAAGACAGCTACAGAAGAACTTGGGAGCATTAGGAAGAAAATGTTGAACTCAATTTTCTGTATCAAATTGCCAGATGTATAAATACTGTCTGGTCATCTGAGCAAAGATCAATGTGTACTGTTTCCTATTCAATTTACATGATCACAAATTAGACTCTAAACAACTTCTCTTGAGTATAGTTGTCCTTCCTTACTAAAACTGTAGTGAACTTTCTCAGGGCTTTGAGAATAAATCTTCCCACAATAAAAGCTCTGAACAAATATTTGGAAAAATCTTGAAGCTGTAGAAGACATGTTGTTTTCTAGTTAGCTTCCATGTAGAGAGAGCAAATTTAAAAGCTCTAGCAGTTACTCAGCGATTCTCTTTTTGAGGTAATTGAAATCACCTCATTTTTGTTGATGTAAATAGCTCCCAGAATTGGACATTAGTTGGAGTGGTATATTAAGAGTTATGGAAAAAGTGAACTTGTTTGATTTCACCAAGAACAAGTGAGTTAAATAGGTTGATCAAATTATTAGACGCCTTATTTTGAACTACTGTTCTCAGAGGTGAGTGTGGAATCAGGAAATAATCAAATTCTACTACTTTAATCTGTTAAACTCCTAAAGTTCTGATACATAATATTGCATCCTGCAAACTTTGTTCTCCTTGCCCATGTATAGTGAAGAAATTCCTAATCCTAGGCTGCGTACATGGCCGCTTGTGAAGTCTGATCCTCTCCAAGCTCCCATTCATATTTGCAAGTTATTTACATATTTGTATTCATTTTCTTCTGGAAACTAATGCTTCATGCTGAGGGAACAGAAAAGAGGGAAGGGATGTTGCAGAAGTCTCCTCTTGTGATGACTGCAGTAAAGCCCTAACTGTCCCTTTCTAATGGCAGAATGCCAGATGCCATTAGGCTGTCTCCAACACCGATTTGAGGTGGACTTTTGGAACTGGCTAGCTCTTTATACAGTATGACCTCTGGAAAGCAGATGCCAGTTCAGGTTTTAGGGAAAAGTCTAATGTGCTTACCTTCTGATTGAACTGAACCATTCTGAGAGCACCATTTATCAGGAAAGACTCCTGAATGGTGAGTAACTTTCTGACTGTTTCAGAAAAATCTGAGTGGTATTGATGTAGACCATGCTTGTTCAGAGAAGCCCTTTCTAAATGATTTTAATGCTATTGAGTAGTTACACATTTAGCTGTCGTGAATATGTTTGGACTTCATTAATTTCCTTGAAAGCAATATAAAGTAATAGTAGTTTCCATATTGTCTTGTTTTAAACGTACATAGTAGTGTTATGGGAAGTACTTGCTGAAAGACCATGGATTGTTGTTAACTACCCTTCTTCTATAGCTTCTGAAATACTGTAACTGCAGAGCTTGTTGTACTATACTTAAGGCAGCTGGTGTTGCTTAACTGTATTCCATTAAGTTCATATTTCCACCCTTGTTTTGGACATGTTAGAGCTTTGGAACAGGAAGGTGTGCACATGGTTCTGTGAATGCAGTGTTTGTGTTCAGAAGGTGGAGATGCAGGCTGCCTTTATGGGCCTCTAAAGCTAGTCTGGTTTAAACAGTCTATGGTGGAATTGCAACATAAATAGCAGCCACAAACTGTCACTAATTCTAAGCAGATATTTGCTTTCTCTTCTCCTTACCTTCAAGCCCTTTAAAGGACAAGGTTTTTAATACATCTTGTATTTTTAAATGTGCAGCTCTATTAAAAGCATGTGCCATTGAGGGTTCAGTTGCTGAGGGTATGGTTTAATGTTCTGTAACTGCTTTATAATGACTCTAAACAACCCTAGCACAATGTTATGCATGGAACTTGTTAAAGTTTTGCTGCTATACTGTGGTCCCTACTGAGACACCTTTAGTTTACATGGGCAATTCATTCCAAGAACAGTCTTGGATTTGCACAGCCAGTGGTACACTGGACATACAGCCAAGACAGCACGCTCTAAATAAGAAAATTCTAGCCACAAGACATTTGGAAAATAAGGTAATAAGCAAACAAAAGTGCTTTGCAACCTTCATAACATGACTCTTCCAATAGTCCTTGTAAGACTTTTATGTAATCTGTAATGCATCTCAAGTGCTTTGGCTGGAAGAATCTCATCCCAGATGTCATGCAGAGGGACTTAATTTTCTCTTAATTAAAAACATTCCTCTGAGCTTATGGTGCATTGAAATCTTGTTTTGAAAGACTGGGAAACAATAAAAATAAGTGAAAATCAGGTATTTACACGAGTGGCTTGGTCTCAGTGGCACATCCTTTTGAAAGATTTTGGAATTGTTGGAAGTGTGGTGGTCAGAGGTCAGATGGATACTAGTGCTGTAGCTGTCACAGGTCTGAGACAGTGTTGAGACTTTTAGTTAACTGTAGCTGGTACTTCTACTCCCTTTGTTCTGGTGGCTGCAGGTTAATAACTTGAAATTTCATCTTCTCATTGTGTTTGCTTTTTCTCATTCATAGAGGTCCTGTAATAAGGGGGAGTCTGTACAGTCTCAGAAGGAAAATGACTTGCAAGTGAGTAAATAAATTTGCTTATTTCACAGAATTTTGTAGATTATAGGGAAATGTGGTGATCCTGCTTGTTTTAAACCAGTAGTTATTCCACCTGGACTGTGTCTAGAAAATGTAAAAAGTAATGAAGGAAAGAAATTTATTTGCTCACAGAAGCAACATTATGTGAATGTCTGGACAGAGTTTGGAAAGGTTCAAGCATTCCACATTTTGAAGCATCCCCCAATTTTACCCTAAACCTAAATGGTTTCTTATTTTCAATATTGGTGTCAGTACTGCTATTTCTAGTTTTAGACTCTTCTTAAGTAGATGAACATCAGTTCTCTGCTTTACCTAATCCCTAATTTTTTAATACATTGATGAACTCTGAGGAAAGTACATGGAACTGGAGAGAACTTGCTCTTGGACATGAAGTGTTCCTGATTAGCATTGTGCTTGGATCATCTCTGCTCTGCAAACTTTCGACTTCTTGCATTTGGAATAATTTCTTCTCCTGCAGCATAATGTTTAGCTGAGTGTATCTTTTCCTAAAGTCATCTGAACAGGATTTGGTGATTTAGATTTCCATCCTGGCAGTGTTTTTTCAGAAAGGGATAACATTGCAGCATGCTAGCCAGATGCCTTGGTTGTTATGTACTGTTTTCAGCTCATAATGATTTTGGCAGTGACTAGGGAAAAGTACATTTTACTCAATTGATAAGTGCTGCTTTTCTCCCCTTGTGTTTTTGCCTTCTGGGAATGCCATCTGAAACATTTTCAAGCATTTTTTTGGTTTTGTTTTGTTTTCTTTCCTAGTGAGTTGAAACTGGTTTTAAATTTTTTGTTGTTGAATGACTGCTTTTGAAGTTTTGCTGAACTTTGTTTGCCTTACTGGAAACAGCTTCAATCAGTTGAACCAAGATTGAACTGAAAAATGCACTGGTTTGATACCTCAATTGTTTTTCAAAGATGAAAAATGGAGATGGCTTGATTTCTCCTCTACCACAATCATGTAGAAAAAGAGTTAAAGTTCTAAAAAACCCTGAAAGTCCAAATGAGCCCCACCCTGGTGACAGAAGCTCATAGAAGTTTTGCAGTACAGGAAACAAGGTTTTTCATTTTGTGGTATTTGCTTGAAAATACTGATTCTCTGCTGATAGGTTTTCTGCTATTAATCTCATAGTGCTGAAATTTCACTGTTGAATCAGTGTTTTCAAGAATTACTGTCAGGATGGATTTGTTAATTCTCATGTGTCTAGGTTATGGGAGGAGATGATATTCTTTACAGACAATAAAATTCTCTGAGTTCACTTACAAAGTCATTGTAGCTTCTGAGCTGCCTGGTGTGTGACAACTGTGTCCAGACATTGGATAGTCTCCTGTCAGCTCATAAGGCCTCTTGACAGGAATTTATTTGTTTTACTTTGGTTTTGCTGTAATTTGCAGTAATTTTCCTTAGAATATGACTACTTTATGTATTTTACAGTTAAATTTTTCTTAAGGCAGAAAAAAAGCAGAAGCTTCAGTTCCAACTGAAGTGTATAAAGGCTCTCTGTATGGGAGTTGCATGCTGGGAAAGTCTTGTAAAAATGTCTATAATTGCTAGGTTTGAAATAAAACATTATCTCTTAAGTATTCATTTAAAAACATGAGTGGTCCAATCTTTAGAAAGCTAAATACAAGTGCTTATGGATCAATCTCTGAAACTGGTCAAAATTGAGGGCTTTAGATCTTAAAATATTGTCTTGGCACCATAAGTATATTGCAAAGTGTTTGAAAGCATTGAGGTACATAATGTCCTTGGCTACAGTGCTTGATCCTTTGAAGTCATCAGGTGAGCATTAATTTGAAGAGTCAGATACCCAGATTTGTTCAGTGTCCATATGAAGTATGCTATAGAATTTCTGTCATGTCTCCTTTAGTGGCTTATTTCCACACCTGCCCTGTGTTTGACAGTAGTGTATGGAGTGGAGACTTGGTAAAAGGTCCTTTGGGTATTATGAAGGAGAGGCCTTTGTGCCTGAGATTACATGGATGGTATTGTTCCAAAACTTATTGGTCTTTTGTTCAAATAACCATTTGGTTTCAGTAGAGGAAAGTTCTCCTAGAGCTTGTCACTTCTGATGCATGAAGAGATGTCTTAATAAATAACACGGGCTTTTTGTACTTTGTTATCCAAGAATAGCGAGTTGCTTTTCAGTAAGATATGGAAATAAGGAACCGATACCTTAATGGGAACAGACCTAAAAACTCCTGGTGTTGTACCAGGCACAGTCAAAGTCAGTGTTGGTTAATAATAGAGTGGACATTCAGTAGCTTGTAACTAATTTCCTTCTTGGTGTTTCGCATTAGATTTCAGAACTGAATGGAAAGAGTTCAGACCTGTGATGGTGAGGGCATGTGAAATGATTAAAAATGTTTTTTTGGTGTGTTAGTGGATAAAGCATTTGATGCTTTGAGGAACTGCGATGAAAAAATGGTGGAGAACATAGATGCAATACATTAATATGTAAATTGTCTTAAAGTCTCAGTGCTGCAGAACACAGTTACATGAGTCTTTACTACACTTCAATATGAAACATTAGAATTTATTGAAGATCTCAGAATAATGTGTGGGACAATAATAAAAATAATTTATCAGTGGTGCTGCCTGGAGTGTACTCAAGAGTGGAACTTTAGTATAGAGTTATATACTGTCTGATATTGTGTTGACTGCAATAATGCAAAAGGATCTGTCGTCAGAAATACCTGAGAGGTTTCTTAATGTTGTGATCTTCATACTTAGACTTTTAAGTGTTATGGGCCTGACTCTGAGATGAACTGCTCAAAAGTAGGCAGGTGCTTGGCTGGTCTTTAGGATTTGAGTAGAGCTGGATTCTGATGAACATAATTGCTAGAAGTAGATATTTATAATGTGACCTCTGTGCTTACTTACAGATAATCTTACCCATCCAGAAAGCTACATTTCAGTTATTTTTAACTGTTTTTAAGACTAAATATTTCATATTTCTATTAACTTTTAAATTCATATTAAAAAGTTGTCTGCTTGTTGTTGCTATGAACCAAGCCTATTGATGTATGAAAACCTTAGAGAAAAGTTACTGAAACTTGAGGTATGCTTGGTGGTAGAAAGGGAAGAACATTTATTCACACACATATTCCTTAACAGGAGTTTAAATTACTTCCTCACTTCAAAAAAAAAAACCAAACAACTTAGGATTTCCTTCCATTAAGCACATTCTAAGTCGATCTTCTAAATGAGAAGTGTTGTTCAGTTCATTCACTTGTGTAGCTAAAATGCTCTTTTGAGAGGTAGTGTTCTGAAGAGTATTAAAATAGTTGATATAGGATAATATTTGTAGTTCCTGTGTTGTGTTTCAGTGGCATGAGCTTCTCCAGGAAATGAATTTGCAGAGTTCTCACAGGGTTAGAGAGGAGAGGGTGTTTTGGTTTTTGCAGTTTTCCTTTGACCTGGCCCACCAAAATGAAGTAATACAGGTTTTCTTCCCCAGCTTTAAACTTGAAAGCAAAATATTTGTGTTGCTCCCATGCTGACTAAAAGTTATTAGTCAAGAAACTTTGATTAGTAGAATGTCGAGTCTTTTCAAAGCTAGCCCTAAAATTTCGCACTTGGTAACAGTTTAGCTGTTGCACACACCCACGTTATTTGCTGTGCCAGCACCAACTAATACTTTGATTTCTTTGGCAGGGAGCAGAAGCCATGGTTCTGGAAAGTGTTATGTTTGCCATTCTTGCAGAGAGAGCGCTCGGCCCAAAGCTCTATGGAATCTTCCCACAAGGGCGACTGGAGGAATTCATTCCCGTAAGTCCTGCTCACAATTAGTTACTGGGCTGCTGGAAGCTGTTGTAATTGTTCATGACAAGAAGGTCTCTGGACTGCCCAGAAAAGCAGGGATGTGGGAATGGAATACTTGGCTGCCTGTAGTAATTGCTGTCTGTAATTTGATACAGTTAGAGTGGGTGTTGGAGAGCCCCATTGTAGCTCTTGCCAGGGGGAGATATCTAAAAACTCTTCAACTCTAGCAGAGGAGAATAAATGAAGATAAAAAGCCTATTAGATACCAAACATAGCATGGGGAAGCTGTGGAGTAACACTTCCCTTTAACAGCAACAAGAGCAGATGCTTTTGATGTTCTTAAATATTTATACTTGATCTGCTCTGAAGATATTCTTAGTGTGAGATGTGATACTCCCCAGGTCTTGAATCTAGAAGTGAATTGATTAAGTTGTTAGTAGGGCTGGCTAACAACTTTGTAAAGGCAGCAACTTTGTAAGTTCATCTGAGAGCAAAAAAGGGTATTGCTTGAGTACTACACTAGTATTTCACAGTAAACTGCAAGGAACCTAATGCTAGTGTTTATAACTAGTCACAGTTCTGTAACGTATCAATTAACTGTATTGTAAGACTACTGTATTTTATTACAGAGCAGGAAACTGAGCACTGAGGAACTAAGCATACCTGACATATCTGCTGAAATAGCTGAGAAGATGGCCAGATTTCATGGCATGAAAATGCCATTTAATAAGGAACCTAAGTGGCTTTTTGGAACAATGGAAAAGTAAGTTGTGCAATACTTTATGGGGGAAAAAAGGTGACCCATTGTAATTTTGATAAGCAGATCATTCTTCCTGAATGTCTGGGAACACAAGCTTTCACTGTACCCAGAAACTATCACATGAAGGACTTCAGTTACCTTGAAGAACAGTAATGTTTTCTTCAGAAACTTTCAAACGTCCTTGATCATAGTATGGGAAGAATAATATACTTGTCATTACAAATCCTTTATTATTGTGTCTTCTCTTACAGGTATCTAAATCAAGTGATGAGAATTAAATTCACCAGAGAATCCCAAACCAGAAAACTGAACAAACTTCTCAGTTACAATCTCCCCCAGGAAATGCAAAATCTAAGGTCAGCTTACTTTGTCTATTACTATCTTCTAATCTCCACAGTTTCTGGATGGATTTTTGTATACTTGTTCAGACATGTTATACAGTATAACACTTCATCTTACTTTGCAAGCTGGGGGTTCTTTTTGGTTCTGTGACCAACCTGAGTCTCATACAAATACAAAATTCTATGATGAAACTGCTGATCTGATGTACTGATCATGAAATCAAACTTAATTGTGCTGATGTTTTGTTCCTAATTAAGACAATAGGCTGTTGCTGGGAGGAAATAGTGTTTCAAATTCTTACAACAAAATTACCTGGAAGTGGAACTGAACTTAGTGATTTGTTACTTAAAAGATGCTCTGTTGCCTTTTTTCTAGAGCTATGCTTGAAGCTACTTCTTCACCAGTTGTATTTTGCCACAATGATTGTCAGGAGGGTAAGCTGCTAATATTTCAATATTGCTCAGTCATTTACTGTTGAGCCTTTTCTGGTGACTTGTTGGCTTCTCTGAGAGGTAGCCACGTTGTGGAGGTACTGCCCTGACTGGTGTGCTCCAGTACCAAAGCAAAGTATGGGTTGTGCAGCCCTTCAGGCTTTTTCAGAGAACTCTGGTGTTGTGACTGGGTTAAGCCAAGAATGTACTCATGCTCTGGTAGCACAGGTCAGTTGATGATGGGAGCCTTATGTGTTTTGTGTTTAGACCATCCCTTGCTTTGCTGCAATACACATGATCAGAGTAGGGTATACTGGAGTCATTCTAAAAGAAAGATGCCTAAGAAGTGCAGTGAGTGGTGAAATGGAGAGTAGGGCAGTTTGACATGGCAGTTTTTAATTTCTACTGATAAGAAACATTAGGAAAACCTTATCCACCATTTTTTATCCCAGTGTTGTCTGGGAGTCATGGAAGGAATAACAATTTTCCTGAAAAAGATGAGGAGGAAGCAAGGCTGAAGGTGTGTTGGGTATGCTGTGTCACCTGAACAGTGGGTAAGCTGGGCTGAGCTGGAAGGATGCTCTAGTGGGACTGTGTGCAGGGCTGTTGTTGTCACTGGTCCCAGCTTTGGCTGAGGAACTGCCCTGCAGGGTGGACACAAGGATAGGCAGCAGAAGCGGAAAAGGCCACTAACCTGAGATGTCAGTGGAGGTCTCCTTGCTGATGTGGCAAGGTGCACTGCTGGAGGAGTCAGAGCATAATAGGGCTGAGGCAAGATGAGGAGCCTAAAGCTCCAAGGGGTTTGGGGGATGTGTGTGAAATACTGTGCTCTGTGCTGCTCTTTCTGTTGGTGCAAGAGTGTGGCATGGAGAACAGATGGACCTGCAGAGTCACACTCCTGCAGAACTTGACATTGCTCTACATTTGTTTACTATCTGCTACTTGACAGAGGCAGACTTGATGTCTTTTAGATGAATTATAGTGACTGTGTGACTTGAAAGACACATAAGCAATTGCCTAAACTTTCTATATAGGTACTGCTTGTGCCACGTATTAGAACAGCGGAGTGATCAAACTGCTGAAAAGCAATTTCTGTCCCAAATGTTGCATGATCAGTGATAGTCCTGTGCTGATTGGAGAGATGCTGTGAAATTTATAGATCTCAAGCTGTGCAAAGAAACAATGCAGGAAGGACCGGTAAGGCTGACAGGACCACCTGAGCCAGCTGCAAGCTGAACTGGGCTGGGCAAAGAGGATCCTTGGGAGAATAAATTTGCTTCTCCCTGTACAGAAAAAAATTCCTTGCTTTCAGCTTTACAAGGTAAAGCTATATATCTCAACTTCCAGAGAGCTGGTGAACAGCCAGTGCAACTTGGCTTTAACTAAACCCAGCTGGCAACTCAGCCCCACAGAGCCACTCAGTCTTCCCAGTGAGATTGGGAAGAGAATTGGATGGGTAAAGTGAGAGCTCACAGGCTGAGATAAAGGCAGTTAATTAGGGAAAGCAAAAGCTGCTCACACAAGCAAAGTAAACAAAGAAATTAATTCACTGCTACCCACAGGCAGGCAGGTGTTCAGCCATCCCCAGGAGAGCAGGGCCCCATCACACACACCAGTGACTTGGGAAGACAAACACCATCACTCCAAACATCCCCTCTTCCTCCTTCTTCCCACTCTATATAGTGAGCATACAGTATGGAATATTCCTTTGGTCAGCTGTTCAGCTGTATCTCCTCACAACTCTGCCTGCACCCTGGTCCCTTTTTGGGCTGGGCTGTGAAGCAGAAAAGACCTTGACTCTACAGAAGCACTTGCTCTGCAATAACAAAAACATCCCTGTGTTATCAACACCACAAATCCAAAAACATCCCTGTGTTATCAACACCACAAATCCAAACACAGCCCTGTGCCAGCTACTGTGAAGAAAGTGAACTACCCCTGCCAAAACCAGCACACCTATAACTTTTCAGTGCAGATATAAGGGATAACTAGGATTAGCTGAACAATGTTCCTTGAGATACACAGTATTGCTTTTTTCTGATTTTCCTGCATTATTAAATATGCAGTATTATCTTAATTTTCAGGTAATATCTTACTTCTGGAAGGCAGAGAGAGTTCAGAAAACCAGAAGCTGATGCTCATTGACTTTGAATACAGCAGCTATAATTACCGGTAAACACTTTATTTTCTCTTCAGCCTGGGAGTGTGTTCCTTTCTGCATGCTGCAGGGAGGCCAAGTGCTGCATTGCTGATTGTTTGTCTATTTTAGTGAATTGTGTTCTGCTTTGATAGTGGTGGTTAGCAAATATAACTAATCAAAACAGTTCTGTTCTGATGCTGTTGAGTTTAGCAGAGGCAAAGTTGTTGTGGCTTCTTAATTGTTCAGATTAGAGGGTTTGTTATGCACAAATGGCTTCTTCCTTGCATGTCAAAATTTCTTTCTAGTGGGAAGCTGAAAAAAAGGGTAGATTTTGTGTGCATATGTATGTAGGGCAGCTTTGCTTCATGTTTATTTCTGTCCTTTCTAATGGCTTTTTCATCTAAGCTGATGAGAATACAAGTTTTTCACTACATGGTTATGCAACCTGCTTGTTTTTCTTCCCTCAGACATGTAGTTAAGTGTTTTTAAGGATGATCTAAGTGTATATAGTCACTGGGATTAAACACCACCATAGCAGGAACATAATAAAACAGTGAATTCCAATAATGTAAAAGTGAAATATGTTGAAAGCTTTGAATATGATCTCTTTGCCTGCAAGAATGCCAATGTTAGAGATGTCTGACTTCATACTGACATGTACTACATACTCAAGTATTTTTACTGTGTCTATTGGTATAAAGTTTGGTAGCAAAGTCTAATATTTTCATGTAGCTGATAGCTTTCATTCCTAACTGCCCCTCTTTGCTGTTTTATAATAACTTGCAAAAAGTTGTTTGCTGGTTATCAATTCTCTACCTCCAGGAAAACTGCAGTAAATTCTGAGTAGCGCAATGCTTTTAAACTTGATTTTGGGTTTGCTTAAAAAATACCCAGATTGCTAGTTTGCAAATATTGAGGTACTTTGTTTCTTTTTCAGAGGATTTGACATTGGAAATCACTTCTGTGAATGGATGTATGATTATTCATATGAGAAGTACCCATTCTTCAAAGCCAGTGTTCTTAAATATCCTTCGAAGAAACAGCAGGTAGACACAGAAGTCATAGTTAAATGCCAGTGTCCAGTCTTCATATGCTGACTCTTTTTCAGTTCCTTTTTGGACTTACTGAGTCCCAAGATATTTCCTCCATGACTTCAAGTGTAATAATTTGTCTAATCTTGACTAGCTTTGCTTTAAAAATCATAGTAACTTAATAGCTATTCAGGATAGAATATTTACTATGTGTGGTGTACCCATCTACCACAAAAACGTCCAGTAGTTGTAGACTGCAACTGTGAAATTAGTTGGCAGTAGCAATATACTGCCTGCCCTAACATGATAACTTTTCTTAAACCAGACTTTGAAGCAATTGTTAGGAGCCCCCTTAATCTTAAAGGTAACTCCAACACTGGATGGTTGGAAAAAAATAAATGCCAATTTATTAGAAGGTCTGCCTAGGCCTGAAAGAAACCAATATATCTTGAGATGAAAAGTTGTAACTCAGTTGTTTACTTGCCTTTCAGCTTCATTTCCTCTCCAGTTACCTGTCTGCATTCCATGATGGCTTTGAAAATCTGAGCAATGAAGAGAAGTCTGAACTAGAAGAAGTAGTGTTGGTAGAAGTTAACAGGTAACTTGCCTTGCACAACTGTATGTTCAGACTTCCACTGTGGTACCTATCCTTGTACATACCTCACTGGTGAGGAATTTGAGCCAAGAGAGATTGAAAGCTGTTTATATGTGCTAAAGAATGATCTGTCCACTGTAACATTAGATATGTGATATACACAAATAGTGAAGTAAACAGAATACTACTCAATGGGGCGTTCTTTTTGTAGAACCATAGTTGAAGAAAAGGTGTGGATATCCCCAAACTAGGGAATAATGTTGTAAGAGGATATGGAAATAAGTTGGTGTGACTTAGCTAGGCATTTATTTCAATAACATAGCCTTGTAATTTCAGGTTTGCCCTTGCATCACACTTCTTCTGGGGTCTGTGGTCTATTATACAAGCAAAGATCTCATCCATTGAGTTTGGGTACCTGGTAAGTTTTATAATTGTAGTTTTACACTACTGAAAACAAATAATCTAAATAACCTGCAGTACATTATTGAAAATGCAATGGAATGGTCTCTCACAGCAACCAGTATCTTCTAAGTGGTGTGAAATTTTAAAAAATCCTTTTGTTACTAGTTTGTGCTCTTTCCTTAAGAATGTACACAACATCTAAGATCACAAAAACTTCATAAATTGTTCCCATGGTTATGTAGGAAGTGTACAGCCTTGTGTCCAGCAGCATTATTCTGCAATAAGACATCCCAGGCAAGAGAGAGGCCAACATGCAGTGAGAATTTCAAACTAGGTGCAAACTCAAAGTGCACGTGCAGTCCCTTGGTGATGTTCAGTGTGCAGCAATATCTGTGCCAGGTAGCAGCTTGTACTTGAGAAAGGGATCAGCCCAGCTCTTGGTCTGTGCTCAGTGTACTGCAAAGTGATAGGACTGGCAGGTAGATGGAATATCAAACTGGAAGTGTTGCAGGAGCCAGCCTTTTCAGTGAAGTCCTGGCCTTTTTAATAACTGGTTTTTTTCTGACATTTTGGCAGCAGCTAATTGTGTTAGAGTGGAAACAAAACTGGAGGAAATTTTGAGAAGCCAGAACACCTCTGTAGAGATTATCCTTCTGAATAAAGCTAATTAGTGCATTGAGGTGATGGATTAGGAAAGTAACACAGTTAATACCTCATTGTTTCCCCATCCCAAAAAAGAAAACAGCTGTTTACTGTATTGAATACTGAATGTCCCTTATTTCTCCAGGAATATGCATTATCCAGATTTGATGCCTACTTTGATCAGAAGAGGAAGCTGAAGGTGTGAATGTGGGAGGAGTGGACTGTTGGGTACCGTATGAAGAGGGCAGCTGAACAGAACTTTCACTGTGCTTAGGCTACTGTATCTCTAATGAAGGTGTCACTGAATTCCAGTTCCTGGGAATGCAGGTGTACAGTACTGAGGACTATAAAAATTACTTGTTTACAGTTCCATAAATAGTTGGAAAGAGACTGGGAGGCAAAAGTAAAATACAACCATGCAATATCTTTATATCTTTTCAGTCTAGGAGCTATTTTGTATTATGGGAGAAGCTTAAAATTAGGTGTCAATACCACATGCATCAGAGCAAACTTGCTGTGGGTACATTTTGGGGGGATGTTGGCATTCTGGTTTGTGTTGTAAGCAGAACAGCTGTAAAAGCTGATTTGTTGTAGGCACTGCCTCTTGAGGAAAAGGAGAAGTGAAGGAGACAGCTGCTAAACTGTGAAGTAGGCTTAAGAACTTACTGTGAGTTTAGGTTCACCATGCCCCAAGAACACTATCTTCAAAGCTGCTGATACCTTACACCACTTTAACCAGAAGCAACTAAACACATTGGAGCAGTGTGCTTTAAAGTGTGAGTGACACACACATGAATGTTTCTCTAGGCTGGTGTGCCTGGGAAGTGAAGTATGAATGAGCTTTGAACTGGACATTCTGAAGGAGTTTGTTTTGAACTGTTTGTTCCATGTCATTCAAGAACATGCCTGGTTCTCTTAAAATGCTGTGTCCTGCACAGGGAGTTCTGTGGGCTGGCAGCACTGGGAAGAGTGCCTTGAATTGCTCTAGCAGCTCCCCAGATAACTGGATTGGCATTGACAGTACTGCTAATTGAGGCCCATCTCTCTTCTCACGTTGCCACAGTATATGGCTGTAATAAATAGAGCCAAAGACTGTGGAGAGCACTTCAGGAAATTGCTGTTCTGCCCATCCAGTTCTTATGTGGCTTGAGAGGTGCTTTTCTTGCACCTTCAATTCTCATCATGTTCCAGGAATCCAGTAAAGTGGAGCATCTTGTGGGGAACAATAACATGTATATTGAAACTTGAGTATAATCTCTGTACATGCCATCTAAAGATTTCTTTTGATTTTTTGGGAGCTTGTTTATTTTGAATGTTATTTGTTTGTGCTTTCTAACACACTGTATTATAAATAAACTTCTAAGTTTACCCTTTTTGACTTGTATAGCAAATACTGTTTGAAGCGGCTGGAAAAATGTGCAGCATTTCATGTACTGTATAGCAGAACTTGTAAAAGCTGTCATGTTACTCTCTTGTACAGAGAATCATTTTCCATACATTCAGTTATTAATACTTTATAATAAATATAAAGCACTTAAAAACACTGTTGTTGAGATTCTTGAGTCTCTGTTACAGCTGCAGGATAAAGTAGATGCCATTTCTGGCCTTAATCTCTGTTGAGTCCTTGCAAAGGCAGACTGAGATACAGGCTTAGTGCTCTGGGATATATCTTCTACTTAAATGTGTCTTCAGCATGTATTGTATAATTGAATTCTAATAAGAAAGGTATTTAAAGCAAGCAATGAAGGGCAGACTGGACATCAGTTTCTAAGTCTATAGCTTTAGAGGTAGGAAGAGTTTTGGTTTAAGCACTTCACTCTATCTGCCCTATTGACTACCCTCAAAGAAAAGCTAAAAAGTACCAGCACACATGGAATTTTACTACAAACACTTCATGTGGTGTGCAAGTGTGAACAGTCAGGTCTTTTCTTTAGGCTGCTGAAGGCTTCATTTACAGTATTGCTGCACCCAGCAAACCCAGTGGAAATGGCAGTACAGGGAAAGGGGTGGGAACAAACAGTTCAGAATGAGGCTTTGCAGATAGTTAAAAAGATTATTGATATGTAATAGGTGTCTGGAATCTTGGAAAAGTAGTCCAAGGGTAAATTCAAGTTCTTGAGAAACCACCCATGGATACTGACTTATCACTTCACATTTCTCAGAACCAAATAGGGAAGGGGACTCAGTCACACTAGTGCTAACTGTAATAAAAGGTGTAATTGGAGGTCACCCCCCTTTTTCAGTCTTGCCTTCTGTTTTCTTGGAGAACTTAGAGTAGACAAAGGACCTGGAGTAAAACCTTCTCTTACTCATAGTCACTGAATGTTGAAGGTGATTTATAGGCTGATAAAGCAGCTATTTAAATGTGCTGGCACTTCATAAGACCTAGTATAAAGGTAGTTAAGTATTAGTTTTTCTGATTTGCTTTTCAGAAAGGCAGTTTAAAAACTACTGATTGATCCTCCTTTCAGTTGATTTGTAAAAACAATTTGTGCTTGAGCTCTTCTTGCCTGAAACTGCTGGGTTTTATCTCCACTTTGTGAATTCTTGTCTCTGGACCTGGTATTAACTGGTGAAAATGTGACTTTTACTATAAGAGTTAAAAGAACATTTGTTACTTTTAAAGGAATCTGTTGCTTGCCTAGCCAGACAGCTCATCTCAGCCACCACTTGGAGGTAATTCAGTGGGTAATTGGCCTGGTTTAGTGTGTATCCCCATCACTCCTACAACTACTTATATGCTCCAAGTGCCTCACTACATCTCTTTAAGGATTTTCCCTGCACAGTCTTAGGGGCTTCTCTTAACTGGAAAAGCAGGTATTTCTGGGCTGAATTGCATACAATCAATCAGTAAATTAAACATCTTTGAATGACAGTATTTTTGGAGTTGCTGTTCTCCACAGAAGTGATAAGGGAAAGAGTTTGTTTCCAGCTCTTCCTCAGGGTACACACTCAGCAAGGAGAAACTGGCAAAAAGCAACAGCAGCTTTTGCTCTCTGTGACTCTGGGCCTTTCCACCAAATGCAAAGGTACTTGGCACAATGGGAAGAAGCTGAGATTTACCAGTATTTTGATCTTGCTGCTTGAGAACTGCTGTGTTTTCAATGCTAGGCTTTGTCACTTACGGGTCAGAAGTTACTTTGGAAAGCCCCTGTTCCCCAGCACTGAACATACTTCTGGGAAAATGTCACTGGGATTGTTTGGTGTTTTTCTTCACAGCAGCTTGGAGAAGTGATGTGTGTTCTGAAAAACATGGAAATGTGCAAATCAACTCTCTTTCACTGAAAATTTGCTACTATCAATAAGAATTTCTACTTTTTCCTGCATATTGACTTGGCTGAGGTTGCACTGCAGCTTAAATGGAATCAGCTGGGTTTCACTCCTCGAGGTGGATGTAATTATTTCTCCTCAGTGATTATGGCTGTGGAAGCCCCTCAAAGGCACTGGGGCTTGCAGCCATGTTGTTCAGGAACCTAGTATGTCCTGCAATTTTATTAGACATTTTGATGGGAAGGCAGGAACCTGGCTTAATTCTGCAAGAGTCTCTAGGACTTGGAACTGAAGAATGAATCCTCTGATTTGCCATAGAAAATGAGAAAGCAAATTCATTCCCAGAATAAAGAAAGATGATTGCCCTTGGCCCAAGTGCCAGCACCTCAGCTTTGTACATTCTGCTCTCCAGCTGCAGTGCTGTGAGTTCCTGAGGTTCAGCTGAACCTGATGAGTGAGGCTGTGTTAATACACACTGAATCTGCTGGTGTGTCAAGACACCAGCCTTGTCTTGTCTGCAGACTACATCAGCCAGTCATCACAGCTTTTCCAGGCTGCTAAAATCCCAAGTCCAGCAGTCTCTGCTGCTGTTTCTCCACCCCAGTTCAGCTACCCCACTTGATACAGCCAGCAACTGCTGGGCAGCACAGCCTTGCATTCTTTCAGTGCCTTCAGAAAAGCAGGTAGGTGAAGGATCACTGTTTTCTGGGCCTTACCAAGACAATAAAGCTTTTGAGAGTTCAAATCCTCCCCTGAAAGATCCTTGACACACTCTTGGGCAAGTTCCCTCACCAGGCAGGGAGGATTGTCCCTGATGCCAGCCTGGGTCTATGTGAAGCAGCAAATGGAGCACTTCTGTGCAGATGGATAAATGGCCATAATGGCTCTGGACTGAAATAAAATACAGCATACTCTTACAGGCTCCTGGCAAGAAGCAAAAAGGAGCTTCTGTACTTGGTACCCAGGCAACAAAGCTGATCACTAAAAAACAGGCTACTTGTTTTTTCCTAATGCAAGATTCACTTTCTGTGGCTTTCATTTTCAAAGTATGCAGAGCTCCTATTACCTCAGCATTAAGTGCTATTGTATTATAATGCACAAACAAGGTTCTCTGTGTGTATATATATATACATGACTTCTTACCAGTCTCATTAAATAGGGATTAGCTAATAAAGTCTGAATGCAATCCAGTCTGCCTTGCATGAATACACTGAGTCCTGCCTTTGGAGGAAACATCCTGAGCAGAAGCTGTTTGAGATATGCTACCAGCACTGGAGTGCTTGTCTGAGGAATGGTGCTAGAAAAGGCAGGAGAGCAAGCAAAGGTGAGGGGTTTGTTACAGGTCACAGGCATGCTCTGGCAGAGCCAGGAACAGCACACAGCACTTGAATTCCAGCCCAGCATGCTGGACTAAATATCTTCTCAGAAAGCCATACAGATGCTGCCTCTGCTGCCAGTCCTAGGGGATGTTACTTTTATTTATTGTTTCCTTCTTATGAAAATAAAATATGCCTTGGGAATCAGCCATCCTTCCTGATTTTCAAAGCTGAAACAACTCTGAAGGTCCTTTAAAGCCAGGGCTGGCAACTGCTGTCTAAAGAGCTCTGACATTCTGTGAAGGCATCCATAAGAAACTCCCAGCTCCCACCAAGTGAGAGATAAAGCAGAGCCAAAAGGCACAGCCTTGAAGAGAGCTGAAGCATTACTAGCTGCCTGTGCCCTGCCTCAAGATAGAGATCTCCTCCCCAGCAGGACGCTCAGCCTTTGGTTGGGCAGAGGAAAAGCTCTGCCTGCAATCATCTCAAACATTTGCTGACCTCTGCTCTGGTGTTTGCCATCTGGAAACTCTCAGAGCTTCCTCTCTGCTTGTGCTTTTTTCTCCCTGCTGCTGCACTTCCTCCTACAGCCTGTGTTTGTCTAGATATGTGTATTGAAGGCAAAGGGTATTGCAGTTTCTGTGCTAAAACCCAAATCTTCCATGCTGAATAATCCCTCCAAGCTGTGTCCTTTGCTTCTTGCTGCATCTTACTGAAGAATAATACACTGGAAAGCAGCAGACTGTGGCCCTAGGAACCCATTGCAAATGTACATAAAGAGAACAAGGAATGGAAAGGAGGAATGAAGCCTGCTGTAATTACCCAACATAAAGAACACTAAATAATACAATCATTTCCTCAGGAAGAGATTATAGAGGATTTTGTGTAATGTCTCAGGTCTGAAGGGTTTAAAAATTCACCTTAGAATGAAACTCTAATTAGGAGACTACAGCTGCAAAGACAAATGGTTATTTCACAAATCCCTCATTAGAGTTGTTTGGAAAAATACTAGGTTGTCTTTAGAAATAAGATGAATCATTTTCTCATTTTTTAATCACAATTCATTTACACTGAATTATGTTTTGGATGAAGGCTCAAGACAAACTTCAGATTTTGAAATTCTTGGAGGTCTTTTCAGTCTGAAAGCATGAGCAACCTAAAGTAAAATGGAAGTTTATCCTAATGTCTTCATTTATTTTCCTTTCTGACCTCTGCCAACTAGTTTTGATTTTTTCTATATTTTTGCTTAATTTAATTAGAAATGTGCAGGCTTTTGTAAAATATTTATATTAAAAGTATTTGTACACCTATAAAATATTGAGTAACTGACAGGTAGTGATGCTTTCTGAGGAGCAAGTGGATCTCATGGTTATGATCCCTTCTACTGTTCAATTTAATCAAAAGACAAAATAAGAACTAGTAAGTTATACTTAAGCAGAAGTTTCCATGGTTGAATGCTGTGTTATATGTGAAACCACACTTGGTGTCACAATTTCTGTTCTCACTTTCCAAGAAAGGAAAGACAAAAAGAGGAAGAGATGGAAAAGAAAAAAAAACTGGAGAGGTTGTAAATAGCAGTTTTAAAATGCCCTTGCTGCACAAGTCCCTGGTTTTTGCTGGGCATCCTCAGGGCCTTGCTCTGCCAAGGCCCCTGCAGGGCACTGTGAGTTGTGCTCTGCACCAGAGCAAGGTGGTAATACAGAAGCATGGATCTTTCAGGGAAGGGGCTTCCCAACTCAGCTCAGGCTGCTTCTGCTTTTGCCTGGCTGCCTCATGGCTCACAGCCTCCCATGCTGTGAGCTGGGCACTGTGCCAAGAGCTGCCAACAGAAGAGAGTGGCTTCAAATGAACCTGGGATGCTGGAGTGGGCACGTCCAGCAGAGGTCCTGCAGGCAGGAATGGCCTGAGGAAGGGGATGCCAGCACCCTCACTGCCTTCAGACACCCAAACCAGGCCTCTTGCTTTCACTTGCTGCTCAATGTAAGAATGCAGCCCCCAGAGCACTAACAAAGCTGCAGTCTCCCACTGAAATATTTATGTATTGCAAAGAGTTCCTATCTCAGATGTCAGACCTCCTGGTAATGTTTCACTTTTATCTTCACCTGTGGGAGAGACCCAGGCTTTCAGAATTCAGCTGTAAATAAAGTCTCTGGATACAGCTTTTTCAGTTGGACTCCTCCAGTACGGGTTTGCATCAGACACATTTTAGCACTCCTGCCTTTGGCATAACAAGCAAGTTCACACTACCTTGAGAACCTTATGTTCTTCTGTCAAGTCTTGGACTCCTCATGTCAAGTCTAAGCCATCACTGAACAGTGCAGTGGACTAGAAATCTTGGCAGACATCTGACCAAATCTGTAAGTTAATTACTTTCTGTTCTCCCAGAGTATTCTGCTCCAGGACTAACCTTACCTCCAGTACTTGTGTGTCACAGGTTGCTTCAGTGGCAGTGCAAGGCTGGTATTGTGCATCTACTGAACAAGTTTTCTTTTGGAAAGCTGCTGGTATTGCATCACTGCATGGGCTCTGGAAAAACTGGATGCTCTGTGAGTACAAGCTTGCTGACCTCTGAAAAATGTAATGGGATGATGTGTTTGGCTCAAGAAACACGCGTGAAGTTGCAAAGGCACTGGGCAGGAGATGCAGGAAGTGGGGCTTTAAAAGCTCATCTCCACTGGGTCAAACCAGAGATGATCCTGTGGATCTTGGTATGCTGCCAGCTGAAGCAGCAGTTGGTGACAATTCCTAAAGAAGCTACTTTAAAAGCAATAAGTGGCGTTCACCAGAACCTGACCTGAAGGAGCAGGACTCAGGGTCTAGTGGAGCTCACTACTTGGTTTATTCTCTTGTTGTAGAGGAGTTCAGTGGGTGAAGAGCATATTTACACATTTTTGACCCAGAAATTGCAACATAACACTGCTTATCCTGACTCTGATCCTTCCCCAGGGGAAGCTTTAGTTATAAGCTTCTCTTAAAGTTCCCAGAGGCTTTCAGGTCACTGGGAGCGAACTCATTGGTCGTCCCTGCAGCCTCCCTGAAGAATGAGGGGTTCCCTGAAAAAACAGGACCAGGCAGTTGATGTAAAGGCCAACTGCCCTTTGTGTAGGATTTCTAATCCTACAGAAGGATAATACAGAAGATGAGGATGTCACTCAGAAAGAGAAAGGTTATTTTAATTGTGCTTTGTCCTCAAGCCCTAGCTAAATTACAGATTTCTTGCCTTAACTGTTACCTGCCACCAATACAGAGCAGAAGACTGGTCACTGCCCTTGTCACCAATGCATTCATATTTTTATTACATCAAGATTTCTGTGAACAGTGCAAGTACTGATGAGTTACTGAAAAGCTGTTCAGCCCTGTCTCCTCTTTCGAGGACAAAGTTGTTTGGACACTGCATTAAGGTATAGGGAAAGGACTGCACAAGCTCTGTAAGCATATGATAAAATAGAACATTTCTGGCCCAATAACCTGAACCTGTTATTCTTTCAGCTCTTGTGCGCCTGGTGATGGCTGCAGACTTTGCCTTTTCTTTTTCCATGCCAATTTCCCCCTCCTGTTGCCGGAAACCCTGGGAACCTTCCGTTGATGGCCCAATTTTGTTTACAAAGCGTGTCCTGTGTACACACATACATAAAAAGAAACCAACCCTCTCTTTCCAGGCCATTCAGTACCTGGATGTCCTTTTCAGCAACTGATTTTGGCTTCAGTGTTTGAAAGCAAATACTCAGTGGAGCGAGCCCGACCGACTGGACCCGGAGCGTTTGTGGAGCAGCTGATAAAGACGCTGGGCTGACAAAGGGAGGCGATCAGCCCCTGGGGCAGCTGCCTTGCAAGGCAAACCACCAGCGTGACTTCTGTGCCTCCAGCTCTCAGTGGCTCCCCTGTCCTCAGCCTTAAGGAAATCAAAGCAAACTCTGCCTTCCAAGGCCACCTGGGTTTCACTTGTTTCACACAGTGCAGCTTCCCTGCACTTGCACAAGGCTACTGGAATATCTGACTATATAACAAAAACAAACACCAAAACAAAACCCCCTCCACCAACGAATTAGCTTGGGGATGCCTTGATTAAAAACTTCTTGACTTTTTGTGAGCCTAGTTGCTCCTTTTGGGGTTGACCTGAACTCTCCCTCCTGCATGCTAGAGAGCAGATCTGAAAACCGCTGAACATGAGAACAGCTCAGCAATGTCTGGATGCTTTTGACTAAAACGGGATGATAGGAGGAATCCAGGGCAGAGAACTCTTTTTAAGCTGTAAAGAGGCCAAACTAAAGGCCGCCTGGGATGTATATTGGAGTTCAGTCCTGTGCTTGCTGCAGATCAGTGACTGGGGGGAACACCTTCAGTCCATGTAAGCAATAATACAGCACGGGCTGTGAGCGCTCCCTGCTCAGTGCCCTCCCAGGCACTGGAGCTGGGATGTTTCCTGATGGCCCTTAACGAGATCTCCATCTAAAGCCCTGCTCTCTAAGCTGCAGGGAAATTGTGCAGTTCATGGTTAATGATTAAGGTGCTCTTCTGGGAGCCGTGACTCTGCTTGGAGGCACTGGTTTGTTCATTAACACACATTTAAAAACAGATGTCAAGGACATTCCCCAGAAGGCACACGTTTAGTGTGGTTTTGACCCAAAGACACAAGTCTCTATTTCTCTTAGGGAAGGAATAGTTTCACTTCCAGTGTGTGAGAACAGCAAGTTTTCAGACTGCATGCTGAGGGTATTTTCTCAAATTCCCAAAATGCATCACTTAGGAAAATGGCTCAGTACCACACAGAGCTATGAAGGAGATGAGAATGATAAAAGGGACATCTCCAAAATGTCCCTCCAAAACCCCTGAACACTTGAGTCCCCATGCAGAAAGCCTTTTAAAAAAGGCACAAAGGTACCATTTCCCTATTAAACAACGTGGAGACTGAGATGATAGGGCCTAATCTTAAGTAAACAAAGAGAAACTATTGCACAAATTGGGCAGCAAACAATCTGGGGCACCAGTACCGTAGTTATTTCTAAAAACTTCTGTTTCTAAACCCTGTGTGCACACAGGGCATGCTGCAATCTGTACCACCTGAATTCATTTCAGGATTCCTCTTATTTATAGTTTTCAGTGCTCATTGAAATGTGAGCATTTCCAACTGCCAGTCTTGCTTTACTAAAAAAAAAAAAAAAAAAAAACTTGTTAAATTGCTGCCCTTGAAAATAAGGGTGCAAGAAACATTTGCAGGCTTCTTTTGCGTTAGAGTAAGGAAAATTCAACATACAGTCAGATGCACAAACATGCCACTCTGGTGAGGCTTGAGTTTTCCAGGATGTACTCAAATTTTGTAAGAAAATAGGTACCCTTATGATGGGATCTTTAACTGCTGGGGCACCAAAAAACAGATTTCATTTTTTCTCTCACCCTTGCCCACCTGTCTCTGGATGGCAAAGCTTCCCTGTAGGAGCAGAGGTGGCTGCAGGAGAGGGCAACAGAAGGGTTTGTTGCCAAAGGCCTTTGGGTCATGGTCTGAGTGAACCAGTGTTTTTATCTCTCTTCAAAGAACAACAGTGAAGTCAGTGCTTGGCCGGATCCATGGCACAAGAAGAAGCCCTCTCCCTGCAGACTCATTTGGCTCACCATAGCATTTCCTCCTTGTGCTTACATTGCTTCTTCCTCTCCCCACCTCAGCCCCCACACGTGTCTTTTTTCCAGTGCAGTTTTTCCTGCCACGTTGTTATCCCCATCGGGACCACAGCAAGATACAGCTTGAGCCAGAAGCTGAATGGTGCATGCATCCCATTCAGAAATCCCTTCCCTTTGGCCAGAGGAGATGTTGCCCTTGTTGTCTGAGCTCCATTGTGCTCACTGCAGCCAGGCAGTGCCAGCAGGGCCGTCTGGAGGGCGGGTGCTGGGCTCCCCCTGCCTGGGCAGGAAGAGGAAGCTGCGGGAGTGAGTGTGAGATTTTCACATCGGCGCAGGCAGAAAGCCAGGCTCGGCTCACTGGGGATGCTCACAGTGGCTCCTCAGCAGAGAAAAGCTGAGCCTTGGCTTTCCTCAGGGTGGTGTGCAGGGAGACAAGGCTACAGACTGAGCAACATGGGCCAAGCAGACTGCCCTTGATCCCTGTGCCAAATCTTAGAGGCATAAGGAACTCAGACTTCTGTTTCTCCAACCTGTTATTCCCCCTGCCACTTTCCCAATCTCCTGGGTTTTTTTAGAAACCCCTAATTTTAACCCAGGATTGGAAATGTTATGCTACTACCAAGTAGAACCTTTCATCTCCTCATTTCTGCCTCAGCCACAGGTGGTTGGATAAAATGGTTTCCTAGCAGGGTCTTTGGAGAGAAATGGTTTGTAGGGAGATGAGCTGCACTACCACATGGAATAAAGCTTCTGCCTGCAGCTAATGAGCAATACCAGAGTTCCACAGGTTTAAATTCTCTTCCTTCTTTACAGCAAGCTTTCTAGGTGAGTTCAATCAATGTGCCCTTATCTCTAGCATGAAATAATACTCACCTCCCAGCCAGTTTGTTGTAAAAGGTAAATCAGTCATGAAGCCTCTTAGCTCCAGTGATGAGAGCCTTGGAGAAGGAGATAAGTGCTGTGTGGGGAAGCAGATGCTTATCTAGAGCCAAGCAGACCTCGGAGGCTGCCGGGTCAGGCTGCTGCTGTGTTCTCCAGGGGAACCGACTGCTCCTCCTTTGAAAGGTTGTTGTCTTGGTGATGCTGCTGTAGGCCCTGCAAGAGCTGACACAGTGACACAGCCATGACACCTGGTTCCCTGCCAGATCCCTGCAGTTTGTTTTTTTAAACACATATTTGCATTTTTTGTTTCTGTGGGGTAAATACAGGGGAAAGGAGGCACAAATTCTGACTGCTGGCTGTCAGTACAACTCCCGGGTTCGCTTGCCTGGCTGGGCCCTGGGCCGCCACCACCTGATGAGACTGGGTGAGGATCATATGACAGTGGTGTGACATCACACGAGGAAGCAGACACAGAGCTGTCCCAAGCACACACTACTTCTGTACTTGTGCAAGCACAGAAAGAATCTTAAATCACACAGAGAAGCTCCCAGAGGGATCATATCCCCATGCAGAATGTGTGAGTGGTGTATGGGGGGACACAGCTGCATGGGGGCAGGCAAAGCTCGGGGTGCTTCCTGACTCCCCGTTTTTGACCTCTCACTGCTTGTGAAGGTTTACTCCTGTCTGGGACTCCAGTTTGAGTGGGAGATGTTGTCCAGCATCAGGCCCTGTGTGTCAAAGGCAAAGTTTGGCATTTTTGGAGAAGTAGGGTGCTGTATTCATAGGAAATACCTCTGAAGGAATATTGGTGCAGCTGAGAACGGTTGTCAGGGACAGCAGCTTCTGTCCAAGGTGATCAGGAACATTCCTGATGAGGGATTGTTCTTATCAGGACTGCTTTGTCTAGGTTGGATTAGAAACAATCCCATACTTGTTACTTCCAGAGAAGATGCATCTCTGGTTTTCCCAGCAGCAGCCACCAGCACACAGGGATGGTGGGGAAGGCTGGGGACAAGCAAGTGGGCTGCTCCACCTCACCAGCAACCACCACTGTACCATCACTGTCATGATGCTCATCCAGGAGGGTTAGAACCATCCTGGACTTGATTTTTCAAATCAACAGCAAGGAAGAAACAGCAGCCAGATCTGGTTTGGTCCTCAGGAAGTTTCACCAGCTCCTGGAGATGCCCACCTGTGCTGGGGAGGGTAGCTGAGGGTGCACAGGCAGGCAAGCAGGGCAAGTCTCAGCACTTCCGACTCCTTCCCATGAGAGCCCATCACAAACTGGCACTTTGAAAGATCCCCACTCCCCAGTCCAGCAGCTGCCACTGTCCCCAAGGACAGCTGCACAGGCCAGGAGGGGGGGACCCCAGCAGGGGACAGGGCAGGGAGCTGCCAGCCTGGCTGCTGCAGGCAGGGCAGGGAGGACTCACATTTGGCAGAGATTTTGGGTGGCTTTTGTTTACCCAAAGGGCCCGTGTGGGGCATGAGAAGCACAGTCAGGAATGAATTTAGAGTCATGGTGGGAGAGCTGCCAAAGGCCCAGCGGTGTGGAGAGCATGGGAATGGTGGGGGAGATGCCTGGGCTCGAAGCACAGCTCATTTTCTGGGCAGCTGCCTTTTGTCTCTCCCTTTCAGCTGAGGAGACACGTCTGGAGAGCAGGACTTGCACTGCACAATGACTGGGCTGGCAGGAATGGGAGAGCCAGGGCTCCAGTCCCTCCCTTGCCATGGAAAGCAGGTGCTTAGAGAGCAGGAGGGAGGGAAGGGTGGGTATGGGAGGTTTGCCAGGCACCAAAGCAGCTGGGAGATCCTGGGGAGGAGACACGTGGCACGTGTGGGCAGATTAACAAGTTGAGCCGATCAAAGGCTGCTCAATCCTGCATCCATGTGCCTGGGCTGGCTGCCAGCACCTCTGAAATTATTTTTCCTGGCCAGCATCTCAAGGAAGGTGCCATTCAATGTGGCAAATCCATAACAATTTTGTTTCTACCAGCCAAGCCTTGTCTGAAGACTCTCCTGGCTGAGACCAAGTCTTGGATGCCAGAGCTCTCAGTGTTCAGTGGCACCTCCTGACTACCTTCAGAGTTCTCTCCATGGCAGCACAGCACAGGACACTGTGGCTTAGGGGACTTGTAACTAAGTGCTGAATTGGTTTGACCCCAAAATTTGTCTCAAGAGATGAATCTCAGATTTACCATAGTCTGAGGAGATCTAACATGAGTGCAGAACAAAAGGGATCTAAGAACTTTGGTGGTCAGGTGTGCTTGAACTGGACACAGTTGCTTCAAGTCCACTTACATGGTGTTTTGCCAGGGCCACATAAACATTAAATAAAGAAGGTCCCTTCAGGCTTGTTTTTAACAGAAAAGCAAAGTGTGTGACACTTCTGTCCCTCAGGCAACTACAGGAACTCAAGGTGAGACATCTCCCTCCCTCAGTCCCTCCCTCCCAGCTATTTGTAGAGAAGAGCTTGTTTTCATTGCAATGCATGAAGTCTCTGGAGAGAAACCCCGGTGCTGGAGGCTTCTGCTGGCCCCAGGCTGAACTTGCACTGGGCCCCTGGAGCTCCAGAAAAGCAGCTGTGCATTGAGCTCACACAAATCTGCTGGTAACTGCATGAGAGCCCAGCACTACAAAGCCAAGTTTGGAGAAGGAAGCACAAACCCTGGAAAAGGTAATTAAGGCCTCTTGCTGAAGCAACCCAGACCAAAGGGAAAGCCTTCACATCTCTATTCTGTGCTGCTTTCAAACAGCTCCCACCCCCTGTGTGTTTCCTGGGACTCTCCAGTGCATCACCAAAACATTTTGTGCTATTTCAGTAGGGCATTCTGCTTTACAATCCCAAGAACATCATTGCCTGTAGTTACTACAGGCAGGCAGGAGAATCTGTGTAAGGACTTGAGCCTGCAACTCACTGTCAGAGCTATCCCAGGCACTCCCAAACCAGTTGGACACAGCCAGGACAGGCAATTGTACAGGAATGAAGCTCCAATTCACATTAATAGCTCCCAACCTAAAATTGCCAGAGGCTAATTATGGAAGCTTTGAGACTTTGAGGAGTAAAATTATCTTAATAGTTTAACTGTATAAACACACTGACTCATTATATTGAGGGTGGAATAACAGTCTCCTGAGAGTTTTCACCTGTGAGCCAGAAGCTGGCTTCTTCTCCACACCTTTGCCTTGAGATAGGGAAATCTGCATCAGGAAGAAAGGAAAGTTATGGCTCTGTGGTAGTACTTTGCTCCAGTGATATTCTCCTGGCAGATTTTACAGAGCTATTTGCCCAACTGTCTGTACTTCTGTCCAAATTTAAACATTTTTTTATTACATAACAATATATATTTATATAGAGATACCAGGTTTTTAGTTATAAGCCTCTTTTTTCTTCCTCAACTCAGCATCCCCTGGCTGCATCTGGAATCATACCTGTTGTCCATTCATGCTCACTCATGTGAAGGCAGCACAGCACCAGACCCGGGGAGTAAATTTCAAGTGAAATCTAATGTTCTGTGTTTGGGAGAGAAAAATCGTCCACTGTAGAACACCTGAGCGAGTGGTTGTCTTGGGGTGATGAATGGTGATGATCTATTCCATGACCTGCCGCTCTGCGCCCCAAAGTGGCTGTCGGACCTTTAAGGTGTGCGGCCGGGGGAGGCGGTAGCCTTGAGCCTTACGGCGGCTTTTTCTAATCCTCACTCCCCAAAACCAAAGTGCGGTGCAGTCTGCTTTTGCTTGCCTAGCTTGGTTTTGTTAGCCCAGGCAAGAAGCTTTTCCCTTCCCTGGCCCTGGAGAAGCAGCAATTCTTCAGCTGTCTGAGGTGAACTGGCAGCCCGGCAGTCCGAGGGCAGAGACACGGCACTGCGGCACAGGGGCCGCTCCGCTCCGGCCCCACACCGCGGGAAGCCGAGCCGGGGAGAGAAAGGAAACCAAGAGGCTCCAGCCCAGCTGCTTCCTCTGCCGTGGAGAGGAGACGCTAGAGAGTCACCAAGTTTTCATCTGTTGCGTTGCCCGCACTGCTGCGTGAAGCTCCTGTTTGTTTGGGTTTTTTCCCTGAGGGAGACGCCGGCGCCATTTTGTACCGCGGGTCACATCGTGAGCAGGTGCTTTCCCTGGCACTTTGGGGTTTCGTTCCGGTGTGTGGGCGGGGGATGAGATCTGACAGTTTAATATCTAGCATTTCTTGACTTTCTTTTTTCCCTTGCCTTTTGGGCATTCTGATTGTTAATAATTGTTGGGTTGGTTTTCTGCTCCCCACGTTCAGCCATTAATATTCATTTCCTGTTGGTGGAAAGGGATTGTTGGAACTTTTTAGAGAGACGACTCATTCGAGACTGTCTTCTCCTGCACTTGTCTCTAAACTCAGACAGTGGTACATCCTCAGAGAGGCCAGAGAAAGCCTCTGCCCCAGAGTGGCAGTCAGGGTGACAGCCATCCCATGGACAGCTCTGGAGATTGGAGCCTACGAGGGCTGAAGTGGCCATGGGTGAAAGGAGGAGGAGCCCAAAGAGAATCAAATTACATTTGGCCTCTGCAGGAGGGGGTGGACAGAGGATGACAGAAAGAGTTCTTATATTCTGTTTTCTCCTTGCAGCTCTAAATTCCTGTTTACCTGGAAAGCTTCCACCACCCAGGAGCCAACCTCCTGCAAGCAGCCCTGAGCTGTCACCCACCACCATGGCCCTGCCTGGCCTTTGCACCTTGGAGAGCTGGACACTGGGGACACCTCAGCTCAACTCCAGAGAGCTGGACACTGGCCTCTGGGGACACCCCATCCCAGGTGACACAGCCCCCTCCAGCCTGCAGTGCACCACAGCCTTCCTCCTCAGAGCTTCCTTCTTCCTGCCTGCGCAGGACCCAGGAGCCAGGCCTGTGCTGCCACCCAAAGACATTCTGTAGGGCAAGCAAACACGAGAGGAACTCTGCAAAGATGGGGATGGCTGCAGGGTCACCCATTTCAACTCAGCACCTCCCCTTCCCTCCCCTTTTCCACTGGCCTTCTTTTACTTGCTTTCCATGCCAACATAGGCCTCTGTGACCTTACTCTTTTATTTTTGTGATGCTCTATGCAAAACCCATCCACGCATTTAACAGATTTCTCAAAACCCATGCATATATTTAACAGATTTCCTGGAAGGTGAAATCTTATATGTCTTGTGACTAGGGCATAGTGGCAGGATTTTTAAGCAGTGCCACTAAGAAAAAATGCAAAACAAAGGAAGACTGGCGTTCCAACCCACATCTCTATAGACAAGTCAGAGGATGGTTCTTTTATGAGGGAATCTGCCACTTTGAAAGCCTGGGAAATCAGTCACAAGACAGGCTGGGAATATAGGAAATGATAAATGGGTCTCTCTTATCACATCATGACAGTGAAACAGGTGAAAGGAAATTTTAAGCTGTGGAAATCTATTTTTCCTAATTTATTTTTCCCTATGACATGAAATAAGCGTGCCCCAGAAATTCCTGAGGGCAAAGATACATCAAGATTCAGAGGAAGACTAAATAGATACGGACAGCAAGAATATCAGGATTCATTAGAATTAATGTCACTAAAAATGTCATCAGGTGTATTAAACTCCCTGCTTCAGGGTGCAGAAAACATTTGAGCCATTAGATCTAGCTGGAGTAGGGAGAAGAAGGGTGGGGAGGCAGATCCAGCTGCAGCCCTCCCTGAGGATCCATGCCAGGTTCCTGCAGCAGGAGGAGGATGTGACATAGGCACATGTCTGGTGTGTCTCACACTGGTGTTCCCTCGGACAATTTCATTTCAATATCTCCAGTCTCTGTTTTCACTCTTACTGTAACAAATTTGGAAGTCCTAATAAGCCAAGCCTGGCAGGCTACTAGGAAACAAAAATGGTGATGGCTTTCTGAGCTGCTGGAGAGGATCTCAATATGAATTCAAGCTCCCAGCTACATTTCTTTTTGAGATTAGACAAATCAATCTTTTAGTGTCTTTTTGTCTCCTTATTGTGCATCCATATGGTACACAGCTGAACTCATTCAAGGGATGCTACCTGCCTTTAGGGCCTGTGTTCATGTGTTTCTGTTCACAGTCATGGGCCTTTGGGGAAGTCAAAATTGGGCTCTTATGCTAGCAAAGGGGTTGGTGTCAAGAAGGGAAATTCAGGTGCTTTCTTTCAGTGGTATCACCCTGAAAACCTCTTCTGCTGTGGTTCCATCTACCTCATGGCTAGTGCTTTTGAACATCAAGTGGCACTGAGTCACCCTGTCCCCTTTCTCAGGCTGCCCTGAGCAGGCTGTGTGGAGGCCATGACCCCTCTGACCTTGCTGAGTCCTGCCCTTCCTCCATGCAAGGTTTGCCAGGGCTGTGTGGAAGGCTGGGAATGCTGGAATTGCCTTGCACAAGGGCATGAACTCTGCCAGCTGCCCACACTTGCTCTGTGGTGGCTTGGGGCTGTCACTGCACGTGCTCACACATGGCTTCAGCCCTCAGTCACCTCTTTGTGTCCCCCTCCACAGCTGTTTCTCCAGCATGCAGCCATTTCCCACATCCAGTCCAACCTCCCTGGGTTTCTGCTTGCTACCCCAGGAAAACTTAGGGGTCAAATCAAAGAGGCTTTGAAATAATATGCAACTGAACACTTGTCAAGGAACATGATATCTGTGGCAACAAGTGGGAACTGCCACTCAGGTTCAGAGCCTCAAGCCATCCAGTCCAGCAGCTCTTTCAGGACCAGTAATTGCTCCAAAATTGCCAGCAGTTGCTGGCTGCTCCTGCAAGGAGCAAATATGCCTAAGATCAGAAAAGGATTATGTGGGCCTAGGAAAGCCATCAATCCTTGGCTGGTTACACCCCTAGCTAACACCTGGAGAACTGTGAGCTTGCACCAGCTCTGTAGGTGGCAGCTTGTCTTTATCCTGCTGGTGGTGCAATGTAGGGAGATACAGTATGGCTAGATGAAGGTGGCATAGAATGTAACCTTATCCCCTGAAGAGTTGCAGCTGAACCAATTACCAATGATTAGGAGCCACACCTGTGGCCAATAAGAAGAGTGTTGTAAAAGAGTGGGTTGGTGGGAGCTGGAGTCAGTTGGCTGCTGTGAGGGTGAGTCAGTGCCTAGAGGAACTGCCTACAAGAAACATCAAGGAGGTACAAAACTCCAGCAATATGGAACCCTTGCACTATAATGACAACAGTGCAACTCCAGATTTCTGGGTCACCCCCTTCCCTCTACCTCCACCTGAGGTCCTGGGCACCATGGCATAATGTGGAAAGGGGTTCAGAGTACAAAGCCTTCAGTTTCATGTACTTTCTTATTTCTAGCCCATGGTGTCTGCAGATCGTGTGTAGGGAATAGCTGGTTAAAAAATGAAACAGATTTTGGGAAGATCGGTTCCCCCCCACTACAACAATAATGCAGAGCCCAAAAATAAAATGCCCAAGAAGTTGGTAGGGTACTGCTTTGAAAGCTAAAACATTTTGGGGATTCTGGGCTATCTGATTGGTTCTGAGTCTTCTGATTGCTGGTGGCAGTTTTGGGGTCTTATTCATGTTGCAAAGGGCCAGCCTCTCATCTGGCTGTACTGTGAGGCCTGGTGACTGCCCCGCTCTGTTCCTCAGATGGGTAAGAGAAGGAGTTGTCTCCAGAAGCCACTACACATTTCTTCTCTGGGCAAGGCACCCTTCTTTATGGCTACTGAGCTCACACCCTGTCTCACTTCCCGCTTCAGAGTGTTTTTCTCTACCTTAGCATCCTGCAGGGAGCAGAGTGATCCCAAAGATTGGTCTGCTGCAGTTCATCACCATTCATTTTTGCCCTTCTGGACCACACACTGGAGTCTGGGGGTGTGGATGAGACCTGCCTCAGCAGCTGGATCCAGATGGGAAGGCCGGCAGGAAGGGTGGGCTGGTTCTGGTAGTAGGGCAGAAGTCCTGGATTCATGCTGCTGAGGTTCTTGGTCCTGTTGAAGAAGGAGATGGAGCAAGAGCATGGCTTGTTCAGCTCAGTTTGTGACAACTCTACCTAAGGAAAATGAACGCAAGAGGAAAAGAGAGGTATGGATCTTTCATAGTCTGGTCGTGTTGAACTTCTCTTCTCTTCCTACAGTGAGAGTAAGAAAAGAAGGTTTGTTTAGACCTGGTGCCTTTGCAGTAGAGCCAGGGGGGTTATGAGGGGTTGTGTGGTACAGCCAGGACTCCTGGCATAACATAAGCATCTAGTCCTGGTTCAGGCAGTGGGAAGAAAGAGCATGGCCTTGCTCAGGAGCTGCGTGTTAGCTCAGGCTGGGCAGTGAATAAAATGCACAGCCCAGCCTGTGCTGCAAGAGGGAGAGTAAGCATTGGCTACTTCCCTCACCCCTGGCCATGCAGGACAGGCTCTTTCAGATTTAATCCCCCTCTTGCTGTGCTTTTCTTTCTGCCCCTGTCTCTTAATCAGAGAGGAGCAGCTGCAGCCCTCTAATAGCTTCTAATAGTTTGTCTTAGCAGCTGTCAGTGGTATTTTGGTGCTGCCTCCTCTCTCCTGTTGCTGAGGTGGCTATTTCCCCACTGGAGAGCTGCCTGCCTGGGCTTTCTCCTCCCCAGTGGGCCATGGCCAGCTGCAGGAAGGTCACTGGGGACTTGAGGAATTAATTTTACTGGAAACCGCATCCAGTAACCAAGACAGTCTGGAGTGGGAGAAGAAACTAGATCCGTGTGGTCATAGGGGAAGAAAAAGTGTGGGAAAGGTTTGCAATTGCTTTTTCTCAGTGAAAATTTAAGATATGGGTAAAGGAGAAGGAAGTAAATTAAACTATGGATAAGGTGAGAGGAGGGATTTTACAACAGTTTATCTGGGAAACTTGTCTGCTAGTGTTTTCACTTCTCTTAGTCTTGTACTTCAAAAGCTCTGGAGCTCCCCTTAATGCACAAGGAAACAAACCAAGGGCCCTGTCCCACACTGTGATACCTCTCCACCATGTTTTGCTTGCATCCCAAAGAGCTCATCTCCTCACTTCCCTGTTGTGCATCACTCTGACTGGTCTAGTCCTGGCCCCAGTGCACACATGGGAAGACCTTTTGTTGGATTGAAAAACCAAGATTTTCTGATACTTGGATATAAATGGAAGTGCAATGCTGCATGTAAAATATCTTGTGTTGTGTTTTGCTCCGTTCTGTTCTAGGTAATTCTATTCTACTTTGCATCTCTAGTATTTTTGGACTCTTGCACATGTGGTGCGCACCTGGGAAGAACTTCTGCTGGAGTGAAAGGGGAATATTTTCTATTACTATGATATAAATGGAATGTAGGAAGGGCTTATATTTGAGGGAAGGAGGAGGATTTGATATTACTGGGATAGAAATGGAAGTGAAATGTTCTATAGAAAATATATTGTCTTGGGTTCCTCTCTTTTGAGAATAAATTCCAGAAAAGGTCTGCCACTTGACTGTGTGCCAAATAAGATGGTAACTTTTGGGTTGTGATAAGGTGGTTTAGTAAAGCAAAAAAAAAAAGGGAAACAAAAGTTTTCCTGTACATAAGCAAAGGGAAACATTAATCTCTAATTCCCATCAGGGAGGATGGTCTGGAAGGCACACTGTAGAATAACAATGCCCTGTATTCCTTCTCCCTCCCTTAGCTTTTATATCTGAGCTGATGTCATATAGGTATGGGATATCCCTTTGGTTGCTTTGGGTCAGCTGGCCTGGATGTGTCCTCTCCCAGGACCTTCATGGGGAAGAAGGAATGCCACAGGGGCAGTGCTGCTCAGCAGTAGCCAAAATGCAAGTTTTGTCAACTCCCAGCTCCCATAGCCTCTCTCATTCTCTGGTAACTCGTATGGTGGTGTTTCTTGGACCCAAGCCACCTTCTCAGGCACTGTTTCAAAATCTCAGCCTTCTGGCCAGCTCCTAATCTCTTCTGGGATTCCTAGGAAATGGGGTTTTCCCATTCGGGCTCCTTCTGTAGTCAGTGCTACCCACTTACTCCATCTAGCGCTGGTTCTGTGATGTGTTGAGGGCACGTTTCCTTGGAACATCCATTGTAGGACAGGCAGTTGTGGTGCCAAAAGGAGATGCTTCTGTCCCAACAACTCCTGAGGTGGCTTGAACTCCCTCATAGGCTGCTAATTTCTCTTTTTTGGTGGGAGTATAGTGGGCTTCTGGTCCTCGATAACTCCAGCTCCAAAACTGTAATGGTTGACCTTGGGTTTCTCCTGAGGTCCTTTGCCAGAGGCCCTAGGTAAGCCCCTGCTCCCTGGCTGCAGTGTAGGGTGTGTTTTGAACATCTCCATCTCTGCAGCAGACACTTTCATTCCAAACAAACTCATTAACTCACTGTCATTCACCAGAGAGAAGTCACTCAGCAAGATGGGAGCCAGTGTTGGTGAATCCAGGTCAGAACAGGACAAACATGGGGAAGGAACAAGGTGGAGAGGCTGCTGCTTCATTAACTCCAGTTTTGGGTGCCTGCTTGGAGAATCCAGCTATCAGAGTCACAATGAGAGCTGCTCCATACCTGCTGCCTTGCAGGTCCTGGGAGAGGCCCAGCAAGCACCAGGCAGGACATGAAGGAAAAGGCTGAGCTCTTGAGGGGCTTGCAGGAGAGTAATTCCAACCCCTTGCTGGACTTGGTGACACCAATCCATGGTGACTAGTGAAGTCCTTCCAGTGCTGCAAGCCCTTCATGGGCACAGCAAAAATGAATACTCCAAGAGTATGTGCTTTCCACCTGCTTTTGCTTTGCAGTTGTTTTAAATCTGCTTTCTCTATCCAATGCAGAAGGGTTTGTTTTTTTGTTAGGATAAATATATCCTGTAGCAGCTTGATGCCAGCAATGAATACTCTGTAATCTTTACACACACACTTCTGGAGCTGGATCCATAGTCTCAGAAGCACCAAAGCCATCCCATACCCTTTCAGTTCTGCCAGGCCTAAAATCCAGGAACCTAGAAAGGCTTGAAATGCTTAGCAGCAATGAGCCATCTGAATAGCAGGAATAGTTCTCTCTTTCAGAAGATGATGCTAAATTACATGGAGATTACAGGGCCAAGAACTCTGGAGGGAGGTGAGGAAGGATGGAGAACACCATCCTCCAGTGCCTTCCTTCCTCCCTTATCTGGTTTTCGCTCCTTATCCCACCTGGGTTTTGATGGACTTCCCTGAGAAGTCTTGGGTTGGTCCCATTTTCTCTCTCCAGCCTTGGAAGCTTGCTTGCTTTCTCTCAAGTGATCCAAACCCAGCCAGATTTCCTCCCCAGAGCATTCATTAGGTGACTCTCACCCATGTCAGTGGAATTACAGCTGTCTTTGATCCTGCTGTAGTTGGGAGGCAGGGCTGCATGCTGTGTAGTGTGTCTAATTTAGATTTGCTTTGCATCCTGTGGCACTGAACAGGGAATGGATCCCCTGGGAGCCTGATGTGTAGAAAGCAACAAGTCCCCACTGGAGTCAGGGATGAAGAAAACAGTTTTCTTTTCCCTCTTTGTGGGAAGTGCCATGGAGCAAACTCTTTGGTGCTTTATATTCTGATTATCTCCAAGTGCAGCCTCATGCCTTGGTTTGCAGTTGTGGCACATGAGAGGTGAGCTGACCCCTCTAACCTGACTAGGAGGAGCAGGTTCAGCTGAGCTGCACCCAGAAGTGGTGGAGGCAGGCCATACTTCCCAGACAATCCCAGTGTGGCCTGCAGAGCTCTTCTGTACCCAGGAGCAAAGAGGTGCTTTAATCATCTGCCAAGCATAATTGGGTCTGAGTGTTTCTGTGACTTGTAGGCAAGGCAGAAGCAACACAGAGGGGATGGAAAGGAGTTGGGGGGGGCAGTGCTAGGTCTGTGCACTGTGCCCATGGCACCGGGCTGTTCCTGGCATGTGATAATCACCAGTGAAGTAGGAAATGGAGCAGCAGGAGAGGATTTGCCTGAGCTGCATGTAGGGGTGCCTGTGCAAGTGACAGCTGTGCTGCTACTTTATCTCCCTCTGTGGATATTATGGGCTGCTGTGCACCAGCCTGAGGGCAGCACAGCCTGGCTTAGGACTTTTCCTGAGTGTTTGCTCTGGAACATCTTCAAGGGCTTGAGGAGGTGCCAACAATTCACCTCTCTCACTGCATACCTGCCTCTAATTGCAAACCAGATAGGCTCTGACACGGTATTGGCCAATTAAAGTTTCCATACCCCCCCAGCCACGTGGTCCTGCACCCCACATGCCACCGATTTGCCCTCTGGCTTGGAAAGGTTTATCATCATCTGTGCAGTCATCTGACCCAGCACAGTTTCTTCCTCTGCTGGGAGCTGCGTTTCCTCTCATAGTGGATGCAGCTGGCTGTAGCTGAGAGAAGCAAGACTAACCTCACATATTCATCAACCTGCCAGTTTGCAAGTCCTTGCCAAGCTGGGAGTGCACTGGACTGACTGGTGTTTGTGTGTGAGTGCCAGAGGAGTGGGCATCACTCAGGAGGGGCTGTGATGCTGTGCCCCGAGAGGAGAAATTTCCATGGCTCATTTGCAGCTGTGGGGAGGGGAATGGGTAAAGTAGATCCAAATTCTTCTCACCTTATGGGGAGAGGAACTTTCCTGCCTAGTGATTTGTTTGGGGTTTTTTCCCATGTTTTTTCCCCTTTAGTAAAAGATGAAATAGAGGTGTAGTGGAGGAAGCAATGACTGATGAAATCAGCACACAGAAAGGAGAAAATATATTGTAAATGATAGCTGAAAGTCACAGTGATCTGTGCAAAAGAGGAATTCAGGAGACAAGTAAGTCCCTTTTAGATTATTTTAGTAGAGGTTTGGGAGTGACTCAGATGGCAAACACTGTTTTCAAAGCAGGGAGCTGTGTGTGGTTAGCTCTTACAGTGGGCCTGACTTCCCCTTTCAGACTCAAGTGGAGCTCTGTAATTGCTGGTAGCATCACTGTTATTTGAAGCTGGTACCTGGGGCCTTGTTGTGCTGGAACTCCTTTCCAAAAAGTCCAGGTACCAAGAGAACAGACAGGATATCAGGGCAGGCATGACTTGATATTCCAAAGCAAGTAGGAGGTTTGGTTGGGGTACAAACTGCAAGGACAGTAATATTTGTTTAACTGCTTCTGGCAACGTTAACTGGAATGCTGTGACCTCCCAGCTCAAGATCAGATGCTGTGATGAATAAAAAATTACATTTATTGTAGAATCTGAAACTACTAGCAAAAACCTGAAGTTTTACTATACCCTAAACCACTGTTGCTGTTACTGAAGTCCAAAATACGAACCTGTTTTCTCTGAATTGAAGACCTCTGGGACATGTCTTTTCAAGTTCTAGTATTTGCTTAAAGTGAAAGTCGTACTTGAATTTCCTAATCTTCTGTTTTGGCTGCATAATTTTGTCCTAAATCTTCACTATATGAGGTGAAACTCAGCCATACTTACTGGTAGAAAGTCAGTACTTGCAAACCACTGAATCAGGGGGTCCAAGTATTTGCCCTGAGAACCAGGATGTGACTGCAATGTCCCAGGAACTGCTGAGATCTCCAGCTGTGATCTTGGTATGAGTAAGGCTTTGCCCACCAGCCTACTACCTACTCCACATGAAAGGTTGGTGACTCAGTTCCTGACTGCTTTAGTTTAAAATGCAGGCTGCCCACACATCTAAACTGCAGAAGCAAATTCCTGTGTCTTTCAGCTCTCCCAAGTTCACAGTTGTGACAAGGTTTGTCAGGGAAGTGAGCTGGACTAACAAATAGATGAACAAAAAAAAGTTTTTAGGAGTAGAAATCCTTGCTTGAGTCTTGTTCAGGAGCACAAGTGTCTCTTGCTAAACTGGCTTGCTCCTGGTTCCTGGGATTTCTACCTGCATTTTAGAGCCAAGCACAGGACCTGAGGTTGTCTTAAAGCACAGCAGAGGTTCTGAGTGCACAGATTTATCCCCATACTGGGGAACTGTAGAGCTCTACCAGGCTGGCCTGGCCTGAGATGCCCTGAGCTCATGAGGAAGCAAAATATGGCTCTTGTGGTTTTCCTTGCTGTGGCTGGCAGCTGAAGAGACTGCCATTTGTGCATTGTGGCATTTGCTGCAGAGACTTTTCCAAGTTCTGTCTGCATTCTTGGAAGAAATGCAAACCACTCTGGGATCAAAGGCAGGCATGGACTTCACCCCTGGTGGGAGCAGGCTGTGCCAGGCTGAACACCCCAGTGCAGCCATGGTGGCAGCAGATCCTTCCCAATGCTCATCTGCTGAGGGGAGGAACAGGAGCCATTTCCAGGCATTGCAGCTGCAGTGCAAGAGCAGAGTGCCCCACCTTGGGTAGCCAGGATGGGGAAAATCCACTTGTGTTTGCTGTGTCTTTTTACAGGGCTGGTTTTACACCCTCCCAGATGCCTGATTTTTCTGGCTCTCCCTACACATCTCTTTGCTCTTTGGAGCCCTGTCTTCTCCCCCAGCATGAAATTAATCTGGGCACCTGTGCATGCCAAATCTAGGACAGACCATGAACTGAAAAGCCTGTTTATGAGCCCCTTAGAATGGGTAAGTTTTTAATTCATGGAGAAGACCAAAGCCAAAAGGAGTGGTTTTTTAGCATTTTGGGCAGCTATGAGAGACATGCCTTTAGGGAAAAAAACAAATCCTGTCCTTCACACCTGCCTGAAGACACAAGTAAACTATTTCTCATGCACCCTTTTAGGTTTGTGAAAGCTACTGTAGAAACTGCTGAGGTCAAATCTTCTAGGACAAAGAAAAGCCAGCTGTGACCTCTACAGGATGAATGTGAGCAGCAAAAAGCAAAGCCTAGAGAACACCTTTACCCCTTAGGTGCCACACAGAATTTGCCAGTGAAGGAAACACCAAGTAACCACTTCAGGAAGATGCGTTGGGGAATGGGATTTTGTTGGCATTCATCCTGCAAGGCCAGCCAAGGACAATGCCAGGCTTGCCTTGTCTATTTTTAAATCCATATTCATTCTTTTGTGGTTTAGGTGTGCAGCAGCTGCATTTTCTGTAGGAACAAGGGTTTGTTACAACTCTGGGCACGAAACCCCAGTGTCCCCTGAAAACTGAAATGTCTTCTAGGCTTGTTCTTTACCTAAAGCCTTGACTAAGATCTTCTCCTGGCATGTTTCAGCTAGGGACTTACCAAAAACAAACAAGTAAACCAAGGTGTTGGTAGTGTTGCAGTTCACAAATAACTACATTGGTCTTAAAGGAGAAATATACAGATATATTTATTTTTATAAGTAGAAAAATTAAGTATAAAGTTCCTGTAGAACTACTCTTTGCCAGATCAAACATATCAATCATTAAATCATTTCCCATACTAGCAGAAATGCACACAGCATCTTTTGTTTGTAGGAAAATCACTTTTCAAAGGATATGAATTTTGACATTGCACAGCTGAACAGCTGCTCATTTCTTTTTTCTCTAGTGCCTTGGCCACCACTGCTTTTCCAAGAACTCTTTTAGGGAAAGACAGGGGAGAGCTCAATTTTAGATTAAAACATGTAGGTTTTTTTGAAAGCCTTCCCCAAAGACCTATCAAAAGCACCACCCAGTAACAATCCAGTGGGTAGTTCTCTTGCCTTGGGAAGGAGCTCTCTTTAAAGCCCAACTAATTCGTTAGAAGGGATTATAGGATTAAAGAGCTCCTAAGGGCTAGAGACCCACTTCTACAAGACAGTAATTGTTTATTTCAAGGCTAGTGATGCTGCAGCTTTCATGGGTCTCACAGTTAGTACATCCAGAGACGCAGAGAAGGCTGATCAGCTCCCCAGACACCCACTCAGGGAATCCACAAATGGTTTTGGTACAAGAAAATTCCCTATTAAGTTAATTAGTTTTACGTATGGAAAGTTCAGATTAAGAAGAGGACATTGCTTTGACGTTGTTCTGCAGGCAGTCACCACTCATGAAATGATCTTCACTTCAGGCTTGGACTCTTCCAAGGCTCTCAGTTCATCATCCACTTCAGAACTCCACAAAATGTCATACAAACTACACCAAAACAAAAAGGCAAGCGAGATTTAGTGAGCATCCTCCTGTTAAGGGAAGAGTCAGAGGCACAACTGGCCAGGATGGGAAGGTCATATGCCAGGCAGGGTCCTTCTAGCTTTAAGAGCAGCCAAAAATTGGCTTTACAGCCCAGGACCCCCTTAGTCCCTGACCAGCAGCAGCCTCCCACCTCTGCCAGGGCTGCTACCACCATCACTCACATTAACTGCTGCACATTGCAGCTGGGCTTCTTCAAGGCTTCGCAGATCTTCCTGATGCCTTCATCTTCCAGAGGGTTGTAGCTGAGGTCCAGCTCAGTGAGGCACTGCTTGGTGGCCATGACGGTGGCGAGGGTGGCACAGCAGCCTGCTGTCAGGTCACAGTTCCCCAGCCTGCAGGGAGAGGAGGGAGAGGCCAGCACAGTGAGCCCTGGCTCCAGGAAACCCTGCCCACACCCGGGCAGCAGGTGTGGACATCCCCAACATGGACCAGAGATCCTGGCAAAGATGGCATCTCTGAGACATCAGCAGGGGCTGCCACAGAGACAGCTGCCCTCGTGGTGACTGCTGAACACCTCAAAGGCCTCCCTAAAGCACAACAGTGTGTGGCTATGGGCACAGGAGGAACCCACTGAAGTTAGTCCCAAATTCACCATCATGCATCATCTTCTCTTATCACTATACTTGAGACTTGCAACCACCTCTCTAAAGAGGGCAACTGAGCCCTCTCAGCTGATGACCAAGTAGCTTTAAGTGGTCAAAAGACACTTTCTGGGACACACTTGTAAGTCTTACTGATGTCTCCCATGACCCATCTGCTTCACTCACTCACTGTGAATTCAGGCATCAGAGCACAGCTCCAGCTTCTGTCCAACAGCATGGAGAGAACAAGCACTGAGCATCACACAGCCCAGAGGTGGGCCCAGCTGGGAAGGGAACAGGCTCATGGGGAAGGCAAATCCCACCCCAGGGCTGGAGGTGATGCTCCAGCTGGCTGCCTGCTCCTTCTAGTGAGGCTGGACCAGCACTTGTGCTGGCACCCATAAGGACCATGCAAGTAGAAGACAAAGGGTGAATTCAGATAGCAAGAGAGAAGACAACTTCTGAGAGTGCAGCTTACCAGAGGGACTGGATGTTGCAGTTGGGGTGCATCAGCCCTTCACACAGGAGCTCCACACCTGCATCTCCCAGCTTGTTCTCACCTATGTGCAGTACTTTCAGGTGCTTGTTGGTGCTGAGGGCAGAGCTGACAGCCTTGCAGCAAGCAGCAGTGAGCCCACACTCCCTAACCCTGCAAGGCAAAAGTGAGAGATCTAGGTGGGTCACCTAGAGACTATCAGGCACCGTTCACTTCTTTACATTTATTTAACAGGAGCCCAGACAGTGGGAACAGAGGAACCAGGGCTTTCCTGCAATCACTGTACTCCTCTCAATGTCTGTCTGCTCAGTCCTTTCTAGGCAGCACCTCTCCCACTCTTTATGTGGGATGTCTGTCTTGGAGCATGCACCTAGGAAAGGCACCTGGCCAAGAAGCACAGGAACAAGCAAGGATGAAGTGTGCTGCTCTAACAGTCACTGGTGGCTCCACTGTGCACTCCTGAGGCACCCCATTGACTTCCAGGCCACCAGGGCAAGAACTCAGCTAGGGGCAGGAGCTGAATCTGCAATGTAGGAAAATTCAGGTTCTAAGTGAAAGAACAAATTTCCCCTCCTAGACCATCCTAGCCTAAAAGGTAAGACAGTTAACAGGACAGGATGATGAGAATTGTTTAATGTCACTAGAGCTTTCTTTTGTCTCATTAGTGAGAGAGTTTAGCTCCAGTGGAGAACCTGAGATATCTGATCACAGCACTCATTTTGCTATTTCATCAGGCCTTTCAGACTTCAAAAGTCTCTTAACTGTCATTTGCTGCATGATAAAACAATTAATTAGAAGCTCTGCAAGTGATGCTTGGTCTCCTTTCCATTGTAACAGGATAACTGTGATGGGGCACATCTTCAAAGTGTCTGAGTTTAGAAATACAAATCCTTTTAAATCTTTAACTCTAGAAAAGACCTTTTTAACTCTATAAATCCATTCAAAAACAACCAGCAGGAGTTGGTTATGGAACCATCACAACTGAGGATCTATGTGGGTGGGCATTACTTCACCTTACATCGTTCTTCAGTGAGGCCTCCAAAGAAGGCAGTAGATATGTGAAACTTGACAGCAGCTCACCATAGCTCCTGAAGTTTAGATTTGGGATCCTTGAGTGCCTGACAGAGCATTTCCATCCCTGAGTCTCTCAGGTTATTGTCTATCAGACTGATCTCTGTGAGGGTCTCCTTTGTACTGATGAGTCTGGAGAGATCTTTACAGCTAGCACTTGTGAGATCACAATCCCATAACCTGCAGGGAAGAACAAAATGTTATTTTCTCCCAAGAATGACTGAGATTAGAAAACAGAGTCCTGTTTTAGTATTCTGAATTTCTGGTTACAATGTCTTATTTTCTTGTATCCTTTCATACATCATACCACACAGCTTTCTCCTTTCCTTACTTTCCACTTGCTGCACCAAAAGTTCTGCTTGTAACACACAAAAAAAGAAACAGAAATATGCAATTCTAGTAGACAGCTAACTCAACTGGAAGCCAAGACAATGCCATCAGAAACTTCAATTTGCCCTCTCACCAGAATTTGATCCAAGCAATTTCAGTGTGGTCCTACTTGTTCATAGTGTTCTCCACCCAGTTTTTGGGAATTAACTGATTTGCAGCTGAGACTTTTTTTTTTATCATAAAGGGTAAATGAAAAATTTCCCACTTTGGAGCAAACCAGCAGCACAACCTAAACCTCAGAGGCTGCAGAAGGGATATAAGAAACCTCTGCCCACCCTTACCACAACTTCTGGATTTTGCAGCTAGGATGCATCAGTCCCTGGCACAGCAGAGCCAGACCGGAGTCCCCGATCTTGTTGTCCCCCACAGAAAGATCCATCAGAGATGACTTGTTCCTGAGAACAGCACTAATGTCCGTACAGCTGTCGCTGGTAATGCCACAGTTCTCCAGGCTGCAGGAAAAAGCACAGGTGGAGTTGCTGCTCCAGACTCACCCGTGTTAGATACACCCCAATACCCCAGGTCAGACTGAGAAGGGTCCTTGCTGCAAACCAGTGCAGCTCAGCCAGGCACTGCTACATCCTGCAAGGTTAAGAGAAGATACAGATATCCAAGATGGGAGTCTGGGTGAGGCAACACGCTGCTTCTGCATTTCATGAGGCTGCAGGGCACTTTGACCCAGCCATTCATATGCATTAATGCAAGGATGATTCTTGCCAAACTTCCCTTTTTATCAGTTATCCTTTTTAAGAGGAACTTTTGGCAGCATCACACAGTGAGTCCCTGCTGAGCCAACCCCTGCTGAACCTCAGGGGCAAGATAAAATGAATTGTGCTTTTCCCAGAAAGCCCTTCATGGGCTTTACCACAGAAATGAGGCCAAACCCAGCACCTTTGTTTTGAAGCAAAAAAGGGCTCTGAATAATTATACTCAACAGGCTGGTAATTCCAGTTTAAGAACTAGAGCCACTGAGGGTGATTGTTCCTCTGCTCTGAGACACAGGTGAGCAGTCTCCCTTAGTAAGTGGTGGTTTAACCTGGAGTGCCAAAAACCCCAAAACTGAAAGCCCCAGACCTTTATGTGCAGTTTCCAGTCACATAAATCTGAGTCAGCCAAAAACCTGGCCTACATTTCAAGCACTCCTTACAATTTTTCCTGTCTATGGATGGGGTGACTAGCAGCAGCACTAGCTGCCATTGGAGATGAGCAGCTCTTCCTTACTGTAGTAGCTCCAGGTTGCAGCTTGCCTCCACCAGGCCCCGGCACAGCTGCTTCACAGCTGTATCTCCCAGTGTGTTGTTGCTCAGGCTGAGCTCCTTCAGGGTGGGCTTGCTTTGCAGAGCAGCATTGAGAGCTTCCACAATATCAGCTGTGAGTTCACAGTACTCCAGCCTGCAAGAAGAAAAGAAGTCTAGGCAAAAAGACAACCCTCCTTACACATCCTGCTACCAAGAACAATCAGCTGAGCCTGGTGTGTGTTAGCCAGGGCAGAAAACGTGCCAATATGAGTTGAGATCAGGCAATGCATAAACCAGACATAACTGTAAGCTTTTAACAGCATCTCTCTGCTCATTTCAGGAAGCATTAATTCTTAAACTAGATCCCAGAGGACCCTAGCAAGACCAATTGTTACACTAGGCCTCCACTGAATCAGTGTACAGGCAGCCTGGAGCACAGGGCTGAGCTCTGCACTGCAACACCATCAAGAGCCTCAACTCTGGGCCTGCCCAGGGGGAGCTGGGGGCTGCAAATACACCCAGGTCCTGCTCAGTCATGAAATAAGGACCAAGGGCAGCAGAATCTGATGTTTCCTGGGCATCTGAGAGGTCTTGCATTTACAGCCACCACTGCCAGAAGGGCTAAACAAAGCCTATGGGAACAGACACCTGACTTCTAAACCCACAAGATCCGCCTGCATGAATAAATATGACAATTTCAGGTAAAACAAGAACATATCCACACCTGGCAGCAAAACTCCTGCTTGTGTCAAGGGAAAAGCAAGCATGTATGATGACTGAAAAAGCCCAGTGACTACTTACTGCAGCTTCTGCAGCTTACAGCTGGGGTTCATCATGCCTTGGCACAGCACCTTCACTCCAGCAGTTCCCAGCCTGTTATCCCCTACATGCAGCTCTGTCAGGGATGGCTGGGCACTGAGGACGGAGCGCAGGGTCTCACAGCTGGCACTCGTCAGGTTGCAGTTTTGCAGCCTGCAGGAGAGAGGGAAATGCACTCAGAATTACAGAGGTTCTTCTCAGAGAGCTTTATCTGCTGAAGTTGGAGCTCAGAAAGGACAACACAGCTCTGATGGTGTGCAAGTGGTTTGTCCAGGTTAGTACCATTATTTTGCAGGTGTGCCATAATATTTTATCTACTACACCTATGCCATAAACAATAGCTTGCATGCTTCCTTCAGAGTAATCACTCCTACAGCATCTCCAGCAGAATAAGGATTCACCCTAAACCACTTATGGAAGTGGTTTAAATATCAGGAGGCTGACCCCAGAGATAAAGCAAAGGCATCTTATGATTTCTTGCCCCCTCTAGAAATGTGATCCAGAGTTGGTAGAAGTTAAAATCTCATCCAACCATGGATATAATTTAGTTTAATGGTATAGTACAAGAAAGATCTGTGAAGTTGATCCTTCAGCACTCAGGCTTGGAGACGCAGCATAGGAACTGTGCTGATATTGCTATGGGTTGTTTATAGAATTATTGGGTAAGACTTTGGAGCAATAGAGAGATGTTGTACAGGGAGGTTTGACTTGAGTTTGCTTGCTCTTTTAATTCCTCTTATTCATTCCTCTTTATATTCCTCTTCCTTTTATTTCCTTTTTATATGATTTCTCTTTTATTTAAGGCACCTTATCACAATACCAAAAATGGACAATGTTTTTCTACAGAACTGAAAACCCCAGGCTGTTACTTGAGCATATGGAGAAATCTAAAGCCTAGGGCAAACTCTCTGAAAATTTACTTAAGTCTTCCAGTACAGAGTACCACAGTTACTTCTTGAAGGTCCATCACAGAGATGCAGTTTCATCAGCTTCACAGTCAACTTTCTTCCTATTTGCCTGATTCCTCATTGCAGGCGGCACAGGGACTTCAATACCTGAACCAAAAGTCATATTATTCTTACAAGTTTGTGTTTTGAGGATCCCAGATTCCTCTTGGGAGCTGGAGGAGTCCTGTACCCTGCAGAAGAGATGCTGAACAGAGAAGGCAGAAGCCCTCTTTGAGGGCTTCTGAGGAGCAGAGGCAGCAGCCACTGGCTCTGACTACAGCTCTTGCACCAGGGTTGCTGAGGGAAGCCTGCTAATGCTATAATGTGGTGGGGTGCCTCCATAAAATGCCTCCCAGAGCCAGGGAACCCTCCAGTTTGCTGCATTCTGAGGATCGCTGAAGGATGACAGATCCTGGGCTGGCACCCCCACCGCCTGAGGTTCAGCCTCAAAGGCACCTGATGTGAGTCCTTCATTGAATTTGAGGGGAATTTTCCACAGGTGAGCACCTTGTACATTCTCCTTTAGGTTTGTGTGCTTGTGAGTGGGAATATACTGTACCAAGTGGACTGTGACTGTTACTGTCCTAGATTATTAAGTACTTTGGACATGTAAGTTAGGCCTGTGCATTATAGTAAATTCTATATGAACCTTTGTTAAATTGTTTAACCCAAGCTATTAATGAAGTGCTGTTAAGTTTAAGTGCTGTTAAAACTTTAAGGCCTAAAGTATTGGTCCAGTTCAGAACTCAGTTTAGCAAAGATTCTGAACCTTGAAATTCAAAAGGACTGTCTTCTTTAGTCACCTTTTCCTGTCCTCACCCTTCCCCCTTCTCCCAGCCTCCATGTAGATAATTCTGCAGTTGACATTGGTTATTGACTTTAGATTTTTGTTTGCTTTTTCTCTATGTGCTTTAACCATCTAGTAAGTAGTAGAGTGAACCTTGTCAACAAATTGTTGTGCTTTCACTTTTATAGTAAACCTGCCTTTGATTCTTTAAGAGACCTCAAAACACTCATCTGTGACAGTATGATAGAGCAAGACAATCAGGGGAGCTTTACCATAACTTCTGTAGGCTACAGCTTGGGGTCAGCAACCCTTTACAAAGGTATTCAACACCTTCATCTCCCAGCTCATTGTTGTTCAGCTTCAGCTCTGTGAGGGATGGATTTGTATTGATGATGGAAGAGAGATCCTCGCAGTTACTGCTGGAGAGATTGCAGTCATCCAACCTGAAAGACAAGGACAGAAGGAGCACTTTAGTCCTCAGAGTTGCTCTGCTCTCCTGGGCTGGAGCACTGCTCATGAAAGCAGAGTGGGCAGTGCTCCTGCACTTCCTGGGATGCCTCCATAGTATGTGCAGAACCAAGATGTGTTCTGGGCTGCACCACAGGATGGGCTGGAGGGCAGCTTCCCAAGCCTTGCTCCTCCTCTGTGCTGCACAAAAGTGGGCACAAATCATCCTCCTACAGCTGGAGGAAGCACCTCCACTAAAACAGTGACAGTGACAAACCACCTGCCAGCTTACAGGTGTCAGACTGGTTCTGCACTGAGAACTGCAGCCAGCCCAGAGACACTCAGCAGCAGGTTGGTGTCTTGCAGGTGAGTCATGCTGGTTTGCACCATCTCCCTCCAGCAGGAATCTCAGCACACAAACCCTGAGTTTGCAGTTTGGCAGCAGCTTCCCCCATGGGATATGAGCATTCTTCTAGGTGCTACTGAATGGATGAGGATGAATTTAATTGAAAGGAGAGCCAAGGAAAGGAGCACAGGACAGCCAGGGGAGGTATAGAGGGAGGCAGAAAAGAACAGAGCAAAAAGAAGGTGTCATTGAGAACCATACAGTCCCAGGCACAGCCACAGCCAGGAGTGCCAAAATTTGCTTGGTCATTTCTCCTTACACAACAGTAGGAAACTGAGGCTCTATGAGGGTTCTCCTTCCCTCCCCCAGCAAGAAGACATGGATTCCAATGGGATCATGCTCAACACTGATGAAACAACCCCTGCAGCAGTCAGCCTTATCCACTGCCTCTGGAGCAGCCCGGCCTCTGCCAGGAGACAACCATCCCACTGCTTTCTGCCACCCAAGGCAGGCCTTGGGAAGTCAAGGCCAGGCCCACGAAGCTTTGCCTGCTTTGCAAAACAAAAGGAAGTTGCCCTCACCAAATCCAATGCCCTCCGAGGCACTGCTGGCATGAAGTGGCCCATCCTCTCCAGCCCCAGCAGGATGATGCCATCCCATGAAGTGTGAGTTCCCAAACAGCAGAGGGGAAAGATTGCAGTAGCAACTCTTCTGGGCCCTGTCCTACACCTTAGACCCCAGGAGATGGTTCCCTCTCACTGTTTGCTCAACAAACAAGGCTGGTACTTCTGAAGATCAAGTGCAGAATTAAAAGCTGATGGCACACGGCTTGTACCTGACTACTGAAGCCAAAATCACTTGACAGCATCAAGCCTGCAACCCAAAGAGTGTGCAACCCAATAAGCACAGAGAGATGTCTTCCCCCTCTTGAGAGGCAAAGGCAGAATAACCAAAATGGTGGTCAAATATTTAAATCACATTACCTAGCTGAGCCCTATGGCACACCAAGAAACAGGGCAACATTACTTCATAACAAAGGATATTTATCTGTAGTTGATAAAGCTTTGCAAGAGGATGGGGATTTATCCACCCTTTAAATTAACTTTCTGGACAAAAATAGGTAGACTCATTCCTGTTGCTGTGCAATTTCTAAGTTCCAGGTCAAACAGTTCTGAAGATGAAAAGCACAGGAGAGAAATGCAACAGTTCTTACTCAAAAGAGAGAATACACAACACTTTACTTACCTGATGGTTTTGCAGGATTTCATTGTGGTCAGAAGTTCAGCCCATCTAGATGGGCTCATCTCTTCACACTGGATGTCAAGCTCCATTTTGACAGCTGAGATAAGACCTGAAAATTAAAACAAGATAAAATCACCTTTTTTTTTTTAATTGACTGAGAAGCAACGATGTTCTTCAATCCCCCCCAGCTCTCAGCCATGAGCCATACTGTGCAAAGGGGACAGATTATAATTTTCCAAAACCTGCAAACACCAGTACAAGGTCAGGAGAGTTGGTTTTGTCTGGGACTTGGGAAGGCCTTCCTCTGAGAGGAAAAAAGCACAGGAATCCTCAAGAGATACGGCAAAAGCCTGTTATCTGGAGGCTGCTTGTATGAGAATAAGACATTCCCCTTCCCCCTCCAAGGGAGCTTAACCAGAACGAGCTTTATAGAGACACTGGTGCTGCTCACTACTGCACTGCTGAGCCACACAGACACCCATTCCACCAGCATGGCACACCTGACCCACTGTGGACCCTCAAGCTGTACTTAAAACTGGGGTATTTTTGAGGGAATTTGGGTGAATGAGGATGATGAGCATGAGAACTGCCTGGGCTCAAATTAAAAATCCTGCTGGACATGTGTCTGTATGTGAGAAGTGGAACTTGCATGGATGGGAGAAGTGTTCCTCCACAAATTGATATCCAAGGTTTGAAAGACCACTCTGGTTGGGCAAATCCAAGTACAGACAAGCTGCTAAGCAGATTTTTTTTTTTTTTTTGTCTGCAAACTGCATTTCTGAAGTGATGTAAACAGAGTGCTGTGCAGAACAGCTCCAGACAAACGTGCACAAAAGCATGCCAAGGCTGAGCCCTAGGTTTACTCTACAAGGGATGGGGTTAAAGAAGGCAGCGCTGTAGTAGGTGACAAAATGCAGCCTTGGTCGGCTGGTTTGCCCAGCATGACTCAGACTACGGAGCATGAAAAAGAAATAATCCCTGAGCTATCCCATCGGAATGTGAGCTGCAGGCAGTTCCCATCGTCTTCCCTCCTCGCAGTCCCCTCGTGCCGCCGTAACATCGCAGGGATCCCAAAGCGGCGTTTCCCGGCGGCCGGCCCGGTGCCAGCGCTGCCGTCAGGTCGCGCCCACAACAAACGCGGCACCCACGTGGGGCGGGGCGGGGCGGCCTCGGCAGCGGCGGCCGGACCGGGACACGGGGCCAGCGGCACCGGGACCTCGGGACGCGCTCGGCCGCTGCCCTTCCCTTCCCAACGCGAGCGCTGCCGGGAATCGCGGCCCACGGCCTCCGTGGGATCGCACCACAGCCCCACGTGTCGCGGGGTGATGGGGATCGGGGCCAGCGGCGACACGCGAGGGGACAGTGGCAGCCGGACTGTCACAGCCCTCCCTCCCCGCGTCGCTCGGGCACTCTCCCGTTCTACCCCTGCCCCCATCGACACAGAGTTCTTCCCCCGGCCCCGAGTTCTGCACCTTCCTGCGAGCCAAGGGGGGATCCTGTTCGGTCCTATCCCGGGGCACCGCCGCCACCGCCCCTGCCCGGTTCCCCCCGCGCCGCCGCCTCCCGCACCGCCAGCAGCGCTTCTCCCTCCCAGGCTTTCTGCCCTGCCTGCTCCCCCCGGCCCGGCCCGGCCCGGCTCCCCAGCTCCTACCGCCGTGCCGCCACCGCGCAGCTGCCGCCGGCTCCGGCCCGGCTCCGCCTCGTATCGCGGCGGGGAGGAGCAGGATCTGTCCCTCCTCCCCTTTTTCCCTTTCTTCCCCCTTTTCCGCTTTCTCTCCCTTTTTCTTACTCTTTTCCTTCCGTTTCCCCCCTCTCCCTTTTTTCCTGCCCTCTCTGACACTTAACGCTTTTTACCCTCTCTTTTCCATTTGTCTTTCCCTTTAATTTTTCCTGACTTCTCCCTGCTTCCCTCTCCCCCTCTTTTCTGACCTTCTTTCCCTCTTTCCCCTTCTTTCTTTCCCCCTCTACTCTCCTTTATCTGTTTCCTTCATATCTCCTTCCTTCCTTTTTCCTCACTTCTTTTTTTTCTTTTTCCCTTTTTACTTTCTGTTTTCCTCTCATTTCCTCCCATTTCCTTCCTTCCTTCCTTCCTTCCTTCCTTCCTTCCTTCCTTCCTTCCTTCCTTCCTTCCTTCCTTCCTTCCTTCCTTCCTTCCTTCCTTCCTTCCTTCCTTCCTTCCTTCCTTCCTTCCTTCCTTCCTTCCTTCCTTCCTTCCTTCCTTCCGACACTTCCTTCCGACACTTCCTTCCGACACTTCCTTCCGACACTTCCTTCCGACACTTCCTTCCGACACTTCCTTCCGACACTTCCTTCCGACACTTCCTTCCTTCCGACACTTCCTTCCTTCCGACACTTCCTTCCTTCCGACACTTCCTTCCTTCCGACACTTCCTTCCTTCCTTCCGACACTTCCTTCCTTCCTTCCGACCCTTCCTTCCTTCCGACACTTCCTTCCTTCCTTCCTTCCTTCCTTCCTTCCTTCCTTCCTTCCTTCCTTCCTTCCTTCCGACACTTCCGACACTTCCGACACTTCCTTCCGACACTTCCTTCCGACACTTCCTTCCTTCCTTCCTTCCTTCCTTCCTTCCTTCCTTCCTTCCTTCCTTCCTTCCTTCCTTCCTTCCTTCCTTCCTTCCTTCCTTCCTTCCTTCCTTCCTTCCGACACTTCCGACACTTCCGACACTTCCGACACTTCCGACACTTCCTTCCGACACTTCCTTCCTTCCTTCCTTCCTTCCTTCCTTCCTTCCTTCCTTCCTTCCTTCCTTCCTTCCTTCCTTCCTTCCTTCCTTCCTTCCTTCCTTCCTTCCTTCCTTCCTTCCTTCCTTCCTTCCTTCCTTCCTTCCTTCCTTCCTTCCTTCCTTCCTTCCTTCCTTCCTTCCTTCCTTCCTTTTTCTACCCTCCTTTTTTCTGCTATCTCTCCTCTTACTCTGAATTTCCTCTTTTTCATCTCACCAGCTTCTCTATTTTTGTCCTCTTTTCCTCCCTTTCCTTTTACTCCTATCTCCTGTTGCCCTTTTTTCCACATCCACCCTGGTCTCCCTGATGCTCTTTCCGCTGAGCAGGAGCACTGGGATACACAGGAAACAAGGCAGGAGAAGGAGAAATCCCTATAATGAGGGGATGCATACAGGGTGGGAGTATCAAACATAAAATGAGGCAGTGTACCAACCACTGCTGTGTGCCGGGACCTGCAGCAAGATGGGAATGCAGGCAGGTCACCCAGGGCAGAGGCACCGGGGCAAGGTCTCTGCTAGGGGAGACGGGACTTCCCCAGGGAGCCCAGAGCTAGGAATTGTGTGAACTGGAAACAAAAATATCCTCAGTGGTCTCCCTGACTTCCAGTTTACAGACAGCTGTGCCTGGGGGCCAGCTCGGAGGGCCTGCGAAGTGCCTGCTCCCTATCCCTGTCACCAGTCCTATCCAGGACGCGTTCCCTCCTTAGTGCAACACGCCGGGCAGGGAGCTGCACGTCGCTGGCACAAAGGCCCCTCTCTCTTTCTGAGCTCTTTGGAACGGAGCTGTGACAGCAGTGGAGGATGGGCGGCCCGGGCCTGTGCTGTGGCAGGCCTGCTGCCCTGCCGGGCTGTCCCCGTGTCACCGCCCCCAGCCGACCCCAGTGACCAGCGGCTGTCCCCACAGCCGCCCCAGGCAGGGCGAGGGTGGCAGCGCTTGCTCAGGGCTGGAAGGCATTCGTCATCCCTTGGCTCCCTTCCTCCTCCGCCTGCCGGCTACTCCCTGCCTCCCTCCCTATTGTTCCCCGGTAGTTTTAGCCCCGGTAAAAGCTCATTCAGATTTTCACAAGACGGAACAAAGAAAGGTTTTGAAGTGCCGAGAGGCACTAGGCAACACCCCGACTTGCCCTTCTCCCTCCACTCCCAAAATCTCAGCATCTCCCCCAGATTTTTCTTCCTACCAATACCCTCTTCCCATAACCCTGGCTCACACAACAGTTCAACTAAGCTCAACCAGCTGTTCCCCACAAAGCACGGCTTTAAAATGGTTCCGTGCTCCTCCCCGGGCAGCAGGAGGGAAAGTTTCGGGAGTTTCAGAGCCGCCTTTGCCGCTGGTACGTACCTTGCTGTTGTCGGTTCTGTGCGGGAGCGAGGGGGCCGAGCTGGCGCCTTCCTGCTGCCGTTACCACGCAACCTCTGCTGTCGTACACACGGTGCCTGCTAGAGGGAGGGAACCAGTTTTGGGCTCTGACGGCTTTTTTCCTCCCGTGGCAGCTCTTCAGGGCCTTGCAGAGCAAGCGCTGTGCACACAATTGTGTCTGGCTTGTGATGAAGCAAATGTCGCAAAAAGCTCCTGATGATGACAGAGGCAGCTTTTACTTCTCACACCGGATCATGTGGCCACTCGCCATTGTTTAGCCCAGAGCAAGGGAGTAGTTGCCACTGAAGGATCCATCCGAAAATGAGGCCACAGCAGTGTTGAAGTGTGGGTAGAGATGATGGAGTTTGTGTAGTCTCTCCATTCTCCAGGCAAGCCTGTCCTGCCAGGCCTAGGAGTGATGCTGAGCACATTACTGCCTACCTGTCACCTTACCTGGGGGTTCTGCATCCCTCTTCCCAGCAGGGGCTGGGACACAGGCAGCTCCCTGCTTCTGCTCAAGCTGAATGCTCACACTGCCTGAAAGGGTCCCTTGGGCACAGCCCTGGTTGTGTCTCCCTAAAACTGCCCCTCAGCAGCAAGCCTGGACCTCACTCCTATACCTCCGTCTCCTAAATTCCCACTGGTTCTTCTCCTCCTCAAGGAAAACCCTGCCATCACTCCAGCTGCATTGCACAATAGCTGTGGCTTGAGGTAACCTGCCTTCTTCCCCCATTCTCAGTGGTGTGATGATGAATTAATGTTTCAATAGCCATCAAATGATCCAGCAGCAGGACAGATTTGTCTTTCCCTCCTGTAGCTGCAGATGCTGACAGAGATGGTGGTAGAGTGATGACCTGGGAAACAGAGCCTTTGTTGAGCCACAGGAGAAACACTAGAGGCTCTCCCTCCAGCTGCTTTTATTACCCTTCTTCTGGAGGAGATGGGAACCAATCACCAGGAGAGCCCAATGAGCAAAAACCCACCTTTCTCAGTGCCCAGAAGAGAGTTGAAAGCCAAAGAATTCACCTCTTCCCTATTCCCTCTCAGGGAAATCCACACAAAGAATTTGCTAGAACAGTCCTTGTGCTTCTGGGTCTGACCTGAAACCTGATGAAGCACGGGCAAGATCTTGGGGATGGCCTGACCTCCTGGCTTTGGTGTTTGTTGGATGCTCCCTGGCAAGAAATGAAGGGGATGCTGAGGCTGGTGCAGGATGTCTCTGCCCTTTTTGCTTGGCACGATGGTTTCAGGAAGACCACCAGTGTTAGGAAAAAAGTTTATGCTGACAGGAGATCTCCCAGTCAATCAGGCAATTTGGAGTCGATGCCTGTCATTCAGCCCAGCAGCAAAGGTGTCATTGCCTATCCAGCCACTGCTGGCATCTCTCTGCTCTTGGTTCCCGCTTCACTGCACTTATCAGGAGTATCTAAAGGCCAAAGTCTAGTGTTTGTTAGAGATTTCAGAGAGGTTCATGTCACGTGGGCCTTCTGTAGACCTCCTGCCCTGGGCAAAGCACCCAATACACTCTGGTCTGTGTTGGTGAAATATTAGATTTATAGGCCAAACAGCCATGCCAAAAGGTTATGTGCTTCTGTCTCCCTGTCAACCCTTTGGCTGCCCTCACTGTAGGGACAACAAAAAGCATTTCTGGAAAAATCTATTGCCCTTTTTACAGCAAGCAGGACAGGCCATCCTGCTCATCGAGATACACACAGATCCAGAGGAAATGATACAAAATGGGGCTGAGAAAGCCAACAGCAAACACCAGTAAGAAATACCTGTGTGTGTGTTGCCACAGAAACAGTGGAAGACTCCTGGCATGGAACCATGTGGTTATTTGTACAGACTCAGGCTGATTCCTTAAAGATGCCTTCAGGAGTGTGGCAGTGACATCTGCCCTGTGTTCCCCTCTTTATCACAGTTTCCCATTATCCTTTCTGAGTTCATTCAAATTTATCTCCTCTTTTTTTAGATCCTCTCCCTCTTTTGGTCTTTGTAGCAGGGAGGGAGAGCACAGTGATGCCCATCTTGCCCCTGCTGCCTTTGGGCACAGCTGGCTTTGAAAGCATGGAGTGCAGGTCCTGGGATCTGAGGAAGTTGACATGTGTCTCTGCATTTAAGATTACTTCATTGTAAAACTAAATTTATGCACATAACTCTAGAGTAAACTTACAAAAGAATACTTAAATTAAGGCCATTAGTGTAAACTGAAAACTCTGCCTCTTTCCCTTCTAGTAGTTTCCTGTTCTGTCCTCTCTGCTCTTATGATGCCTCTGTGCATATAGTTAATGGTAATTAAAGACAATAAACTTCTAAGAGTAGTGACAGATCTTTTTCTAACTTGACTCTGTGATCTCTACCAGAAAATTCATTCCATAAATTCAGCTGTGGAGATCAAAACAGCAAGCTGTAAGCATGTGCCCAGCTCCATTTGTTGCAGTGAGTGATTTGTTTATATCCTACTTGATCCATTGCTGGAAGCCATTTGTTCCTTGAGCTTGTGTGCAAACTTAAAGTAAGGCTTTGTAGGGTGAGGAAATGCAAAACTTGGGTCATTCCTGAAGAGTCAGTGGGCTGATTAAGCACTGGGGAGCAAAGTATCTGTGGAGCTAGAGTGGAGAACCTGACACTGTGGCTTAACTTATACCTCAGGAGCTAAAACAAAAAAAATTAAAAAAAATATAAAAGGATTATATTCCAATAATCAGGTGTTGGTAGCAAGCTGTTAGTGAGGTGGCTGAGCAAGGTTTGGGTTTTTCAGCAAATACAGGCAATAGCTCACCCTGACTTGCATGCGTGCACACACACATAGGGATGTTCCATACTGTGGCGCCTCATTATAGATTCCCACAAGAAAACCATTAGGGAGGAAATTCTTACTGTTCTGATGTGGTTGCCTTGTTCTTGTAAGAGAAAAGCTGTTGTTTCCATGTTGCACTGGTTTTGTTGTTTTGGGAGTGGAGAGGATTATAATGAAATAGTTCTGTGAGTGTATGTGTAATATTTTATCCCTGTGGATACAGTCTTTCACCGTGGGTCCAGCGAAAATGGAGCCCCCAAAAATGGAGCTCCCCAGATATGTTCATCAACCAACACACCTGCAGAAAAAGTACTATCAGAGGAATTTTTTCTCACATCCCTGCTTTTCTTCACCTTCTGTCTCAGCCTGCCGCAGTGTTTGCCTGCCCGTCTGCAGAGGGCGATGCAGCATCAGTTTGACCAGTCTTATGGTCCTCTGGTTTTCCCTCATGCCGAAGTTGCCCTTGGTCACCAAGACATTGCAGGGGTTGAGGGCTGAGATGGGGCCACAGCTAGAAGGAAAAACGAGAGGAGCAGAGCAGAAACAAGGGTGTATTTGACAGCACAGTCTCTTCATGCCAGCTGTGCAGCAGCTGATGAAATTGGAGACTGCAATGGATTTCACTTTCCTGTTAAATCCTGCTGCACAGGAAGACTTGAATAATTTGCTGAAACTTTGAAGGCCACTGTAGGGACAGCTGGTTATTTCATTAGTTTGTATAGGACTCAGAAGTGTAAGTTTAAATCAGCTTTAAAAGGCAAGAATGAAATCTTGAAGTGAAAAGAACCCCAACAGCCATATACTTATCTGGTTTTCAGACTTCAGTTTGCATGTTAGCACTGCCTTTTTGCAGAAAGGAATAGTAGATGTCCTCTGCCAGTTAGAGGCATCTCTCTCTAGTCTCCATGAGAATACCCATGAGAATTCATGGGTATTTGTGCCCCAAAAAATCACTTTGTATCCTAGAGTCGCGATGGTTGGGAAAGACCTCAAAATGATCATGTAAATCCATTAGCCCAGCATCACTGTGTTCATCACTAAACCATAGCTCAGAATTACATCCACATGCCTTTTGAACACTTCCAGGGATGGGGATTCCAACACTTACCTGGGGCAGCCTGTTCCAATGCCTGACCATCCTTTCAGAGAATAGTTTTTTTCCTAATAACCTATCTAAACCTCCCATGACACAACTTGAGGCCATTTCCACTCATCTTCTAACTTGTCACCTGTGAGAAGAGACCCCTTCACCTCACTAAAACTCCTTTCATGTAGTTGTAGAAGTGATGGGGTCTCCTGAGCTTCATTTTTCCCAGACTAAACAACTCCAGTTCCCTCAGCTGCTTCCCATAAGATTTTTACTTTAAGCCCCCTCCCCCCCCCCCGCATCCTCTCTTTAATCCAGTTCTTCCTTGGATTATCAGAATTAATTTGCTGCAAAGGCATGGGGGTGGGATATTTTGGAGTTGGGGGTGGGATATTTTGGAGTCTCCTCAGGTATAGGCTGGGGTTGGTGAGCAGTTGAAAGCTGAATTTCGTTCTTTGTCATTGAAATTTGCCAGAAAGGTAATTTCCTTATGCATGTAACTGAGGAAAGTGGTCAGAATCGTTTTATTCCCAGTTCAGTTTGTGGTAGGGATGGAAACCCTGCCAGTTGAGTGTAATCCTGTTTTTTTCCATGATACACCATCAGTTTTTAAAAACAGCTTCTCTTTTTTTAAAAGCTTTTGGTTGTTTGTTGTGGCTTGTTGTGGTAGAATAGAAGCAGAATGTGAATTACTTGCTTGAACTTTGCACCTGGATAAATTCAGGGAGCAAGGTCTCAACCTTTTTGTTAATAAATGGCACTTACATCAATGACTCCTTGAGGTTTTTTGATTTTTTCCTAAATTTACAGAAGACAAACAAGTGTTTTGGCTCTAGCAGAGGCCTCCAGGTGAAGCGATCTCCAAATGCTTTCCTGCTCTGGGTGGGATGAGAGAGAGAGGGCTGGGGCCAGAGCTGTGGGAAGAACTGGATGCAGTTGGTGCTGCTCGCTGTCGTGGCCTTGTCCAATGTTCAGTAAGGAAACAAAAGACCCTCTTGCAGTGCCAGGAATACACAGGCAGTGTTCTGCCTGCCTTAAGCATGGGATGGGCAAAGGTATCCGTGTAGCTGTACGGGGAGCAGGTGAGGTCACTTCTCCACTCTGTCGAGCCTGTGCAGTTCCAGCTTTCTTGTGAGGGGAAGAGGAGGGGCAGACACTGATGTCCTCTCTCTGCTGCCCAGTGACAGGAGCCAAGGGAATGGCCTGAAGCTGTGTCAGGGCAGGTTTAGGCTGGATAGTAGAAAAAGGTTCCTTTGGGCACTGAAAAGGACTCCCCAGGGAAGTGGTCATGGCACCAAGCCTGACAGATTTAAAAAAGCATTTGGACAACGCTCTGGGGCACAGGGTGTGCCTCTTGTGGAGTCTTGTTGTGCTGGGCCGAGAGTTGGACTCGATGATCCTTGTGGGTCCCTTCCAACTTGGCATATTCTGTGGTCTTTAAAAATGTCAAGGAAGCAAATAAGAATATGAGGAATTTAAAAAGGCAAAACCACTACAGCTGCGGCTTGCACTGGAAGCAGGCAGTGGGCTGGCGACCGAGGGCACGAAAAGAAGCTGGAGAATGCGGGCATCGATCCCGCTACCTCTCGCATGCTAAGCGAGCGCTCTACCATTTGAGCTAATTCCCCGCGGTAGTTATTTTACTACCCGGCGCGGGGATATTGACTTCTCGCGAGACGCCGTGCGCCGCCGGCTGTTACACGTCCCGGCCGGTGGTCCCAGTGCGCCTGCGCGGGAGCGCGACGGCCGGGGCTCGGCGGCGGGCCGGGCTGGGCGCGCACCGGGAGAGGAGGATGCGCCCCGCGGTGAGACATGGAGCGGGAACGGGGCGGGAAAGGGAGTGGGAACGGGAACGGGAACGGGGCGGGAATGGGAACGAGATGGCAATGGGAACGGGAATGGCGAGGGGCTGCCAAGGGCTGTGTGTTTGGCGGGCAGGATGCGTACGGCTGTGTGTGTGTGGGGCGGCGGTGCCTGTGGAGGTCAGAGCAGGGGCTGGAGCGCCCGGCATGGGCTCTTCCAGGGCCTGGGCTGTCTTTGAGTGGCGGCGGGGCTGCGCTGAGGTCAAAACAGAAGGAAACAACAAAACAAACCCCCTCTCCCTCCGCCCCATAAATTATGGAGCCCCCAGCCGCCACTCAAAGACATGATGAAGGGCGCAGGAGCTGCCCGGATGAGCCCGGTCACTGCCCAGGGACGCTTCGCCTGCCCGGCAGCTCCTCACGGCCCTCGGGGCACCGAGCCCGCACTCCCCCTGCGGGGGCTCGGGGTGACACTCGGCCTGGCCGGGCGGCCCGGGAGCCCCCGGTGCTGGCTGCCATCCATGCTGGGACATCCCGGGTTGGGCCCTGAGCGTGACTGGGACAGCCGGGATGCCCAAGAGCCTGGGTGAGCAAACCTGCTGCGGGCAGTTGGTTCTCCCCGCCTTGCCTTGCAATGTCTCCTTTGAAAACAACACCCACAGAAGTGAAATCTGGCACCGTGGTGAATCGTGAGGTCTTTTTCTCCAAGAAATAGTTCCATTTGCTCTTGTGCTCCAGCTGGAGTAGAGTTAAAGGCAATTCCCTGCTGGACAAGGAAAGAGATGCTGGCTCTTGAGCAGGGAACTTCAGGTGCCTGTTGAAATGGCAGATGGGGGCATGTGCTGGAGTCTTCTGGGGAGCTGCACTGACCAGATGGGATTTTGGTGCCCAGTTTGGATACAGGAAAAGGAGATGCCCTCAATCAAGGGGTGCAGAGCAAAACAGGTGAGAACATTGGGTCATTTCTCTGTGAGCGCTATGCTGAGGAAGACAAAGCTATTGGTGGGCATGCAGTGTTTAATTAAAGCTGTGTTCAGCAATAGCAATATCCAGGACTCAGTCAAAAACCTGTCATTCTGGTAAATATCTTCCCTCGTGCTGGATCACATTTCTTCCCCTCTGATGATGACGAGACAAAACCCAAAAAGCATTGATGGCCAGTGCAAAATACTTTCTGAACCGAGGTGATTACAGAATAACCTTGTTGTATAACCTTGGTGGTGGCTGCTTAACGCCTGGCTGTGTGGAGAGCAGCAGAGTCCTGCTGAGCTGGCCGGGCTGCACGCAGTGATCCTGGTCACCAAGTCACTGCAATTCACTGAGCCAGCAGGGAATTTGGTGAAAGTGATGGGATTTGCTGTGGCTTTTGCTCTGTCGAGTTCCTGGGTGCTTTACACGTTGCTTTCCTGCAGTACTTTTCTGCTTCTACCTTGGTTGTGTTCAAGCCATCGTTCTGTTGGTTTCAAAACCATTCCCTGCTCAATTTTACACCCTTCTTGTGGAATTTGCCTTAGTTCTGCCTGTGAGATAGAAGTTACTTTTTCTGGATGAATTTGCTGAGCTATCCTCCTCCAGACTATGAATTTCTGATTAAACACTCCTATATATCAACAGCTTTGCAAATGAAATAGGTGCAAAACATTTTTTATTTATTTCACTTGACAGGTTTTGGGCTCTGTGAATGAGGTCTGCTTCTTGCAGAGTTTGCTTAATAGGTTCTCTGAATGATATTTTATTGAAATGTTTGGAATTTTAAATTTACTCCTCTTTTGTTCTTTTTGATGTGTTGCATCTTACTTTAAAGGGCCAGTGAACCATGACCTCAGAACTCTTCTGAAACTCTCCTGTCTCTCATTTATCGTTTTCACGGTTGTGAGCTTCCTTCTGTGGAGGTTTTTTTTTTTTTTTTGTCAGAGAGAAGATTGGCCAACAAACATGTTCTGAAAGACATGTTTATCTTTAAGAAAAAACCCAACAGCAACCAAACAAGCAAGCAGCCGCACCCATCCAGCAGTATGATTTCTTATCTTGGAGCTTGACTCATAATTTTGATGGCTCCTTACCCTTATTGGTTTTTTTTGAAAAGAAAGTAGTTTTTGTAGCTATTCCCCTGGGTGCCACACTGGAGAGCACTGCACTTGTGTAATTTTTTTTCCTTGTGTCCTCCTGTCTCTTTTACATCGCCTGAGCTGCAGAACCCCACAATCTTACCCTAACTCTCTTTTTTTTTTTTTCTCCCTTTTTTCTGATATGGAGTAAACCAGGAGATACTTGAGAGTCTCTCCTGCTGAGGAATCTTACCTTCAATGCACACTACAGTGTTTCAGCAGCTTGCCTTTGCTAAGTATCAAGCTGGCTCTGTGGAGCTGGAAAATGTGTTTCAGGCTGTGTTTTGCATAGATGCTCTCAGATGTGAGGTTTCACTGCCTGGGTGTTATATGTGTTTTTCCTGTCACGGGGCAGTCTGCCTCTGAATCATGTTGCTGGGAGCTCCTGGCAGAGCAAATGCAGGGGCAGGGGGAAAAGAGGCTTGTCTTCAGCCTTGCTTCATCAACCCAGCCACAGCCTCCCTCATTTGTGCCTTGTTTGGTTTAATAACGGGGTTGTACAGCAGCTTTTCCCACAGCAAAACCTCTTTTCTCCTTTTCTTGAGAACTAAAATCGCTGCAAAGAATGTGTGTCAAGGTGGACTTTGACACTCAAAGCTTGTCAGTCCTTCACAATCATGCTGGAGTAATTCCTGTGCTTTCCTCTCCTTCATTTTAATTACAGGGGAGAGTATTCAGCTCCCACAGCTCAAGCTGTTGAGGATATGTCTGTGCTCTGCAAATAAATAAACTTTGTGCTTGCTTTCCCCCTTCTGTCTTCCACTTGCTTTGGCAGAGCTGTGCTCCTGAACAATGCTGGGCAAGTATCTTTCAGGTTTTGGTGGATCTGTTTTGTCCATCCATGGATGGAGTCCTTGTGCTCCATCCATGCTGAGATGATAGCAGTTGCCTTGCAGGTGACTGGGAATGTAGCACCTAGAGAAGCCTACAGCTGCTCTGTGTGAAGAACAGCCCCCAGAGATGCTGAAGTTGCAGAGCTATCAGTGCAGCTTTGTGGGAGGTTGCTGTATCTCCTTCGGCTCTCGGCAGCCTGGGACATCCCAGCTGGCCATTTTACTGGGTAGTGCAGTGGTTCTTTAAGGGGCAGGCTCATGCCACGCTGCAGATAGCTCAGCATGGCCCTGCAAGAGCTGCTGTGTGGTGGAAGGCAGATTTCTAGAATGTGCAAGATACTCTGGTGTGCTGAGGGTAGCAGTCTCGGCTGCTCTGCTACCATCCAACCTCCCTGTTTGAAGCAGCAGTGGGTATTTCTGAAGCACGTATTCAGACTGGAGTGCTTGCTCTGATTTTCTAGGTGGGTGGGTGCTCTCTGTAGCTGTGGGTTTGCTTTGACACCTCAGCTGAAGGTACTTGTAGAGGGCCTGGTGCGGATTGTCCCTAAGTGTCCCTTAGTGCCAGGCGGCTCCGCATCCCGCCGGGCTGCTCCTGCGCGTGCCATCCCCCCCTGCACTGCAGAAGAGCTAAATCGGGGTTGCAAGAAAGCTGGCGGGAAGCCTGGATGTTCCTAGAAAGATATTGATTGCCCTGGACAGTTCGGGGTTGTTCCTTTTGTTTCCCTGCCTCTCGTCACGGGGTCGGGCTCGTTCGGGCGGCAGCTCACTGGAGGATGGAGAAACAGTGCCGGCTTTGCGGGCTGAGGCTGGAGCGGCGCCATCCCAGCCCGCCTCTCTCAAGTGTTAAGTCTGAAGCAGCCTGCCTGGTAATTCCATTAATGAGAGCCTAGTGCCAGAGAGATAAATGTAATTCCACGGTAAAGCTAAGGCTCGGGCTCAAATGGAGAGGATTTGCTGGTTCTGCCGTGTGCACTGCTGTGACTAATGTACTCCAGTATTACCCACAGACCGTGTTTAAAGTCTCCATGTCACTGCAAAAACTGGGCAGTGATAAAAAAATCTGCAGCTAAATCTTCATGTGAGGAAATCCTTGGTTCTAGAGTGTAGCTGTCTCTCTGCAATGGGTTTTACAGGGAATAAAAGTTTCCTGCTTAACTCCTGACATGCAGGATGGCACTGTGCTAACCAGCCAGCTGATCCAGGAGACAGCTTGTATGGGCTTTGGCCAGAACGAGCTCTCTGTGTGTAATCAGTGCAGAACAGAAATTATATACCCTTTGTGTGTCACACCAGAAAGCTTGCAAGCATCTCATAGCCAGCCACCACAATTGCAAGTAGCACAAGATTCTCTACATTTTTGGCCATGAGGTCCATGCTTGAATTCAGAGCTTACAGTCCTGGCTAGCTTGCTTTGATTTCTTTTTGAAGTAATTTTTTTCTGATTTTTACTTTTCTTAGTTTGATTTGCAGATCACCTCTTCTTGTTTGCAGTTGTATAATACCCTTGTGGCACTTCATCAAGTCTTGTGTTGAAAAGAAATGGTTAATTGGGACATTTTTAGCTCTCCTTGTGGCTTGGATCCTGGAAATCAAACGCAGGAGCCAGCACCATTCAGCTTCCTGCAGAGGACTTCCCTGCTGCAGGCAGCAGCTGAGCACTTGTGTCTGACAGGGTGGGAGCTCACAGTGCCAGTGAGCCCCAGTGCTGTGGTGCCCCAAAGTTCAAGCAAACAAATTACTTGCTTCATCTTTTGGAGCTTAGTGAAGGATTTTCCTTGTCATTAGTCCAAGGTGGGGAAAAAAAGTTCAGTGAAGAAGAAGCAGGTGCTGGGGATGCTCAGCCCCTTCTATGTGCCCATCACTCCAGCTTTGCCTGAGTGTCCATCAGTGGGTATCTGATCTCCTTAGGTAGGACTTGAGCCCCTGCTGGAGTCCTGACAGCAGAACTGAAGCCAGCTTGCTCAAAATGCTGCTTGTTGGTGTGTTCAGCAGCTTGCTGGTGCCTCTTGCTGCAGGAGGTGTGGGGACAGGGGCTGGTGGAGCACAGTGAGGTGTGTGCTTTGCTGGTGACCCAGCAGCAGCAGGGACAGCAGCCTAAGTCTGCAGCCTGCTCCTGCATCTCTTACTTCTCTTTGCAGCAGCTGTGCAGACATGCCTGCCTTCTTCTTGCACATGCTGTGGGCCAATTCACTCTCCAGAAATCAGGATCAAAAGCAGATTGTCCTGAGTTTTTAAATCTCCTGCCTCCCCTAGCCTACAGTGCTGTCATTAATCAGTGAAGGCCATGCGTGTGAGAGCCGTATCTGCCGCTCACCACAGCCGTGGCAGGATGTTGGGGGGATACAGTATCAGTCACAGCTACTGCAGTTGCTCTTTAAAAAAAACTTCTGTTTGAATCATAGCTGACTGCAAAAGTTTTAGCTTAGTAGTGTGGTTTTCTCACGCCAAGTTAAATTTTTTGAGTGTCTCCTTTCCTTCTTTTAAAGCTCTGACATCTGATGGGCTTGCGTGGAGCAAGGTAGCACTGATAGTGAGTTATGTGTCCTGTCAAACATTTCAATAGAGTAGATGAAGGAGCAGGTAGGAAAATGACCTGCATATTTAGAAATTCAGTTTCTTGAAAAACTGTGGTGCCTTGTACTTACAGTATCTCTCCTCCCTCCCCCTTCAGTTCCATGAGTCAAAAGTGATCATGAGAGTGTTGATATACGACTGGGGGGATTTATCAGGAAGGATGTAATGTGCTCGTTCCTCTGATGGTAACAAAGTGGGTCAGAAGTGTTACCTGTGCTGTTGCTGCTGCTAACCAGATAAACTGAAATTAGTTCAAAACCTCTCTATTTGCTTTGCTCCTTGACTTGCTGTATAAGTTTCACTGGGAAACCTGTATCTGACCTGCAAGGCATTAATTTGTTTGGTGGCTCTTGTGGCCTAGAGTTGAGCCACCTTGGTGCTGCCAGTCTAGGTGGCCTGGCACTGGATTTTTTTCTTTACCAATGTATTTTTGAGCCACATCTGCATTGCCATTAGGTTTGCTGCAGAGCTGACCAGGTTGACAGTAGCTATGGTAGACAGACACCCACCACTTGGCTCCCTTGGACAAAGGGCTGGTGGGATCATCACTTGACCTCCCAGAGATGCTCCAAATGTCTGGAGGCTGAGCAGAGCCTGATGCATTGTCCTTCTGCCTGCCCTGAGCTTATGGTGTAAATCCCCCAGCAGTCTCTGCAGGGGTGACCTGATGGCTGTGCTCTGATACCTCTGTGTGGTACAGAGATCTGGCTGGGGTTTGCTCAGGGCTTCCTATGCTGTGAGAGAAAGATGCCACGGGGTGCCACCTGTGGAACTTGAAGTTGAATTGGGAGTGGGAAGGGGGCATATGTAACATATAGCTGAGAAAACCAATAAGCTTCACAAGATCTTAACCACTGAAGGGGCTGAACTTGTTTCCCGTTGATGTGATTAGTCACCTCCTAAAGCAGGGTGCTGTAATCCAGTTTCTGTGGAAAAAATTGCACCATACGTGTGTCAATACAAAGGGGTGGACTCAGCAAGTGTGTGTGCTTTCAGGCTGGTCTATAAATCCCTTCAGTTGTTCTAGCCCTCTATAAACTTGTGAGAACTCAGGGAGTTTTCTTTCCTGCAGCCTTGCCCTTGCCATGATTTTAACATCTGAAAGTCTGGATGGAAATTGTTGTCATCTCACCCTCTTGTGTCCCAGCACTCAGTCAGATGGCTGGCAGAGGCTTCATGGCAGCCAGAGCTTTTCCTTCCAGCAGACTGGAGGGAACAGGAGGGAGAAGGGGCAGGGGGCTGTTATCAGCCTCCTGTGTGTCCAAGGAAACAGTTTTTCAAAGTTTTTGTCTGGATTTTACAGGGATCTCTTCCCTTACTGCTTTCCTGCCTTGGGCACGGATGCCAGCTGAATTTCCACTGACCTCATCCTGTGGCACATCCAAGCAGATCAGTACCTGGGAGACTGCACATCACCTACAGCAGGGTGCTGGATCTGGCGTGGGGACAGCTGAATGGACAGAGAGGTCCATCCCCAGAGAGGCTGGCCAGGAGGGGCATTTGCCCCTGGGAAATGCATCCCTGGGCTTTAGTTTGTGGCTCAAACAGTGTTCCTACTGCTGGAAATGGCAGACTGAAATGAAAAGATTGGCTTAGCCAGTACTCTGCCAGAGCTCAGAGAGAATGAATTTAGCTGTTCTTGTTTGATTTCAAGAAACTGCAGTAAAATGAGCAAAGAGGCTGTGCACCAGAGCTGCTTCCGCTGCAGGCATGTGCTTGCAGAGCTGTGTTGCAGAGCGATTCCTGTTGGTGCTGCAGAGCTGCTGGGGAGAGCAGAGCTGTGGCACGGCCGGGAGAGCTCTGTGGAGCTGCAGCTGAAGGGCTCGGCTCGCTTGATTGCTTTGGCAGCTTGTCTCTACTGAGAAACAGGTGTGGGCAGTGCTTGCATCTGTTGTCAGTGGTCACTGGTGTCTGGGTGAGTGCAATGAGCTGCTTTTCCCTGCAGGCTGAGGAGCCATGCTCTGCTCCAGGTCCCTGCTGCTGGGAGGTGGCAGACAGCTGGAAGGTCCCCAGCCTGAATGTTGGATGTGTGACACGATGGACGTGATGGCTCTTGTGTCCTGCCTCACGTGAGCTCTGTGGTTACACCAAGCTGCAGCTGACTTCTGAAGCTCTTCTTGGTAAAAACTGACCTGAATTGATCCGTTGTGGTTTGTTTATTTATTTTTAAACTAAGATGCATTTCTGCGGAGGTGAAAGCTTGAGCTTTATTACAAAGTCCATGATTTTCTTAAGGATGCTTTGGGATATTTTGGGGGTGTGTATGTGGTCTGTGTGGTAACAGTTATCAGAAAAACTGGGAATGGGTCAGTTGGAGATGTGTAGCTGCTTAATTGGTTTTAATGCCATGGAAATTCAATTCGAGTAACTGGGTGCTTTTCCTGGTGGGGGGAAAAATAGCACTGTGTTAAGTGGAGGGGCAGCTCTGGGTATTTCTGTGAAACACGTGTAAAGGAGGCTCGAATGTGAGTTTTTGAACTGTGCTTGTCTGTTCCTGTCAAGAGTTGGTAGTATAAGGGGGAGCACACAGCAACCATGGAAGGCAAGGCTTGCCTGGGGGCCCTGGGGCAGAAGCCTGTGTGACTAATGTTGTGTAACTCAGAAAAACAAGGCAGGATTACTGTACCTCCTCCCCCTCTGTAGGAGCTAGTGCTGGGGAGCTCTGTCAGACTGCTGCTGGGATGCTCGGGTGGGACCTCTGGGCAAGCTGATGGATTGGCTCCCTCCACTCAGTGCAGCTTTGCAGCATGTACTTTTCAGCTGGGGACTGTGCCTCTTGCTGGTGCTGGAGGTGAAGTGACTGGCTGGCATGTGAAGGCTGGTGCTGGCAGCCCCTCTGATAGGTACCCTGAGCTGCACCTGTGTCTGCTGTAGCCCCTCCATCCACACCTGTGCCAGAGGAGAGGCACGGTGGGGGCTGAGGGCACTCAGGCATCCCGGTGCTGGGGACAAGGCAGCCTGTGGGGACCATGCAGGGCTGTGTTCTCCTCCCCCTGCACTCCTGGTGCTGTTGAAGTTGGTCACGTGTTGGGATGGAGGTCTGGCTTAGAGTTCGAGCCTGTGCTTCTACTTTTCCATCATTATTTTCCAGGGTTTCTGTGCAAGGAATTGGAAAATGCCCTCTGTGGGCTGCCGTGACAGCCTTAGAGCTATCCAGATGGATTTGAACTTTGGTGCTGCAAAGGGCTTTGAGTATTTATTTTCAGCTTCCTGCTGTCTGCTTTGCTTAAGAGCTTTTGCTAGATCCTTTGCATATGCTTGTCCTTGCTCCTCTGCTCCTTGAAACCATTTGAGAACACCCTTCAGCTGTGACAAAATACCCCCCTCCTCTCCCCCCCAAAAAAATTCCCAATCCTCTTGGAGGAATTTTATTTTACTGCGGTGCCTTGGTAAGCTGCAAGGCTTGCACATCTGTGGTGTGTTGCTTTTTGGGTGCATCAGCCTGGTTTGGAGACCTCAGAGGGCAAATCACTGGGCTGTTTTGGATGGGTCTTTACAACAGTGAGTGACAGAGCATGCTTAGTAGTGAATGGAGCTGTTAAACTGATTTTACATTACTTACCCCTGTGCAAACACAAATATATGACAGGTTGGTGCCTTTCTGAGGTCATGCTTTTCATCAGCTTTAGCTGATCTCAGGCTCTTCTCCTGCCAGAAATTCTTCCCCTTTATTTTCTTATTTCTGAGATGGCTTCCAGTTGAATCAAGCAAATGATGGTTGCTACCTCTATTGTAGAGATGTGTAGAAGTGAGGGGAGAGAGAAGGTAGGACTGCCTGTTGTAGCAGCAGAGGGTACTTTTGGATCAGCTGAGCTGATAAGCCTGTGGGAGTGGGCATGGCTTGCTGAAGAGCAGCTGTGTAGCCCCTGGTAGAACATGTCCTGCTTCTACTCCAGTTTCCTTCCATGTAAGAGGGTGGCAAGGATTGCTAAGTGCATTAATATTTCTGGGAGGCTACAGTGTTGGAAGAGTCCTTTGTGGGGCACTGCTGACTGATGGCTTCGTGTACATGCTGCCAGGGTTTGGCTTCCTGCTTAACCCAGGGGAGGTTTCCCTCTGGGAGGACTTTGAGCTTTTAAATAAAGCTTCCTGCTGAATGTATCAAGGAGGATATTAGATTGAATATAAGGGAGAAGTTTTCTGTGATGAGGGTGGTGAGGCACTGGAACAGGTTGCTCCCAAAAGTTGTGGATGCCCCATCTTTGTAGTCACCCAGTATCACTCAGTCCTCTGCTGCCTTGCTTCATAACCTTTTTATAAACTCTGGTGAATCTTTGTGTCCTGCTTTAGATGAAACAAAAGGTTATTGTGTTTCTGCAGCACTACCTCAGTCTGCAACAAGCAAGGAGTCATCGTGGCCAAGGCCACAGAGGGTCTGCTAGGGTGGTGGCACTGAGAAATAGATATTTTGGTGGACGAGTTGGAGCTGCAGGAAAGCGGCAGAGGAGCTCAGCTGTCATGTGTCATCCGTGCTCTGCATTGCCTGGAGCCTGGTGGTGTCTTGGGGAGGAGCAGCCCTAGGACAAGTGACTGCTGGGCACTGGGAGAAGGAAGTTTGGGAACCAAGGGAGAGGCTGAGCTCTCTGATTCCCTGGCACTCTGCTGTGTTTCCAGTATATTTGTCTGCTGTGGGACAACATGCTTTTGCTGAGAGCTGCAGTTGCTTTGGGAGGGCAAGCATGCCATCTTCATATGGCTTTGATTAAATCCAGCAGCACTTAAGAAAGCTTCAGGCATCTCTTTTTGCCTTGCTCGGCAGTATTGGGAAGTGAGGACTTAGAACTTTGCCAGTGATGTTTCTGCAGCGTTGTATAAGAGTAGGAGTCGAGTTGAGAAAGTTGTTAACTGGAAAAGGAACTGGAGGAGGGAGGGAGAAAAGGTTGTCTGTATGGCTGCCATGTTGATACTCCCCACGTGCTGAGCCCTGGTGCAGGCATGGGTCAGTACCAGTGCAGATGAAGTCCTATGAAGGTAAGGCAGCCCCCCTTCAGATTTAAGCCATGTGAAGTTAAGGTATGAATTCCCTTTCTTTCTGTACCTTGATATGTAAGCTACCACCGAAGATTATTGGCCAGGTTGGATTTGTCCTGTTACTTCTGTCCTTGTAGAGCTGCTGAATAGTGTTCATTTACTGGCTTCAAAAGAACAGCAAAAGACCCTCCTGGAGGTACATAACAGAAGTAAGTAACTCCTGTGTTTTGGTTAATGTAGAGCAACAGGGTGATGGGAAATTTGTGATTGAGGCTGGAGTCCAAGGTCTGTGCTGTGGTCTTGTGGACTTCAGCATTTTTTTCATGCTTAGAAATGCCTTCAGCCCTTCCTTAATAGGAAAGGAGAGAGGGGAAAATGAGTGAGAGGGAGCCACAAATGGATTAGACTTTTCTCAGTTCTTTAAATACCAGTTGGCAATGACAGTTTGCTGAATCACCTGCAGAGACTGGGGAAAGCAAGCAAGTCTCTCCTCCTCAGTCCAAGGTAAACTGATGTGCTGCATGAGTAAGTTTTCTCACAGTACATAATGAGGTCCAGTTGGCAGGAAGCACATGAGACATTGTCAGGCTGATTCTGCACCTTCCTCTTGCTGGTTTAGTGTTTTGACTAGAGATGTCTCTCTGTTTCCTTACCTCCCTCAGCTTCCAGATGCTCTCTGTGTTACAGTGTGTCTGAGGATGGTCCCTCAGCCACCATGTTCCTTGCTATCCCTGAAGCATTGCACGAACAGGATGGAAAAAGTAAAATTACATTAGATGTGGTGATCTTCGCTTCAGTAGTATTATCAGAAAAACTTCTCCTTGTGGCTGCATAGAATTGTTTCCAGTAAAACATTTCCGCTATTTTTTCTTTGGCATGCAGCAGGCACTTCACATGTCTGAAGTGAGGTGTTTCTGTAGCCTGCAGAGGTGACTTTTGTCACAGCTCTTTCTCAGTGCTGGTTAAATGTCTTCTGTGTGACTGAGGTACAAAAGCTTTATACAGCCATCAGTGGAAATTATAAAGCCTTTTTTGTTATGAAACTATAATGATTAATCAATGATGATGATGATGAAGAAATGGAAGTGGCCTGCCTCTGTCATGTGGGATTTGCCTCCTCTGCAAACTAGAAGAAATTGCCCAGGTGCTGTGAAGCAGATCTTCAGCAGCATCTCAGGGAGCACAGCAGGGGCACTGTAGGTGATCCCTTCCATCCCATTTACCAGCCTCTTTTCTGCCCCTGCATGTAGGTGTTATCTTCATTGCACTGGCTGTTGAGGAGGCTTTACTGGATGAACAGCCTTGGTTTGGGACTCATCTTGTCTTTTGCTTTGGCTTCCTTCTGTGATTTTGGAGAAGTCCCCTGACAGCCTCATGCCATGTACCTCTGCCACGATGCCAGGGCTGGCAGGAGTGTGTTCAGGGCAGGGACCTACCACCTTCCTGATTCTCGCGAGATTGCTTTGGCATCCTTCCTTTTCACCAGGCAGCTCATTAATGGCACTAATTGCTATTCTCTCTAATGCTTACAGGGTTTGCCAGTTCCTGTATGCCCATGGGAATCGTGTTCTGGCTCCTTGACAGTGCTAGAGGAGAAGCTGATGCCCTGAGCAGGTATGTTTGTCACGTTCCTGGTGAGGGAAAGAGGGGCTGCATATGGCCAGGGTGAAATGTGTGCAGGGTTTGCCTGATGGGTGTGGAATGGATCCTGTGGTGCAGACTGCTCTGCAGCGAATAGTTGATTTTTCCATGCAGCGGTTTTGTGAAAACACAGGCAGAAGATAAGGTTTGCATTTAGCCTTGCTGACAGCCCTCTGAGGAGAGGGCTGGAAAGCAGCATTGCTGCAGAGCAGCCCGTGGGAGGCCATGCTCCCTGCTAGCACAGGCACTGCCTTTTCCTTCCCGGAGCTCCAGCTGGGGAATCCCGGCCAGGCTCGGGGGCTGCTGCTCCTCCTGCTCAGCCGCCCTCTGGCAGCTCCCCGCGGGGAGGGAGGGAGCTGTGTGCCTCTCGGTATCCAACCATGAACAAATCTGCTGTTGTTTTCTTAATGGATGGCAAGAACAGCCTGTAGCAGCTTATTCCTCCCTGGATAATTACTGCTCTGCTCTGCCACTGACTGCTCTCAGGAGCAGTGGAGTAGTGCCTCCCCTGCGCCGCCCTGTGCATCCTTTTGCCTGAGTTATTTGGTTTGTTATTGCTTTAAGGCATCAAATGAAAAATCTAATCTGCGCTCTTTGCAGCTGTTTGGCATTCTAAGTGCATTGCCTAAGTCAGTTGAAGTCCCTGAGATGCCAAACATGCTTTCAGTGATGCCCCTTGCTATGCTACAAGCAGATCTCAATTTCAATTTCTGGATTACTTTGAGGAGGGAAAAATATAGGAGTGGGTTGCAGTCTACTGTTGTATTATCTGGAATTGTGTTCACAGCTGATCAGGTGTGTGTGCAACTGGAACTGGAGTGGAATATTCAGCCATCTGTGGTTGCTCGGGGGAGGTCTGAAAAGCAGGTGCATGATCCTGCTGTGGGAGTGTTAATGGGCAAGGAGGGTTGGCTTGGCACGCTGAACTGAAACCTTCAGCTTGCCCTAGGAGCAGAAGCAGCTCCTTCTGCAAACATCTGTCCCTCGTGGATCTCATAAAAATGGCATTGCCGTGCATTTAACTTGCCTGAATGGCCCATGTGATTGTATAAGGATATAATCACAACTTGCTGCATAATGCTTTCTTGATTCCTAAAATAAAAAAGTGAAATGGATTCATTATGGAAAGGTATCTTTCTTGAAAACCTGGTTCATCCAGGACTGTCTGGGTGGTGCTGCAGACGTGTAGAGGAGTAGGAGTCAGGGTGGAGCTGTTTCCACCTAATTCTCCTGTATTTCCCGGGGTTTATCACAGCAAGCAAGCAAATGTGCCCTCTTTGGATCTAAAAGCACAGCTGCTTAGTTGAGCACTGCCTGTGCTTCCCAGGCCAGTCTTCTCCTTATGCTTTCCTTTTCTTAGTTAATTTTCTGCTGTAAAAGGCCTCTTCTTAGAGGGAAAACCACAATAAGGAGGGGAACAGCAAAGGTAGGAGTGCCTCTGTTTGCTAGCAAGCTGCTGCAGGTGTGTCTGAGTCAGGAGAGCCAGCACTGAGTCAGTGTCCCAGACTCCTGGTGACTCAGGTGGCAAAATCCCAGATCATTCTCTTCTCATGCCTGAATTGCAGTGGCTTTCCTGTAACAAACTCTCGCCTTCTGTAGTGACCATGCAGGGAATGCCATCCCCTCCCTCCCAAATGGGTTATGACCAGCTTGGTTCACTAGGGATGCAGGCACGTGGTGATGGTGGCACTTCTCTTCCTGCCACCACAGGTGGAAAGTTGATTTATCTCAGCATCCTCAACCTTACCTCACTCCTTTCACCAGACACTCCCCCCTTCCCTTGTTCTTTGTTAAGATGGGATAAGTCACAGGAGTTGCAGCTGTCTGTTGAGCTTGAGGAGATTCTTATGCAAATCTGGAGGCTGTGTTCTCCTGGCAGATCTGCATGCATGCATTATCCACTACTTCATTGTACTGGAAGGAGGTCTATTTTCTGAAACATGGTTTATTTTTAGTCAAGATTTTCCCTGTCTAACTGGTAAAAGTTCAGCGTTTGCAGTGGGATTTGCAAAAGAAGCAATTTTGCCAAATCCTTGGACTGGGGGAAGGGAGAGGAAATGTTACATTAGCCAGCAAAAAAGCTAAATGCTGACTTGAAAAACAGCTCAGGACACTGCTGTGAGAGCATAGGGGCTGGGGCTGGGTTGCTCTTGCTTTTCCTTTTGATGGCTGCCACAGAGGTTAACCAGCAGTGGGTGGGGAGTGCTGCTCAGGGGCAGGTGGTCAATGAGCCAACATTTTGACCTGACCCTGAGCAGTGAATTGGCAAAGTCACCTTATCCACAGCATCCATGGAAAAGTTCTGTCCCTGCACAGCATTGCACTGTCCTGTTGCAGCCCCGTTTGGGGCCACTGCAGGCTCGCAGAGGGTTGAGCTTTTTGATGATGTGGAATGTATCATGCTCATCTTTGAGTGCCCTTGTCAGATACCCTGAAATGAGTAGGGTGGCACATGGGATATCCTGGGGCAGTGCTGCAGCTGTCCTCTCCTCTCTTCCCCAGCTGCTGCTCCAGGGACAAACTGTCTTCACATGCCTCATTGCTTTCACCAACTGCTTCTAACTACTCTGGGTCTTGTACTGGTTTCTCACATGAGCAGCAAACTTTCAGGGGTGAAGGGCTATTTTCTTCTTGGTCTTGCATCTCCTCAGACATTTCCACCACTCCTTTTACAGAGTAATCTTTGTTACCATTAGCTGGTAGTGCTGCAAGCACCACACATCAGAGAATGAGCCCAGAGAGTCAATGACTGTGCAAAGCCTTTGGTACTTACTCCTCTGAAAAAATGAGAGTTGATTCCATATGTGAGCCGGTAAATTATTTGTTTCCTGCTGCAGGTTAACTCCAGCAGTTTGTTTTATCTTTCTTTTTCTTCCTGCCCCAATTCCCCAACAGACAATTGCATAGCAACTTTGTCATGGTTACATTAAGAAAACAAGGAGAAATACTTCCAATTTTTTTTGAATGTTTGGAAACCAGAAAAAAAAGAGAGGAAGTAATACTAAGAATTTAGGTGTATTCTACATTTGGAACAAGTGGGTATATGTTTCTTGCAGGTAACAGACCTGCAGGTCTTTGTGAAAGGATTGGGGATGAAACAAAAATTTTAAGTGCTATTTCAGTCATTGGGATAGAAGCACCATGAGAATCAAGGTAGGAGCACTCATCATCTGCCTAGAGCAGTAATCTTCCTGAAGGAATTAATCTAATTTAATCTGATAAAAGAATTTATGCAGTGGAGGAAGTCTCTACCATTTCCTGCCAAGCTTCCTGAGAAGTCTAGGAAAAAGTAGAGTGCCAAAATGACACTCTTCTCTCCATGGGGGAGAGGGCTTATGTCTTCCTAAGGCCTGTTGTATCTTTCTGTTAAAAACCATCTGTGTTAGCTGGCAGATCAGGATTGTTTTAGCTATTCAATTTTCCCTAGTTCCCTGGGGACTTCCTAGTTGCAAACCTATTTGCAAATCCCCTGTCCATCTGGGATGCAGATGATCTCGTGTGCCCCAGTGTTAATGCAGAAGTAGGCCCCATGCTTGCCATACACCTGGTGGCCTGTGGATGTAGAGACTTCCTAGGTTTGAAGCTGTTCCTTAGGGAAAGTTTGTGGGTGGTTGGGTTTTGTGGTTTTTCCTTACATTGCTAATTATTTCAGGGAAATTCCTATCTTATTAGTGCTTTCTCCCCAAAAGCAATTCTTTTCCTCTCTGTCTCTTGTTCTCTGAGGCTGGAAAAACACTGATATGTTAGGAAAGCCAGTCTCTGTTTTAAATGGCCTTAAGCATGTCAATATTCAGCTCAAATTCATCTTAGAGCGGCTTGCTAGAAAATGAGCAGGAATCTCAGGGCACCCCTGGGTCAGCTTTCTTTCTGATGCTCAGGAAGGTTTTGTTCCAGACGGGTGAGTTCATGGAGGAGGAGATGTCCACCTCGAGTTTTGCGTACTCTGATAGGAAAATATTTTTTCTATCAGTGAATTTTTGCTGATATCATTGAACTATGCTTGAAGTATGTGGGCATATGTTGTAATCTGCTGGCAAAGACACTGAAAATCACTGTTCTGGGTTGGCCCAAAGATTCATGTAAACTGCTAATGTCTGAATCAATACCCTGTCTCCAGTGGTGTAACAGGAGCTGCTCTGGAAGGGCTTGGATAGAGGCTGAGCAGCCTAATTGAGCATTCCATCTGCTCCAGCTTGACCCTGTGCCTTGCAAATGTGCTGTTTTAAGCAGGCTGAGAGCTGAACTTGGCTGGCAGCCTCCAGGTCCTGGGGCAGGTGAGGAGCTGCCATGTCTGTGGCTGAGTGCTGGAACCCACATGTGCCCGGGAGGGTGCAGCAGTGGGAATCCCAGCAGTCTCTGGGTTACCTGCAGCAAAGAACGAAGCTGACTCCAGACTGCTGTTTTAAAAACCTCTCTTTGGTGCAGGTGAGCAGTTCTGTGGGCATTCCACAGTTGGTGCTTACCCAGCCCTCCCAGCAGAGCTGTGCCAGGGTCCTCAGTTTGGTTTCACAAGCAGAGACCTCATGCAGCCCTCATGGAGGGTCAGCATTTGGTGACTGCCTGAACTGCTGCTTATCCCCAAAGGTGCTTCTGCTCTGCTTTGCTCTGTAATTACTTGCCACACGTTGTGTCCTCCCCAGCAGCTTTCACCATGGTTTTGAAAAGGGAAAATAAGGAACAGTGGACAGATGGACATCTGGGAGGACTGCTGGTAGTGGCAGGGGGAGTGGTTTTAGCCCTGGTACTTGCATGCAGCATACTCTCCAGGCAGATCCCACTGTGATTCTTGATGAAGTTTCCCTTTTCTTGGCTGGCTCATTGGAAAACCCTTTTCACTCCAAGTTTTGTTTGGAAAGAGAGACGCCCACACAGATGGCTGCTCCTCAGTTGTCATTCATGTTGGGATTTTTATGTTCCTTTTTGAATTACCCTCAGGTGAAATCCAGGCTTACCAAAAAAAAAACTTATCCTGAATTTAGAAAGAAACTAAATGGTAAGAATATTCTGCTTCTTCTCTCTAAGCTGGGGATGCAGTGGGCTATCTCATATTTTGTCAGTTCACAAGAGATTGTGTTATTTTTTCTTTTTAGCTGAGCTTCCTTGTAGTTCACTTGTTAGTGTTCCTCAGAGAAAAGGTACAGCTTTCATTAAGGATGGTTTTGGCTATGTTTTGCTCCTTCCTTGAGATTGTCTGAGTGGTTCCACTTTTTCCAGACAAGTACCAATGCTCTGCTTTGGAGTCCTGCTGGTCTCATCTGATAAGGATTGGAGTGTTCTTTCCTCCTAAGGGCTCTCAGAATTGCTGGATTGATAAATAATAAGTGGTTTTAGGTCATTGAGATACTGTGGCAGAGGGGAAGGGGAGGAGAACAATAGCATTGCTGGAAAACACGGGTTTGGTATGCTGGTGATTTATGAGACTGAAGTTACAGCCTCTTGCTTGGACCCCTTGCTGGGTTCCAGGATGCTGTGGGTGGTGCAGTCCATAAAACCTGAGTGGTCTTGCATTGCTCCTGGCCTTTTAGCTGTAGAGAAGAAGCAGAGTTAAGTCACAGCTGGCCATTGTGCAGCTATGGTTGGGCTTCAAGTGCCCTGGAGAGGATGCTGGAGGGTCCCACACCAGGGTGCAGGAAGATGAGGCTGAGAAAAAAAGGTAGAAATGGCAACCTGAAATGGCAAAGGTTTCTGGTAGGTTTCTAGAACTGTGGCTTGCTGTCCATTTCCTTCGTTATTTATCTAACCTTGCAAAATTGCTGTGGCAGGGCTGGTGGTAGGCTTTGGGAGGCTGGAAAAATGCCAGTACGAGGAGGTGGCTAGTGCTTCCTTCCAAGTGTATTAACTCATTCCTGAAATATGCATTTCTTTTAAAAAAATAATTTCTAGGGTAGCTGTTTTTGGAGCCTCAGTGCTCATGCTTTGAGTGGAAGTGAGACTGTCAAAGGGTTCTTCAGGAGGGCAGGGACAAGCATGCATAGCCTTCAATGGTGGTGGCAGTGCTGCCCCACGTTTCCAGACCTCCATGTTGCATGGAGCACACCAAGGAGAAGTGTGGTTCCCCAGGGATTTAGCAGCTTTTATCTATATCAAAGAGGATTTTTAAGGGGTTGACAACCAATCCTCCACTCCTTGTTTTTTTGCCCTGGCATGATGCCAGCAGCCCAGGTGTGGTGGCTGGGCTTGTCCTGCATCCAGGTGGAAGCTGTGGGAGCATTGCAGTGGGGAGGATCAGGGGGTGGAACCCTGCATTCTGTAAGTGCCAGCAGCTGCCAAAACCCCTGTGCCAGTTTTCTACTCAGTGCAGTCCTGAATTAAACTAAGTAGAAACCAGGCTAATGGGAGCCAGGATAAATGGCTTGACCATGGTGATTTTCTTTTAGGTCTTTATTTCCTAGCATGCAATTGCTGTAATTCTTCTGTGTTACTTTCATAATTTTTGACTTCTGAAAGTATGTTTTCCTTGTTTTGTTCTTTTCCTGAGGGTTTTGGGCAGTGTTTTCCTAAGCTATTGTGGTGGGTATTTCCCCTTCTCTCTCAGAAGCAGCTTTCATTTTGGAATGAATAGCTCAGCATTGTTCACATTATATCCATTTTTATGGGCTTTTTTCCCCTTTGGACTTTGACAAAAGGGGAAAGCAGTCTCCGAAATACTTCTGAAGTCTTTTGGGTCACTTTGCAGAAAATATTTCTTTCCTGTTATAGAGGGCCTCATATTCAAAAGCTCCAGGCAGGAAAGCTGTTTGCAGCACTCACACTGGAGTTTCTGAAAGCGTGGTTCTTGCATAGCTTTTGCTTGGTTTTGGCCAGTTTCAGTTAAGATTGTGCTGAATTCACCTTTGAGCAGGACTTTGTGACCTTGTGGGAGTTAGCTTTCATTGAAACATTTCTAGCAACATAACCAGCCACTACTGGTTTCTACAGAGCATCCCACTTGTTAAACCTGTTCCACTCTTCCAGACCAATGCCTGTTTTCAAACTCCCCCAATTCCCTGCAGAAATACCAGGTTATTAATAGGATCTTTATGCATATGTTTACCAGGCTTGACATAGCTTTGCACCTAAGTGTCTCTTTACCTACATTGCACTCAGAAGATGAACCCTGTGATCAGCATGGTGTACATCTGCAAACCTCCCTTGGTTTGTTCAGAGCACGATGATCTGGCTGTGCAAACACTTAAATTTGCTTCCCTAATTTAAAATGAGTTGCAATAAAGAATTTATCCACTCAGGTTCTTATGGAACTAAATACTGTTTATTTGAGATGGTGGTTGGTTTGCATTTTTGGGTTTTCCCCCTTCCACTGCAATAGCAGTGAACAGCTTTGGGTTACATCAACCCTGGTATATGGTACTTGTAGCACAGCAGTGATGTCTCCTAGGATCCGTCTGACTTCTTCCCCTCTCTTTTAATGATCATTGGTCTTGTTGAGTGGGCACAAGGTCTCCTGGCCTGTTGGGTCTCAGGAGTCTGCTGATCCACCAGCCAGAGGGCTGTGGTGAGCCAGCTGCAGGGGCAGGATGTGAGGCACCAACCACAGCAAGTCACTACGAACTTCTCAGCTGCCACTGGTTACCATGACCTTGCAGCATCTGCAGTGTGTGATCTGATGCTCAGGAGATAGGTTTCCTGAGTGCTAACTGCCTGAACATGCAGTGCCAGGACTTGCTGCTGCTGACCAGCCAAGTTGGATATGCTCTGACAAACAGCCAGAGCCCATAGTTCCCCTTTAGATGGTGGGGGGAAAATAGAGGGTGGAGGCAGAGAATGGAGCACATGAAGAGATTAACAGCCTCTTCTCAAGTCCTTGTCCTCTTTCATCCTTTGAATTGGCTTTTTTCCACCTAGTGTGACAACAGAGTTTTGTAATAAAATCCACATGGGAGAAACCAGTGGTGTGTTTTCTAGTCAAAACAGCCTCCATGACATCTGACTATTCAAATGGCAATAGAGAAGTGTTTGGATTAAGAGACTAGAGGTTGAATGCATGTTGAATGAATTAGTCTCTCCCCTTTAATGATGTAATGGTGATGCTGTTAGAGAAACCACAAAAGAAGAACGTTTCTCAGAGCATCTTTTCTGAGTTCGTGTGTATAAACTGCAAATTCAAGTCCTTTTAATCTCAGTTAAAACCGTTGGGGTTTTTTGGGAGATGCTTTTTCTTGGTTGGTTTTTGTGGTGGGACAGCAATATGTGCTTGCTGCTGGCAATGGGTTGGTCTCAGAGCAGAGGAGCTTGTGTTCCTTTTTCAGCCCTTGTTCTCCTTTCAAGTCATGCCATGCTGTATCAGCCCCTCTGAGGAGATTGGTGATAGATGTGGATGGATAGTAATTATTTATCTTCAAAACAATGTTGAAGTATGAAGTACAAAGAAGACAATTTTCTTCACAACTGTTTGCTTATGTTGACCTGGAGTAATATTCCAAGCATGGTGATGATTTTTATTTCCATAGGAAAAGATGCATTTTCTTTCCTTCTTTAATTCAGTTTCCCTTAAGGTTGCTTGAAGCAGCTGTTCCTTTGGCTGTTTTCAGATACCAGCCAAAAACACTGGTGTTCAGCCTTCAGGAGGCTTTATGTGTAGGTTAAATGAAGGGGTAATTTACTAAAGGACCTAGCCCTGGCATGGCAGCATCCCTTAGGGAGGTGTAGTCATCATTACCTAAAAATGCCTAAGGTATAACAAGAACTTGGTGATGCCCCTACTTGAAAAATCTGGTTAGAATTAGAGGTCAATTTAGAAAATGTAATTTTCAGAAGGCCTCATATTTTACATTTTGAATATTATTTGTGAGTGAAAATGCTGTTTCCTTCTCTTTCTGGCACCAAGAGGGAGATCCCCTTCAGGCCTCCAAGGCAAGAGGCTAGTAGCCATCTCCATGCTGCAGTGGTTTCTCTCTTTGGCTCTTTTTGCCTGGTGTATTAAAATCCCTGCAGATAGCCTGGGTTGTGTTTAAATTAGCTTATTCTCTAACTACAAAGCTCTCTTGAATATTTTTACTGTTAGTACTGAGAGAGAATGTTTCTGTAAGTAGCCTGATGCCAAGGCTATCGGTGTGTTAATTGTGAGTAAAAGAGAAAGGAAGAAAGGTCTGTGGACTATATGCTTGAGCTTTCCAGCCTTGGAGAGTTGGCAGGCATGTTGTGAAAGAGACTCCTGCTTTCCTGATGGAAACCCTTTGAATTAACTTGCTTTGAGTCAAGGGACTTTGTATGTCTGTGTATGTATGGAAAAGCCTGCGAGTGTACTCATCTCTCAGCGTCTGTGGAAAAACCAGCTGCTGTGTCTGCCTGTCAGTGTTTGTCCTGGGGATCTGCCCAAAAAGCTGCTTTTTCCATTGCTCAAGCAGAATATCAGGCTTGGCACACTTTGCCATGCAAAGTGATACAGATAGGATTGGCAACTGGCACAACTTTTAAAGAGCCTGTTATTATAATCTTGCCATAACTCATTAATTATGCTGTTGAGGTAGTGGTAGTGATAGTAATGGTAATACTAGTCTAGCTAAAAACAGCTCCTATATAAACCAAGATTCACTTTGGTTCTGTCCTTCCACTTTTGTTCTTCTGTACTTCCTCCCCTCGTGTATTGGTTGGTATTATTTATAAAATAATCCCATGCTGTTCCTAACCAGGTTGCAAAAGCTGCAAGGATGATGCATGGGAAAACAGACTTGGTGTTAATAATTTAGCAGCTAGATCATAGAATCAGAGTGGTTTGCGTTGGAAGAGACCTTAAAGATCATCTCATTCAACTCCCCTGCCATAAGCAGGAGCACCTTCCACTAGACTAGGTACAAGATGCCTAATGCTTTCTTAATAGTTGCAGTTTTACACATGAAAATATGATTCATGTATTGATAAGAATACCCTGCAAAATTTATACAGTGTGAATTTTTACTTCTGTAAAGCTTCACTTGTAGATGTAACTGTTCATATTTATACCTAACTATGAATTTATCTAGTGAAGGATTAGATATTGGACTGCACTTGAAAAGTCACAGTGGTTATGCTTACTGAGAACTCTAGAAAGCTGCATTGCTCTGTAAATTGGGCAATCACCTCCTATTTTTGTGGAAATGTGACCCTAACAATGAGGTAAGTCTTTAGATTAATTTCAGTTACATACTGTTTTCCTTCCAAATCTAGAATTTCAATTTATGAAAGTAGCAGAAGAGCAGAGGCTTATTTGATGTTCTTGGAAGGATTTTTGGGATACCCTTTACAGCAGAGAGGCAGGAGCTGTCAGCTTTCCCCCTTTGCTGCACTTGTCCCCTGGTGTGCTCTCGTCTACAGAGCAGATGCCGGAGGGCACCAGCTCAGTGCAAGCTCTGCACTAAAACACTCTGCTGGTCTGAGGTAACTGTAATTGCTGTGTGTCTTTCCTGGGGGCTCAGCTATTCACCTTCCCTGGAAATGAAGAGGAGAAAAATCAGCTGTATTAGCAGATCAAAAAAGAGCAATCTGCCAGTCTTCCTAATGCACAGGTCACACCATGCCTGGAGCTGGGCTTTTTGTTAAGAGCAGCTCAAATAAGAAAAGCAATCAAACCTCCGAGCAAAACAGAAACCAAAACTAACAAAGGAAGCATCTGCTATTCAGATGAACTGATAGAGGTGAGGTAGGAAAAAACAAGTCATCAGAGACTTCCAAAGGCTTGCTACTTCGGCCAGGAATCTGCAGCTTGGAGATGGCAGGCACTTTATAGTTTGATGGTGATGCAGATGGTTCTATGGTGCTATCCTAGGCAGAAGCAGGCTGGGTGATGAGAAGCAGGTGATGATGATGCAGCTCTGAGGATGCAGAGACTACAAGGCCAAGATTCTGGTCTTGCTCTGTTCAGAAGAATTGAGATGTGTCTCTCCAGGGCAGCTCTGGTTCTCTTGTGGGCAGGCAGGAAGGAAGGAAGGAAGGAAACTTTGTCCCAGCATTGGCCTCTGTTTTCACTTTGCATGTTAAAGCAGAGTGTGGCACTGGTTTGTGGCAGTGCTGAGGGACTTGTTTGGCCACTCTGAATGAGCATCTCTCCATGGCAGCAGGAGAGGAGCCCTGGTCCACAGGGCACTTCAGGCTGAGGTGGGTTGGTTCATTTGAACGTCTGGCACGAGGCAGTGATGCTCAGGTGACTGTTTTTATTACCATAGCATTTGGAATGCTGGCTTAAGGATGCATCCCTGCAAGCACAGGAGCAGGAGGATTGTTTGTTCTGGTTACACTCCCAGTTGCCAGAAGCCCAAGGTGAGAGAAGAAAGAAGAGAAAGGGTTGTTGTAGCTGGATGCCAAATCCAAAGAGGGGGTGTAATGTGCCCGCAGGCTGCATCGTGGGCACACAGACCTAGTGAACAGGAGAGAGGACAAACTGCTTGTATTGGCACTGCTGTCAGCTCTCATTTTCTCACAGCTGGGGGATCATGAATGCACAGACCCCATTGATGGGATGTCCTGGTTTTAACCTTCTCAGCTGAGGCATTTGTCAGTCCCAAAGCATAACATGTTTGTGTGTGCACCTTTCCAGTAGCAAAGGGTTTCACATCCTTTGCTGAGTGTCCCTTCCAGCCCCAGAGCTGGTTAGTGCCATATTGCTTATCTGCACTTCTCTGTGGAGCACACAGAGACAGGCCCACATTTTCTAATTATGATCATCACTCTCATTATTACTGTCTGCAATGTCCACAAAGCTCAGTTTTCTATTTAACCAGCAACTGGTGAGAGAATCCTCATGAAATTTTGCTAACTTATGATTTTAGTTCCTTAAAATTATTGGCTGCTTCTAGTTAGAAATGAGTAACCTGGTGTGAGAGTACCTCAGTGCTCTTAGTGTGCATGAACACTTGAAGCAGCTGCCTAGGATGGGAAGCACGACAGGAGCACAAAGAATCAGAAGCATTTTGTCAGCCTGGTTGGAAAGTAGCTACAGCAGTGAGCAAATGATTCCTTTTATGTGCACATGCAGAGCCTGACATCCAGGCAGAATGCTGACAAGCTGCTGTGGCTTGGAGAACAAGTTGAACGATCTGGATGAAGTCCTTAAGATTTCCTGTCTTAAAGCAGAAGTGGCTAAAAAGCCTTCAGAAGAAGAGGCCTGTCTGATTTTGTTGTTCATTTATTCTGGAGGGTTGGTTGCCACAAGGAGAAGGATCTCAGCTCCAGGTTACTGGTTTTGGATCTGCTTCTGGTTCAAGGAGATAGAGGTGTCCTCTGTGTGAGCCCTCAGCCTGTTTCCTGCACCTTGCATTCATGCATCTTCTGACAGACAGCCGAGCCTTAGAGTCGAGTGGATCAGCTTCCTCCCTGCAGTGAATGTTTGCACTGTTAATGAAAGATAGTTTTATTTTGGAAGCAAAACACACCCAAAGTCACCCTGGCCGGTTTGTTTGTGCCAGGTTTTGACTCAGATACTTAGTGAAACAGAGGAACAGCTTTGGAAACAGTGCTCTGGTCTGAGGAGAAGTACAGGAGTAAAGTGGTTTAAAGCTCCTTCAGTTCTGCAGTGTGCCCAGCACCGCCTTCCTGTTCCTTGTGAGTACACTGACTTTCTCAGCCTTCCAGCATCAGCTAGCAATTAATGCCTTTGAGAGGGTGTGCTGTGCCTGGGAAAGCTGTGGTGAAAGAGGTCATCTTGCTGTGTCTTCCTGGAAGTTTGTCATGTCTGGTGGTGCAAGAGGTTTGTAAGCATAATCTGGTTGTTGCAGCATCTACGATTGAAGTGGTCTGTGTTGCAGCAATGTCTAAGCAGATGGAGGTGCCTCTTGCCCTCAGATTTCCTCTACAAAGTTTGTGGCCCATTAATCATGAGGCTGTGTGTCTTCTCCAATGGGCTGATGGTGGTAGATGCCGGATAAATTTTGTGTCATACATTGGGGATCTCTGTCCTGGAGTTTGAGCTGCAGCTTTGAAATGTGAACACTTGCAGCTTCTATTTCAGAGTGATGTTATGGAGAAGACAGGACATGCTGTATCTCACTGCTTGGGGCTCTACACCAGAGAGAACATTTCCCCTCTGAATCCTCTGTCCGGGAAAGATGTTCTCTGCAAGAACAGTTGGAAGTATCTGTGATCCCCTCTTCTTCTGCTTGTATTTCAGAGCCCTGTCAGAGACAGTCTCTTTAGATGCCAGGTCAAAGGGTTTAAATGCTGGAGCCCAAACCTTTTCCAGCTCTGCTGCAATGCCTGTGTGTGGTAGCTCAAGAATGGAAGACCTGCCACACTGGCTCCAGCCAAGGTTCTGATTGGCCAGTGTCCTTCCCTAGTGACAGAGAGAGTGAGAGAGTGAATCCTTAGGGAAGGAGGAGTCTCAGGATTTAACAGCTGCACCTGTGTTGTCCTCCTGCAGTTTCCATGATACTTTACAGACTCTTTCTGTAACTCACTCTGAGTAGCAGAACATGCCACAGCACAATTCTGGGTCATTTGGAAGAAGTGTTTCCTCCTTCTGGTTAACTTTTTTTATCTGCTGTCTCATGGTCTTTCACTGTGAAGAGTTGTTTTTTGCTCCTAACATGGTTTGTTATTACACCAGTGGGTCCTGCAGGTTGTTTTCTTTCTTGCCTCAGTACATAGGTACCTTTTTTTTGTGGTGCCCCCAGCTTAATATTTCATGATGATCCACTGTCTGCTTTGACTGTGCTACTCTGGAGTCTGAATTCAGGCAAATGCTTTGTGGATGCTTTGGAGGGGATTAGAACTGACCTCTAATTGAAGGGAAAATGGAGTAATGTCAGACTTAGTTGCAAAAGCATTCTGTGCTTCTATCTGGAAGAGTTGTTGAACATACTGAAGAGAAGGAATTTCGAAACATGCCCACATGACCCCACATCTATTACTTAGCAGGCATTTTTGTTGCACATCTTGCATTTATTTTCTTGCTAAAACTTCAGGCAATTTATCAGTGCTGCCATTCTGTAACTGGACACCCCTTTGCACTGTCTGCCTCTCCAGCCAAAAACAAAGTGAGAGTGATGTTAGCTAGCAGCATGATCTCAGCAATTCATCTAGATGGAGACAGAAGTTGGCTGCTCTCTCCATTTATTCACTTAGTTTAAAGTACTGAAAGCCACAAATGAACTCGCTTCAGTTTTCCAAATGCTGTGATAAGAAAATAACCAGCCCCATTTTCTAAAATTTTCCAGAGCTGATGTCCATGCACATAGAAAAATCCAGCACATCCAAGGCCTAACTCACAGGTTCCTGTACGAGAGGACCACTGCTTCAGATGGCTTGATGGAAATAATGATGCAACCAACAAATTGATCATCATGTTCTTCAATAGATAGTACACTTAACAGCAGCCTAACTTCCTGTTTTATCTGTAGGTTTTTCTGTCTGCAAAGATTTGTATTTAAATGTTTATGGATTTCTGTGTTGTGCATATTGCTTGGTATGGACTTTGGGGGCCATGGGACAGCTTTGCCAGCTCTTGCTCCTGGTGAGATGAGGAAGGGAGCAGCCCAGAAGTTAAGCCTACAGATTTCTACTTCTTTGCTAAGCCTTGTGTTTTTTCTGTGCTGGCCCATGTTGGAGGATTGGAGATCCATCAACAACAACAGAGTAAAAACTGTGTGGTAACTCGTTCTGGTGAAACTTTCCTGTGTGTCTTGGTTTCTCTTTCCAATGAAATTTCCTTGAAACTCTCTCCCCATCTTCTTCTCCTGTTCCTGTGTCAGATTGAGAACAGCCTTTGTCCATGGCCATGGCTCCCAAGCACTAAGATGCCTAATTGATGAGTCTGAGCAGAGGAAATAGCTGCCTGCCTGATCAGGTGCTGATGGCTTGGCAGGAAATTTCCTCTCCTGCTTTTTCAATGGTCCCACAGTCTGTGAGACTTGTATTCACTGTGCATGTAGGATTTGTTCTTCACCTGTGACCAGAATGTGATTGTTATTTCTTTAGGAATAACAGCAGCAGAACCAGGTAGCTGTCATCTGCTCTCTTTCAAAAAGTGTTTTGTTGCTGTTTTCTCTTATGCTACAGCAAAGCACTGCAGACTTCTCTGTCTTTTGCTTCAAATGCAAGTAGCATTCTTTGGTCTTTTGTGTTCCTGAAGAGCCTTGTGGCAACATTACACCAAAATTCTGCTGTTCAAGTTGAGTTGTGCCATGGCCATATGCTTCCCCTGAAGGGAGGAGCAGAGCCTGGGCCACAGGTGACAGGTGTTACACATTACACAAGGTGACTTGCCACAGTCTTATCTGGCATCAGTGGTCCTGGGAACTAAACTTTTGTGGGGCTTGGTGTGCCCATGTGTCCTTTCCACTGTGAGATGAAACTTGGCACAGTCTGGCTTTGCAAAGCAGAGTGAAATACAGTTGGAGAGCTTACTGCTGACCCTCTGCCTTTCAGCTGGAGCAGAGCCTGCAGGAGAGAGTGGCAGCCTTTGTCACTCTGAATTCAAGGGGCTGCTGTCCCCCAGGGTGCAGGGCATGGAGAAGCCTTGCAGCAGGTTGGGAGCAGGGAGGGTCTGTGGCTGAGTGAGCGTTCTGTGCTCGCGTGGCACAGTGTCTGTCAGGGCATGGGTTACAAACAGAGGGGCGCATTAGTTACTGCAGCCGCATGCTGTGCCACAAGGCCCGGGCTTGGGGATGCTTTTGAGCAGCTACTTGAAGGAGGAGGCCATTGCTGAAGCATTCATAAACTTGCCTGTGAGCAGACTTCCCAGTTGTCTCATCCTCAGTGGAGACAAGGGAGTGCAGCCAGGAGCTGCTGTACTCCTCCCAGGAGAGATGGCAGGGAGCAGCAGGCTCCAGAGGTAATTCTCTTCATTAATTCCCATAAAAAATTTCTGCCTTCAAAAGCCTAAATGAGCAGAGGCCTGCCAGAGCAATACCCTGAGTGGTAGCTTTTCCTATTTTTTTTCCTCTCATCTTGTGCAGTTCATATGGAGGAGAATGCTCTTGGAGTCTCAAGAAAAATAGCAGCAAAACAATGCTAAACATTGGCTATAAAAAACCTACTTATTTAGTGCATATGTTGAAATGTGACAATGGGGGCATCTCATGCAAGCCCCTTGTTATTTTAGCTTTTACTCTTTGACTCATATGTAAGTTGTAATACTTTTTTAATATTATTCCCTTATATTTGGAAATAAGGATACAGTGGTTTAGCTTCCAAACACCTTCATTCTCTGCATGTCTCTCAAGGCAGCCAGCTGTGCTGTACCTGGTTTTATGGCTCTGTCTCACACAAGCTAGCCTGACCTAGCTGGTTGAGAGCATTTTTCCCACACTGTTTTCCTTTTTAAGTTTTCTCCTGTTTTCTTCCTGAAAAGTAGCAGTGGGTGGTGTGAGGAGCAGAGTCAGGAATTCAAGGATAACTGCTGCACTTGTCCTCAGTTCACCCTCTCACGTCTCTCACCACCACAGCCTGTGTTAGAAAAGATGACAGTGAGTTAGCCAGAAGAAATGCATTTTTGCTGCTTGAGGATCATTACATGCCTCAGTTTCCCCATTTAAAAATGTGTTCTTTAAAACTGCCTGTTTTCTCCCAAGTTTGTATCACTTTCAAACAGACATGAATTTTGTTATAAGTCCTCTGCAGCAATACTGCTGTGAATCCAATGCTGCTTCCTCCAGAGAGGCTCAAAGTGCTTCTGTGCATCAATTAGGGAATGGCCTCCATAACAGGACAGAACTTGAAAGGAGTTCTTTTTGGTTTTTGGTTTTGTTTTGTTTTTGTTTTTTTTTTTTTTAAGGTACTTTTGCAGATGTTGCGGTTAAAGGCTTCTGTATTTAAAACCCTAAATCTTGGAACGTGGCTCCATAACAGTACGTAGTGGGATTTGGAAAAAGTCTGCTAAAATTGTATGTAAGGAATAGAGAAACAGTTAGGTCATGTTAAAGTTGTTAGACTTTCTGGTGCTAGTGCATGTCTTTTGGGTTGTTTTTAATGAATTTTTTTTTTAAATACAAATAATGGACCTTCCATTTCAGACAAATTCCCTTTTTTTAGGATGGTGATATTTTTCCTCGTAAATGGCTTTTTAGTGGGAGCTGCCTTGCTCTTTCCATCTGATCTCCATGCCCACATCTCTGAATGTTTCCATAGCAGAAAGGAAGGGGATTTTGGTGCCAGCAGGCAAACTTCAAAAGCTGCAGGGCAGGGAAGTTCACAGTTCTGAGGCATTTGGAATGAGCAAGAAATAAAACAACACCAAAACCCTTTAAACTTTTACTGCCGATCAAAAATAACTGAAAAACTTTTTTCTTGGTTCCTGTAGTCCTTGTCATGCTGAAGTACTGAAATGGAATAATCCTGTCATCCCCTAAAATGAACCTGAGATGTTTAGGAGCACCCAGTAGCTTTTAAAGGAAATACAGTGTTTTACCTGTGGAATGCTGCAGTTGTGCTGTCACATTTGACTTAAAATGGGACTTTTGGGTGCTGTTTAGATGCAGGACACAGGTAATGGCTCTCATTGCATGTGGGGACATTGACTGTGTTTGTCACAAACACAATGACTGGTGTTTGTCACAGCACAGACCCGAGTGGTACCCGGTAGTTGTGCTCACCCCTATGCCCAGCACCCAACTCCAGCCATCCTGGTGGAGCTCAGTTTGGATGAGGCAATATTTTGCTATCCAAGCCTTCTAAGAGGCTATTGAGAGGGAAGGGGAATGGCTTTTCTTTCCAAGAGCAGCTGAATGCAGTGCCCTAGTTACCATGGTTTTTAAATGGAGTACTTCAGAGGATGTACAAAAGCATCTTTAGTACTTGCAGTACAAGGAGAATGAAAGGACCTAGATTGTGTCAGCAGTGTAGCAGAGGCTTAAGTGAGTATCATTCATTTATTGTTAGAAGATGAACCAATTTGGATTGTATTTATGGAGTTGGAGGGGAGAATGGACCTGTTTCAGATTACTTTTGAGCCTTTAAATGTACTTACAGGCTTTGTGTAGGAATTGCATTGGCTCCCGCTGGGTAAACAGAGCCTTTCCCCATGAGGAAACAACACGAGGGTGTTCCCCATGTAGAGGAGCAGTGATGCATCCTGGCTTGTCTTGTGCTGCCAAAATGAGTTGATTAATGCCACATCTCTCCACATGGCAATGTACTGGATGGGGAAAAAAATGAATTGTCAGACAGAACCTGCCCAGTTGATTTTTATTTATTTTTATTGCATTTTCCTGCAAGGATTTTAAAGCCTCCTGTTACTATATAATTTGCTGGCTAGTTCCAGCTAAGCAGATCCTTAGCTGAAGGCTGTGGCCCTGCAAAGGTCTGGTGAAGGTAATAGGTTGTGAAGTCTGCACACAGTGAGATGCTTCTTCTGGTTGGGTTTCACCTCCCCCCTTCCTGTAAAACAGTGGGTAGTCTGTTTTAAATGCTACCTGTGTCATGATTCATTGGCTCCTTCTTTTTACCTGGCTGTGATGGCAATATCTGCATCTCCTCCTGGGAGTCTCCTACTGTTCTTTAAACTGTTTAGGTACTGCTGAGAGGAACGTGTCATCTGCAGATCCTGTGAAGGATGTAATTCTTGAATTAATTTTTTTTCTCCTGCATGGGTTTCTGTAGTCATTACATTAAACTCAACCCTGATGATGCAAACTGCTTTCAGAAGAGTCCAGAGCAGAAGCTGCAGTGCTTAAACCCATCTGCAAATTTGAGAGGGGGAAGTGAGAAGATGAGCATGGAAAACTCATAAGGAACTGAAGCTTGGTAAAGCTCAGTTTTTTCAGCAAACACTACAAGTTAGTTCAGATGGGCCTTGTGTGAAGAGCAGTGGAAATTTGAGTTGCATTGTCAATTCATTAGCAGCATTCACATTCATTTCAGTGGAGCCAGGGTTGCAGTCTCCCACTAAGCGATGCTTTAAGTCTGGAGAGGCACATCTGCCTCACATCCTCTGCAGCCTGCTGTTAAAGGGAGCCCTTTCCCCATGGAGAGCAGGAGAAATGCATCCATCCCTTCCTCCAGCTGTCCCAGCCAGCCACAGTCTGGTCTGCTCCAAAGGGGGGGGGGCTGCATTCCAGCTCTGGAGGTGTGTGGCAGGGTGGTCACTGGGACACCTGCAGGAGCAGGAGAGGCCTGCAACCGCTTAGAGACACTCTGGACTTGCTCCTCTGAAGATACCATCAGCTGCAAAGCCTGGATGCATCCAAGCACCAGTGCATCCATGTCCAGGCTGTGCTGGCACCACTTGGCTGCTGCATGAAGGAAGTTGTTGCTCTGTAAGAATCAGCATCCAATGCTTTTAGGTTTACAGAGAACATGCTGGCTGGAAAAACTTTTTTGTTTGTGTGCCAAGGTACAAAAAATATGTTAAATGCAGGTGTAGTGCACAGTTGGAGGTGGGGGCTGGCAGGTGGTCTCACAGAGTGGGGTCCCTGGGGTCTGCCAGCACACCAAGGTCAGAGCAACACCAATTTGCCTGCAGCAACTGCAGAATTGAGCATGTAGGGGCAAACTGGCATTTCCTCCTTTTCCTGGCTTTCTCAGGAGTGCAGATGGTACGTTTTGATAACTAAAGGCTTAGTACAGAGAGGTCTGTCTAGTGTGGGATATGTAAACCTCAGTTCAGGCTTGGATATGTTCCTTTTCTGTCAGTAGGAGGTATAGGCTGATTATTCTGTTCAGTTCCTTTTTTCCTTCCTGTTGGTTTTTAATTTTTTTTTTTTATTTTTCACTCCAGTTTCATAGTGCGGGTCCAAGTAAAGGGTAATGAAAATTAAGTGACTTGGCCTGCCTCTTACACAGCTACTGCCATGTGTAGTTAGCAATTTAATGAGAAATGAGGCAAGGTAGAGCTCATTTTGCTCTCATATAGGCAAACTGGCTGTGTAGGACCTAGGAGCAAGATGGGATAGTAATCAAGTGTGATGTTGTGGTATTTAGGGCAAGATCACAGGAAAAGCATTGTATTCCTTTGAACAGGATGGAGCCTTTCACGTGACTTTTTTTTTTTTTTTTTTTAACTTTAATTCTGTAATCTTGATCTGCTATCTAAGAGCAGGAAGACATCCTAAATTTGGAAATGTATTTCATCTCGTTGAGGAGCAAAAGATTCCATTTTGGTCTGTCTAGGGAGCCCTGGTGTCCCCCTGGTGTGGGGCATCTTGTTTGGCAAATGCTGGGGTTTGCTGTGCCCAGATCAATGCACTGAGAGACCTTTAAACTTGCATTAGGGCTGGAGGATTTTTCTCTGTTGCTGTTGGCTCACCTCCAAGGTATGTTGTGGGCTGTGCAGTGCTTGCCCGCACAAATGTCCCTCAGACTTCCCCTTCACTGTGTCTCTCATACTTCAGAAGTCACTCCAGAGCAGCTCTTCACTGGTGCTTCCCACTAGGTGAAATCTGCCTGTGTGGGTTGTCTGTCACTGATCTGGCCTGACTGGTAAGCTCACTCCTTGTGAGCTCACTGGAGTTCCAGAAGAAATAAAATAATAGCTTTAATGTCAGTAGCCTTGTGTCAGGAGGATTGGTTTATCCTGCTAGCTTTTCTCCTAGACTTCTTAGGCATGTGTGGATTATAATTTAATTTCCTCTTGAATTTAATAACTTTGAAAGGACTAAAATCAATAGCTGTTCAGGGTTGTGACTGGGGATGCAAAAACTTTCATGCCTTTCTCTTCTACAGCAGATAATGCTTCAGGTGCAAGGGGAAACAGAGGGCTGTCCTGTAAAGCAATCTGCTGCATGTCTGCAGCCAGAGTCCTGTTTCAAGCCCTATGGGGCAATGTTGGGATACTCTTTAATCCCATGTGTGACCCTCAGCTTTTAAAGAGCACAGCTGAGCCTGCTTTTTTACCTTGGCAAGTTTGAGTCCCATTTGCCGTGGTCCTCAAACTTGGGGTCCAGAGAGTGCCTTTTCTGCCACTGCACTTCTCCCTGATGCTTTTAACCTGGTTTCAGTGTAACATGCCTGTCTGCTTTCTCCTAGTAACCTCTTGCCCCATTTCACCTCGTGTATGGAGTAGAAACCCAACAGAGCTTATTTTCTACTTTTTGGAGAGATGTAGTCTTAAGTTAATTGAGGGATGGGACCTGCCAGCTTTTTGTATGCCAACAGCCCATCAAGGGTACAAGCTAAATGTCTGATGGCTTGCCAGGATGAGTTTGTTAGTGTATTGCCCGAGGGTGGTCAGGACTCGGGGGACAACTCCCTACAAAGTTGGGCTGCAGTGGGCAAAGCGCCCACAGAACAGATGGCACACACACCCCACTCTTTGGAGATTGCTGGCTGGTGCAGCCACCCAAGGAGCCGCTGCCTGGCCGGACTGGCCGCGGTGTGACATCCCGAGCATCCCGCTGGGGCTGGGGCTGGAAGTTCCAGCCTTGGCTTGCTCATCACCTGCCTGGCTTCCACCGCTGCATCCTTGAAGCCCCGGGAGGAACTGCCTTTTGTCTTTCAAGAAAAGAGCTCACAAAGTGCTACAAACCACAACAGCTTCCACGCTAAAAATACCATAAAAGGTTGTGTCCTTAGGAGCTGGGCATGGGAGCAGTTCCCACCCACATTACTGCAGCGTGAGTCACCGGGCTATTGCAACTGCTCTCCGTGTGGATGCCCGGCTGAAGAGGCACGGCAGAGCAGGGGGAGCGAGGGGAGCTGCTCCGAAGCGCTCTGGAAGTGGTGAAGAATTAGGAAGAAGAGGATGACATGCGGGCATACGTGAACACTTTGCTTTCCTTTTGTTAGATTTTTTTTTTATTATTATTTCGTGCGGTTATCGTGGGTTTTTTTTTTTTTTGTGTGTGTGTTTTTTTTTTTGTTTGTTTGTTTTGTTTTGTTTTGTTTTTTGGAACTTCCAGCAAATGGTATTTGCTGATGATTTGAACTTAAGGCATTTGCAGCCAAGAATCTTCTGAATATGCAGATACCCCCAGTTTGCTTTTAGGAAGCACAGTAATTGCCACGTGATTAATATGAAGCTGGAAAACCCCTCTGACATGGAAGTACGTTTTATTTACTCTCTTTAAGCAAAGTTTTTTTTTCCTCTCACTATCCTCTCTCCTCATCTTCATCCTTTAACCCCCCCTACCCTGATGCCAAAGCAGGTTGTGTGTCCTTGTGACAGGAGGTGTAAAAGCACATCTCCCTTACATTGTGCCCTGCTCTTCCCTGTGCTCTTTATCCAACAAGCAGGTATTAGGGAGTAAACTTGTTTGGGTTTCTTTCCTGAGACACCACCCACCTGTCCAGGCCCCGACAAGGCTATGGGTATTGTTTTCCCTTTTCCTTCCCTTCTGCTTGACGTCTTGGCCATCGGGGTTTACCGGAATAAGTTTGTCAGTGAGAAATTCTATAAAAAGCTTCCTTTATTTAGACACCAACCCACTAATGACATCATGAGGGCATGGTCTTCCAAGTTCCTCCAGGCTGAGCAGACAGAGGGAGGTGGTGGCTGTGAATCTGAGCCCTGCCCCTTTCCCAGTACAGTCCTGTCGTTGTGTTCAGTGGCTGTCCCTCAAAATAAGCCCAATCTTCCTCCTCCTTTGGGGACAGGGCAGGGAGGCCCCCCCAGCACACTGATGCATATTTAGCAAATGTTTTAGCAGTAGAATATAGCTGTGGTGGTCTGTCTTCCTACTCATCACTTCCAGGTTAGTCCTTTGCAGTGCTCTTTGGTGGGTATTCACCTTGGCTTCTCAGGGAAGCAGGAGGCTTGCACACCCAATCTCTTTGATGCTACCAAATTTTGCATCAGGCCAGTTTCAAGTAACTTTACCAGGGAAGCAGGTGAAGTGAAGTTAAAAAAGCCTGCATGCACAGGCAGAAAGCAGTGGGAATGGGCACATAGGAGATCCACTGCTTTTTTTATGGTGGAGGAAAAGAGGCATTGGGTGGGGGGCAGCAGAGCAGAAGTTGGCCACCAAAGTAATCCACTGTCAAAATTATTTTGTGAGTGATTTCTTTAAAAAGTATTGGTTTGAGTATTTTTGAGTGGTGGAAAGGTGTATATTTGTTAAGGGTTAAAAAGTAGTGAGTGTGATCTGGGCAAGGTTTGCGGACCTTCTGGAAAAGTTATTCCTGGGTTTCATTTACATCTTTGGAGAAGAAAGTGTGCTATGGTGTGCTAAGCTTCCCTTTGTTTGTGCTCAGTTTGTTAAAATGTTATCACAGGTGCTTTCTTACTGATCACAGGTGCTTTCTTACTGGCCTGCAGTAACTCCTGGGTGATTTTTTTTATGTGATCAATAAACCAGAGCTTATTTAATCAATGGCAAGTCTGTGCTGAGAGAGTTTAACTGACTTCCTTGATTCTGCTCATCCTACTGTTGAAGTAAGCCCTAAGGCTGACATACATCTTGGCTATTGCTCTTTAGATCTGGGAGACTTTGAGCAGTAGGCTTACTAATTCAGTGTATCCATAATGCAGATTTTTCCAGTCCTGTCTAGAATTTGGGTTAGATGAGCAGACGTTTCCAGCTCTGTACTCATACCTGCTCTGCATTGCTGCTCCACTTATTCTTCCCATATTGACCTTCTTGATACTCTGAAGTAATAAAATCTCAAAATAATCCATATTGCACAAATACTCTGCAACATTGTATGAGTGGCCAAAATACTTTGTTCTCTTTAGAAAATTATTTTCCAAAGTTAGATGGTGTTAAAAGAAAATACAAATTTGCAGGTGCCAGTTTCTGAGAGTGTTTCAATCAGGTAGCACAGAAAAGTGGGATCTGTGGGGATACTTTCCTGGGGTCTCTTGTTGTGGTCTCTGGCAAAAAAAAAAAAAAAAAAGAAAAAATCCAGTGTCCAAAATACAACCTTAATTAAAAAACAAATATGTTTTTACCACTGGGAAGTGACACCTGATAATGTTTTCTCTAAAGATGGTGTGTAGAGATTGGATATTTTTAGCTGTGGCTATTCTCAAGTTGTTGTTTTGTGACCTTCCTCTACTAGTACATTTCTTTAACACTTTCCTTAGAGTTTTTTAAGAAGCTTTTTCAGGCAAAGATGGGGGAGAAGAAAAGGGAGCAGGAGAACTATGGAAATCTGTGTTCTGATGGATATTGGTGCCTAGGAGGGGTGCAGTGTTAGAGTTGGGTGTACCTTGTGAAGGACCTTTCCCAGGTCAGAGAGATGCCTTGGCATTCAGCTTTCCCTCTGGCTATAGCAGCTGTCTGATTGACACTGCCTGCTTCTTAAAAGCAGCTGAAAACAGGATCAAGGTTTAAATAGCTGAAAGAGGAAATCTTGGATAGAGGAATGATGTGCAGATAGAGATGCTGTAGTGCAGGAATCCCATGGAAGGGCAGGTGTAAGAGATGGCAGCTTAAATTTCAAGTCTTTATGGTTTGGGGTTTTGGGGTGTGGCTGACTGTCTGGAGTCTCTTGGGATTTACCTGCAAATGTTGCTTTTGAGATAAGAGAGCCAGTAAATTCCCATGTAAAACCTAAAGTTCTTCATCATCCAGCAGGTGCTGGGCTTCTCCTCACCTCTTGCTGACAAACTGGAAAGGAAGCACAGATCTTGAGGGACCAGTGAGCTGATCCTGGTTTTTTGTGAACATCAAAGGTGCTGTGAAAAAAGTTTCTCAAAGAGAGGTGATATGAAAGATAGGAGAGAAGAAGCATTTTCAGGTTGGCTTGCTGGCGTTGTCTGTATCTCAGTAGCTACCCATGGAAATGGTCTGGCTCTCCAAAGGGAACAGCAGTTATGTGTTTCCCCAGGCTTGACTCTGGTGGGATTGTGGGAAGAAAGCATTAAAACTGATGGTAAATAATAAACACATGTGAAAGCAAGCTGAAGGAAGGGCTGGCAAAAGTGGTCTGGCTATGCTGCATCTGTGGTGTGCTGCTCCATCTCAGAGGGCATCAGGAAAGTTCTCCAGGAAGAACCTGATGGTAGGGCTGGAGAGGTGTCTGGCTGAAGGGATGAGGAAGCTGTTTAAGTGTTTGTTTACTTGTTTATATAATTTTTTTCAGAACCCAGATCAGTGATCAGTGGTTTCTGCTAATTGTTAATAAATTAAATGAGCTGAGGCTGTTTGGCTTTCTAGCAAGTCCCTTTATGCTGTGGTGCAGTTTTAATGACCAGAGGCACAGTCAGAAATGACAACCTAGTCTACTGGAGGTGTTAGGACCACATGTCCAGCCTTGGATCTGGAAAAAGAAAAAGGTTGATGCTCCCCAAAATACTGAGCCCACATCCTGGGCCACTGGCTGGGGAGAGTGAGCTGTGTGGTGTGGGGTGCCTGCAGGTCCCACACTCTCTGGGGCTGGGCAGGGCTTGCCACAGTAAAGGGGATTTTGCTTCAAAGAGGTTATGGGTCATTCACATGCCAAACGTGCCAAAGTGGTCCTTTCTGCACCATTCTCCCTGCCCCCGTGTTCTTGGACCAAGAAATTACTTACTTATTTTGAAGCTCATATTTTTGAAATCTGACTTCAGCATAGTCCTATGCCAAAATGAAGGCCAGAGTTAAGGCCTCCTGGGAGCTTTCATCAGGAGATGGTGCAGGGCTGGTGCTGAGCTCCTGTAGGTGCTGGTTGTGCATTTTCCCTGACATCAAATTTGGGACACAAAGTGGTTGTCTGGGTAATCCTTTCATTGCAGGGAACCCTGCCTGTGGATGAAAGCTGTTTGGGTTTGGCATTGGCCGTCATGGGCAGGTTTCAGTCATGAGTCTGCAATGTGTCTGCTTGGGTGGCCAGAGTTGAGCATTACTTGGACTTTTGGTGCCCTTCTTGTGTTTAGGACCTGACATTTGACACTCTGGTTGCCTAAAAAAGATTAAATTAAATATAAAGAGTGACTGAGTAGTGCTTTTTTGGGAACTGTAATCTTGGTGCCCTGTTTTCGTGTCACACCTGGGTTTAATTCATCATAACTCATTAGCAGAAGTGCCACAGGCTTAGTGCCTGGTGTGAGAATGTTTCCTTTGGTTACTGAATAAAGGAGCAGCACCAGCAAGAGTGGAAGCTTCGTCTGTGTCGTGTGGGGATGAAACATGGTGATAAGGGATCTGGCAGGAAGGAAGTGCAGTGTGTGGTGAGAAGAGCAGGTTCTCAAAGGAGCGTATTTAGAGTACAGCGGATACTTGGGGTGGGCACAGTGTCTTCTGGGGATGGTTTGTAGCTGGAGAACAGGGGCAGCCACTTGAAGTGGTGCAAAAGGGGCCCCATCTCCTTCAAACCATGCTGCTGGAACATCATCTTCTCCACAGGACCTGTAAGGGGATGGAGGAGGTGCTGGATGGAGCTGGGAAGGGCAGCATCAGGCTGTGCCCAGTCTGGGCTGGATTTGCTGGGTGGGCTCTGAAGGGCCTCTGTCTCAAATCACTCCCTGGTGCTTTTTGTTGGGAGTGAGCTGTTACTCTACTAAAACCCTTCTGAAACAAGGGGGGGCAGAAACAATCTGGGAAAGCAAATATTTTCTGATAACAGTGAGCAACAAGCTTTTGTTTGCTGTCAATGGAAGGAAGTGGGAGAAACATGTAGTAGCTATAACACAGCACAGGCTTTACTGCTGGAAAAGAGATTTAGTGCACAGATTTCTTTAGCAGGGGAGATATCTTTGAGGAAGGGCTGCTTAGAGTGAGTGGGAAAGGCATGACTTTTGTTTTGCTGCAGCAGTGCATCTGCTGAAGGAAGGTCTGTGGCCAAGATGAAAATCTAGATCCAAGCTTTTATGTGAAGTGGGAAACAGGGAGATGGAGTCCTTAATTTGTATTCAGCCAAGTCAAGATTGAAGCAACTGCACTTTAAATTAAAGGGAGTCCCCTGTACTCAACTGACAGTGATGATAAAGTGTGAACCAGCTCTGATCTCTGTTCTCTGGAAAGATCCTTCCTGCTGAAGAACTTGATACTTTGTTTAATAAAAAGGCAGAAGCTCCCATGCAATTTTAGATTTGAAGTCTTATCTGAAGGCCTGCAGGCATGTTCTAACCCAAGTAGGCATTTTATACTTTGTGTTGGATCCATTTTTTACATTAGGGAAAAAAAGTTTCTTTCTTATCAAAGGGCACTTCACTGCCCTTAGATGCTTATTTATTTGCAATTTCCCTTTTCCAAGCTTTCTTGCACAGTGCAGAGTCCAGCTGCCCTTTAGTAGGATGCATTGTGGTCTCCCAGGTTTTGATCTTGGAACAGGAAGATTCATTTCCCAAGCTGCTGAGGAAATCATCATCCTGCTTGCAAATGCCTTTTGTAGCAGGCAACTGAATTTTTGTGTGTATAAGTGAACTGTTTAAAGTGAAATGTGTAGTTGTTGCTTTGTGGAGTAAATGCTGAAGCATTTTTAAGGTAAATGCACCTTTCAAGTTCAAAGTAACTTTTTTTTTTCTTCGGCTGAGAAGAAAAAAATGTTTTCAGCTAAGTAGAGCTGCATCTTGAATTGCAGGTGATACTTGAGTTGTGTTTGTTTGTTTCCTGGAGAAAACAGCATCTGCTGCTGCTTTTCTGCACAGCCTTGCATGGGCCTCCATCATACCAAATGCTTGTCTTTATATCATGGCCACAAGCTCTCATGTACTTCTTCATAAACTTCCTTCTCTGCTTTTTTAAACTTTCCTCTCTGCTTTTTATCTCATCCAAGAAAAGGTTTTGTGAGTTTTTTAGTTCTTCCATTCAGACTGTTACTCCCTTCATGCAAGCTCTGGCTTTCACTGGAAAAACTTTTCTCAAGTATTTCTGTCAATGGACTTGAGCCTGCTCTGGTCCCCTCTGACTTGCTTTTATCCCACTTCCATTGCTCTCCATTATTCACAGCAGAAGTGCTGAGGACGTGCAAAAAAGTTAACGTTGGTAATAGATCCACTGTGGTTCTGAGCTGGGGCTTTTCTGAAGTTCTTTGTGTTGCTTCCTCAAGCATGTTTGATCAAAGGTGCTGAATGCCTCTGAAAACCTAGAAATGGAAAGGTGCCATCTGCTTTGATGTCTGTCCATGTCACCTGGCTCCCTCAGTTGTACATCCCCTTGGATCCTGGGCTCCAGGTGGCAGGCATCCAGCACCAACCCACCTGGTGTTATTCCACCCTGGGCATCATTTAATTGTACTTATAACTTAAATACAGAAACTGCTAGTGAAATAATATGGCTTGCTCCAAAATGTTGGTGCCATTTAGTTTTTCCTGTCTGGAAAGCAGTGTCTGTCTGTGGCAGGTTTAGTTTTATATCAACCACAGTAAAATGCTAACAGCCAAATACACACTAATTGTGAGAAGTGTTTTGAAGCCCTGACCAAATGGGACAGATGTTGATTTCAACACTGTTCAAAATCACAAGAATCCTTGAGTTATTTTCATATTAACTCCTAATCTGAAAAGCTGCTTTTAACAGGGTATCCTACATGGCCATTGTTGTTTCATAACCTAAAGTATTACCTCTGCTTTACCTCTTTACCTATGGTTGGATTCTATAAACATGTTTTCCACTTAGAGAAGAGGGGAGGACTTCTTGTGTGGACAACGCCCTCAAAGGGAGGCAACCACTTTGAGGAGGGGTAACTGATAATAACAGATCTGGATCTGGCTTATGTACTTAGCAATTTCTTTGCTTCATTCTTCATTGGTAGTCAGGCTTTCCATGTCTCAGGTGGGAGCTGGGGGAGTGAAGTCCCTCCCAATGTAAGCAAAGAGCCACATTCAAGACCATCTGGTGAAGCTGAATAAGCACAAGTCTATGGGGCCTGATGGGATGCATTCCAGGATTCTGAGGGAACTGAGTGATGTGGTTGGCAAGTCATTTTCCATCATGTTTGAAAATTTGCAGTGGTCAGATGAAGTCCCTGATGACTGGAACAAAGGGAAGCATCACATGTGTTTTTAAGAAGGGTAGAAAGGGGGACCCTGGTTACAGATCAGTGAGCCTCACCTCTGTGGCTGGGAGGATCATGGAGCAGATCCTCATGGAGGCAGTGCTAAGGCACATGCAAAAACGAGGAGGTGATCTCACAGCCAGCACAGCTTCACTGTGGGCACATTGTGTGGCATTCTCTGGTGGAGTGACTGCAGCACTCAGCAAGGGAAGAAAACCAACTGGTGGCATCTACCCACAGATCTGTAAGGCCTTGGACTTGATCTCAGATGACACCCTCATCTCTAAAGTGGAGTGATAGGGATTTGAGGGGTGCACTGCTGGGTTGAAAAGAAATTGGCTGGAGAGTTAGAGAGTTGTGGCCAGTGACAAGTGGTGTCCCTCAGGATTCTGTCTTGGAGCTGGCTCTTCATGAGCCAGCAGTGTATGCTCATAGACCAGAAAGCCAAAGCATCCTGGGCTGCATCCAAAGCAGGATGAGGGAGAGGGTTCTCCTGCTTTACTCTGCTTTGGAGTGCTGTGTCCAGCTCTGGAGTTGTCAGCGTGAAAAAGTCATGGACCTGTTAGAGTGGGTACAGAGAAGGGCACAGAGATGATCAGAGGGCTGGAGTACCTTTCCTGTGAGAACAGGTAGAGAGCCCAGAAAAGAGAAGGAACCTTAGGGGACCTTCTAATACTGAAAGAGGGCTTAGAAAAAAAGAGGGAGAGTGACTTTTTACACAGGCACATATGGATAGGACAAGGGTGAATGCTAAAAGAAGAGAGATTAAATGTTAGGAGAGATTAAATGTTAGGAAAAAATTCCTTACTCAGGGGATGGTGAGGCACTGGAACAGGTTGCCCAGAAAGTTTGTGGATGCCCTATCCCTGGAAGCATTCAAGGCCAGGTCAGATGGGGCCCTAAGCAACCTGGTCTTGGTCTAGTGAATTCCACCCAGTCCTTAGCATGGGGATTGGGAATTAAACGATCTCCAGGGTCCCTTCCAACCCACACCATTTTATGATTCTATGATTTTTAATAAAATGTTGTGTTTGCACATACATGCACAAAAAAAAAAAATCCTGTATTTCTTAAGCTGGGGTGATTTTAGGAGTTAACAACAAGCAGAAAGAAACAGAAAAGTTACGTTGTGATTCAAAAGATTCCTTTCACGGAACTTAAAAAATAATGTATTCTAATGCTGTCCTGCATATAGTTCCAGGGCTGTTAAAAAAAGCTTTGGGAGACGTTTTCTCAGTACTTTCCGGTGTTGGATCAAATACTTCTTGTTTCCCTCAAGTTTTCTGTTACTGAATTTTCTTGCATGGGGCTTTGATAGAAGAAAACAAGTTAACAAAAGCTCGTGCATTAGCATCTGGAGATGCTGTTTGAAGGTAATGTAAGTCCAGGATACTGCCAGTAAAATGGTCAGGGAGTGTCCTCTGCAGAGGCTGCCAAAGACAAATAATTTCCTGCAAGGGCTCTGTATTTGGAGGCAGTGTGAGCTGATTAAACTCATTAAAGTGATTGAAGGAGTGAGGGTGGCTCCCAGGGGCTGGGCATTAGTTGGGGTCAGGCTAATGGCTGAAGATTCCTCTCTCCTGAAAAAGAGGTGAAGCCAGAGGCTCTGGAAAGCAGTGTAAGACACACAGTGTCAGCCTAGGTCTCACTTCAACTCACCTTATGTATCTGCAGCATACAAGTAATTTGCCTCAATAATTATTTTGGACAAGTTTTTCACAGACAAGCTGCATCTTGTTAGGGAGTTTTAACTTCATACTCTTTTATTTCATTGGTTGCTGTACCAGCAACTTTATATAACGGTACATTTGTTATTTCCTTGTATGTGTTTAAAAAAGGATGCTGCATGTCTGTGCCAAAGAGAGCACAGGGTGCTGGCAGCATGGTACCTTATGTTTGCATCCTTGTTCCTTTGGTTTTGGCTGGGGAACATCACTAACTCCACAGTGCCCAGGGTGACATCCTGGGTACCAGCCAGGACACGTGTCCTCACCCTGCTGCTTTGGGCACATGTTGGGGGTAGGTGGCCTCTAGCTGACTGTGCCCTGCCATGCCAGAACCAGGGAAAGTTTGAAATAGCAAAAGGAGCCTTTAGCTTACCCAAAATTGCCAAGTATAGCTGAAGGCAAGAATGACAAGGGAAGAGTAGCGTGTCCTGTAGTGTTGCTACATGTACCATAAAGAATAAAATACAGTGTTTTAAGAGGAATGCATGTTCAAATGGAGAATGACCATCATTGTAGCTTCCTTTAGTTTATGGTTAAAGAAATGCAAACTGCTTTTCCAGTCTTAAGCAAACAGAAGAAGCCTGTTACTAAGCTCTGTGTTGATATAGTTCCCTTCCAGGTCAGTGCATCACCCGAAAAAGAGAATTTTTTTTTCCCCCTCTGGCTTTTTCTTTTTTTCCCTTTTTATAGACACTGGAATAAAAAAAAGGAGGGAATGCAGAGAGAAAATTAATCTTCAATTCATCAATTCCCAAAAGAAGCATGTGGACATTGGATTCTTCAGTCTGCTTATTTTTTTCAAATGAAAAATCATTTAAATAATGATGCTTTTAAAAATAACTCATGCATCTTTGATTTTTGTGCAGTCCTTTGTCTGGATTTTATTTTTTTGGCTATTGTTGTCTCTAGAAGATGAGCTTACATTAAAAAGAGTTTAAAAAATACTTGGGTGCTCCTTTATTCCCTATGAGGTCTAAAAATAGAAGCTGACAAAGAATTTGCTTATAGACTCACTGCGCTGTTCAGAGGGTTTAGTCTAAAGCTGCATCTTCTGACTTTGCAACAGCTGAGCTGTGCAGAAGCACCAAGGCTGGGCTCACTGAGCATAAGCAGGGAGGAGACCAAAGCTCTTTATCAGCCCTCCTGTTTATCTCCTCCCAGCTCCATCCTTGGGGAGAAGAGCGCCAAGGCACAGCACCAAAACGTGTGTGAGAGTGAGAGCGGGGTGTAAGTACTGGGAGCAAAGCAAGAGGGATGGTGGGGAGAGGGTTAAGAGAGGTTTTATTTATTGCTAGTGCTGCTCATGTTGAGGGGATGGGTAGCACATAGTTGCAGGCTTACATGGCTTTTTAGTTATTTCTCTAACTAGAAGACTTGGCTAATTTATTTGGGTTTTTTGATATTGCTGTAGTCTAGCAGCAGTCTTGTCACCACAGCTTGCAATTGTACTGTAAAAGCTTGGTGCCAACTGGGAGAACAGAGGCAAATGTGTGTAATCTGCCTTGAATGTGTGTAAGACACATTATAATATACTAGGTGATAACATATAATCTGTGTAATGGATTGCTTGGTTATAATGGTGGCCACCTCTGAAAGTGTGTGAGGCCTTCTGCACTTTAGGGCCTCCAAGTCATTGTGTTTGAGTGCTGGAGAGGTGACAACAGGGAAAATCAGCACAGGACAGCTCAGGGTTGTGTGGAAAAGTCCATTTGCTGGTGTTTGTGAGGGGGATTGGAAGAGAGGTGGTGTTATTAAAGTGGCAGCTCATGACAGAAGTGAGCTGTGCTTCCTCTGCCCAGTGCTTGCTGATTTCAAGCAGTGTGTCATGCATTGGGATGCTGTCTTGATTTCACACTTGTGGAATTACCGTGTTGCTTCTCTGAGTTTCTGAAGGTGAGAACTAAAAAGTTGGTTTTTGTAAGTGATAGCTCTGTGTTGGGCTCTGCTGTCCTTTGGACTGTGTAGCTGTTTGGATGTATCAAGGAGAACTGCCAGTGCTGGAAGGTGGCTCAGGTGGCACAGCTGGTGCCAGCTCCTGTACCATGCAAGTCAGTCCTGTGTCTTGGTCCTAACCTGACCCGAGTCCTGAAGGAATGGCCTGAACCCTCCATTGCAGCCCTTCTTGGGGGCAACATAACCTTAGATTAGCTGGAGTAGAATGTAATACTGTGCCTTTGGCTTGGGTGGGGGGCATCTTCTGCCTGCTGAGCTACCAGTGCCACATGCCTGCTGGTATAAAGGTGTGTTGGGCTCTGAGACCATCACAGGAAACCCTGGGACCTAACCTGGGTGGAAAATGGCAAGAAAATCCACAGCAGGGTGTTTTTGCAATGCATACAAGTGCAGTTTACTTTCTGCCATTGTATGCCCTGTAGTTACAGCCTATTCCTTCCCCACCAGCTCCAAAGGAACCTTCCCTTCCTCTGTGTTCAAAGACCCCTGTGTTGGTAAAGGATGGTGCCTTTGCTGTCCCAGAACTGGAAAACTGATCAACTTGTTATTTCCTTTGCAGTGAGCCTGGGGGACAAGAGAGTGTGGATTGCCTCCTGCCTTGCCTCTTCTCCCAGCCACCTGTGGTGAGCTCTCACGTGGCAGAGGACGAGGGTGGAGATCAGCCACGTGAAGCTGGGGCCCTGGGGGTGAGCCAAAGGGCTGTTGGCTGGTGGGCTGTGGCAACTGGGGGTCCTCACCACCCTGCAGCAGAGACCACTGCCTCCTGCCACATAGATGCCTTCAGGGGAGTGGACAACTCCAGCTGAACTGATGAATCTTGGCACCTGATACAAGGCTCAGGTAAGGGCTCATTGCTTGGAGCTGGGTTATGTTTTCATCCTGTCTTTTCCAATCGTATAAACTGGCTCTGGAGCAAATGAGAATTGCACTGAGGGCTGTCATGTATGGTGGTTACACGTGCTAGTACATCAGCAGGGTCTCATCTACAATGATGCTGGATGCTCTGGTTTGTTGGGGTAATTGCTGGTGGCATCAAAGCGAGTTGCAGTGGAGCTTCTCTCTTGGTGTTCCCACTACCTCTGCTGAGGGAGGTGACTCTGGTTTTATCCAGCCCAGCATCCAGTGCAGTTTCAGATACAATGCAAGCTTACTAGCACAGGAGATCATTTGAACTTTCTGTAGCACATCTGTGATTCATCTAAAGTGATCTATGGGCAGTCATTTTCAAAGACCCCAAGACAGTTAAAACAAACCTTCCTGCAATTCAGCTGGCTTAGTGCTCCTTATGCTCTTAAAACAAACAAACAAAAAAGCTTGCTTGTGTTCTCCTGGGTCGTAGTCAAGGAAATAAATATGCAAACAGGATCTCCTGTATCTTGGTTCATCCTGCTGGATAGTAATTTCATTCCTGAAGCTGTAATTCACTTTGTGAGTGCAGGTCTTGATTTCCTTTCTGCTAGCAGGGATGTAATTGTGTGCCGGAATTGAGCTAAGGTCAGAGATGCACAGTCCAGTGAAGTGTTTTGAAGCTGGTGCTGGCCAGGATGTTTGCAGGCTGGGATTGTTAATGAGAGAGAATCTGCACAGGGGGATCAGCAGAAGCCCTTGATGCAAGTGCACTGAATGTGTTGTCTGGCTTGGAGTAGAAATTTACGGGTCTAGTAAAAAAATGCTGCAGCAGCTGCAACACTGGAGATGGGGATGCTGGCCTGTCTTGCACCACGGCCTCAGGAGCAGGTTGACTTCTGCCTGGGGCTGGTTCTCACAAAGCAAAAGCTCTGCCTGCAGTCAGCAGCACGTGGCCATCTCTTCCTCCTTGGCTTGTCACCTCATGGGCACACAGCCAGGCATGCCCGGGCCCACCTGTAAGAGCCCACAGACCCTCCTGGGTGCCCTGGGGGCCTTTGAGGTTTCCTCAGGCTGTGGTGGAGCAGTCCCAAAGCCATGATCACTTTGGCTGTGCATGGTAGGTGTGTGCAGTGGTGTAATGCTGTGGCTTTGCTTCTGAAAGGCTTTGGGCACGTGGGAAAAGAGCCTCTGATGACAGCTTCTCTTGGCTTGCAGCTGCTGACTGTCCCCCCGCGTTCTCCAGGCAGCCAGGATGGGCAGGTTGCTTCAAGCCCTTTGCCTGTGTGGTTTGAAGTGTGTCAAGGTGCCTGTTTCATGCACTCAGAAAGCCCTGATGGGGCTTACTCAACTTCTCACAGCTTGCTTTAGTTGCTTTCCCTGCATGGCCAGGTTTATTCCAGGGCGTGCCAGTGTGTGAGTCACTGTTACAACTAGTAGAAGCTTTACAAGTGGGTTGTTGCTTTCAAAGTGCTTTGCTGGGAGGTGGTGCAGACTACAGGTGTACCTTGTGAGAGGCTTTTGCCTCTTAGCAGATGTATATAAGCATTTTCACTTGCATAGATGTCTATGCTTTTCCTTTAAAACTGTTCCCCTAAAGCAAAAATTGCAGGCTGGTACCATAGATGGCTAAAGACATAAAATGCTATGTTTAAATGTGCTTTTAAAATAGAACATGAAACAGGAACGGTGACTTGTTGTGTTTCAGCAGTGTAGTAAGTAACCTTTTTTACCTTATTCCACAGCAGCAGTTTCACTCTGATAGAGGCCGGAGTGGTAGTGAAGTATGGTGTGTCAAAACTTGCCTTTTTTCTTCTCCTAGCAGCAGTCTCTATTTGAAGTTAAGTGGACATAGTCAGAATGAGAGCACATATTCACCTAAACCCACTTCTGCTTTTTCAATGACCTTCCACCAAATAGAAACCAACTACAAACATGTAGTCTTAATCTCAAGTGGTTTGAGTAGATACTGTTCTACAGTACAAAAGATTTAAAATCTGGGTTCCAGAATATCCTCAAATCCAGGCTGAGACTGAGAACATGTTGCTATGCTGTGTTTCCTAAGAAGAGACTTTGCTGATATTTTCATTTCAAAAGCCCATCTGTCAAGCCCTGGCAGGGTGATTGCTGATGAATTGATAAGTGAGACATGGTGTTGTGGCTGGGGGTGACAGGGGACGTGTGTGTGTCCTGGGCTGTGTCACAGGGAGCACTGCTGCTGGGCCGTGGGAAATGCTCAGTTCTCCTGGGCACTGAGCAGGGCTGCGGAGCTGGGCTGGTGGCTGCTGGACAGAGGTTCCCCTCTCCCAGCCAGGCTGGTCCTGGTGGGTGCAATCCCATGTGGGGCAATGGGAGCTTGGCAGATCTGACTGGAAAAATACGGGGCTTGTGGGAAAGGTATAACAGTAAATCTGATTTATGGAGAACAATTTTAACACGAAGTCTTAGATTTTTGATGCAGATACTTTCTTCTTGCTGCCAATATTTGAGATTCCAGCTGGTGAATTAATTCAAGGAAAGTTGCTTTCATTCAAAAATTGGGTATTTTATTTCAGGTTTGTTGATAGCTAGATAATGTTTAATGTGGGTTGGCAGTAAAGTGCATTTTCATTAAACATTTTAGGCTTACTGTAGTTGGTATTAATTTTTACTTCCTTAAATCATAGACTGGAAGCTGCAAGTGTTAGTGTGAGATGACAGATTGTGGATGTTTTCACATCATTCTTTTTAAAAGGAGCTAGTTCATAACTTTGTTTTGGGGTTGAATTTAAATGTGCATGGTTGAGGGCTTTCTGTTGCTTATATCCTAGTTAACTATCTAATACCATTGTTGCATAGTTCACATTTCTGTACTATTCCTGTTCATAGCAGCTTCATGTTGTGTGTTTGTCATGGAAAAAAAAACCTCTTTGCTAAGAAAATACAGTACTCTCAGGAGAAAATTGGGTGGCAGGGTTGAGAAAGTAATTTGAGTGGTATATTTAAAAAAGAAAGTATGCAGTCATACATAAGTATATGAAGAAGCATGGCAGGTATAGTACAGCCTGTTCCTATTTATAGGAGGCCTGTTTACGTCAAGTAAGAAAATTAAGTGTTTCATCAAATCCTTCAGAAAATAAATCTCAGTAATTTCCATGTACACAAGGTGTCATTTCCCTCAAGCAAAGGCTGTATAACATCATGATGTCAAAACTACTCTGGAGTTTGAGCACATGCAGAATTAAATAATAAACATACCCTCTTCAATATCTGCTGGTACAGAGCTAAGCCCTGTTCTGTTCCCTCTCCAGAGCACTTTGCCAACCCCCTCATTGAGCACTGCGCCGTCTCTGTGCTCTCCAAGCAGCAGCACTGTGGTCACACCCCAAGGCTGCTGAAGCCTCTTGCCATCTCCAGCCTTCCCACTGCCATCAAGCATTTGCTCTGCTTTCAAGTTTTTTCCTAAATTTGGTCTTTTGCAGTTTTATAGAAAGAGAAAACAAATATGCATATTCCAGGGATGAGATTAAAAACTGGCTCCTTTGCAAAAGTCTGGTGTTTCTGGCTGCAGAGAGGCTTTTGCAGAGGTGAATGCCAAAATATATATGTTCTTGCTGTGTAAATCCTCCCGTGGTACCAAGCTGCTCTTCCTTTGTTATTCTTTTAGAGTGTGGTCAGAGATGTTCAGAATAGTTTTCACTTTATAAGTGTCTTGAAAAATTGACCATTTAATCTGACATACAGTTTATTTTTCCCTTGTAGCCTGCAGAATATTTGTATTTTTAGCAACATGTAAAAGACATCATTGGAATTTGTTGAAACAACAACAACAACAAAGTCAGAACTGGGGGAGTGAAATTGCTTATAAGTTTCACAGGAGATGTGAGAAGCAGGAGATGCAGAAGTATTAGGTGACATGGTGAGACAGTTACTCAGACCTTGCTACATTGGAAAATTAAACTGTGATTAAAATGTGGTTCACGTTTGAAATAGGAGCTGCAGCTTGGAAAAATAAAAGAACGAAATACACTTTAATATTTCTGTCCTTGCGCTGTTTTGATTGTGGAGTCAGTAAGAGGGAAAGATACACCCAATCCTGGTATGAATTTGAAGAATTTGCATTTTTCCAGTGTCTGAATGGATGAGTGTGAAGTGGTGCCATGCCTGTGCTGCTGTCTGATAGCAGGTCATGAAAGAGCCCTGATTATATAACCCCCTTCCCTGGGGGTTTTGTCTGCCTACATTTTCTCCTTGGTGTGTTAGTTCCACCTTTGGTGAATGAGGAACTAGTTATGGCTTGACAGGGAGGGATGCTTCTTTGGGCTTGCACAGGACAGCACTCAAGTTGTGTTTGATGTGGGAACTTACCTTGCTCATAGGTATGTGTATGGATGAAGCAGAGCAGTGGGCACAGACCCCTGGGACCTGGACTGAGTCTTGCTTAGACCAAGACTGGTCCTTCTCAGCATAGGTGGGGACATCTTGCTGCTGTGTTGTTTTCTTTTGGAGTTCTGTACAGAAGGTAATCATCTAGAGGCCAATTCACTTCTCTCATGCACGCTTCAGTAGGCAAAAACTTTTTTCAATTTCTTCTTTGAAGTTAAATCTGCCTCTGGATGCTCCTACAGGGCATCTCCTGGTTTCCCATCCAGAGCCAGTGGTTTGCTGTCATGCATGTGGGTGCTGTGCCCAGCAGCGCCCGGCTGGCGCCTGTGCTGTGCTGGGCCAGCGCTCTGTGGCCGCCTTGCGTGTCTCCATTTAAAAGCCATGTCTTCCACACTGCCATGTGTGTGCCTGGGAACAAAGGCAAGCCCCCCTTGCTCGGGCTGGGCTGTCCCAGTGCAGGGAGCAGGGAGCTGGCAGTCCTGCTGTGTGCAGGCAAGCTCCACAAACTCTGTGCAGCACTGTGCAACTTCAGCCTAATTTTAGCTGTGGGATATGGCTGGAAGCTAAAATTGTCAGTAAACGTTTTTTGTATTAGCACTTTCCTAAAATATTTCACATGCTGTGTACACATTTACTTATCTCCTTTCCCCTCCCTCCTGCCTTTTTTTTTCTCTTACAGCTTCTGATATGAAGAAGGATATAGAGTCTTTAATAGCCCAGGAAAAAGCAGAAATCGTCGCCAAGTATGAGAAGGTACCACCTCGTGCCCCTCCCCAGCATGCTGGCTGGGGCTGAAGCTGTTTAATCTATTAGGAATGCATCAAATAAGAACTTTTGCCTCCCTGCAGGCATCGTCCCAGTAACCCTCATGCCATTAGGCTTCATGCCAGCTCTCCCTTCCTATACATCCCCTCACACTACATCCCTGGAGGTTACTGAGGGTCCCATGTGTGCTCAGCATAGATACGAAAGGTGCTGAGATTCTGATGCTTCAGTGCTCCCTTAACACCAGGATGGCTTATGCCCAACAACACTGTTTTTTCTGATGTACAGCTTTTCCCAGCCTCTAGCAGAGGCACACATGGAATGCTGGATAGGCTGAACTTGGCTTTTTTCTCTGCCTTGAATTTGGTTGGCTCTTTAGTGCAGGTTTTGCTCTCCTGGTTCTGTACCTTTTATCATTCAGGAGAGAGGGATGTAGCCTACAGGCTTTGGGGGCAGGATGCAGGCACTGGGGCATTCCTGGTGCTGGGACAGCTCACAGGTATCCTTTCTGCTTTCAGGGCAGACAGGAAGGAGCTCAGATTGACCAATGGGAAGATGCCGATTTCACTCTCTACAAAGTTACAGACCGGTTTGGATTCCTGCAGTAAGTGCTCCTGCCCTCTCCTTTCCTCTCTGACCTCTCTGTGCGTGTGGACCATCCTTCTGCACTGAGCATGACTGGGCCAGCATCTCTCCCATAAGCTGCTCTGTGGCTTGGCTTGATCAATCCCAAAGGCAGGAGGAAAGACTAAATGGGCCTCCTTCCTTAACTGTGCATGTGCAGACCCTGATGCTTTGCATCTGCTGCAAGACAAGGCTCAGAAATGGCTTCCTACCACAAGCCTGGCGTTAGAAGGTGCAGGCTGGTGTTCCTGTGCCTCTGTGTGTGCCACAGAGATAGAGACCCTTATGTTTGCACCTGATGATTCAGGGAGGAATAGGAAGAGACCAGAAAATATAGCTGACCATCTTTGGTTCCCTTAGGAAACCTTTTCTTTAGAAATCTCCCTCCTCACCAAGGCACACATGAATTACAAACCCTGTGCCTGGGAAAAATGCTTAAAAATAACTATTTTTATTCTGATGCTTAACAGAAGTTATAATAGTAGGTGTTCTGTGTGTAGGAGGGAGGTTTTAAGCAATTGCTGTCTAAAAATTCTGCTTCCCCACCCTTTAAATTGCTGATCATGTGTGTATTGAAGAGGGGATATGTGCCCTGGATTTCTAGTTATGTCCAATGCTCGATTACCCCCTAGAGCTCCTGTTGGGTGGTGGGATTTTGGATGATGTTCTCCTGCCTCTTTCATACTGGGGACAGGTGTAGGAAGGGCACAAAGTCCCCAGGACGTACCCCCTCAAGTGTCTGAGGTGGTCCATGAGCTGCAGCAGCCTGTGCTCCCCCACAGCCTTTCTTGCCCATGGAGTAACCAGTGACCCCTTGCTTTTCCAGCGAGCAGGAGCTGCCAACCCGCACCGCCTTGGAGGAGAAGGTGAGAGCTGCCAGCTCTGTCTTCATGGATGTGGCATCCTTTTCACACCAGCTGGGGAGGGAATGTTTTTTGAGGAAACAAGTGAGCAAGTAAGAGCAAAGCAGGCAGCCAGCACCCACTGGTCACTGCTGCTCACCCAGAGGTGGGGACTCTGCACGATGCCCAGCTGTTGGAGCTTTTATTTTCCTTGGTCAGACAATTTTCCTCCTCCACATGGCACTGAAAAAGCACCTCTTAAAGCAATATTGGGCTTTTCCCTCTGCTTTGGCACAGTGCTCAGCAGCTGTGGCTTGTAAAGGGGACTGCATGTGCAAGGGAGGATGGTGGAAGTTGTAGGTAACCATCACTTCCATCCTCATCTCCCCTGAGAGGTGAGCATGTCCTCTGGTAGAACCCTGCTAAGTGGGACTGAATCACATTTCTTCTGATCTGATACAGTGATAGGATTTGAGTCTAGCTGGACCTGCAAAGATTTTTATCGTCAGTAAATACTCCTGGGAATGCTTTCTCTATGTTAAGCCTCTGTGTCTTGTCATTTTCACCAATGCTGCTTTTAATTACCAAGTGCTGAAATTAGCAGTTTCTGCACGCACCTGTAGATTATTCCCATCCCTGATGTGAGGTCTTTGCATAGAAGTTTAAACCTAAGAGGATGAAGTTTTGTGTTTTCAAGAGGCATCTCCTGGGGCTTTTTTTCCTTAAATTTGTCTTTTCTTCTCCCTTGTGCCAGCAAAAACAGCAGGAAATAGAACGTGTGGACAAGTGGCTTAAGATGCTGAAGAAGTGGGGCAAATACAGAAATAGTGACAAGGTAAGGAGGAAAAGAGTGTATGTCTGGAAGGGTGGGTGTGATGGATCCTTATGATGAGTCAGGCTTTCAAAAAGTTGACAGAAAAACCAGAGCTCTCTGGAACATTGCCTGATTCTACTTGTTATCTTCAATATTTTAAAGCTTTCCTAGAAATTTCTGGGTTACCAGTTGAGGTAAATGTCCTGTTCTGACTTACATGGCATTAAAAAGGTTTTCCTAAATGCTGATGCCATTTTTGCACTTGCACCTGTGCAAGCAGAAGCACAGCAAGGGTGCTCGTGTGCCCAGCTGGCTCCCTGCCCGGTGAGAGCAGAGGGCAGTGCACACCAGCAGTTGCTTCTGTGTTTCCACCTCCTGGAAATGATATGGGAGCTGTGACTGATACAGCCCAGTTGATGTTCCTTGTACTTCTCCCTGGGGGAAGAATTATTTGTCTAGAACAATGCTTAGATTTTCTATTTTGCTCCTAGCTGTGCCTGTGAGAAGCCACTTAGGTTTCATATTGTGTACACCTGTCTGGAAATCAAGGAGGGAGACACCAACATTATGTCTTGCTTTGGTGTTAAAATGAACTCTGCACCAACCACCACTTCAAAACTGAATTGTTTTTAATAAATAGTATCTGTTTTATGTTCCTCTTACAAACCTCTTGAAACAAAAAACCCTTTGAACCTAATGACAAGACCCTTGCTGTGTGAGGAGTGTTGTGTCTGACCTGCTCTGCTTGCAGCACTTTGCACAGGAGAGGGATGAAGCCTGGCATTGCCTTGTTGCCATGGCCTCTGAAGCCTTTGTGTTTAGCAGGAGTGGGGTGTTTGGCTGGACTGCTTCTAGCTCCTGTTGGGAGTCCTTAGGAGAAATTTGAGCTTGGTTAAAAAGGCTAAGTGGAAAGAAATACCTGAAGAATATTTGCATAGCTGTAGGGACAACATTGAACAGAGCATCCTCCTTGCTCAGCTGTCAGGAGTCATGTCCTGTTCAGCCAGCCAATGATGAGTTCTAGTCTTGCTCTTCAAAAAAAAAAACAAAACCAAAACCAGAAAAAATATCATCTTAATGACAGCAGGGATGGCGTGGAGGTGGGCTTGGGGTTTTATAATCCTTCTGTTCACTTCAGGGTGGTTCTAATTACTTTGTTAATCAGTGCTGCTCCACGGGCAAAATCAGAGGCTCTCCTGTGACTTGGTTCTTTCTAATTAGAAGTTAGCACTAATTGGTTAGTGACCTTGTGGATAAACCACCAAATTCCAGCAGGGTACAGGGAATTCCTTCAGGTCCTGGAGGGTGTTTGGGGTGGGTGATGATGAGTGGTTTTAGCACACCTTGGATTTCCTGGGTCAGATGGTGAGGACAGGCAGGATCCAGCATGAGTGATGGGGAGCAGTAGCAGTCTCTGATCACTGTCTGTTTTGGATTTCCCTTGACAATTATTGGGGTGTTAAGCACACTGTAGCTGGTGTCACTCAGACCTGCTGGCTGGCAAAGGCTCAGACTGACAAGTGGGTTTTGAGGGTCTTTGGGTTAGAAAATGAGAAAGCTCTTGTAGTAGAATAAAGGATGTTCTGAATAACAGCCTGTAAATGGTCGATGACTCTTGCACACAGAGGTGGCATTGTCCCCTGCTGGGACACCGGAAGTGGCCATACCCTCTCCCAGCAAAGAGAGAAGCAGTGCTTGGCCCCAGGCGGGGAAGGAACAGTCTGGTGACCCTGGGGAGGAGAAAGGACCTTTGGTTTCAGTCCTGTGCAGCCTAACACCCGTTGCCTGGCACCAAGGCAAGTGCAGGCTGTAAGGTCTGTAGCAGCCACACACCATTAAATGCCAAGACACTGAGAAGCACAAAAGTGTGCCTTCTTTTAATAAAAAAATGTAAAATCAGGTTGTATCCTACACCTAGATGTGAAACCCCATGTTCTTGTGTCAGGAACATAGAAGCTGCTCAGATATTCCTGCTGCCGCAGCTGGATGCAGTTCAACTGTAGCATTTCAAAGACCTTATGCTGGGATTACAGTCATGTCAGAGGCTATGTCTTTTGTTCTAGCTAAAGTAAATGTGACAAGCCCTTGATTTGATTTTTCTAAAGCAGAGTGGGTTGGTTTTGTTCCTTCTCTGAGTACTCAGGCTGCCACATCTGCATTGCATGTTTCCTTCAAGTTTGTTTTCACCACTTGGCTGACATGATAAAACTCAAATGTCACAAGACAGCCACTCTGTGTTATTTTAACAATGACTAAGGTGTCATCTTTGAAAATATCCTCTTATTGAAAACAAGAACCTTCCCTTTGATGTTAATTTTGATATGCTGTGCTTTATTAGAGAGGAAAGAAATCTTGTTGCAGGAACTGCAAGCAGTTTCACAGGGAAGTTGCCCTGACTTTGACTCTGCTTGAATGATGTAGAAACCCATCTTATTTTCCAGACTGAAACTTCCTGGACTTAAGGGCCAACCTTTTCAGTCCCTGTTCGTGTGCTGGAGCTGGCAGACATCTGATCATATCTAGTGCTTGATGAAGAGGGACTTAGCAAGCAAGCCTTTGTGTTTTACATCATTTTAGTATCTGATCATTTTAGTATCTGATCGAGGCTTAGGTTGTTGTCTCATCTCCTGTGTTGTGAAATGCCAGCAGGAGGAGTGAGGTTGTGTATCCATCCTGAGCATTGACCCTGAAGCAGCCACCTGTCAGTGGGCAAGCAAGCAGCTTTTCCAGACCCTTGGCATGAGCCACCACCAGAGAGCAGCAGGTTTGGCTTTTTGTTCCCCCACCTGCAGCCTGTGGGCATCCTTGCATGCTGCTGATGGCAGTCTGGGTCTCGTGATTGTCACAGATTATTGGAAACAAGGCTGAACAAAAAAATAGTGGGACCTTTTACAGTTCCTTGACTAGAATAGCCTGGCTAGGAACTGAAGTAATTTCTGGCATAACCTGTTTCAGGATGAGCAACAAATAGGATTATCTTAATTAAAGTAATGCCCTGGGGCTCCCTGTGCTCATCATTGCCTTAGATCTGTCTTCATGTCTGTTCTAGACACATTTTGTAACAATCTGATTTAATTTCAAGATCAGCAAAGAGTGACACTCAGCACAATTCCTCATATGGGTGGGGTTAGAATGATGCAATGGTGCTTTTTTCTGGCTGAATTTCCACAAGGGAAAGGGTACAAAAATAAAGGAGTCCCTGAAAGGATGACATTGTTTTGCAGAGTTAAGGTATGTCAAACCTGCAAAGAAGTGCTAAACTGTGTTATTCAGGGTTCAGCACAGGGAAGCTCACGTCTGTCTCCTCTTCACTCCTGATTTGAACCCAAGTTTAAACACCAGCCTGACTTTGCTTGGGAAGGTCAGGAAATGGCTGCTGCCTTGTAAGAATCTACACAGTTCAGGCAGCACAGTTTTGCTGGTTAAAAAAGGCTGTGCTGTGTGTGCTGCAACAGCAGAATAATTTATTCATCATAGCCCTGAAATGGATTTCAGCCAGAAGCATCAGTCATAGCAGGAGGATATGACCTCTGCATCATTTCCAAGCTGCATCTTGCTGCTGGCCGTGTGGGATGGGACCTTTAGAGAGGGATGTCTTTGGTCATAGATGTCTGGTTTTTAGGCAAAGCCTGCCTTTGTGCAGGGGGGAAGCCTTGCCTCTGCTAAGGTCACGGGAGTGCAGAGCACTTAATCCAGTGCATGCCAGCAAAGCGGTTTAGGATGAATCGGGGATCTGTATGGACTGACACAAGCCCCAGGAGTGAACTGTCTGCTGATGCCAGGGACAGCCAGCAGACATTTGTCGTGCCAGGGCTGGCTGAAGTCAGATCTCCTGCCTCAAATGCCATGGCAAGGAAAGGGGGTTGTGTCTGGGAGTTGTGGCTTTTCCTTTTTTTTTTTTCATTTTGGAATGGCAGGTAGCATTTTCCTCTCCTCCAAAGGTAGCCTGGGCAATAACTGTAAATGCCTGCCCATGCCCCACCAGTTTAGGACTTAACTTTGCCCCTGCTTTGCTGGCATCCCATCAGGAATAGCTGCATAGGCTCCAGCTGCAGGCACAACAGTGGAGTTGGGAGCAATCATTAACCATATAGAAAGAAAGCCACGTGTGCTGATGTCCAGACTGCCAAGCATCCTGCATGGCCACATCATCAGTCAGCAGGTTTAGTGGTACTCAAAGGAAATCCTCCACTCCAGGTGAGGATTTGCACAGCTCAGTTCCTCTGGTGCATCACTGGTAGAGGATGTGAAGAAGTCCTTTCTCTTTGGAAGGATCACTCTTTGAGTCCTAAAGGAATTGAGGAAGGCGATATCCCTGTGAAGCCCTTCCATATATCCAGCATATGTCTCCAACACTTTAAGGTGTTGGAGATATTGCCATGGATACCCAAAATTTGGGCATTGCTTCTTCAGTCTTTTCCTAGTGATCCATGCACATGGCTGAGAAGTTAACAGTGACAGACTCCAAAGTGTGAAGGTGAACTGCAATGTGTATATTCTGCTTCAAAAACCAACCCACCTGTCCCAAATCTTTGAATTTCACTGTCTTTACTACTGCAAAAAAAATGTTCTGTCTTTAAAGGCAGTGACTCCAACCCTCGTATTCAAGACCTGGAACAATGGTTGGGTACTTCTCAGAGGAACTGAGCTGTGCAAATCCTCACCTGGAGTGGAGGATTTCCTTTGAGTACCACTAAACCTGCTGGTGCAGGAGGATGGAACTCAAGTCTGTACTTCCATAGTCTTCCCCATCCCATCTACCTCAGAGAAAATATGTGGGCAGGGGAGAGATAGGGATGGGGTGATGATGGCCTCTGTGCCATGAGCTGTGTATGTTAAAGCCTGGAGAGGGAAGATGATCTTGTGGCAAAATCTGGAGCAAGTTTTAGACACTGTGGTTTCAGTCCTTGGCTGACACAGCCTTTCTACAGTGTCTTGAACCATTGCTTTGATCACCAGCATCTCCTTTTGTGAAGCAGAATGGTGTTTGTTATTCTAGCCTGTGCATTGGTCTGTCAGCCTGCGTGGGACATGACCCAGGTGCTCTCTTGCCATCTCCAAGCACTGAGTGGTTTAAAAGAGAGTGACCTTGAGGGCTGTTTTTGACTGCCATGTGGTACAGGAGTTATCATCACATGCTGTCTTACCTCTGTCTTTTCATCCCATCATAAATACCACTTGTATGGTAACTTCCCTGTTTTCCTTCAAGTTTCATGATGAAGAAAAGTTGCTCATTTTTTTCTGGGTGACTCACAGCTCTGAGGTTTTATCACTTTCATGTCTGGAGGTGGTGGGAGGAGGAAAGCCCTTGGGTAAATAAAAGGAAGGCATTTCATTTCAGTTCCATCTCAGCATGTTTTGTACCTCCCCTGTTCCTTTAGCACTTGTGCAAAGAAAATCATTAGAGACATTACTATATGCCACTGAGGGTTACACTTATTAAAGAACAGCAACACCAGCTCTGGAAATTCAAAACAAAATTATTTCCTTCCCACAGACCTGAGTATCATCATATGCTTTGGCAGCTGTCAGTCAGTCTCTTGTATTCCACTGGAAATAAGTAATCTTTTCAGAATTAGTGTTCTTGTCAGAATTGCTACGTATTTTTTGTTTGTTGATTGTTTGTTGATTCTGCCCCAGCTTTTGCTTCATAAAGGCATGAGTGCTTGCAGGAGCCAGGCTTTTGTGTTTACCTACTACTTGGGGATGTGGTTCATCTAATCCTGTTGTTTTGTGTCTCTTGATGCATTGCTCTTCTTTCATCGTGATTTAATGACTCCTGGGAAATGGGGATGAATCTGCCCCACATGGTATGAAGGTTTGCTGTCCTTAGAGCACCTCCTTATGTGAGCCTTTGGGTGTCCAGATGGTGAATTAGTGATGTCCCACTTGAAATGCAGCATGCAGTTGAACAGGATGGTGGCTTTCCATGGGCATGTCTGCTGGTGAGGTTGCTTTTGGAGGGCAGCTTTTATTTGGTGCATACAGAGGGAAGGGCAGGATCTGGTAAAGGATTTCTGCAGGATTTCATCATGGCTATGCACTGGACCTTCACAGCTGGTGCTAAGCAATGCTTGGGGCAGAGCAAGCATTTGGGGAGTTCTGAGGATGGCATTTTAAATGTTGAATTTCCATTATACTTTCAGGATCAGGATATGTTGCTGACACTTTCTCTGTCAGCAGAAGTACTGAAATATTTATTGTAATGGAGTGGAAAAGCATTCTCATAAACATCTGGTTCTCCTGGTCCTACAGACTACAGTTATTTTATATACTTTTTTTGACTGGGATAGTGTTAGTTCTTTGCTGTGCCCTAGCCTGTCTGCTTGAAGCCCACCTCCTGTCTTACCTCCTGGTCTTGTAAGTCTTTGGGACAAGGACCAGCACTCCTGGGTTTTGCCCTCAGTAAACACAATGCTGCCATGAAGACAGTGAGGAAATGATGAGTGTCAGTTTGTGTTCATGGAGGCTGTGAGCCAGCACAGTGCCATGGTTAAAGTCTTAATGTCCTTGTGAGAGGCTGACCTTCAAAAGTCAGGTTGGAAATGAAAGAGAGCTGGTGGTGCAAGGTGGGTCTGAAAGGAAAGGCAAGAGAAGCAGGTGTTCAGTTGGGTGTGGCAATGGCAATGTGGCATGCCCACATCCAGAAAACCTTCTGCTAGGACCTTGTGCTTCCCTGGGGATTGCAGTTCCTCTCTTACATCAGCGTGCATTGCATGAAGCAGAACACCCTATGGAAAAAGAAGAGAGATTTTGAAGGTGGTTGGCATTTGTACCAGGCAGTGACAGTAGCTCCAGTTGATTTCCTGATCAGGCACTGCCCTTCTTAGCTCCAAGCTCATTCTTATGACTGGAAATCTGGCACCTCTGTCACCTCCCAAGGAATTGCCTGGTTCTGAGGGAGCACCATAAGGCAGCATAAATATCCTTCATGACTGGAGCTTGGGCATGTGCCACAGGTCCTTCAGTGTACCCAAGGTTGCTCAGGAATCTGGAGGAGTGCTACTGTAGGTTTTGTAGTGCAGCTGCAAGGCATTTCACAGGTGGGATGAATGAAAGGAAGGAAAGTATTGAGAGGAAGATATTTTTCTTTCTTATGAAGCTTTTTTTTAAATGGAAGTAGTCAGCAATGGAAAAAAAAAGCTTTTTTTTTTTCTTTTCTGTTTTCCACTGAAATTTAATGGGGGCTTTATTAAGAAAAAGGGAAGAAGCATCTGTGAGATGAAGTGAACAAAGACCTCTCTCCTATGAAGACATGTTGAGTTGGTCAGCCTGAAGAAGAGAAAGCTTGAGGAGACCTCAGTGTGGTCTTCCAGTACTTAAAGGGGGCTTGTAAAAACAAGGGAGAATGACTTTTTACACAGGCAGATAGTGATAGGACAAGAGGCTACAGTTTTAAACTAAAAGAGGGCAGGTTTAGATTACATGTAAAGAAGGAATTCTTTACTGTGAGGGTGGTGAGGCACTGGCACAGGTTGTCCAGAGAAGCTGTGGCTGCCCCATCCCTGGAAATGTTCAAGGTTCAGGCTGGATGGGATTAGGAGCAGACTGGTGTAGTGAAAAGTGTCCCTGTGCTTGGCAAGGGTGTTGGAACTAGATGATCTGTAAGGTCCCTTTCAACCAAACTGTTCTATGATTCTCTGGTTCTGTGATTTTGACTAACAGTTGTCTTGGATGGGTGCAGATACTCAGCTCATCCATCAGATCGGAGATGCCCTCTCTGTGCCAGCACAGGGAGAGCAAATGATTGCCTGGGGTGTCTGCTCAGATGGCTGATTATCTGCAGCAGCAAACCATGCAGAAAATGTGTTTGCCACCAGCAGGACCCAGCTAACCTTGCACATGTTTTCCTCCCTGCAGATGTGCCGGCGTGTGTACAAAGGGATCCCGCTTCAGGTGCGAGGCCAGGTCTGGTCACTTCTGCTGGATGTTGAGAAGATGAAGAAGGAGAATGAAGGAAAATACGAGGTATGAGCTCTACCTGGCAAAAACAGCAGGAGAAGGATGATAGGGAGGTTACATTGGTTGATGAAGCTGGTTTGGTGAGGACTGAAAATGCAAAGGGTATCAACTCTTTGTCCGTGGGTTTATATTAAGCTGGAGTCTTCTAGCATGATAGTTGGCTGCTTTCTATAATATGCTGTTTCCATTTATTCTGCTGGAAGCTAGGAGCAAAGCTGCTGTCAGTGTTACTGCTTCTTTAGAGAAAGATGCAGGGAAGAGTGAGGGGAAACTTTCCATAGGCAGCATAGGGAAGCCCTATTTATTTTCCAAGCCTATGTTATGATTTATTTTGCATCATGTACCAGGGTGAGGATCAAGGTGTTGTGAAGACAGTTATTTTTCAGAGGCAGGAGGCTGAGTGCTGCTTCCAACAGGTGTTTCTAAAATTCCCTGCCCATTAAGCAGAGTGATGCTAACACTCATTATTGCTGGCCAAGCGTGGATGTTACTGGCGAGGTGCCGCAGGGATGGAGGCACATGCAGGGGCTGGGGGAAGGCAGGCTGGGCTCACCACACTAAGCACAGATAAGGAGGCTCTCTCAGCATGCAGATTAAAATTGTGCTCCCTCCCTCAAAGCTGTGCTACACAGGCAGGGAAACAATCCAAACAAATGAAAGTCACAAGGAGTTATCTGTGCTCCAGAGGGGTCTGCGACAAACAGGAGCTTCAGGGCTAATAGGCTTTGCTGGATGCAAACCCTCTTCAAGATCATCTTAATCTACCTCTTCTTTGGTGCTGCCTGCCACCAGTAATTAGCTCTCCCCTAATTTCCTCCAGGAGAAGCTCAGTGCAGGTCCTGGATGAGGGGTTTTGCTTTCAAGAAGGGACTAAGCCTCAGCCTCAGACTTGTGCCCTGAAGAAACTGGTTCCAAGGCCTCCCCATTTCTCCCTGGTGTATAGCCCATGGCACAAAAGCCTGAAGGCTACCATGGGACATTCCACGCTTGCTTTTCATGTAGGTGTGATGCTCTACCTCCCCAGGATTTATTAGCTGCAGCCAGAGGGCTTGAGGGGAGCTTGAGAAGGCAGCAGGAGAAACATTGGCCATGGGGCAGAACAGAGGCATCCTGGCTTTTACCCACTGCTTTGCACAAGGTCTTTGGAATGGGACTTCCAGCTTTCTAGCCTCTGCTCTGCCACCAGCTTGCAGCACTAATGAGCTAACAGAGCATCTGTGGAGCTCCCAGGTTATTTAAATTAGGGAAAAAAGGAGAATAACCCATCTTGTGTTTCTTTTTTAATGTCTGCACAATTAGTAAAGCCTCCTGGGTGCATGGAGTTGACAAAGTCCTGTGTGACCTACCTGCCATTCATGTGCAATGATTTAAAAATACCCAAAGTAAGTTATTTACTTTGGGAAATTTCTGTGTTGTTCTGGCAGGGAAAACAAGAGGGCCTTTAGCAGGAAAATTTGAACTGAAGTGACCCAGTGCACATGAATAGTCATATTCTCTCAGGTAGTCTGTCTGCTTTATAGAGGGCAAGGAGCCATAGAATACAGAGACCTCACTATTTACAGCAGGGAAACTATGTTGTTCATCAGATCTTCATTCCATTACCACTTTATCCTCACTTGTCCTGTGTAGGCAATAATTCAAAATAGCCCCTTTACTATTGCTCCTCCATACAGCTGCTTTCAAGGTTGAAGTTAATATTCCCAAGATGCTGTGATCATCCAAAGTGTTGGCTGTGCTGGGCACATGTGGGTGCTAATGACCTTCTGCTGTTCACCAGAGCTGATGTGGCCACCTTGGGAGGTCAACAGCAGCCTGGAGGTGCCTGGTGTCAGGCTGATAAGCATTCATTGGATGGCAGCTGCTGGAGCAGATGATAAGTATCTGTGCAGATGTTCTATTTTCTGTCTCCTCTGTGAGCCAGGAGGGATCCTGACCCTGGGCTCAAGGCAAATTGGGCTTGCTGCTCATCTCTGCTGCCTCCAATCTGCTGGGGAATCTCAGTGTGCCTGAAGACAGTCACAAAATGTATTTTCTTCCTGCAGTTAACCCTGGAGACATTAAAGGAGGAGGGCATGATCACTGGTGGTATCTAAAGGCTGTGAGATGAGATGCTTAGCTATAGCATAGTGGTCCTTGCCTGCAGTACAGAGCTGAATGGTGGGTTGCAGATGGGACTGCCATGAGATTTGTCCATGGAACGTCTTCATCTTGAGGCTCTGAGAGCACAGTTGGATGAGGTAGTCGTAAACTTTCATTTGAATTTCCATTCTTTTGCAGTGGCCTTAAATCCTTTTACTGCATGATGCTGCCTTAAATGATTTGCCAGCCTGGGGGGAACATGGGGATTCTTGGCTTTGAGTTTAGCTTCTGTTCTAGACTCTGCCAGTTTCTTAAAATTTGTACCAGCCCAAGAGAATATTCCAGGACTGCTCTTCTGGTGGAAACTCCTTAAACTAAAGATGACTCTCTTCTTCAGGGAAAGTAGTAGTTGGAGATCACAGAGTCTGTCATAACAGTTTGGGCTTTATTACGTTTGAGCTTCTGAAAAGCTGACAGTGCTGTGTACATCTGTGTATTGGTTCCTTACGGATCAACAGAGCTCTCAACACTTTATGACAGCCAGCCAGGCAAAGAAATCAAAATAAATGAGAGTGGAATTGAATTGTAAAGGTTTTAGATTCTGAAAACTCAGTATCTGCATTGGAAGATGGGTGAAGGCTCAATGACAGCTGTCTTAGGATGTGAGTGTAGGGTCATCCCCTTCTCCCTGGGCCAGCAGCACAGACAAGGGCTCAGGGGCTCACCTCCAGGCTGCAGTTCATTGCTCACTGCAGGACAGCAATGTCCCCTGCTCTGGATAGCTCTGTTGCAGCTCCCAGGCTGCCACTCCTGCAGCAGGAATCCTGCCTTCTCCCTGATGGAGAGAGGTACAGGCTGAGATGGTGTCTGATTCCTGCCTCTTGTCTGCCCCTCTCCCTTCCAGCAAATGAAAGAACAAGCCAAGAGTTTTTCATCGGAAATCAAGCAGATAGATTTGGATGTTAACCGCACCTTCCGAAACCACATCATGTTCCGGGAGCGCTACGGAGTGAAGTGAGTATGGAAGGTGTCTGTGGCTCATATGGGCAGTCCTGCCAGTGCATGTGTGAGGGATGAGCTGGATCAGCAGCCAGCAGTCCCCTGGCTCAGAGCAAAGCCATCTTTGCCTTCTCCTCAAACCATTACCACACAGTGTGACCCACAGGTGCTGGGCTGCTGATTCTTTCTTCAGAGAGGTCCACACTGGAGCAGGCTCAGCACCAATTCTTGAGCCAAGCACAGCCTGTTGCAGTGCCTTGTCACCCAAGGCTCACAGTTGCAGAAGGCTTGGTTTGGGATGGCTGGGATGATGGGAGGTGGGCCCATCAGGATCTGGGAGGGATGGGGTCTTCATGACCGATTGGGTTGGAGAGGTTTGACCAAGTGACTTTGTCACTGGGGTAAGTCATACCTGGCTGCCCTTCCCAGTCTCCAAGGAACAAGCTTTCTGGTTCTGTGAGCCCTGCTCCTTGCAAAAGTGTTGAGTACCAGCTGGTTGGGTGTTTTCAGAATCTTTGCTCTCTGTGTGTATGTACTGGTGTGTTCATGAAGCGGGAGACCTCATGCTCAGGTGTTTTAAAATCCTTCTTTCTCCCCAGGCAACAGGCACTCTTCCACGTCCTGTCAGCATACTCGGTTTATAATACTGTAAGTAGTAACTCCAGTTAACATGAAGAGCATTGTGCTTTATATATTTATATATGTGTGTGTATATATATATGTGTGTGTGTGTGTGTGTGTGTAAAGATTTAAAGAAAAGCTTTATATATGTGTGTATTTGTGTAGACATACATATTTTCACGTGTAAATATATGTAATAAACACACACTTATTTAGCCAGTGGTAATTCCAATTTTAAGTCCTAGTAGTGGGTTGTACAGAGACCTGCAAGAATCTCTGGCAGCACAAGAATCTTTCCACAGTTGTTTCATTCCCTTGTTCATTTTGTCACCTGGTAAATGACATCTGGCAGATTTAGAGTGTCAGCAAAGAACAAGGGATTGCCCTTTGGCTTTTCAGCAACACTAGTTTTCTGGCAGTCTGTCATGTTTCTGACTTCTCGTCTTACACCAAATGGTATCCTTGTTGAAAACACTTATTTACTACAACAAACCAGTAATTTTTAGCTGAAGGATACAGGCAGAATAAGCTGAAATTAGCAGCTGAACCTACTGTCTCCACCTCCAAGAGGGGACAGTTAGAACATGCTCAGGGGGTTAGTTGAGGAGCCTCCCTCGTGCCAGATAAATGTTTACCAGATTTATTTACTGTTTAATTACTTCAGTGCTCATATGGCTGAAGGAATGCAAAACAGCATTGGAGCCACATGCTGTTTGTCATCCCAAAGATAGATTTACCATAAGGAAAACATTTTTTAAAATGGTGAGGCATGGAAATAATTGCTCAGAGAAGTTGTGGATGCCCTGTCCTGGAAGTGTTCAAAGTCTGTTTGCATGGGGCTTTGAGCAACCTGGTCTGGTGGAAGCTGTCCCTGAGGAGGGTTGGATGAGATAATCTTCAAAGGTCCTTTTCCAGCCCAAACTACTCCATGAGTCAGTGACGTGGTAGATATGGGAGCTGTGAATTTGGACATAAACAGTAAAGACCTTGAAATGGGACAGACCTTGGAAGAGGAGAGGGAAGTGCAGGCAGCTTTAGCATTATGGTAGGCTCTGCCAGCATGGCAGCACGTGTGCCCCTGTTGACTGTTGCAGGAAGTGAGCTATTGCCAAGGGATGAGCCAGATTGCAGCCATCCTGCTGATGTACCTGAACGAAGAGGACGCGTTCTGGGCGCTGGCGCAGCTGCTCACCAACCAGCGCCACGCCATGCACGGTAAGGCTGGGCTGGGCCAGGGTGTCTGCTACAGCAAGGCAACGTTGTTCAGCTTGGTCGGCAGAGCTTTGTTTCTCCTTACATATTGGTTTAATTAAAGTGGGTGAGGTTTAACTACTTGTGCAGCCTGACTGGGGAGCTGAACTTCACTCTTGGAGGCAGACAAGCTCTTATCAAAAAAACCTGAGTTTTATCCACTTGAGCTTTAGTGCTCAGTAATTAACACTTTCACAGAAGTGCTGTCCTGCCTCCAGGGTTCCTTGCCCTTGGCAATCAATTAACTCAAGGTTATGAGTTTATAAGTCTCACAGAAGTACATCCAAGAGTATCCACGCTAAATGTAGATGTAATTCCACTAAATGTGTGATGTATTATTTTACTTCAAACACATTAGAGATCCTTTCATCTTACTTGTGGTTAGCAGTAATCTATGCACAGAGGCTTATTTCATGGGCAGAGAGCGAAACCTTATGGCTTGATAACTTTGGACAGTCTTAAATATGTGTCCCACTAGATTACAGGGCAATGAACATGCTTGTGGTGTTCAAACATCTTCAGCTTTTCTCTGAACCTTGGTAAGCACTGAGGTGTGTTTGGAGAGCTCTTGGCCAAGCCAAGTCGCAGGCAGGCAGTGGGAGCTGGGTGAGAAGGACCAGCTGGGCTTGGTCTGAGGGTCCTGTTGCCCAGATGGGGTGAGGGGTGATCTCTGGAAAGGAGGGTGAAAAGGAGGTAGCTGGGCACCCTGTTGTTCAGCCAACTTCAACAGGTGATGCAAGAGATGTGTTTATAGAGAATCAGGCTATCCCTGTCCCTGCTGCAGAACTTACCTGATTTCTTTTTTATTTCTCTTGTCTTTTCTTGTTAAGGTTTTTTCATTCCTGGATTCCCAAAGCTGCAGAGGTTTCAAGCCCACCACGAGCAAATTTTAAACAAACTGTTCCCCAAACTGAAGAAGCACATGGTATCTCTTTACTGTCAGTCTTCCTATAATAATGCCACATTTTAATGAAAAAGCAGTTCATATAGTGTTCTGCCAAACAGATGCACAGCTGAACATATTTCTAACCATACAGGACTACTTCAGCTGCAGAGGCAGGCATTTATTAAATGGGTTGCCCAAATCTTGCTAAGGTGAATGGTAATCATTTGCTTGCTGATCATCATTAGTGGAAGGACTGCTAAAATGTAAAGGCTTCCCAGGAGAGCCAGGAAGGCTTACAGAGCCTGCAGCAGTATGGCTGGACTGTGTGCTTGCACCAGCTGCAAGGCCCAAAGGCTGATGCTGGTCTGTCTGGAGTCTTATTTCAGTAATTATTAGCTTCAAGTGCTTTGCTGTTGTTTTAAATCAGGAGGCACATAAGATTTGCTGGGTGTTTTGTTGCTTGGGCATGTCCAGTTGCTTTTCTCTCCAGCAGATGGTACAGGCCCATTTGGTGGCTGCAGAAGCATCTGCAGGGCACACCAACTCCAGTCTTCTGTCCAGGCCACTATTATACTGCACCTGCTCTCTCCCTTTCTTTCCTTTTGCCTTGCCCCCCTTTGCATTTGGTATAGACAGCTGGTGTTCAGTGGCCAGACTCCTAAAGTTCTCTTACACTCCCAAGAGGCTTGGTAGCCCCCATCTCCAGCAAAAGGTGTTTGTATTACCATCATCTGCACAGCTCTTGCTTCATGCTGCAAATGGCTGTAAAAGTGAAACAGAGCCATGAGAGGTTTTCACTTAATTATAGTCATGGGCAGAGGAGGGGATGGGAATAACTCAGAAAGCTGCTCATTCCTCCTGCTCCTGAAGGCTCTCCAGGCTTGCAGGTGCACAGCACCAGGCAGAAGCAAAGGCTGGAGCTGGCCATTCATCCCATGGGCTTCTTTCTCTTCCCATCCCCATTGCTTCATTGGCTTTGCAGCAGAGGTCACGTCAGCTCTGCACACATGCCAGCACTGGGCACCAGATGGAGAAATGTTAGACCAAGGTGGTGATGGTGAGGTTTTTAAGAGTTTTCCTTAGCCTGTCAGGCTGTCCTGCTCCTGCAGCAGCCATGCCATTTAAACCAGGTGGAGCTTCCAAAGCTGCCTTGACTGTGCTCCAAGAGGCTCACATGGGAATTGCTATGGAAACAAAAATGGTAGTCTGCAGGAGTGGTTTGAGTTCCTGGAAGGTTTTTATAAATCCCTGGAGTAGGTATTAGGCCAGAAAAGCTTCTCCCAGAAATCCCTTTCCAATACTATGGCTGAAATCTGGCCACATTGAGGACCAGGTTCGGTGGATGTCTTGGGCAAAAGACCAAAGCAGGGCTTCAGCACTGGTGTGTAAAGCAGGGGCTTTCTTGGGAGATCAGCCACAGCCAAATCCTGCACTCACATCCCAGAATAAGTAAACCAACCAACTAACCTCCCCCAAAGCCTTATGAGCTGCTTGAACCTCCAGTAACCAGCCTGGTGAAATGCCTGTCTTTGCTCTCTTCCCACAGGACAAGGAGCAGATGACCACTGGGATTTACACAACCAAGTGGTTCCTGCAGTGTTTCATTGACCGGGTGAGGATGCTCTGGGGGTTTTTTGCTGCGCTCCTGTTTGCATGTGTGCTTAATCTGCCTGTGTTTTTTTGTAAATTTTATACTTTGAAGAAGCTGTTAATATTTTATAAGGTGGGATATTATGCACACTTTCATAAAGGAAAAAAATTAATAAGGGAGAAGGTAAAAATAACTGCATGTCACTGATGAGAAGCCAATTCCTGCTGCCTCATCACAAGCAGTCGCAGGGAGATGGCTCAGCATCAGCAGTACAAACAAATCAGAGTCAGGAGAGATCTTTCTCTTGCCCACTGGCACTGCTGCAAAGGCAATTAACCTCACTTTGGCTCTGGAGACAACATAGAAAGAAGAAGAGATGGGGGCACAAACCTTGACAAATAGCAGTGCAGCAGCTGCAGGCAAAGGAGTGCATTGGGACTGGAAAGGTGGAAGTGAGAGAAAATTACCCTGCTTCGTCCAGAGCTAATTTGCTAGTCCTGAGCCAAGACTACTTTATTTTTAGGATCAGCATTGTGCTTACTGGACTTGAATGCAATGTCCAGACTTACTGATATTTAGGACATCTGTGTGCTCCAGTCTCAATTTTCTGCTGCCCTGTCTTCTATAAAACAGTGGATGGCTCCTTCCCCTCGAGAGGGAACTCGCTGCTTTTTGCACGGAAAGCTGTATAAAATGCAAAATCCCTTTAACTGCAGTAGCATGTGGTAAAAGCTGCAATGGTCAGTTGTGCCAAACTCTGGAGAGTCTGTGCAGTATCCTAAATTAGAACCTAAACATTTCAGTAATATTAATTTCTGTGTTGGTGAGGTACCTTAGATCTTTGGTGGGAGGTATGGGCTGCTCCGTCACTTTGGACATCAGTTCAATCCTGTTTATCAGACTGGGTCTATGTGCAAATTAAAACCTTTTTCAGAGGTATTTTTAGCAGGCAGAAATAAGCCTGTATATAAGAAAAACCTCTTCTTTGGACACCAGATGAATGATTTTTTTAATGCTTAGTGATGCATCATTGGGTTTTCAGACCTATCCCATAAATAGCCCTTTTGGGAAATCTGGATGGATACAGGAGTTGTTTTTTGTGCTCACAAGGCTGAAAGATGATGGTACTCTCTCTAGGGTAGGGGTTATCCACATGCTAGTATGCTTATGAGGGAAGTTTCTCTTTTTTCTGCATTCATGGATGGGTTTTAAGTATTTCCCCAGCCACCCAAGTTCATTAGCTTTAAGGCAAAGCCATAGATGATAAAAGACATTTTTGTGTTTTAGATTAATTCCTGACTTGCAAAGCCTAGCCCTGTTGTGTGATTTGGTGCAAGGTGATGCAGTGATGGCAGCAGCCTCTGTTGCATGATGCCATTTGTGACTTGTCTGTGTGTTTGGAACAGACCCCATTCACGCTGACCTTGCGGCTGTGGGATATCTACATCCTGGAAGGGGAGCGCGTGCTGACGGCCATGGCTTACACCATCCTCAAACTGCACAAAAGTAAGGTCCCACCTGATTGCATCCCCTGTGGCTCTGGTGCCACTGTGCTGGGCCAACCTTGTGCTGCTGACCTGAAAAGCCCTGCTGGCCACTTCCAGCCTCTTGGTGCCTTGCACTGGCCACAAAAGGCACAGTCCAGGGGAGGAAAGGAGATGCCACAAGGATTGACTTGCTGTGCTCAGCACACAGAAACCACACCTGAAATGCTCCCTGTTGCCTCTTCCTATGTACTGTGCCCCACAAATTGCTTTTAGGGGCAATACAGACAGCAGCCCATCTGTCTGCAGAACTTTATGTGGTGACTCAACTGAAAAGTCTGTAGAGGGACAAGTAAGTCCACTAATACACTTCTAAAATGATCAAAACCTGGTTGTCTTGCATAACACTAAGGCAGTGATGTTTCTACCTCGAGATGTTTGTAACTTTGAACCCCTTCACTCCCATAAATTGATAGTCTTGTTGTGTCATTCTTTTGGCCTTCATCTGGGGCAGGAGTGTGTGATGAGAACCTTTGGGCAGCAGAATTTATGGGACTGCATGTGTTGGCTTCTGCAAACAGCCACCCTGTTCTTCCCTCATTTAAATGAAGAACAGGCTATCCATAAATAAATCTTGAAGTATCCTATTTGTCTGCAGAAAATGAGAAACTGGCAGGCAGGCAGATGTTTCAGTTTGGTTGTAAAATCTCACCTCCCTGAGGAATGTGTAGTGTGGGTTGACATCTCTTCCTACAACCCGTATTTTTGCCTGTATCCCATCCCTGTCTGCAACCTTTGGAAGGGCCAGTGCCTCTTCCTGCTTCCCTGCCTGCTGGTGCAGGTTGGCATCCTCAGCTGGTGGTGGCAGCTGCCGCCAGTGGCTGTTCAGCCTGATGCTTCGGGCCTGTCTCATGGAGCTTTTCCTCCTCCTAGAGGCATTGGTGAGAACTTCCAGAAATGGTCTGAACCCTGCATCCTCATCAGCACAGCTCCCAGCCCTGCCATTGTCCTGCCACTGGGAAACTACTGCTCAGGTGGCATGGATATATACATGTATTGATGACCCTGAGCAATAGTGGGAAGGTGGGAGAGAGGCAGAAGCATTCAGGCTGTCCCACTGTGGAATGGGAACAGCAACAGAATCCCACATAAAACCAAAGCATGGGTGTAACCCACACTTGTGCTACCCTGAAATTTGTCTGTGCCACTGCCATTACTCCTTTCTCCCATCCCCCAGAGCGCTTGCTGAAGATGACACTGGAAGATTTACGTGAATTTCTTCAGGAGAAAATTGCTGCTTCCCTGCAGTACGAGGACGATGCTGTCATCGAGCAGCTGCAGGTGTCAATGACCGAACTGCGAAAGATGAAGTTTGACCTGCCCCCACCAGGTGGGTAGAGGGGAAGGTGGGCAGCCCAGCAGGGACCAGAGCATCCCACTGGTGTGGCTGGGAGCCAGGGCAGCCCAGAGGGGCTGGTACCTGTTGTGTGGAAGCATCTGTCTTCCTTACATTCAGGGCATGCAAACATAAACTGATGCATAGTTTGGGTTTTATTTTGTTTTCTCTGCTTCCAATGCAGCAAAGCCTGAGGAGTTTCCAAGGAAACCCCTGGGCCTGGAGCTCTCCCTCAACCCAGTAGCCATAAAGGAAAACACAGCAGCCAATGGCCAGAATGGCCAGGTGGGTGAGCGCACTCCAGACAGGGAGCCCCAAACCGACAGAGTTCCTGGCACACCAGGAGGAATGACAGTGGTGGAAGCGAGGATTCTCACCTTCCAGGGTAGTGAAGCAGCTGAAGCAACGAACGCGCCTGTTTTGGGTGGGCGACCACCGGATGAGGAGGGTCAGGTGGAGCCCATCATGGACGGGCAGCCATCATCTCTTCTGAAGGCAAGCGAGACACAGGCCCAGCAACACCTCCTGCCCACGGTCCTGCCTCCAGAGCAGCCCCTTCTTGCTCCTGGCTGTGCCGTGGTGGACCATGGAGTCTCCCTCCATGCCCCAGCTGAGCACAGCTCCTTAGACTCCTCTCTCCAAAACAGGCTGGCTCCTCCCAACTCCAGCACCGCTGAGCCTTCTGCTACGGACCAGGCAGCGTGGCAGCCAAATCCCTCTGCCCTGCCAGCAGGAGAACAGGACCAGGCAGCATGGCAGCCAAACCCTGCTGCCCTGCCAGCAGGAGAACAAGCATCTTCCCTGAGCAGAGGCACAGTGCTCGAAGCAGCCCCCTATCCTCTGCCAGCCGGCTGCCAGCAGCTGTCCCAAACATCGCAGAGCCATGGCTCCCCCGAGAGCGAGCGCGGGGAGGAGGCGGCGGATGACAGGCACTGCAGGGCGGTGCTGCCGTACAAAATGGGCCTGAAGCGCTCGGCATCCAAAGCTGCATCCACAGGGGAGCTCCTCAGCCTGCAGCACAATGGGCTGGGCAGTGCCACCAGCAGCACGTGCTGGCCCGAGGCCGTGCTGCCCGCGCACAGGCAGGCAGGGGGCAGTGTGCCCATCTTGTCCAGCAGAGAGCCGGAGGCAGCGGGGCTGGCCGAGGGCTGCCCCACCCAGCGGGCACCGTCCCCTGTGGTGGAAGGGAACAGCCCCTATGTCGTTATCAAAACCACCACTCCCCTCCACCTGGCCCATGCGACAGAGCAGGACTTCTTGAACAGAAAGCAGGTGGCATTGCCTTTGTCAGAGACTGGACATCCTCTGCCTACCACCTCCATGCCACCACCTCTTATGCTGGACCCAGAGGAGGCAGAGGTCCAGAAAAGCCTCCAGAAACCATTAAATGCACTGAAAGCCCCACGACCCCCACTGAGCCCCAAACCAAAATTACCACCACAGGTTGCCAAATCCCGCTCAGAGAACAGTTTCCTTTCAGGCTCTCCTTCCCTGGCAAAGCTGCCCAAATCGGTGACGTTTTAGTGGGGATGGGGAAGGGGAAGTTAAGGGAGAAGAAGTGGGTTCTGGAGAAGCACCCTTGCCCCATTTACAGGATTCCCTTCTGTCAGCAGGGCTGTCAGGGTGACAGCACAGCACCATCGCACGTCACGCTGTGCTTTGGTACGAGTGCCCAGTGAGGAGATGAAGCGGTGGCCACCAGCACTAGGAGACACCAGCAGATTGGATTTGCATGTTTCCTATGGACAAATTGGAAAATGCTTTCAGTTTTTGCTCCTCAAAGCTCCCCAAGTCTCATCACTTGGGGGAAGGGGCAGGGCTGGTGAGTTCGTTGCGTGTTTTCTCCTGCTCCCGTCTGTGGGAACCCACGACCAAGCAAGCAGGCACAAGGTGTCGGAATCCGAAACGCTTTCTTTACAATGCCCCATCGGCGCAGCTACAGCATTGCTTTCAAAGGCCTTTGTAGCAATAGATCTTTATTTCATTTCCCAGACCTGCAGTTGTAGGCAGCAGAATTTCCAGGCAGTGCCATGGCATCCTGGCAGGACACAGGCAGCCTGCTGCCCCCTCTATGCAATTCCACAAAGCAGTGCCCAGCTGTATCTGGCTCCTGCTGCCGTAGTGGATGGTGTTTAGGAGGACAGATTTAACAGCTGCTGAGTCCCTTGGACATCTCCTTGGTGTCAGCCCAGTGGGGGGCTGCCAGCAGAGTGGTCCTTTCCCAGGTTCTCAGGGTGACAAGGACAGTGATGAAGGTGGAGCCTGGTCTCTTGGGCCGAGTGCCCTTTCTGTTGGCCTTTCCTTCCCAGGGCCAGCACAGCGAGCAGGCTCGCTGCCTTTCTGTTCCTCAGACAGGAGAAGGGGCTGCTGGCTCAGGAAACCCGCCTGCACTACCCAGCTGCTGGACGCGTGATGGCATCTAATCACAGTGCCGCAGATAAGTCCACTTTTGTTTTGAGTAAGTTAAGTGTCTGAGTGGAAAGGGCATAGGAATTGGGGAAGGGGGAGCACATTGCCCAGAACCTGATCTTAGTACTTCTGGTTGAGCCCACAGAGAATTAACAACAGGAAGTTGCATTAAGTCCTAAAGGTCTGTCCATCTCCTCCCCATCCCAAGGTGCAGCTGCTGCACAGCCCAGGCCATTGGCTGGAGATGTGCAAGGATCTGGGGAGACATCTCATAGAAAGAGCTGGTCCAAAATTCTGATTCCAGTATCTACTTCACCCTTAGAAGGGACTTCATCAGGAAGGCAGATCAGTGAAAAAGCAGGAAGTAGTCCAGATATGCTGGATTTGACTTTGCTGTCCAGAAGGGGTAGCTGCAAGTGCAACCTTAGGTGGGACTGCAAGTGGGATTCCCATTCCTTCAACAGAGATCCTGAGCAAAAGCTCCTTTAAGTTCTAAGGAGACTTTGAAAACTAATTTTTTTTTTTATATCTCAAAGGCTGCTTCAATTGCATAACCTGATCTAAAGCCTACCTGAAAGCCCAGCAGAAAACTTCCACTAAATTACTTTGTGGGTTCCAGGAGCTGGACTTGATGATGCTGGTGGATGCCTTCCAGCTCAGCATATTGTATGGTTCTGTGATTTATCAGGGTTTATTTTGCCTTGTGTACGTGCGGTGGTTTATGTTTGCAGCAGGGAGTGTCAACGGGAGCACTGGATTTTTGTTTGGATGTAGCCAGCCCCACCACAGCACCCTCAGCTTTCATTGGAACCCCAGCTCTGTCCCAGACCCCATCTTCTTCCACTGAGCCTCCAACCTTGCCCATCCTCTCCCTCTGTAGAGCAGGGAAAACCCTATTAGCTACCTCGCAGGGGTGTTGTGAGGAGTCAAGCATTGCTGTTTGAGGAAAAGTGCTCTTTGAATGTTCAGTATTTGTGTTTTGAGACACCACAGGTCCTTTCTAGGACAATGGTGCTTGAATTGTTTTTAATTTAGAGTATGTTTTTCCATAACTGTGCATAGTTAAATATTATTTGTGCGTTAAAATACCTGAGCAGTATTTCAGGACAGATATCCATTGCCTTTTGCTAGCAGCCCACTGGCCACAGGAGCTTACTGGGAAGCAACAGGAAGCATCTGAGAGCTGTTGGTCACATCTTGACTTCTGTAGCTTGGGGCTCTGTCCTCTCCTTGAAGCCCACACAGGACTCCTAATGCATCTGAGCATCACGCATGCAAGAGCTGAGACCTCTTTCCCCTTGTTTTAACCCATTTTCCCTCATTTCAGGCACACAGCCCTTGCACATCATGTTTCTTGTGCACCCAGACTCCTCACACAGTGTGTCTGGGATGTTTTGCAGTATTAACATTTTTAAAAGGTGGTTTGCTCTAATTTTGGAGAGCTGTCAAATGTACAGTACTCATTGCATGGCATTTGGTGCATGATGTTCAATGTGAATTTTGATGGGGAAAGTGGTGGGAGTTGTCTTTCTCTCCAAGCCCTAATGGGAATGAGCAGCAAGGTCCTCAGTCATCTTCAGGCCTGGGGGAACCACCAGCAACATGCATCGCTGTCCTTGGTGTGATGCTCTCACTGGAACACATCAATGCATGATCCCCAAGGAGATGCCCACTCCTGTCTGTCTCCTCTTGCTGCAACAAAGCTGCAGCCATGGTGGGTCTGCAGCAGCATGGCCCAGCCTCAGCTCTTTTGCAGGAATAGGAAGGGAAGGAGCAGGATGAGGGTGGCAGCTCAGCAGGACATATTACCTAACCAAGCCACTTGCAGCCCTGCCCAGCCTCATGCAAGAGTCTTGACCCTTCAGCAGAAACCACTCTTACTGTGAGCAGACATGGGAAAGGAGCTCCCCACATCCTTGTCCTTGCAGCCCTGACGCAATGGGGGCCTTGCTGCCTTCCATGCAGAGGTAAGGACCAACGTTGTGTGTTTGGGTTTTTTAGGTTTAGTTTGTTTTTCCTTGTGTTGTTTGTTTGTGATAGAGCACTTTGAGTGGCTGCAGCACTGGCAGAGAGCAGGAGCCACAGGACCCAGCTCCAGCAGGGGCCAGAGGTTGAGGTTAGGGTTTCTTGGCCATGCACTTTGAGAGCCTGGCTACCGTCTGCTTTCATTTTTATTTGCTCTTCTTGTTTACAGCGTGGAACGCTTCTTTCATGACTCTTTCTAATGTATTATAATTATTACTTTTAAGAAAAAAAAAAAAGTTTTTATGTCTGTTTTTTTGTTTGTTCAGTTTGTTTTTTTTAAAGGAAGGGTTTTTTTGGAAAAAAAAAGTCAATCATTCCTTTTTATGCTGATCCAAACTGTCCAGAGTGTTTGATGTTGTGTTTTACATGGTTGTAGTAATAATGGTTAAAGAAGTTTAGCACAAATTCAGACTCCACAAGGTTTCTTACAGGAACAGAAGCTGCACCAAGACTGGTTGTCTTCTCCTGATGACTTTTAGCTTGATCCACTGTGTATGCTTCAGCTGCAACAGGTCCATCCTGCTCCATCTCTGCTTTCCTCCCTGATTTTCTATTGTCATTAAATCCAGGCATCCCCAGCAGCAGTGGAAAGCAAAATGCTCTTTTCTACTTCCCACCATCCTCTCCCAGCTGAGCAAAGGGCAGCATCCCTTCTCACACACAGCTGCTGATCAGCAGCACTGCTGAAGCTTGTGTTTTGGCCAAGATTTTGTGTTTGGAGTTTGTTTTCCTGCCTGTAGGCAGTGTAGGGAGGCTGGATGGGAGGGGGAGCGGGTGGACACAGCTCCTGGCACAGCAGGTGGGTGGTGGGTGCGACTCACACTCGTGAGTCAGGGCTGAGCTGAGTCACGTTTACAGCAGCCACTGGGAGTGTGAGGTGGTGCTGCTGACAGCTGAGGATGCATTTTAAAAAGCTGTGCATGAGCAGTACCTCTGACACACCCCAGATTTCACAGCCAAGGCTTCCTGGGCTTAGATGACGATGGTACTGCTGCCTTTGAGGTGTTAAATGTGAGCAGTGAGCAGTGTTGTGGCTCCCCTGAGAGAAAGCTGCCTCTTAGTGTTAAGCAGCATGTTTATGGTAAACACAGGTCTGTCTCTGCCAGAGTAGCGTAGAGGGCACAAAGAGTGTGACAGCAGATGGAGGGGTCAGAAGTAGCTAAATGGCACCCTTGGATTTAAGAGCAGTGCCTGAAACTGGCATCCCCATGTGTCTGTCACCCACTGAGTGCTGTAGGCTGGGTTTCCTGCTTCTGTTACTGCCCTGCCACACATGAGAGGTCCAACAGGAACAAAAAATTGTTCTCCAATGCCCTTAAATTAGCTCATGTATATTGATTAGGTTAAAACCTGGTCTGAAACACCACAGAAAAATAAAAAGAAAGCCCCAGCACCACTGAACACCACAGTGTTTACTGTCACAGAAGCAGCATGAGGATGCAGCTCTTGGCACATCTCCTGTGCCATTTCACTGGATGCCAGCATGGGGATTGCAGCACTGTGACCAAGGCTGGAGTGAAGCAAACCTCATCCCTCTTATGTTCCAGGTGCTCACAAACAGCCTCATTGCACAAGCTGCTTTGTGTCACCTCCCGGCCACCAGCTCCCTGAACCCTAAGGCGGTGGCAGGTGGGACCAGGTTTGAATTTCTGCCACAGTTACTTACGTGACAGGCAGTGCAGGGTTTAGAAATGGCATTTATCCTACTGCTAAAACAGCATCCCTGTCAAGGAGAGAGCAGAAATGTCCAGAAGGGCAGCTTCCCCAAGGGAAGGTGAGTTGTGCTAGGTTTGAGGGTTGTGTTCCTCCATTAAAGAGCCTTGGTTCACGTGGTTGTTGAAAAAAAACGGAGGAATATATTGCTTATTGGTATCCTTGATCTCCAGGCTCCCTGCATTTGCCCAGTTGTAGCCTTGTGGCTGTGGTACTCTCACCCTGTCCCTGCAGGGACCAGGGACAGGCATGGCTCCACCACCTCCTCTTACAGCATCCCTCCAGCTAGTGCAGGAGCCACAGAGGTACCCAGCCTTGAACTGGTGCTTGATGGGGTTCTCAGGTATGGTTTTGGGGTGCCAAGCACCCACTGCAAAGTCCTTCCCCTCCTGTCCCCCTGAGTGCTTGACTGCTGTTGGCAGGGGATGAAGCTTAGGACAATCCCAAAGCCCAAGGTTACAGATACCCACTTGATGGACAGCATTGGCACCAGCAGCAAATGAGTGTCATAGATGGTGTTGAGGCTGCTGCTTGAATCCTAGTGGTCTTATCAGCCAGGGACAGGTCCTCCCACTGCCTCTTCCTCTGTACTTGGTATTTGCCAGTATTATCATCTCCCTTTTCCTGTGGAGCTACTGCTGTCCTCACAGCAGCTCTCCAGCTCCCAGGGCTGGTTCCCAAGGCAGAATTGCAAACTCCCCAAGCTGTGCTCAGCTTTATTACCCTGGCAGCCCCCTGTGGCTCCTGTCCTTCCTGGCTCAGGAACAGCCAAACCAGTAGGCCCAGGAGCTGGGACAAGCAGGAGAGCAGGTCTGTCCTCGCTGCTTGCTGCCTCTCAGCCAAGCCCTGGCTGTGCTCATCACCATCCCTGCCCACCTCCCACGACACAGAAAGCTCCTCAACTGCTGCATGCCTCCACAAGGCTTCAGCCACTTGGCACTGAATAATTGATGCTAAGTGGAGCCTGGAGCAGAGAAGTTGAGGGAGGGAGCAAGGCTTTGTGCTGCCTTAGGAGGCTCTGCTCCCCAATATAGCAGGGGGAGAGAGATGGGTGTGCAGTGTCTGGCAGCTTTGTGCCCCAGCCAGTTTGGCAGAGGCAGCTGGAGTCTGGCTGGGCCTGGGAGCATTCCTCTTCTTAGCCTTGCTGTGCTGCTCACCTGCTGCTCACGTGCTGCTGTGTCCTCCTGCCATGGTGGTGCTGCTGTGCTGTCATTTGTCACCTGCTGCTGTGGCACCTGCAGCTGCTGTCATGCTGCTCTCATGCTCCTTGTGTGCTGCAGAGGAGCCATGGCAGTAGTGGATGGGACTTGGGGAGCAGAGCAAGGGCAGACCCAGCAGTCCCTGCTCGGGCTGGTACCATGGCTCTCCTAAGCGACACACCCTGTACTTAACCCATAGCAAGAGCAAAGCAGTTGCACATGGGGCCAAGCCCATCTGCCTCTTCCCCTTCCCACCAGTTGCTGGTGGCCAGGATGGTGGCTGTCACACCATCCTCTGAGCAATGTCATCCCCTTCCTACAGCACATCCCCAAGTATAAAGCAGTGTATGGAGAAAATAACAGCCTGGCAGTTTAAAGAGGCAGGTCTGACCACTTCCCAAACCATCTCCCAAATCCTACTGCCTCAGAGGCTGAGGAGGCACACAGGGCACACACCAGCATCCTCTTCACCTAGAAGGATGTGGACACCAGGAGACAACCAACCCACAGCTGAAACATCTCACCAGGAGATGCAGCAGGTGCACCCATCCCACAGGCATCCTTACTCACTGGCAGCAGTTACAAAAGAGCTCAAGATGGGGATGCAGAAGGCTTAGAAGGCACACACGAAGACATAAGTCCAAGGGATTGGAGTCACTAAAGCCTGGCTATTCTTCCACATAGTAACACAGGGTCCTCCTAAGACACAGAGCAAAGTAAACTAAGAAACTTCCAATTTTGTCCAAAATTGGTATGAGCTCCCGTAGAGGTACCTGTGGCTACATGGGATGCAGTATCACAAGACCCCCTTCCAGGCATCCCATTAAGAATCTGGGCCACTCCGGTGCCCTGGAGGCCACTCAGCCTGGCCTCACATCAGAGACCTGCTCCTGGAACATCTAAGCCTACAGCCTTGGGGAAGCTGTTTCCTGAGTAGCTTTGCTTACCTTTATGGTGAAGGCAAGAAGTGATACACAAGTACTGCTTAGGCTGGAAAGGTTTGCAGCAGTGATTGTAGTCCAGAAGGGAAACCTGGCCTGCTCCTCTACCCAACCACACAGAGGCCAGCATTTTGCCAGAGCTGCTCTGTAATACTCAGCCTTTCATTCAGCTGCCCCCACCACCACCCTCACAGCTCAGGTCTCACTCTAGCACTGAGTCATTGCTGCCAACTCCTGCACAATGCAGGTCTTTGCCAAAGCCCTTGGCAAGCACCATGCACTCACCTGCTTTGGAGTCACCCTCTGTGCTGGCTTAGGAGAATGCTCCTGTGGAAGCCCTCACAGACCAAAAGGCATGAGATCTGTTCCAGCACTTGATCAGCATCTTTAAGGACTTGTAAGCAATTGTGGTAGTTGACTCAGCTGTGATGTCTCTGGAGCCCCAGCCCCTCTGTAAGAGGGTGTGAGGCACTTGAATGATGTGAGAGAAGAACATGTATTATATGCCTGTCCTGAGATATCTGGACCTGACCAGACTAGAACAGACCTTGTCAGCTATTCTGTAATTTAAGTGTGGGTTCAAAGGTGGCACTCCTCCATCATGGGATATGCAGTCTCAACATAATCAGTAGGAGGCTGACTGAAAGCTTCTCAGAGCTGGTTTTCACACTGGCTGGAGATCCACAGCACAAGTTTAGTTCAGCTTTGTCATGACCAGCTGAAGAGATCACAACAGCCAGAGATGAGCTGACGTACTCAAACAGAGCAAAAAGCTCACCTCTGTGGACTCTTTTCCAGCTTCAGCTGTACAACAGGAATAATCAAAACACATTCTGCTTGCCTGAGCTAATGCCTCTGAAGCAGAACTGAGGTACACAACAGACTCCTTATCATCAGGGAAACAACTGCAGTGTCTGAAGACTTCATCTTCCAGTCCAGGTACTTCTAGAACAAAAGTGCCTTGAATAACTATGGGGAAAATCAACTCCAAACCCCTCTGTTTCTTCTCCAAACCTACATTCACTTCAGTGAAACTGTAATCCTGGTATTACTTTCAGACTCAAGAAGTTCAGCTAGCACATCAGAACACACTGTGAGCTCATGTACCAACCTCCTGCCTGTCAGGGGCCAGCAAGATGATGTCCTGTCCCCAGATCATCAGCACCAAAGCAGCAAAAAAGCCATGTCAAGAGTAACGACTCCACCTGAGAGAAGTGATACAATCTGGTTTTTGCCAACAGAAAGATCAGACCAGATCACAGCTGATTTATCTTGATCTGTCATGATTTTCCTCCTGGAACAAAGATGCAGTATGACAATACACAATTAATATGTGGTTTTTGGAGATCTGTGGTGTCAAGCTTTTAGCACCTCCTTTTGCTCCTAACCTACCTCCAGCTTTTAGCAGGGACTTGAACAATGACCTGAGTCTGGATTTCTTGTGACCCAATTACAGCAAAAAACTAACCAGCTCCTGTGATGGTCTGTTACTGACCAGGACAGTCTGACAAGCTTGAAAATTTTACCCTGAGTGCAAAACCTCTCTGAAAGGGAGATGCTCTTACTTCAGCTTCCTGCTCCTCACCCAACTCTTCTAAGTAGTTTGTATTCTGGCCAGTGCTGTTCTAGCACATCCTCACCAACATGTGCCAGTTTCTTGGTACTGCACCTATTGCCTGCCCTGTGAAGAGACCTTGGCCCTGGTACTCCCTGGAGCTCCTCAGCTTCCCTGACTGCAGCTCCCAGTACTTGACTGTGGCATTTGTCTCCCAGCCAGAAATGAGAGGAGACTCTCAGTGGTTAGAGCCACCCAGTCCTTGAGAGAGCACCAGAGTGTTACTTCTCCTCTGAAGGCCTCCAGATAGATCTATCCTATCCTTCACTGGGGAAGAAAGGACAAAGTCCTACTGCATGATGAAGAGCACCAGGTTCCAGTGCAGTAACACTACCAAGCAAGGGTCCCCGTGTCATCTTCTAGAAGGACAAAGTACTGCTGTCCTGTGGCCAGTTGTGTACAAGATGCCAACTTTAGGAACAACCCCCATTCTTCCAGTCTTCACACTTGAAACAACTCAGAGTGGGAGGTTTTCTGGGTGTCTCTGTTCAGTCCCACCATGTAACACTAGGTTCAGCATCTTCAGCAATCCTCCAGCACAGGGACAGACTGCTGTAAACAGCACACCCAGCTAAAGGCAGGGCACTCTCCCCTCAGGCAACTTCTCCCACTCCAGGAGCTGGTATCAGCCCTTCTGCAGGAACAGGGTGCCAGGCAGCTGCAGCCAAGGTCGGGGCTGGGCCCTACAGCAGTTCAGAGTAGGCATTTACAGAAAGCAAGCCATTAGCACAAGTCCTCTCTTGCCCAGGCCAAAAGCAAAGACAGTACCCCCAGGAGCATGGGAGTAGAATTGTGTTGCTTTAATTCTGCTGCTGCCTGGCATGACAGAGGATGGGGAGTGGGATGGGAGGTTGCTTGCAAGGATGCTGGGAAGCCCTGGGTGGGCTGTGGCTTTGTGCTGGAGGTGACCAGGGTTTCTTTACTGGTTTTGCCATGTGACTTACACACCACCCTCACTGCTCCCAACCCAGACCAACCTTGGCTGCCAAACCCAGCACCTCTTCAGGCCTGGGCTAGCCCATGCAGAACAGTTCCCTGCCGCACTCAGCTAGATCACCTTCCTCCTTTGATGCTTCTAATTCTGGATGCCAGGTAAATTAGCCTGTGCAATAGCTTGGAAGAGGGAAAGCTATCCACTGCACTGAATGCAATGCCTTGTCTCGGGGCTGCAAGTAAAAGGCACGTAGGTCAGACCTCAGGCAAAAACCCCAAAGGAGCAGAGCTGGGCGAAGGCAGGGTTCCCAACAGATTAGCCCTAATCCAAAACACTCTTACCCACTTGAAACCCAGGAACTGGAAGCTTGAATCCTTTAGTCTTAGTTGCTGAGCAGCCAGACAGCTTCTGCAGTGCAGGAGAGCCCTTCTCAACATGCTCACCAGTCAGGAAGCCGTGCACCGGGCAGATGAGGATTTGCTTACCTGTACATACTGGAGCAGCCCAAGGTGTATGTGCTATACAGGTGTTAGCATAGCTAGGGCTGGAAGGGACCAAAAAGTCCCAATTCTACTTCTAGAGCACCACACATGAGGGAGGTCTTAAGCCACAAAAAGCTGACAGGAAAGGAATCAGGGAAGCAACAGACTGGTACCAGCTGAGGTGAAAGCAGCTGTTGAATCTCCTTGCTGATGCTTCTTCCCTTCCAGGCATTGTATCTGAGGCCATAAATCCCACAAGGACTAGGCTGAAAGCAAAGCACTCAAGGGGTGCCAAGGACAGGCTTGGACTGGTTACACTCTTCCACCCTCCCAAAACTTGGGGCCAGCAGAGTTCCAGGTGGGCTGGGGAGGACATGACAAAGACTTGCTGGAGACAGAGACGAGCTGTCTTGCCGTGAGAGCTTCTCTCCCACCCTGATCACCTCCATCATCTACAGCATGACCTTGGTCTGTGGAGAGAAAATGTCAGCACCCTTTCCTCCCCACCATCCCACCAGCGATCCTTCCAGAGCACCAGCAGCAGCAGCCTCTGGAAGGAGGACACAGCCATCAAGGTGATTTGTTGAGACGATCAAATAATAATTTACTGTGATTCAATCTGTGGCTTTGTACAGTTGCCGGGGTGGGAGGAGGCCAAAGGATGAGGGGATGGGGATAAAAAAAAAAAAAGAAGTTGTTTGCCACAGGCTTGGGTGAAGTGCGAGATAGTCCTTGGAGGGCCTCATGCTCCCCCTGTCCTCTTCGTCCTGCTCCTCTCCCCCCCCCAGTACTCCTCCTCTGAATCCATTTGCTGCTTCCTTTGCTTCACCTCTTTCCTTGCACACTGCACAGTGGGAACCTCGCCAAGACACGGTCCAGACAGCTGAAACAGAAGAGGACACTCATGAGCACTCATTCCCCATCAGAACAAGCGGGGCTGTTCCCAGTACTCTCCCCTCACATTTGGGGATGACCCTGTTAGTGCCCACAGAGCAAAAAGGCTACACCAGTCTTAGAGGTCTGGGTCTGTCTTAGCAAAGCATCTGTACATGTGCTGAAGGGAATGAGTCTTGGAGTTGGTGGAGTGATGGGTGAGCTTTGGGCACCTCACCAGAGCTTCTGCCTCTTTCTGAACCTCCTTGTGGGAAGGGGCACTGTTTGGCAAGATCTTTCCACCTCCGCCAGGGATGATGGGAACCACAAAATGAGGCCAGGGCAAATGCAGCCAAATTTTGTTGGCCACAACACCCACCCTTCTTCTCCCCAAATCCCAGCATGTCTTTGCCTCACTTCTCCTTTTGTGCCTTGATGTTCCTCCCTCTCTGCTCTTGGGCACTGCAGCTAGATTAAGCTGGGATGTCTGGTTTCCAGTTTCTGCCTGAGCAGAAAAAGACACAGGCCACTTGCAGGCCATGTTCTCTTAACTGAGAGGAGTGTTTCCAAGTGACCCTTTCCCAGCCCTTCTTGCCCAAGCTGGTGCTGCTACTGGGCTGTGCCAAGGATTGGGCTCCTGGCGGTCGGTGTAAGGAGCAGCAGTGCCTGCCAAGCCCGTGCTGTCAGCTGTGAGCCAGAGCAGGAAACAAGCCTTGAGCTCATATCCCCATCCGGAGGAAATGCTCCTGAACATCTGGAGGACACAAACATCTGGAAAATCTCCCTTAGCAGTGATAAGTGTGCTGGGCACAGCATTCAGCTCGGCCCCCAGCCGACCTCACACGCCTGGGCTGGGAGGGAGGGGTGGGGCTCTGGGGTGGGTGTTTGCTCATAGGAAGCAAACGTTGCCAGCACTGTTTTGTTAGGTTTTTTTCCTTGGGAGTGGGGGGCAGGAGGAAGAGCTCTGCTGTGCTCATGGCTTCTAGCTCAAAAAGCATCACAGGAAACCTGCTGTTTATCTCCACCTTCAGGAGACCCTCTTAACACCATCTCTAGATACAGTGCACTTCTCTTTAGGACTCCAGCAGCTATTTAGAGGGATAAAGGGCCAGTCCAGGTGCTTGAGAGAATCCCCAAAAGACATTAAGGGCAATGTTCATGCATGCATTTGTTCCAGATGTCCTTAGATATTGATCTCCTTGGTGGACTCATCCCTAGTTGCCCCTCTCTAACTTCCTGCCATGAAGGAGTTGGTTACACAGACAGATGTTCCCAGGCCTTTCACTTAAAGCCAGCCAGTACATGCAGGGACAATAATAGGAACTCTCCCTGACTGCTATCCAGCAATGTTTTAAATAAACTCATAATTAAAAAAAAAAAAAAGAGGAAAGAAAAACAGGCAAGTGAACATAAACAATCTGAAAAATACTGTTTCTGGCTCCAGCACACACAATTTATAAAAGCAAACAGCCCCCTTATGGCTAATTCTCAACATTGCATCAGCTCCACACAGCCCAGGGGATTTATCTAATGGGGAAAACTCTTCTGAAGAACACAGGACTTTTCACAGCAAGACAGGTCTGCTCTAAAGCTTTAGGATGAGGCAATTTATGTGAGTGCATTAGGAGGCAATGCACCCAGCCAGCTCTTCATCTGAACCCTTCTAGAGCCAGTCTAGGGAACATGCAGTGATCTGTACACCTTCAACACCAGCTTAACTCCTCTTTCAGAACAGCAGCATGGGAAAAAGCTTTCCTGGGGAAAGCACAACAAATTATTATTTTTTAAAATACTCAGTTGTATAGAATTTTGTTGCACAAAATGAGGGGGAGAAATAAACAACCCTTTCCTGCCACATACTTCCTCAGGGAAGTGGGAATTTTGACTTACCTATGTTTTCACAGAAAAACGCTCTATCAATCTGAAAGGCGTTTCATTAAACAATTCCTGCTGCTGAAATTGATCCTGTTGCACTTGTTTGGCTAGTGCATCTGCACCCACCTCCTGCCCCACTTCCAGCATTTCCCCACTGCACCTCATGTGCTGCTTCCAGCACTTACCATAGTCACGATACCACACATTTACAGTTCATGCAGCCGGGGCCGCTCTCGTCCGGGGGATTCAGCTTGCGCAGCTTGTGCTGCCGGATCTCCCGCACCAAGGTGTAGAAGGCATCCTCAACGCCCTGGGGAAAAAGCAGGCCTTGAAGCAGCTGCCCGCTCTGAGGAGGGACAGTGGAGAGAGGAGAGGGCTCTGCTCCCCAGCAAGGTGTCCCTAACACTGTCCAGGAGTGGAGATTGTAGAGGTAAAGGTACAGAACCGAGCTGGGAAGACTAACAAGGACCTGAATGTGGCCCTCAAACAGAGAGCAAAACTGAATGAGCAACCATCAGGATAAGGATCTCTGAAGTCCCTGAGATTTATCGGCTCTCAGCAGTCTGAATGAGGTCTACCACCCAAGAGAAAAGCCATCACTAGGCCACTGAAGGTGGCAGTTCCATTTCCACCTCTATGCTCTGGGAGCTCCACATGGTCCTTTCAGCACTGGTGTATTTTGCTAAAATAGACCATGGATGAGGTTAACCAAATGACCTGAGCTTAGCTGACTTGCAGTGACTATGGAGGTTATTCCAGAGCCTTGGAGAAAGCCCTGAGAAGGCATCTTCTCTTCACTGCTGCCACAGCATGATGATGCACTTCTTGTGATGGGAGGCTCAAGCCTGGACTGGGAGGGAACATCCTGAGGGAGGGAGCATTTAGCCTTGAGGAAGCAACTAAGCCCAGCCCTCACACCCATCTGTCTGCAAGGTGGTGCCTGCCTATTCTTGCCCCTCCAGGGCAGCAGTGGAGGAAAAAAGAGAAAAAGAGCCTTTTGTTCTAAAGTCTCCTCCTACCTGTCTGGTTTTGGCAGACGTTTCTATGTAGGGGATCCCGTAGCTCCGGGCCAGGTCCTGCGCTTGCCGGGTCTCCACTGTCCGCGCAGGGAGGTCACATTTATTCCCCACCAGCACCATGGGGACATCATCTGAGTCTTTCACCCTCTTGATCTGCTCTCTGCAAGAGGAGGAGGCGTGAAGAAGCAGATCCAGAACACTCCCTGCCAGTTTCTTTGTTAGGATTTGACAGCTACCCCTCGCTCCTGTTGAATGCCTTGTGTTGAGCTTTCAGGAAAATGTAAATAACTATGGCACACAAGTGAGTAAAATAGCAAAACAGAGCACCTCTGGAAATGAAAACTAAACATACTTCTGCTCTTTAAATGCAGCTATTTACAAAACAACTTGAATTATGACAGTCTATATTAAGACATGAGCTTAAGATAGTTTAAGTTAAATAAAAATTAATTCTCAAGCAGTTACCTGTGCTATTTCCAACATTTTATATCAAGTAATCCCCCCAAAATTGGGGAAAAAATAAAAAATCACCTGCAACCAGAATTTGCTGAGCTGATAAAGCAGCTTTTGGCAGCTGTAACCTTTTGTGCAGATGCACAGGCAGTATTTGCTCCCTTTCAGTTTAGTTCAGGTCACTCAAAGTTGAGAAACCAACTGGGAACTAAAAAAACTGTAATGCTCACTTCTTCATTCCAACATTGGATCTAAAACTAGGTGGGCGAGGATGAGATCTATCACTCCTAAAAATCTTGAAGGCCATTATGACCACAAAACTCCATTCAATTCCCTTCTGATAGATAATAACTCCCTTTGCTTAATAAATCATTTAACTTCAGATGTAAAACAGCTTTTTTATTTTTGCTCATGGGTCCAGAACATTTAATATGGTTTTAATTTAACAAATAAAAGATTTAAAATGCCAATTTCTGCATTTTAATTGAATGCAAATCTCTATCCAAAGGCAGCTGGACATTCATGCGCAGAAGAATCAATCATCTTTTTCTAATGTAGTAGAACATAGAAATGAAGTCTGACTATGTGCATGATATGCCATAAAGCCATTTAAATGTTCTGTGTAACATCCTGATCAGCAAATGCAAGTACTAAATTTAGTGCACAGGCTACACTTAGCTGAAAAGAGATACCTCCAAATGGTTACTAACCAGGGACAGCAAGCATTTCTCTGGGGAATATTCTTTTAAAAGTACAAACACAAAGAGCACAGGCTAAAGGAGATGAAAGCTAGTGATTTACATCATGATGGCTTGAAATCAAGCCATCCTGCAAGCAATTCACAGGCACCAGCCCCAGCACAAGGATGAATGCTGCTCAGTCCCTCAGGTGCTTTAGGAAAATCCCATCCTTTGTCCTTTGGTTCAGCTGAAAGAAGCCAAATTAGTGCACCTGTGCAGCTATTACACTGAACAGCCTTTTGGATGAAACTGAAACATCTCAGCAGCTCCAAGCAGCACCTCTGACTATGGAGCAAGGAAGGGATGTGCCTGTCCTCAAAACAACAGGATTACTAGGACCTGGTTTATGATGAGGGACAGGGATACACAGTCCCTTGTGGGCAGTGACAGAGCAGGGACAGGCAGAGCCATCTCCTGCATCCTCTGCAAGTGCCTGCCATCGCAGCCGAGGCTCAGAAAAAGGCGCAAGCAGAGTCCCTCCCTAAAGTAGCATCGGGGTAAACAGGGAAGATTCCTGCTGTGTTCATATCACCCCCTTGACTTCAGCTCTGCAGGGATGACATCAACAGAGAGGAGAATTGGGATGGTACTGGGATGGTGTCCCTGCTTCATCATCACTTCTCCATACATCTGCTTGGGCAAATCACCTCACTGGAGCCCTGACTCTCCTGCTCCATCTTTGCCCTGCTTGAAACCAAGCTCCAGTGGGGCAGGAGTCTCTCCACACGTGTGAAGCTGGAAGATCACAGCCTGGTCGTGCCAGTGGACAGCAGGGCAAGCAGCTCTCCCTGTCCTTTCCAGCCTCCCCTCCCAGCTCTGGGGCCAGCAGAAGTCGCAGAGATCGATTGCGCTAACAAAGCAATTCCACTAATTAGGGAAGGAAGGGAGGGGGGGTCATACAGGATCAGCTCTCTCTTTAGTCACCATAAACACTTAAACATTACATTACCAGGTCCCCAAAGGCCACAAGCAATCCCTCTGGAAGGGTTTTATTGGAGTCACTGACATTAGCCGTCTGCGCTGTCTCTTCCCTGGGGAATGGCCACTTGAGCTAATTGTCTTTGCTGGCAGTCTGTGCTTCCACTATGGGGCCTGATCTAAAAGGGTGGGCAGGAGAGTGCAGCAGCAGCAAGGCCTCTCCTTCGCACAGGGCAAGAGGGAAAGGCCCTTCCCAGGATACTGACCTATACTGGTGAATATCTTCAAAGGACTTGGTGTTGTTGATGGCGAAGACACACAGGAATCCTTCCCCCGTTCTCATGTACTGGTCTCTCATGGCACTGTACTCCTCCTGCCCTGCAGTGTCCAAGATGTCTAACAAACAGGTCTCTCCATCGATGACTACTTGCTTTCTGTAGGAATCCTGCAGGCCAGGAGAGGGAAAGGAAGGAAGGAGGAAGCATTAAGGGAGGGCTTGGATCTGGCTAAACAAAGGGATGCAACGAGTGCATCCCTAGGAAGATGCCAGGTCATGCTCTGCCTGTGTTCAGCTTCCATTAGAGACAACTCAGTCTCTTTCAAAAATGGGAGGGAAAGGAAAAATAACAAAAAAAAAAAAACAAAGGAAAAAGGGAGCAGCTAAGCAGGTTTCTCCTTGTCTGTCAGAACCACAGAGAAGACAGCTCCCAGCATGCTCTCCCCATTCCCAGCCTTGCCGCTGGCAGACCCAGGTGCAGCTTTCTCTCTATTATACCACATAGCCCTCAACAAGTATTTCCTAAGATTGTTTAGTCTCAGCTCCAGTTCCTTCTGCTGGATGAGGAAGGACACTCAGGAAAGGAGCTCTGGCCAGCCAGGGCTTCCAGTCACTATCTGTGATCTGCAGGCCTGGAAGGTGGTTAAGATAACCTGGAAATCCAGTGCCTCCAATGCATCTCAAATCAGGCACCAGAGGCAATACTGCCATCAGTAAGATTTCAGACTGGGTTTGATGGTAAACCTCTTCTTTAAACATGAGAAAAAAATAAAATCACACCATGAACAGGGTGTTTCCCACAACCTGTCTGTGCCCAGAGGGCTCCATGAGAGGTATATACAGGCAGGTCCTTTGAAGTTGGGGGTTTTCCCTGCAGCAAAGGCAATCACAATTTGTCATAGATGTGAGAGGGTCTGGAAATCACCCAGAGCACCCCTCAAAAGGTTTCATTTTCACAGCAGGCTCCTCAAAGCACAGCTCCTCCCCACTATGCTTCTTCCTGAGCTCAGTCTCATCAGCAGTGATGCTGTGGGGCAGCCCTGCACAGAGGACATCCCCTGTGGACAGTGCAGCATCCTCAGCTGTCAGCAAGAGAAGGAAGCCAAAATGAAAGGTATGAAAAAGGTACAAGTCAGCAGTACAACCACACCGTGCTTTGCAGCCACTCGCAGAGGCCATGGCTGCAGTTTAAATTAATTCAAATGTCGGCTGCTCTTCAAACGACCACAACAATGTTATCAGATGAGCTTTGCAGGTCTGCAGACAAACAGCTGATGCAGCAAAGGGCACCAACAGGACTGGCAGCAGCACAGAAAGGGAATGGGGCCAACATGGCCTCCATCCTTTGGTTCATTACAACAACGTCATTTGCTGGGGCTAATTAAAGTCTTTCCTCACCTTGCAGAGAGGGCTGTGAAATCAGAGATGAGATCTGCTCTGCCACGACCTTCTCAGCTGTGCCTTCCCAAAAAGTGGACTGCTGACCCATCCAGAATAAGCATGGAATGAAAGGCTGGCTTTCAGCCAACTGCTCTGAAGGTAACTGGCGGGCTGCCCTGCAGGAATGTGCTCCCATTTCTAATCAATAATGTATCTGGAGCCTCCTTTGTGCAAGGGGACCCAAGTGCCTTCTCTGCCCCGCAAAGCATCCTCCCACCTCTGCACCTTGGCTTGGGACAGAGGACCAGCCTCTCAGCACACATGTTCACAGTGAATTACCAAGTCCCTAGTCCAGGATGCTTCACCTGCACCCAGGCATGCCGACACAGAAGAGATCCCACACCTCAGCTCAGGTCATCAACAGGATACCCATAAGGTCAGCCAGCTGGCTTAGAAGGCAGAGATATAAAACAATCTTGCAGAGGAGGCTTTGCAAAGGAAGGGGACAAGCTCTCCCCATCAATTCTTTGTGTACAGCTTCATTAGATCTCCCCCTCCCCAGGAAGCTCAGGATGGCAGCTCAGCTGTCCCTGCCACACGACCAGGTGACATGGCTGCCACTAGCCCACAGCAGCACCCTGCAGCCTCAGCCCTTCTCTGCAGCCCTGCATGTCCCACCCCACCCTTGAGCAGGGGGGAATGCAGCCAGACCCAGCTGTGAAGTGCCAGGCAGCAGAAACAACATCTGTTTGGGGTTCAGACTCAAGATCCCAGGCGGATGCCAGGAGCATCCCAGCTGTGCTGGAGGACCAGGCCAAGAGGCCCATTTGCTAAGCACTACAGTCAGGACATGACCAGAGGTTTTGGCAGCCCATTACTAGCTAGCTGCTAAGAGCTGAAAGATGAACCAAAGAATTGCTCAACAGAGTGAAACTCTTTATTCCATCCCTGCTTATTCACCATGGGACAATGCCAGTGGCACTCTTTGCTGCCTTGGCCCTCCTGTTCCCAAAACAAAGGTCCTAAGGCTCCTTGGCAGCCCAAGAGCTGGCCTGTGACAGTGTGCTGTACTGGGGTGACAGCGTTGAGTTACAGAGCCAAACATTTGCACTGGCAAATCAGCAGGGTAGGAGGGGAGCAGACACCCAGTCAGGGTCTCTACCCCAGACAGGGGACAAACCTGCACACCTCCTGCTCTGGAGAACATCTCAGTGCACCCCAATCTGCTTGCACCCCCCTTTGCAGCACAGCCTGTGCTCAATCCATGTGGGCAGCGGGCAACGCCTTTGCTCCATGCACATATCATCTTTCCCCCCCCCCCCTTTTTATCCTGCTCTTTTCAGCACTGCTGTGCTGCTTGTTAGCTGGCTGAACAGTCATAGTCAGCTCCTGGGCATGATCCAAAGCAGCTTAGTCACAGGAAGGTGGTTTGTTGGTCACATTTGGATGGCTGGCAGGTAGCTCTTGGTCTCTTAAATCCCCATAAAATGAAGCATAATTAAAAGGAATCACCGTGAAATGAATCAGTAGTTGGCCGGGGTAGCAGGGAAAGCAGGGTACAACCAAGGGAGCTGCAAAGGCATCAGGGCTGGTGGTACCCACAGGTGGAAAAGTACCAGGGGTGAGAGGGCCGAAGAGCAGCTTGTGGCAGCTTTTGGAAGAGGTGAAGAACAGAATGGGGCCGGAGTGAACAGTGGAGGAGAGAGCAGGCGTCTCCCAGAGCACTGCAGAAGTGCGTAGGGTGAAGAGGGTGTGCTGGGAAATGCCATGCAGGGTTTACATTCCCTGCTGCCTGTTTACATGGAGAAAATTCCCTGCAGGGTACACACAGGGAGCAGGCAGCTGGAGACAAAAACCACAGGATGCCAAAACCCAACACATCACTGGGTAGGAGTTGCCTCTGCCCACCTAAGGTCCAAGAGAGGATGCATCCTTGCAGATGTCTCCCCAAGGAGGGTGCTCTCCATGAACACTCTTTTAGCAAAAACAACTGGAATGGGTTTCTGAGAAAAGTATGCAATACTACTGGGGACAGCCACATGAGGGGAGAGGAGCTAGGGACAAAGGCAATTGCATTCATAATCAAGGAGACTCAGGAGCCCTAAATTAAATTCCAGTCTCTGCCATGGATGTTTTAGGTGACCTTGGCCAAATGATGTAATAGCACGTGCTTTTTAAGTGCTTTCTCTCCTTCCCATCTGTAGGACTGTAAGACTATTTCTGCCTTTCTACCAAGCCTTGTCTTGCCTTGTTTATGTAAGTTGTAAGCTCTTCAGGGTGGGGACTAAACATAAAACACCTACCAGAATAGATTTCTCCTCCCAGCTGGGGCCTTTAGCCATTATGATAATAATAACTGCAGAAACCACAGCTGCATTTATACACAGCTGGTAGAGAATCCTTTAGGACTGCAGTCAGGGAGGATGTTGTCCAAGAGAGAGAGAGAGAGCTGCAATTTGCCTTCCCAGGGTGGACTTTACTCCTCGTGCAGCGCAGTGGCTACTGCCCACATCTCACCCAACAAAAGTGTAAGTCATGCAGAGGCTAATTAGCACATCACTAACTATGGTAAAAGCAGATGGAGAATGGAATATATCTTTGAAAAATTAGAAAATAATAATATCGCAATGGATATTGAACACTGAATCCCCCTCTGCCTCCATACAGCCTGTGAGGACCATAGGGTCCCTGCCTGTATCTTCAGGCAGGGTGCTGAGCTAAACAGGTCAGTGCTGCCATCCACACCGACTGAGACACACTCATCAGCCTTTAACTCCTTGTGAAGAAGCAGAGGCAGCACTCTGGGAGCCACAGCAGTTCAGCTGCTCAGCACGTCTTGCTCAAACTGCAAGACATACATAATACAACCAAGCTCTGATAAAACCTATTTCATCAATAAAGCTCAAAACATCCTGCAGAAAACGTCAATACATTTACTCTGATTTCACGGGAGGAGAAATGGAAGCACAGGCACAAAATGGCTCTTCAATTCTAAACCTTTAATCCCTCCCTACATTGTCACCTCATCAGAAAGGAAGACTTTTGTGCTGCCTCGCAGCCCCTGCCCTGCTCTGCCTGTCTCTGCTGCCTCTCATGTCACCTCTCTTCAGCAGACACCACTACTCTTCTGCAGGAGATGTTAAGTCAATCTCTGTGACCTCTGAACACACACATAGTGACTCAGAACAGCTCTGCAAAGCAGAGGAACATCCCTGCTCAAGTTCAGACTTGAGACCAAACTGAGCATGCTCTGGGTTGGAGACAAGGTGGAGAAAAGCAAGTCGAAAACATGCAGACAGACAGACCCCATGCCCGGAGCCACTTACCTCTATCGTGGGGTCATACTCATCAACAAAATGGTTCTGAATGAGCTGTATCGTCAAAGCACTCTTCCCAACACCACCTGCTCCCACCACCACCAGCTTGTATTCAGTCATCTTCCAGCTGACCCCAGCTCAGCACTTCAGGAGCACCACCACCTGCAAGGACAAACATGGTCACTGTGCTAAGAGAGGTTACTTTAAAATAATCCATCAACCCAAATACAAAAACTCTGTTCATCCTGTGGTCTGTTGCAATCCTTCAGCCTGACCATCTGGATGCAAACTTCACAGGTTCCTTGAGCAAACTTCAAGAGGTAGGAGAGCATTACTGATGAGAAAACAAGAGGTACAGGCTGTGTACATCAACCCCTGAAGTAATCAGTTTAAGAAGTCTGGTTTTACCTTATCTCAAACTGATGATCTGAAATCTTTAGATAGATTTGAAACCCTTGGCCAACAAGGTTGGAATGTCAATTCCCACAAGAGCAGGGGAAAAGGTCCAGCCCTGCCCAAACATGCTGTTACCTCCATGTTTTCACCCTCATGGCTGTGTCAAACCTCAAACCACAAAGCAGAGTTGAGATGGTGGCACATCCACACCCTCTGCCTGTCCTCCAGCTAACAGTCCTACTATTGTGACAGGAAGGACTGCAGAAGGGGCATCCTGCTCCCTGAGCTCAATCTGGCACACTCAACAAGGGGGAAAGAGATGCTGTCACAAAAGGTGCTGAGTGACAACGATAGTTAGGGTGAGGATGAGCAAACCACACTTCTGCAGTGCTGCGTGCCTCCCATGGCCCTTCAGCAGCAGAAGATTCACATCCCCCCAGCTCCTCCCTTAAATTTCTGCTCCAAGTCTGCTGAGAAAGAGGAACTAACTCAGGAAGATTACAAAACCCCAAAGGTTTAAATAGAAATCCACCCTCATTGGACTGCAGCCCCTGCCCACTGAAAGTCACTCCAGGGTCAGATACTCGTTCTCAGCCACCATCTGCAAGCTCAGGGGAAGCCACCCAAAATGCAGCAGGTAGCAGGAAGACAAGCTCACAGTTCCCCTTGTCAGACACCCTTCAGTGTTCACAGGGATTAGAACCCTCTCCTCCATCCTCCCACCTCAGATAGTTAAATCACTCCACCCTCCTCCCCAGGCTTGTCAGCCCTGCTCCTAAACTCTGGAAGCTGCTACAAACTGTGCCAGCAAAGGCTGCTCTAGACCCAGACCACAGCTGATGCATTTGCTAACACAGCAAAGATCTAATGGCAAAGAAGCCAGAACTTTTTGCCTTCAATCCCCACCTGACTGTAACCCTAAACCAGGGAGCAATCAGACACAACCACCTCTTGCCAAAGCCCTTTCTTGAGCTGCTGTCTTGATAGCAGAAAGGGAAACAAAGCTCAAGCCCTTCTCAGCATCCAGAATCCTAAAGAAGGGCAAATGAGGGGGTACAGAAGAGCAGCCAGGTGACAAATATGATGCCAAGCAGGACCTCTGGTTTGCTGTGCTGGAGAAGCAGTTAAACACGATGGAAAAGTGGTGATGGTGGGGGGAAATGAAGTGCAAATAATGTCATACCCTAGGTGCCTTCCTGAGAGTGACACTGCTTCCTCTGAAAGTCCAATGTGCCTCTATTCTGGCAGCCAGGGAAGAGTTGGAGATCAAAAGCAAGGCTACAGGAGAGAATCTGTGTGATCTCACTAATTGACTGTGCACACACATTGCTCTGCTCCGTTAATGCGTGCCCTCCTGTACGTGTTGTTCTCACATGCACTGCTTCTCAGGGACAAGAGAGATCCCCATCCCAGGCTTCTCATCTCTCTGGGAAGAGACAGGGTGAAAAGTGGACTGAGGAGCAAATGTGGACTGACCATCTCCACCAGCACAGCTGTTGGGGAGGGAATCACTCCTTCAGCAAACAGCTTCACAGCTGAACACAGAGGGGTTCTGGGGGTCTGAAGAAACACTGCTCCCACCTTTCATTACAGAGCAAGGAGATCTCCATCCCCCAGTAAAACACATGGACTTTCCTCTGCATCTGAAGATGAAGCAGGTGCCATGAAGACGCTCAAGGAAAATGGCCCAACTGCCCAGGCACAACTGCAGGACTTGCTGAGACTGTGAGAAAAGCTCTGACTCCCCAGGGGAGGAGAAGACATAAGTTCTCTAGGAGGGGGTTCTCCCTCAAGACCACCCCAGTGGAAGGCACTGCCTACTCCTCTGGAAAGTTCCCACAGCCACAGCAGCTTTATGGTGCACACTGCAGCAGGAGGTGGGGGACAAGGTGGTCACCCACATTAGCTTGAGTGTCTTCCCCTGGTCCCGACCCCAGCTGAGGTCCACTGCACAGCAGAGGGGCAGCCACACATCAGCAAGCCCTGCACATCACCACCTTAGCACAGAGTTTTAAGGTCTGGCTTCTCCACAGAAACACAAACCCACATCTTCTTGTCCCACACACACCCAAGAGGCAGGGAAAATGAAGGGGGCAAAGAAGCCATTGCTACTCCCCACTTGTGGCCCACACATGGACAGTTTAATGCAAGAGCTCTGCAATGCTGGTGTTTGCTCTCTGACACCATCCCTCAAAGGTGCTGTCACCTCAGCTAACTCTCTGCTCTGCCATCCTCGCCCCTGCAGTGGCAGGAGAGATTCTGCAGCTCGCAAAGGAGGGCAGGTCCAGCCTAGCTGCTCCACACCATTGCTGTAAAACATGTCCTAATGCAGAGTGAGAGCATGGGGAATGATGGACAGCTCTGGGCATGAGGGCTGCCCCACTTAATGTGGGCTAAAATCAATGCTCAGGGGAGCTCGCTTCCTTTCCCCACTGCAAGCTCCTCCAGGGCAGCATGCAGACCCAACAGCACACCAGGCCGTGGGCAATTTCCATGGAAAGAAGCAGCCTAGCCAAAGGCTGCAGGGAAAGCAGAGATTTCAGTATGGCCAATCTCTGCCACAGAGCTGGGCAGCTGGTCCTATCCTTAAGCTTACCAAAACCATCTCATAACTCCCCCATCACACTTTTTACTCCTGAACATGGGAAGAGCAAGGCTGGTCTTTGATGCACCCATAGTGCCAACACAGGGGTGGCTGTTCCTCAGTGTCACAAAAACATCATCACCACCACCACCACCACTATAAGGGCTGGTTCAAGGAAAACCATCCCAAAAGCAACGTTTCTGGCTTCCTATAACACAGATGCAGGGAAGAGAAAGTGGGGTTCCTTTCAGAGAGACGGTAACAGACACCCCAGTTTTCATGCTGGTGACACACCGGATGGAGGTTCACAGCCTGTTGGTGGTTGTGAAAGCTTCTCCTGATGCGAGGATTTCCAGTTTCTATTGCTCAGCAGCCAACACAGAGCCCACACACAGCTGACCACAAAATAACAGAGTGAAACACAAAAGCACAGCCTCCCAGTCCCACACAGAGCAGGAACAAAGCTTCTTCCATCTTCTGCAAGCTCTTCAAGATCTTAAAGTCTGATCCAGGTCACCATCTAGTGTTTCCCTATCCAAATTTATCACCTCTGCAGCACTCCACTACTACACCCCCCAAAAGCCACACACAGGGCTTTCAAGCAACAGTTGAGAGACAGCAAGGAGGAGAGCAGTTCCAGGAGCACCGTCTGGAAAGAGGAGGGCTGGGATCCGCGTGCCAAGCCAAGAGCCCCAGCGTGGAGCTGGAGCTGCTGCTGCTGTATTTCCCGACCTCGTGGATTTGCTCCTGTAGCGAGAGGGCTCCTGGCTCCCGTTCAAAGCTGTCTAGGAAAGCCTCGCCGAGTGCTTCCGCCTGGCAGCAGCAGCTGCTCCCAGCCCAGTAGCCAGAGCCACACAGCTCCAGCAAACAGGAGCCACCTGCCAGCCTCAAGCAGGAAGAGCAAGCACCCAGCCCCAGTGGACACCAACATCCTACCTTTGTCTCACAGGGAGGGGATGGAGGCGTGGGTGAGGGCAGAGGGCACAGCACCGCCCCTGCCTGCACATGCTGGGTGGCAGCATGGAGGCCCTGCCTGCAGAAACGAGGACCAAGATGCTTGGCAGAAGCTGTCACAGGGCTAAGACCTAAAGTAGGTTGGATCATCAAGGCTACAGCTGCTACCCAGAGATCCAGCTGTGTCCTGCAACAAACAACCTGACCTTCTTCATGAGGCAAGGAACTCAAGGGGCTCAGCCCCATCAGTACATCCCATTTCACCATGAGAGTTCCCACAAGAGCTCAGGCATCAAGCAGCAGGGATACACAGTGGGTTTCCAACACATTCACCACAAGGGAGCCTCTGACATCCTTCCAAACAGAATAACTAACTGAAAGATCTTTGTCTATGTCTCTGTTTCTTCCCATCGCTTTGTTTCCCTCCCAGGACAGACACCAAGCCAACTGAACAAGTCAAGAGACAGATTTTTGCACAACGCTGCTGTAGTAAGGCCAGCCATGCCACAAGTTTTACAACTGTTCATTATTGAGCATTCACCATCACTGCACCTGCCCACTGGGAGTTTCTGCATTTAAAGGCATCAGAAGTCAATTTCAACTCTGGAAATCTCTTTGGGCTCATGTTAGACCAGGCACCCTTTCCTCCAAAGCCCTGTCCAGAGGAGCCATATGACCACAAATGCCACTGTGTTTGCTTCTATTTCCCTTCAGCACAGACGCCCTGCAGGCACAAATGGTCGGCAGTCCTCTAGGAGAAAAACACTCATGCCAGTCTTCTACCAGCAGTCACCCACACCCACACATCAGCAATCCTATTCAGTGATATCTGACCATTGATAAACAAACCTTGTTGGCTTAGCCCAGTGACTGTCCAGTCTCCTCCATTTGCTCATTCACAAGACTGTTATCAACATCACAAAGCACAGCCTGTGGAGGGACTGAAGGAGCCTCTCCAGTGGTGTGAAATGCCACCTTTTGTCTCCACTCAAGGACCAAAATGCTGATGTTCTCTGTGGCCTGTCCAGCCCAAAGAGATTAGGGAACTGAGGCTGGCAAGCTGATGCTCTGTTATGAAGCCTATCCAATGCTTCATTTTAATTTACTTCTTGCTTTTTAAATCAACAAGTGAGCTACAAATCTAACCAATTGTGCCTGTTGTTGGCTTGCTTGTATACCTGCAATCTCAGACAGTGCACCTCACAGAGTAAAAGAGAGAAAGGGATGCCAAAGAGAATAAAAGTTGCAAATACTGGCCCTGCTTTGGAGAGATGACTTGGAGATAATAAACGTCTTCCATTAGGGGAAAAAAAGCAAAAAAGCCAAAAATGAGCAGAATGCCTTCTTCCATCCTCTGCTAGCTCTTCAAGATCTGAAGCAAAAGGCAGCCTGTCCCAAGGGACCGAGCACAAAAATACTGCTGCAGAGGAAAGGAAGAAAAGGGGTAAGGAATGACATAATGTAGGAGGCTCAAAATACAGATGCACATTCAAGGAGAAACCTGTGAGGAAGAACAGCAGAAAGCTGCATGCAGGTCCGAGGGATAGGCAGGTCTGGAAGGGAGGGATTGCTCTCCACAGCAGCCATAAACATCTCCCAGCAGCAATGTGCAAGCCTCAGCTTTGCACAGAGCCTTGAACAGGCATGGACTGGTCACTGCACCAGGCCCAGCCCTCACAGTTTCATCTAAGCACCTCTGGCAGAGACTACCCAACCACAAAGGGCTTGGGAAAATATGGAAGGGCAAAGGAAAACAAGACAGTATCATCCTCTCCAAAGCTGCTACCTGTTCTCTGCTCCCTGGTTCCTGCTTCAGCTGTCAGACCTTTAAGGAAAAGACAAAGCTGTGCAATCATCTGCTGTTGGCAGTAAGAGAGTGCAACTACACTGTTCTTGCTTTCCTTCTCAAAAAGTAAATATTCTTTAAAAAGTTCTTTGTTGGCAGCTTATTCCAAGAAAAACAACTGGTAGGTAACTATAACTACCCAAAATAGCAAACAACCTAAATCAGTCAGTAACACAATAAACCCAGAGAACAAACCAGCTACACAAGAGCTTTCCTCTGGATGAAGAAATTGCTCATGCACCCCACTCTCCACACCCAATACAGGCCACCAGAATTACTATTTTCCAAGGAAAGATGAGCAGGCCCTTTAGCTCAGAAACTTGTAAGTCAGGACTGCTCATGGTCACGTCTCCAGCATCATGAATGGGGCACGAGGAGCAGCATGGTCAGGAAACTCTGGAAGGTGCTGGGATATGCTTGAGAATCATGGTGGGACCTTCACCTCCCACCACCACCACCACTACTCTATTTGTCTCCCTGATACCAAGTTACTCATCCCACCACAGTCTCTGCAGAAGAACCAACCTTCCAAGCTAACTTCCACAGGGAAATCACACTGCTCTGTGGGTTAACTGCTGCCAGCCCACAGAAAGGGTGAAAGAGACATGCAAGCAAATTATACCTCCCACACCACTGCTGAACACAGACCCTTAAAAAAAAAAAATCACATGCAGATGGGAGAGACCACCTGTGCTAGCACCCAAGTCACAGTTCTCTGCATCTGGCAGGGCCTGTGATGTGAAAAAAACTGAAGTCAGTTTTTAAATTACTCTTGTGATTTATGATCCAACACTTCAGTGCTCTTTGAGACTCTACATGAGCAAGAGCAACCTGCATAAGGAAAGAGACTGGAGTTTACACTTGTCTGCAAGTTGGTAAAGATGGATAACAAAGGCATGAAGTGCAGGACAGGACAATGTGAGACACTTAAAAAGCCTAGACTCCTATCTTGCAGTCAGGACTCAGGGCCTAGTGTTGAACATACCAACATGTGTGGGAAAGCAGTGTGAAGGAGGAAAAGCAGAAGGAGATGCAGAAGGCTGCAAACTGCCAGGACTCCTCCACTTTCATCTCCTCTCCAGTCTCCCAGGGCTGAGCAGGTGGTTCAGAGGCAGACACTTCCCTGCCTGGGTTGGCAACCCTCCACCTCACCCTAGAAAAGAGGCTTCTCTCAGGCCTCCCAGACTTTTTCAGAAAAACCAACGGTACTCTGTACAACAGAGCTCAAGAGAAGAGGCAACTTTTAACTTTCCTTTACATTAAAATCCCACCTATAAGCACTAATGAGATGCATGAAAGGCAGTGTGGTGTATCTTGAGTGTATAAAAAGATAGACAGGTACCCAGGAAACTTTAAAGCAAGACCCACATTATAGATGACAGTACATGTTAAGTATTAAAACACGTGGTACACAACCATGAACCCAGGCTCTGAACAATCTCTTAGCTTGCCAGTTTCAGTACCAAATTGTATTGATTTTCCCACAAGATATAAGGTGCAATGAAGTAGAAACTTGGAGCAGATGAGTATGCAGCGTCAGTGTAAGTGGATCTCTGTAATTACAGCTAATAGAGAATATCAGGCTTTGGGGAAAACACTGCCCAGTAATGGTGTGGAATTACAAGAGGTGCTGTCTCCAGGCTGGTTTCCTAAGGTACCTGTATGTCCTGCCTGGTCCTCCTGGTGATGAAAGGAGCAGCTGCTGGGGAAAGGTCCAGCCTCTCCCATGCCCAGTGGTCCTGTCACCATGCTAGGGCAGGTTGCAGCCATCTGGCTCTGCTGCAACAGCACAAGAAGGGACAGATTCAGATCTTACTACTAAGGTGCAAGCAATGGAGCACCCAGTGCTAGAGCTGGAGGCAGCCATGCATGAACAGAAACACCATCCTACTCACTGCAGAGACAGGCAAGGGGATGCAAACAAGCCAAGGGGCTGGCCCAAAGCCATCAATGGTGGTAAAGCTGGGAACTAAATTCAGGCAATGTGATTTCCCATCTGGGGTTTTCACCTGAGACAAAAAAAAAAAAAAAAAAAAAAAAAAAAGAAACAAAAAAATCCCAAAAGTTTTGGATGGGAAAGCTGTTGGTCTCCTGCTGAGTCTTTGTGTTGGGCTGTCAGAGCTGGCAGCTCATCCCCAGCTCAGCCAATTGGGGAGGCAGGGTACATCAAGTGGGAAAGCACAGAATACTGTAAGAGAGGCTCTGCTCTCCAATTATCCTGATGAAATCACAAATCACAATTAGGTCATGGGCACAGGCAGCCAGCAGAGTGGCAGATGCTCTGATCCACAGATCAGCACCCAGAGATGCAGGTAGGGCTGAGAGCAGAGGGGCAGGCTCTGCTGTTTTCCTCACCTGAAGCCCAGCTACAAGAAAGGGGGAAGTCACTGGTATAAGGTGGCCACCTACATCACTTAAGAACAGGGCCTCCCAACCTGAGCACCACTAAGGCACAGCAAAAAAAGTACCCTAGAGTCAAGAAATACACTCTCCCTATGAGCTTTCTGTTCTCCTTCCCTTCCCTATCCTTCCTTATTCCTCCCAACAACTGTTGACAAAGAAAAATTAGGAAACCAGTTCCAGGAAATGCATACAAGCCCTTTTCACTGAGAAGAATTTGCAATGGAAATAGGTATGGTTGTTCAACTTCCTGCTGGCTTTAAATCCTAACACATGTATTTTACCAGCAAACACATGGATAAGAAAACAGGGTAGTTGCATCTGGGAAGTTTCAAGAAATCTTTTGATAATGCTTTTAGGTGATTGGTTTTTTGTTGGTTTTTTAGCATTTAATGGTTAAGAGATTTTTTGAAAGGTCAGTTTTTGGAGCAAAATAGGATTTAAAACAGTTTGAATTGGTGAACTCTAGTCTCCAGGAATGGAATGGTTCACAGAGCACATGTCCTATTGCACTACAGCTCCTTCAGCAGAAAGTTCCAGATAGCCAGTGGCATTGGGTTTGGGTGATAAAAGGTGGAAGCTGTTGGCCAGCAGCATAAAAGCAGACAAATGAGTATCCTGAGACAGGAGGAGCCCAGTCTGCTCCTGCCCATGTGGCACTCACCCTCTGGATGGCTAATGAGCTTCCACAGAGAAATAGGGTCCTCTCTTCTGGGAATGGTTCGAGTCCCCCCTAGAAGAAGGACTACAGAGCAGGAATAAGAGGGATCCCAAGTCCTGGCTGCTTGGACTCAGGCAGATCTCGGGACACACTTTGGTTAGTACCCAAGTTGGCTTCCCCAGCTTCCCTGGACAGCACTTAGGATCTGGTACTGAAAGAAGAAAGGCAGAGCCAGCCCCCATCCATCCTCTCTCACATGTGGTATTTCACAGGCTGCTAATCAGATCTTACAAAATTTTATCTCTTCCAGGGAAAGGTGGTACAGCACTTTTCTTCCTCCTCGTTTTTCAAGATAGAGGGTGAAGCAGCACAGGTGCAACAGCATCTTCTCCACAGGTGAGTTGTGGGTGAGGGACAGTCCATCTTGGGATGAGGGACCAAAACTGAGTTTCCTTCTCACCCTTCCAATCCCAATGGGACACCAATAAAAGCTCATTCAAAAACAGAACTCAAAGGAACAGCCAAGACCAGATACTTCCAGAGTGCCTTTTTATTAGGAGGCCTTTTTAATTTACATGCTCAAATATAACAATCATCCTCCCATGTTTAGTCCTTGCAGGGCCTTTGCAGGTACACACCTTGATTTACTAGCAGAGCAGGGATGGAGGGGAAGAAGGCACCATAACAAAAAGCAAACCTGCAGGGCTTGCTTTAGCACATCTGGGAGAAGCAGCTGGGGAAAATACACTAGAAAAGCAAGAGAGCCAAAGACAAGGTGGAAGCAGAAAGAGGAGATAAAATGAAGCAAGGAGGCACCAGCTACTGGGACCCTGTCCCTGCTCTCCTTCTCACCAAGACACATTATATTAGCAGGGTGACAACATAGCAAACATGAATATGCATCAGTCATTATGCAGCAGATATTCAGGGGCACGCTGCTGATTTATGGACCTAGCAGCTGCAGCATCAGCCAGCTGCAGCCTAGAGGGATGGGGACAGTGAGCACTGCTGGCAGAGAGGTCCACAGAAGACCTCTAAACCCAGCCCTTCAACAGCCATGAATGAATTCATCACAACCAAGTCTGTAGCCATGCAGAACCAACCAATGCATTGTGTGTGCAATGCTGGGAAACCATCATACAGCCTGACTGAAACAGAAACATCCAAAGGTTACAGTGCAAGATTTTAGTTTGGATCAGCAGAACTTTATTAAGTTAGAGTCCTGAATTACCCAAACCTCACTTCACTGCTTATAGTAAATCTCAGCCACATCAGATTTGTTGATGTGATGCTCATATCCCCTCCCTCTGCACAAGTCTGGATTAAAAAAAAAAATCCAAGCAGTGTTGCTGTGGGGGAGTTAGGTGCATCACTGTCAATCACAGACCTGCTACGAAAAAGACTGAAGATGTGAGGATTGCAGCTCTCCACACTGAAAAGGAAGCCATTTCCCTTTTGGCTCTGGAGCAACAAAGGGATACTGTCCAAGGACTCATCCTGCCTGTCTTGCAAGCATCACAGAATGGACACAGGAGACATGCTCCTTCAACTCTGAGTGGCCTCCAAACAGGTTCATATATCCCAACCCTCAGCAACACATGACTGGCACAGCAGATAAAGGAACAAGGAACTCCACCCTGCAATGAAGAACTCACAACAATTAAGTGATTTCCTGACAGTCATAGAGGAAACTTATGGTAAAGCTGGGGATTTCTGTTCTCCCACATTTAAGCTTTTGCTGTAAAACATGTGCTCATCAGTGGCTGTGGTTGAGTGTGCAGGGCACAGGAGCACAAAGCCTTCTCCACCACCTTTGTTGCAGCCTCCAGCATCTGCTGGCAGACCTGCACAATCAGCAAAAGCCAGGGCCGGTTTCCTTCCAGAGCTTCCTTGGGAGTCCAGAGCAACAACGACAAGCAGGATTTGGGTGGGCTCACAGCCAGCATCTGCAGGCCAAGTAAAGCTGAAAAGAAACCACAGAAATGCAAGACACCAAGCCTGTATCAGATGTGGTTCCTCAACACTGGAGTTCAACAAGCTGATTCACAAATAAGAAAGCCCTTGAGAGCAGAAGAGTGCTTGAAGTCCCTCTGATCATGCCTAAAGGTTAGATGTACCTACATCTTTGTGGAAACCCTCAACTCAACTCCAGTCCCTCGGACAACCCTGGTACAGGCAATGAGTAGATCCAGATCTGGCTTTGGTACTGCATTTGACATGGCCATAAAACTCCAAAGGCCCTGCCCAACTGAGGTGTTTCTCTACACAGATCAATAACTGATGGAGCAAAGAGCAACACTGGCCTCAAGTCCTCACTTGCAACAGGCACAACAGAGTGGGCAAACACTCCAGTCACATGAACCAGACTGGCTTGATTGAAAGAGGTACAGATAGGAAGCAAACCATGCCCTGAGCTTCAGGGATGACATCTTGCTGTGGAAAAGAGTGCCAGAAAGTCCATGAAGTGAATAGAAAAAGAGATGCAAGGGAGCCTGGACACAATCCCCTAACTGCAAGCAGAAAGAAGAAAACTAAGTCATTAGACCAAGAATGTCTTCAGTAGATGTTGGCCAGAGACCAAGACCTGCATGCAATTGGTACTACCCTGGCAAGCACCTGGTGACCAGACACAGCTGACACTTGTAACATCCTGTCCTTATCATCAGATTTATCCTGAGAGCACAGAAAGAGACCATGCAAAGCACAACCCAAAACATCTGAAACATGAGCTGCAGGAGTCACAGCTTGGGAAAAGTAAAACAGGGCAATGTGATCCTGCAGGTGGCCCTTCTAAGCTGAAGCATCCTTTTGTCAGGCATGACAATGCAGTCTCCATCACAGATCAACCTCTGCATGGTAAAGTCCTCAGGCAAATCCCATGCAGCAGCAGGAAAAGCTCCTGTGCATTTTCACAAAAGCCAACCAAAAAAAACCAACCCAAAAAAACCCCACCAAAACCAAACAACCCCCCCCCCAAAAAAACCCCAGAAAACAAACAAACAAAACCCCCAAACCAAACAAACAAACAAAGAAAAAAGGGACTTCTGGACTTTGAACTGTATTGCACTGTAATTCCTGTAATGTAACTTCATTAGGGCAGTGTAAGCGATGGTTGGGCATCAATTAGATCACTGGGAATTCTCCACTGCCCAAAACTTTCTTCTCTTTTCAGTGGAAACCATCTCTGGTCCCAGAGCAGGGTCTTATCCTGCCAGATTATCTGAAAAGCAAAAAAAAAGAGGCCCCTACGCCAGTTTTCTCTTTGGAAAATGTCTAGCTCTGGTTATCCCTGCTGTCCATACAACACTCAAATCTTTATCTTCTTAAGCCACTGATTTCCCTAACCCCTTTCAGAAATGAGATACCAAAACCATAAACATCACTTGTTTTTACATGCATATATATGGCTTCCCATCTTCTTTCCTGGTGTCCAGCCATCTCCCCCCAGCCTCTCATGATTTTCTGGTGCTGCTGCTCAAGCACAGCTCTGCAACACCCGGGAAGCACACATTGCAGAGACATTTAGAAACACAGCAGCATTCATTGGATTAATTCTTGGACTTTATGAGGCTCATACAAACAGTTCTGTATTTGACCTGAAAAAATAACCACAGAAGGCAAACTCAGAACTTCAAAGACAAATTCTCCTGACAGCCCTAAGCCATTATCTGCATGTAGTATGGACAAGGTGCAAGTGTTTATAGCTTCCCAAAGGAAGGGAGAGGACAGCCCAAGCCAAGGAGTAAGAACCAGACAAGTGAGTCCCACAACTGAGATCTCACCTTGAAGGTTCATTTTAAGGAAAGGGCAAAAAGTAGAGTCCTTGCATGAATGCCACTAAAGCCAAGACAATCAACACTGGTTGAGGATCTCACTTGGTCTATTTTAATTTTCAACCTTAGCCCATTTGGAGCACTTATCCCTCCCTGCATCTTGAGATAGCAGCAAGGCAGACTGACATTACCTTTGAAAGCACAAATCCGCCTTTGTTCAGCCAGGGAGGCACGCAGAGTGCCTACAGAGCAACTATAAAACTCAGCCATCATAAAGCAGAAGAAGAAAGGAGGTGGCAGAGTTGTTTCCTCCTTCCTGGCGATCTGGCTGCCATGAGGAAATTGCATATGGTGCTGGCACAGAGAACTTGCTCCTGGGATCAGCAGCTGAGTGTTTTCCCAGGACCCTCTGCTAAGAGGCTTTCCCATACCACTGGCTCCTAAGCATACACAGAGGCTCCCTAAGGAGTTTCTGCAACAGGGTGACAAAAATAAGTCTGCAGTGTCTGGGTTCATCCAGCCTTGTGTGGGTACAGGCATCTGTTAGACAATGCTTGGGGACCACAGCACAGGAACTCCAGCAGTGAAAATCACACTGATTCACAGTTCTTTGGCTTTGGTTGAACATATAATAAATAAATAAACCAAAATCAGAACCTCCTTTCAGCCCACTGGGAAAAATCCAAGCATCTGCCTTCAATTCCCCAGCGCATAACCATACAACTTTATTATTAGAAGTAAAATTATTATTATATTTTCTGTATGCTGTTCTATATGGTGTGTGTGTGAAGATCTGTTACATGGCCTGCATCACTCTGCAAATCCCTGACTGCTGGGAGTATTTCATGCTATGACCCTTTGCCATCAGCCCCCAGCAAATGTGTCCTGACCTTTTATTCAGCTGGTCATCAGTGCCCTCACAAGCACCAGCAAAGTGTGCTTTGAGACAAGACACAAGAACTGAAGCTCTGATACTTAAGCTATGATCTCTGGAAAGGGGGTTGAAAACTGGACTGAAAAGCTGATGCAACTACCTCTTGGGCTACAGCAAATACCACTAAAAGCAGCTCCAGGCAGGGCTGGGAGGACATAGAGATGGGATGTGCACCAAGAGACCTAAGTTTGCTCATACTGGTGGCTGCATCATCCCTTTTCACACCCTCAGGCTTTTTTTGGTCTGCTACTATAAATACAGACTGGAGGAGCTAAGAAGGCACTGTTCAAGTAGTGGGAGCCTGGTCTTATGCATGATCTGAGGTTCCTCTCCAATTTTGCTTGCCCACGCCCACAAAATTTGCCCTTTGCTGACCATTCAATATTGCAAGAGTGTTTGAGTAATGCTTAATGTCACAAGGCTGCTAGAGTTTTATTTCTTTTCCCAGTGGTTTGGAAAAAGCAAGAAATGGACAGGTGATGTGAACTGGCACTGCCAAAGATGATCCAGTCCAATAAGATCATGTGAACTTCCTGGCTCTTGTCATGACCCCATCTGTCTTGTGGGCTTTGAGCTGGATTAAAGAATTGTGCACAAGCTATGAAAATGATCCACCTGAGGAAACAGTCACTTGGAACAACTACAGAAAATCTTCACTTTTGGACAAGAACCACTTTCAGAGTTCTGGTGGTTTGGGCTTTGGCTTTTTTTCCTTAAGGGAGGAGAGAACCACAACAGTATCTGCAGTAAGAGGCTCTGCTCTGTGGATCCATATCTCCTCAGATCCTTGGTATGACAAAATTCTCTTTCCTTAGAAGAATAACTTCAGAGCTTAAACTTGAACTCTGAATTTTACACTCTTGCCAATATTGTGAGATCTCAAACATGATCATGTACCTTCAAAGGAGCCTGGCAGAGACTAGCCACCAGTTAGATTTTGAACAGGGGTGATGTGCTTATAAAGCTCCCTCTTCACTTAAAGGTAGTAGAGCTCACCATGTGTTGTTTTTCAGGGCTCCTAAGTAACACACAGCAGTCTCTCACTCTTGTACATCATTCACACCTAGCTAGAAATAAACTGCTGCTTGGTTTCTCCCTTAAAATCCTCTTCTTTTCAGAAAGCAACACCCTGAGGACCATGTGTGTCCCTGCAATGAACCTTCAAGGCCACAGCATGGTGTAGTGGATACAGTTCCTACAAAGCTTTCATTGTTCCCACACAGGAACTTCAACTGAAAAAATAAATTAATTCATCAAGCGTTTGCAAAAAGCTTGTTCTAAAAATGGAAAAATCCCACAGAAAACCTCCATCTCACAGGCCAAACCAGCCAACTTCAACCTGAAGCACCACTCAAGCAAAAAGACAAGCTGCAGTGTTTTGTAATGTGAGCATATTAACACAAGATAATTCCTATTCCAACTGCAAAGAAAAAATAAATGTCAGAAGACTGAAAGCTTGTCAACTTAGCCTCACAATCCATCCTTAAAAACAGTAGAGCTTGTCTTGCTCCTAATCAACTGCCTCCATCAAAGGCTGATTAGGCTCTAGGATTTACCATTATTGCCTTTCACCTGTAGACTTAAGATTAGGACAGAGGTTGAAGACCTGCATTGAAGGAAAATATATTGTAGGTTAGTATTTCTTACCCAAATGGAGAGCTTCCATAAAGAAACTGTTCCAAGTGGTGGTTGCCGTTCCACAGGCTTCATTTTCCCTCACTTCCTCAGTTTTCATCAAACTCAGGACATACTATGTCAACTCCAACAGGAAATCTGATTTAGGCTAACAGTCAAAACCCTGATCAGATATAAAAGTTTGTGTAGTTGGCCTTTTTTTCCTCCTTTTAAGTGGCTGCATGGTCACAAGACAACACCAGTGTGACTGGCCAAGGTCATTGTGAAACACACAGCCAACAGCCCAGGCTGAGTTTTATATGGTGACCACTCCTCCATACCACTTTAAGCTAGTGTTTTATTCTTTATTCTACAGCCTCAAAAGGAATTGTTACTTTTGCAGAGCACAAAACGAATGCAAGTTCAGAGAGTATTCTGAAAAACACAATGAACACGGATTTCATGAAGTTCACTCAAAGGTTTTCCACTATACCTAAACATGAAGTGTGCTCTCTAGGTCTAAACTAGATATCTTCTTTTAAACCCATGGAGGCAATTTGCCCTCTAAAGTAGCCACTTTTCATCCAGTAGCTCAGCAGAGAACACACAAGATATCTCATGAGCTGTGTGGGTGCCTCACAGAGCCGTGACAAGCACGCTTCATACAACCCTCTTAAGATAAGGCTGCCATAGCTAAACGAGGCAGAGAAAAGGTATTTACTTGAAGCGGGTTCTCATTCCTTTGACAACATCCCATGGTGTGAACTTTGCTGCTCTTGCACGGTCTGGAGCAAGGCAAGGACTCGCCTCTCCCAGCCACCACCAAGTGAGTGTGGGAATGCAGTGGGAAAGAAGGATTCTGCCAGTGGGCTGGGCTGGCATCCCCTGCAGCCAGACCAGGCTGGCAGGCTGGGCACCCACAGCACCACGTGTTGTCTGTGCCCAGCTTGCAGCAGCTGCAGCGCCAGCGGACAAAAGCTCCCACAACCTCTCCAAAGCTGAATTTGCAGCAACACGTCGCTCCTTAAGGAAAAAACCACAACATGCTCTTTTCAAAGTAGCCAGCTGGTGAAGAACAACAACACAGAGAGGAAAAAAAAAAAAAACACAAACCACTTAGCACCACTTCCCTTTATTTCTCTCACACGGAGTTGAGAAGCTTATATTAATTGCAAAGCATGCGAATCTGAACAAACACCCTCCTTGGGCAACCAGGGCCAACCCCAGGAAAATATTTGCATCTATGGGATGTGCAAGTTGTGCGACCAGCAAAATATCAAGACAGGTAAGGCAGGGACCTTTTGTTAGGATCTACAGAAACTTCCAACTCTGTATTGCTGACTTAGGCTAAGACAGGCTACTTTAGTTTTCTCTCCCTTGCTCTAGCCTTCACAGGGGAAATACCAGCCAATTTCACATCCAGTCTGAAGCCACTAGACAGTATTTGCAGAGCTGAATCAGAAACCAAAGCAGCCTTTGGTGGACTACCAGAGGGAAATGAGTTTCCTGAGATGGGAGTTCTCTTCCCACCTTTAAAGTAAAATCTTAAGGAAGTTCGTGGTGCAATAAGGTTTGGTCTACCATGGACACAAAAGGCAATTTGATGGTATTACACAATTTCCCATGCCCACAGCTTGATATGGCCTTGTCTGCCTAGATTTAATTACATATGTATGTTATTAGGGAGTCAGGAAAATTAGTTAGAAGGTCATATAGTTACAAAACCTTTGTGAAAGGGATGGACAAGTCCTGGTTTCTCCCACCAGCTTTCAAAGACTTGCATGTGCACCTGTTCAACCAGGAGAGCAAACAGCAGAGTGACACTGCTGCAAATTTTCAAGAGACCTATAAAACATCTCCTGTTGACAAGGCAACCAGCATGCTGTCAGTGGCAAAAATTACCAAGTAAAAAGTTCTGTTTTGTCACGGTACATCCAGCCAGCAGCAGGATGCTGCCAGCAGAAGGCCAGCCCTAAGCACATACCCAGGAACGCACAGGAGATGCAGGACCCAATGCTGTGCCAGGTGCCTCCCTGTTGGGACACTCTTCAAACACTGCTGGCTGTTTACTGTACCAAAGGTCAGAGGGAAAGGACAGCAAGGAAAGTATCAGAGAAAAAACATATGGTAACTGCAAGCCCTGATATGCCTTCCTTACTGAATTAAAAATCTCCTGTGAGTTTTCATACTTGCATCCTCTGTTTCCTAGAAGCATGAGATGAAAAGTACAAAAGTTTGTGGTGGACACGTGTAGCCAGGAAAGACAGCAGGGAGAGATCAAATGCATTGTTAAGTGAGGAAAATACACCATATAATGGAAATTGAGGTATTTTTTTGCCTTTTTCTGTAGCACAGTATGTGTGTTTCCCACCTAGGACCAGTCAGAGATTTCACCCCAACAGACTTCCCACTGTTGTACAGTTTGAAGTGACTGCAGTGCACACACCAGACAGACTTGCCAGAGCACCATTTAATGGGTGTCTGAAGTGATGGGAATTATAGCATGAGTATCAACAACAAACAAAACTGGGGTATAAAACTGACTCTTTCTTCAGGGTTATAGCACTGAATCATGCTGACAACATAGGCATGAGATGGAGGGTAAAGACTGGCATGGCACCACCCCCTACTGAGCAGGCTTGCAACCAGCTGTTGGCACGGGGACTCAGAGGCTGAGTTCAAGCTCTGTGGGCTCCTGCTGCAGACAGGTTTCCCACTCCCAAAACACCCAGTATACTGCATTTGTGCCACTGGGCTAATTCTTCCCCAGCAAAAGGCATGATGGAACAAGTGCTCCAAATCAAAGGGGAAACGCAGCCAGTCAAGAAATCCTCCCCAGGCTATAAGGCTTTATTCCTTTCAGTTGGCTCAACTTCATTTTTCTAGTTCCTTCAAGAACAGCTCTAGGTCTCCTTCAACCTGCTCTCTGCAGACCATGCAGGGGTCTTTAGAGAAACCATAAAGGTTCAGGTCAAACAGGATACAATCTACAGAAACTTGCTCCATCATCCTCAAAGCCACAATATGGCATGTAGCAGTGCTTCAGTGCTAGGAAAATTACTCTTTTTCCCCTAACAGAAAGAGTTTTACCCAGCAATCCTAGAACACCCAGATGTGCAACCTGTTTTGAGGCACTGGAGGGCTCCTGCTGCTATCACCTGCTGGTTTGCAATCTGAAGTCCCCATGCCATTGTTTCAGCTCTAGATACAGAGGTCTTGTGACTTCTCCCACTCCAACACAATACCTGTGGGCACATGCAGGAGGTCAGGAGCCCCCGAGAAGTACCTGAGTAATCCCTGACCGATGTTAGCAGCTACCTGGCCACAGTATGAAAGGATGAGCAAGGACAAAACTGTTCCATTCATACCTACACTTTCTGCCTTCACTTGATTAAAATATCCCTTGGTCCAGAGCTGGGACAGGACTAGAGCTCTGTCCTAGGAGCACTTCTGAGAGGTGTTTAACTCAGTCTTCCAGTTGCTGTGTGGATGGCATCCCTCTCCTCCACTCTTGGCCAGCAAGGAATTAAAGTGAAGGGTAGCTTCTTGACCAAAGGAAGATGAACATCCTTACCAGATCAGAGAGCCAAAGACAGACCACATTCAACAGTCTTGCCTCCTTTGTGTGCTACCCCAGCATGCTCAGTGCAGCTAGACAAGGTGGGGGTCATCTCACCTACAGCACAGATATGTCCACAGGAACCCATCACCAGAGCCTCTCTACCCTCAATGAGCAGAGACAGGCACAGTCTGTCTGATCTGTTTCAGGTATCCACCTGCATTACGATGAGGTGGAAGTGCTCAATTCCTCTGCTGCCCGTATAGGGGGACTGAGGGGCTGGGATGTTAGATGCCAACATCTGGATAGGGGAATTGCACCCTGATGTTCCCCATCTTGCACATGACGGGGAAGCTTCTCAGAGAGAGAGTATCTCACCCTGCACCTAACACAAAAGCACTTCAGTCCCTAAGGCCCGAGGGTTACACTACACTTCAAGTGGGAGATGAGAGGCCCAAGCCCTTAAGTGTTTACCATCAAAAAAACTTCACAACACCTTCCCTGTAATGATGTTCCAAGTGGATCCAAATAATTTTTGGGGATGGCTGAAGAGAAGGCAGAGCTGCAGGTCTCAGCCTGCCTCAGTGGTAGCAGGTGAAGAAAGGAGAACATCCCAGGCACCAAACACTTTGTGCTGTGAGAACCCAGAGAGCCTGCAAGGCTCACTTTGTGCCCATCAAGAGATGCACATGACAGGCAGGGAAGGATGAACACATGCAGCAGGGCTAGGTCAAGGACAAGGACATGGGAGAGGACTGCAATTTCTTCTAGCAGAGAGACTTGGGATTTACAGGCCAGCCTTGAGGACTCTTCTCCTTTTCATGACTTCTGATATACAATCCTTTGAGGCAGGCAACACAGGAGCTTGATACAGACAACTGCAAAATAATGATTCCAGGGGAAGGAAGTCAAAGCAGATGGTGCACACTAAATGGAGCTGTCATGCTGCTGGGCTGGCCAGGGGAGAGATGGAGGAGGTATTCTGAGATCTGTGAAGCCATCAGCCCTCGTGCTACAGAAAACAACAAAATGAAGCTCAGACAGGGATTGTAGGCAGAATAATTTCCCTGATAACATGATGCATGGGGGATAAGTTGCTACAAAGGGCCCTCAAATCAAATGGGGGAAAAAAAGCAAGCATGGAAGACACTGCACAACATTCACCCACAGTGGGACTGAAGGGTTCAGAAGAAAATGAGAAGTTTAATTCAGCTCCCTGAAAGTGTGACTTACTGTTGGCAAAGCTTTTTCTTTTACGCCAGGATTCAGTTGTCACCAAGCTCACAGGCTCCTACCTCAGATTTAAACATTATCTCTTTGCATTCTAATCCCAACAGTATTTGCTCCCTATGCCCCAGGAGAGCAAGCCATGCTGAGAAAGTGTGACTGCTGATTGTCCACCTCTTTGCAGCAGCTGCCAGTCACATCCCAGTTCCACAACACAACCCATTTGATTATTTTGATCTGTTCAGGTGGTAGTGTTCTTTTTCTCCTCCTCTGGGATTTCTTCTCTAATTGCTCTAAGCTGCAAATTGAATAAACTAATTCCAGACACAGAGACTTTGAAACAAAAGAGATGAAAACCTGAACTGACCTGAGAGATGAGGCACTGCCCCTCAGCCCAGCCACTGCAGTCAATAAGGTTCAACCACCTTCAGGTGAACCTGAACAAGACCTCACAACCCTGTTGCAATGCAATTGCAGGGCTTGCCAAAAAAAGCATGTACTTAGTAGCATGCTCTGAGAAAGCCCAGCCCTCTCCTAGGCACTCAGCTTCCCACCTCTTTACAAGGAGCACACTTCAGATAAGCAACTCTATACATGTTTTTTTTTTAACTGTACATCTTCCACTAAAACTAAGGAAGGCTTTCCTTAGCCTTCTCAAGAGCACCCTTGTTCTCCCTTTCCAAGGCAATTGCCTTGTTTTTTTCTTTAAAACAGCAGAAATTTCAAGCCAGCTTTCACAGCTCAGTTTGCATCCAGGGACTGGTGACTACAAAATCCAGCTAGCTGCCCCGGGCCTGTACAAACCCCCAGCCAGGGACCTGTACCTTATGGGCTGTAATCCTCCCCCGTTTCATCTCTAAAGCTGGCTAGTACCAGAGGCTCTTCCACAGAGAATCACCACAAAAACCTCCCTTGTTGCCACAGCAAGGACTCAGCAACAACTGCCCTGTTTAGAATATTTGAACAGACTACAGCCCCATTAGAATCAAAGGAGGCAGACAAACCTAAATCCCAGGAATTACACCTCTGCATGGGCAGTTTCATCTCAGGAGCTTCCTTTTGCTCACCTCCTATCCTGAACAGGTTTATCATCCACTCCATGGCTGCTCTGAATTACCCCAGAGGTGTGCATATTTCAGCAACAAATTAAAATGTCATGATACATTCCTTTCTACACCGTTTTTTAAAACACATGAGCCCTGGCTGCCAGAGATTTGTTTTGGAAAGATTAGATTAGGTGCCTCAGAAACTGCTTTGTAAAAAAAAGTAAAGAGTTTTTGCTTCTTGAAGAAACCCATCCTTTTTTTTTTTTTTTACCCCTTGGGAAGTTTGTTTTATTTTTTAACCTCAAAAATTTGGTCAATTAACTACACCTTGTTTTTTAAATCTTTCCACAAAAAGTGCCTTGGTGCAGATGACCAATAGGGAGATTGCTCATTTTGCAATCATCTGCCACCAACAAAAATTAAGATCCTAAAACCCTCTGATTTTTAAAACAATCCCCATCCAGGAGCCTCCAGCATTTCTATTCAATTGACCAAATCTTCTTACTGTTTTACCAGGGGATATCTATCCATTTCTCGGACACAAGCCCCACTTTCAGCCTGGAAGACTGACATGCAAAGGACTGCCATCCCAGCCCCCTACTCACATCACTTCTAAGACCAGACACCTAAAATATTAAAATAACAGTCAAGACAGCCTTGGTTGTAATGATAAAAGGAAATAAACCCCCACCTTCTCAGGGTTCATTGTGATAAGAAAACACTTCTCTCATCAGAAAATCAGCTTAGCAACATGTCAATAGCTGGATGCTGAATCTTTTGACACTCACCAGTTACCAAAGGAAATGGGAAGCTGACCTTGCAGTCAAAGTGCCAGACTAGGACAACAATTTCTGTTCTCAGCTCTGCTCTGGGCTCCTCCTGTTAATATGAATCTTCATTCCCCAGTTCCCAGCTGTAAAACAAGGGGTTGTAATAATGTGTCTCCTCTCCCTGCCCCAGCTATAGGCACTGGTAGATGCTTGGCAATTTTTCATTTTCTAGCAGAGACGAGGGGCGGCCAAGGCTGGGCACTTCACAGATTGGAAAAGGGTGGCTGCTTGAGATGTACCCCAGAGAGGAACAGCAGAGGTCTAAACTGGTGTCGACTGAACACAGACTAATGTGTTCATCCTAGAAGAAACGTGAAGCAGAGGACATCTTGTCCAGCCCCTGATAATCAGGTGCAGTAATTGTGGGGTCAGATGATTACAATTTGGTCATGAATCAGAGACTTCCACCCTCATCCATCTACCTCTCTGCTCTGCCACAGACCTGGTGAGACCCTGCACATGTCCCTATGCCTTTGAGCCACATCAGTACACAGCCTCATTTCTGTGGAAAAGCAGGGGCTGAAGCACTTTTCCAGGTCTAGATCTCACTCTCTCACACCTCTGTTTTCTACCTCCACCATGGTCATGGTAGTAATTTCTTTCCAGTGGATATGTTTTGAGAATCAGTACCTTGATATTTGGAAATTATAGGGACCACCAGAATAGCTGCAGAGCCATCAGCTGCAACTGAGCAGCGCAGAATGGAGGAGATGCAGCTGTGCTCTTTAGAGGAGAGCGAGCAGATCTGACTCTCTTAGACTTCAGTACAGCCACCACACACCCCAGGAGAACGATGAGGCAGAAAGTGAGGCAGGGATTTGTGTGCACCCCCTCATCCATCAGCAGCTACGCTGACTGCCAGATGGGAGGAGACACCACCAAGCAGCACAGCGCTGTCCTGCCCCTGCCTAGCCCCCAGCACTGATCCTCACCCTGCCAACCACATCAGTGGAGCAAGAAGCCGGCACATGCTCGTCAAAGCAGGTCAGGGAGCAGACCACTCGCCCAAGGCTGCCTGTGTGGAAAGTGGGACAAGCCCTCCAGAAAAAACCGACTGGCCTCTTACAATAGCATGCAAATCAGGAAAAGGCCGGGAGATACAAGACTGGGAGAAACCTTGCATGACCAAGGTTATATTGTAAGGTTATGTATTCATCCTCTGCACACAAGGGGGGAAGCAAGGGCTGTACATGCACACACCAGGCAGGAGGTACCTCCTGCTTTCACCAGCATTTACTAGGTTTGCATTCTACAAAGCAGAGTTGTGCTGTTCACAGCAGGAGTCCAGCAGAGTGGGACCAAAAAAAGAACCATTGCATCTACAGACAGAGCTCCAAGGGGAGACAATGAAAAAAAATAATAACAGAATTAGCATACACACATGCCAGGATCAGTCCCAAACAAGAAACAGTCACGTTTTATTTACTTAACATAATCAATTACTGTTTTATCTATTTATCATATCAACTAAAGCCTGATTTCTCAAGCCCAGCCTTTTTCTGGAGAAGGAATTCCAGTCCCTCACATATCATTAAGCCCCTGACATCCAATGCAAAGCCATCAGCAGGGAAGGAGCACGGCTGCTACAATCACTACAGAAACAGAGGACCTAGTGCCACACCAAGAATACTGCTCTGGCTCCTGAAGTGGCTATCTGGGGTGGGATGGAATCCATCATTTGAAGGCTCCAAATTTATACATTCAAGCTTATTCTATACACATGGTTTGAAGCAGGCTGAATAGAGCTGGATGTAAGCCACAGAATCGCTGAAGATAGCACAGTGTCAGAGCGCTCAACGTGATCCTGGAGCAGGCCGACACGGTGGCTGCCTGTTACCCCAAATATCTGCTGATGAACAAAGCTCACTTCTCAGCAAGCCTCTAAACAAGATCCCAGCTTGCCTCAGGCACAAGCACTTGCTGGCCACTCTTTGGAGATTTTTCACTGCTTTGCCTTTCTCAGGGTATATGGCCCCATGCACTTCCACTTCCAGCCAGCCACGGTTCAGCCCTGAAAGCAGGAGAGGCAGTGCACAGTCTGCAAAGCAGCAGACTCCACAATGCTTTTTCCACTGATCTCCTCCCTGCTTCTCTCTGCAGAGCCTCACCCAGACAGAACAGGGCAGCCTGGAGCAGCCCCCGTTGTGCACACCTGCATCCCTCATTTCACTCCTACTCCTTGGCTTTTTAGATCTTGCTCCTCTTCTCCCAGTAAGAGCGTGACATCCTCTTCATTTCACAGGCCACAGCTTCTCCTTCACGTCTGCTGTTCTCTCAAGGATGCTAAACAGCAGAAGACATACAGGCATCTTCCCAGAGACATTGCAGCAATGTCTCTTTTTTGTATTCGTCAAGTTATTGCTCCCACACACACACATTTAAACTCAGCTCCACCAGCTCTCGAATTTAACTTGTATACGAGCAGTCTGATCTATAATGGATTTAGCTAAGCAAAAGGAAAAATCCTCTTCAAGTTTGGCCCACAGCACAGCACTATACAAGCACCTGGGCTGCCACTGCCTCTGCATTATCAGAGCGCCTCACCCAGGGCATCCTACCCCTTCAGCAGATAGGCTGGGTATTTGCTGGTTATCTGCTAGGTCAGTATCCCTCCTAAAGAAAAGTTCAGTGAAATAAGCAACCAGCTTAGCCAAGACCAGATGGGGAGTCAGGACTCCCCAGTTCACAACCCTCTGGCTTTAACCACAAAGTCATCTTTCAGCAGAGATTAGCTGTTCCAAGAGCCCACATTGCTGTCAGATGGGCACCACAGGCAGGTCATACATTAAGACAGTAAGCATGGAAAGACTGTTCTCTCTGTAGGCATTCAGGTCAGGTAGCACCACACAGAGGAAGCTATAAAACCATAACCCACTGGTGAGAAATTGATAATGGGGTTTTGGTTTTACTGAGCTGGTCATTAAACAGTGCTGGTCCCACATTACAGAGAAATAGCTAGAAACACGCAGAATAAACCAGATCATCCTGAAGTATTTACCTCTGGATATCTGTAATTATAAACCAAACATCACCAGCTTCTCTCTCTCCCTGCAGTAAATAATTAACTGCAAAAGAATATTCCTCTTGGCGCCATCCTCCCCAATCAATTCTGCTTTGCAACAATGTGCTGCCTGGATTGCTCTCTGTGTCAGTGCACCCGAGCGTTCCCCAAACCCCCTCAGAAGACAGAGGAGAGGTGGAACTGTTCACTTCAGTACAGCACAGACCTTTCCTTCAGGGTACAAGGGGCCATCGTGGCATAACTCCCAGTACTTCAAGCAGTCAGCTATGACATACACAGCTTAGCTCATGCACTGCTGCAACATCACTGCAACCATCAGCAGAGGCGAATCACGCACTCTGAGCGCTCCCATCACACCCCTCTGGACTGCCTGAGCTTTATTGCCAAGGCAGAGCAAATTTCCTCCCCTGAAAGACAAGGTTTTCTATTCCTTTCATTGTTTTTGAATTATCCTCCCCATCCCTAGATCTCATCCAGGGGTAAAAAAAAATCCAAACAACCAAAGTCTTCTTTATAATAGAAATGTCATTTCTTAAGAGACTTTCATTTTTGTATACTAGATCAAAGTTGAATATTGTGACTGCTCAGTCATGCACTATAGCCTGCACAATGACCTGTTTACCTCTTGCCACCTACCCTCATCAACCTGAATTTCATACAGACTCTGCAAGTAATAGGTAAACCAGAAAAGGTCCAAGCACCCATTCCTTTTGCCCTACTGAAAGGCACCTCCTGCCTGTAAACCCAGTGGGGAGGTAGGACGATGCCAGGAGGAAAGGCAAACTGCCTGGCAGGAAGGCTGGGTTTGGTCGGACGGCAGATGGAAGCAGGTTGCATACAGATACACAACCAGGGAACAACACAAGGGCTGCCATTTGATCCTGGTTGCTTTCTTAAGATACAAAATCAAATTCACTTTTGAAAGAGGCATAAGGAGAACACAAGCAAAAATGACAGCTGGGGAAAACCTCCAGAACTGCAGGAACACCCTTCCTGCAACAGCCAGAAAACGTGGGGAGAGGCAGAGAAGCATTACCACCAAGCAAACATCTTCATACTCAGACACAGTCTGGGTTCAGTTTTACGTTTTTATGGGTTTAAAGACATCTGGTGATTTAGATGAGCTGACTGTGAAGTGCTCCATAAAAAACTCCACCAGGAAGGTAGAGAAAAAGAAGAAAAAAGGCTAATTTAGACTCAAAAACATGGAAAGAGAGCTTCAAGAAAGAGACAGAAGAAACAATGGAAGGAAAACCATGACACAAAAGAGATAAATGAAACAGATACCAAGGACAGTTCAGGAAAAGATCAACCATGCAAAAATGGAATGAAAACTGGAAGAGAAAGATAAGAGAACAAGGAACATGCCATGACAGATCAGCTGAACAGCAGTTGACAAATAGATCATTAATTTCATCTCATCTGTATTTGTCAAATAATTTGTTTGATTAAGACTATTTTGTGGTCTTCAGTCAGGTATAGAGCTGATCAAATATCATGTCATTAATGTTATTAGATTATTACAAGTAAAATTCAAATACATTCAACATTTTTATTTGCTGCTCAATAAGTTCTGGTTCTAAGTTTACAGTTCAAAAATGTTGAAATAGAAAGCTGGGGATAAATTACAATTAAAGATTACTTGAAGCACAACCATTTGGCTTTTCCTAGACTGACAAAAATACAGTATACTGTAAAACTCATCTTGAGAGACAGAAGAGAATCACCACCCTCCCACAAGGAATCTCTCTCTATAGGCAGTACTTTTTGTCTTGACTTTATTTTGTTGAATGTTTTCCCCAGCTTTTCTACTCCATAAAGGTTTTTCACCTCAAGAAAATCTGGTGAGCTCCAAGGGCAGCCTAATAGAAGGGTAAATTTGGGGTGCACTGGTAGCAGGAGGGAAGGCAGTGGGAGCCATATCCAGCCTGGAAGCAAATGCTTATGTTTGAGCTGACCTTTTCTCCTCTTAAATGGAAGTCAGGTGAAAGATGAACAAGGATGTCTCAGGATCTGTACTCTCACAGGGAAAAGTCTCCCACATTATCAGCAGCCTTTTTCAAACCTCCCTGGGAGAACCAGGGGGAAAAAAAGGTCACTTGGCATTTTTTCAGCCTGTTTTTATCTCCCTCCCCCAAGACAATAGCAAGGTCCCCTTGAGAATTGTCAGACCATGGGGTGAAAGCCATCAAAGGCAGGGCATCTCCACACACGTGGTGGCAGGGCTGCCAGGGAGCCCTGGGGAGCAGAACCAGGCTCAGGAGGAAACCGTGGCCATGGCTTTCTAGGCTGACATCAGAGGAACACGAGGCTACTCCCATTGCTGTTCTACCTTCACCACTGAATCAAACTCACCACAGGAGAGAACCACAACAAGGGCAACTCCCTAGGGCTGGAAAAGTGTCCCTCAGGTCATAAGTCCTGTTTAAATATCTCAGCAATATCCCAAACTGAGATAATTATTGCTAATTACAAGATCATTTTAATGTAAACACGAACGGTATTACCACGCATACTTCATCTCTTTTTAATTAAAAGAAGTAAGAGGTTCGCTGAGATAAAAAAAAGACATGCTGACAGCTCCCACCCAAAAGCAGACTTTTCTGCAGTGATAACACCCATCAGCTTCCAGACCCACGGAGAAGACTGAACAGGGAAATCAATCAGCATCAGCCTCCCCAGTGCTGAAATGAAGCAGTTGGCACATTATTAATCACACAGGAAAGACATTTTATGAGGAGAAGGAAAGGACCAGACAAACAGAAGGGTGATACACATGAATTCAGACATGGCTGTCTTAAAAACAGTTGGGGAAATCACACAAATCACCAGATGTAGAATTAAAATACTTCAGAGCCGTGAAGGATGAACATATCAGCAATTCTGACTACAGCAACTCTTTAGCTGAGCACACACCAAACCTCATGTGTTTTCCTCCATTCAAAACCAGTTCCTGCTCCAAGCTGCACATCCTACCCACGCCAACCAGACTGAAGTACATCTTGACACAGCCTCACCAGGAGTTCGTACCCCTTCTGCATTTCAAAGACCTACCCAGAAGCAACTTGCACATCACAGGCTACAACAGATATGACCATCCAACTTAGGACACTGGAATATCAATGGCTTGACTTGCCATGCAATGGCTTAACAAGCCATTCCTGCTGCACAGTCCTGTTTCCAGCTGTCCTAAGCATTTCTCCAGCAGCTCCAGAGTTCGCCAGTCCACTCTGACTTCTCATCATCTCTTTTGTCTCCAGGCTCTCTCCACTGCTTGAGGTAATTTTTAAACACATTCCCACTCGGGACCTGTATGGGCCAAGCGAGCTATCAGATGCACCTTCACTTGGGGTGAAGATGCTGCAGCCGCGGACTCCGCGACACCCTTTGCAGGGCAGCAGGGCGCAGGAAGCCTCGGCACGCCGCAGAGCCCCGGCGGCGAGCGTCCCTTGGAGGGAGGGAGGGAGAGGAGGGAGGTGTCACCAGCTCCGCAGAGCCGCATGCTCGCAGAACGGGGAACCTCGCTCCCTTGCTCGCAGCTGCACACAAATACCTGCGCCTCCGCCACCTGCCTGCCCCCTCCGCGCCTCGCCCCGGGCCTGGCACCGCCATGGTGCTGGCCTCTCCCGGGGGGTGCCAGAGCCCAGCAGGCACCTGCTTTGGCAAACAGTGGGGAGTCTGGGGCTCGCCCTTTGAAGCATCACAGGAGCAGTGTGACGGATGCAAGGGGATGAGGGAAGACGGGTGCAGTGGGCTGCAAACTGGGGGCGCGAAGAAGAGGAGGGGAACACGGCTGCAGCTAAGGGACACGGAAAGGGAGCGGGACGGCAAGGGAGGGAAGGAAAAAGGGCTGCAGCTTGGGAGGAGAAGAGGAGGAGTGCACAGTGGGTGCAGGAGGGCAGAGAGCAGGGAGGGGAAAGGGGGTACAGAAGCTGCCGCTCGGTGGTACCCCACCACCCTCCCACCCCGGCGGCCTGCCGGGGCTCGGGTCGGCAGGCAGCGCCCAGGCAGCAGAGTCATGGCGCGGCCAGGCGAGCAGGTGGGTGGCCGCCACCGCCCCCAGCACCCCGGGCCCCGCCGCCGCCCACCGGGCCGAGGGGCCGTCCCTTTTCACCGCCACCCCGGGCACGGCGGGGACAGCCGGAGCACGGTGGGAGTACGAACTTGGCGGCGGTGGCGGGGGGGAAGGGGGGGGGGGGGAACAGCCCCGCTAACAGGTGGCGGCGGCGGCGCTGCCGACCCGTCCCCGCTGAGCCGGTGGGCGCTGCCCCTGCGCGACGGCGCGTCCCACCCACCGCGACCCGCGCCATCCCGCTCCCGGCGGTCACTCACCGGCTCGCCCACCCCGCCGGGCGGGATGCGCGTCCTGGAGAGCGGAGCGCGGAAGTTTAAAGCCGGGTAACAGTATTCGCTTTTGCCCTTCCAATGTAGGAAAAACCAAACTAGACGAGGCGCCCCCCCAGGCGGGCGAAACCCCGCTCCGCTCCTCCCCGCCGGGGGCTTCAGCCGCGCGTCGGCCCGGCGGCGAGGGGAAGTTTCCACCGCGGTGGTGGAGGCGCCCCCGGCGTGCCGCGCCCGCCCCGCATTGGCACGGGGCGCCGGGGCGCTGTGCCGCCGCCGCGCCCGGACAATGTGCGTGCGGGGAGAGCGGGAGCGGAGCGGAGCGGGAGCGCGCCCCGCCGGCGGCCGCGGCACACGCCCAGCCCGCGCCCCGCCCTCCCGCCGCTCGGCGCCCGCCCGCCGCCCCTGATTGGCGGCCCCCGCCGCCTCCGCCCTCCGGGTGGGCCGCGCCGCCTGTCAGTCACCGCCGCCGCCCGCCCGCCGCGGCCCGGCCGCGGGGCGGTCCCTGGGGCGGCGGCGGCGGTGGCGGCTGCGGGGCGGGGGGCCGGGCGCTGCCTCGCCCCGGCGGGTGACCCCTGCCGCCTCCGCGCCCCGGGAGCCGCCGAGATCGCGTCCTTTTCCCCGCCGGGACTCGTCTGCGCTCCCTGGCCCGCGGCCGCCCCTCCGCAGGAGCGCCCCGCGCCCGAGGGGAGGGGAAGGCCTGGCGGCCGCCGCTCCCGCAGCCCGCCCTTCCCCGCGGGACTGCCCGGGGCTGCGCTGCCTTTGTCGGCGCCCCACGGAGGCGTTCTCGGGAGGACGACCGGAGCCCCCTGAAATGTAGCGTTGATTGCCGGTCACGGTCCTGCCTGATAACGCGATGCGCTAAACTCGGCTCACAGGGTGCATTTGTCTGGCCCCTGGAAATGCCTAGAAAAATAGATGACTCCAAATTATTCAAGTGCAATTAAGGCCACAAAGGAAAGACGCCTGAATTGGCTCTGTTTAAGGCAGATGGGGTTCAGTTAGGCTTAGCAGTAGAGATATGCACGGTCTGAGCAGAATTACTGCAATTTCAGATGAAGGTCCAAGCATGTCAAAAGGCTGTCGTCTGATCCTATTTTTGTGCCTCAAAGAGCACCACCGGAGCAGAGCTAGTAAATATTGAGGTACTCAAGCTTCATGTCCTGAAATCGGGTCTGTCAATGCAGTGCGTCCCATTCTGTCACAGTACACCAGACGTTTTCTACTCTGGGCACTCTGATTCCCCTATTACTATTTGGAAACTGGATAGAGTGGATTGCATAGTCACTGTATTTTCCAGCAGCTTGCAGAAGTAATCAAGCTTTGATGCAGAATATGATGCCAAATAAAGTACGCACCCCTGGTACTGGAAAAGCACTGTTCTCTCTGACATATGTTTCAAGCACACTTTCACAATTTATTTTTTCCATTAGAAAAGTATCTAGTAATCTGAAAATCGATCGAAAAACCATTGTTCTAGATCCTGGGCTTGACACATAATAAAAAGAAAGCTCATGCCCTGGAGAGTTTGTATCAAGAGCAGATTAAACACGTTCTAAGGATACCCATAGAGAGAGTTGTGCAGGTTTTCTCAGGTCTCACAAACGTGTTGCACCAGCACAAACAAACCTGCCGGAGCACTTTTCCAAAAACCGGCACGCAAACAGACAGGTCCAAACAAAAAGGCTGAAGCTTTTAACCTACCTCGAAACTCTTCCCTTGCTTCTAACAAGCCCTCCTGACTCTGAGTGAGCTCTGGGTTGTGCGGGGAGGCGAGGGCCGCAGCCGAGGGAGAGGCAGCATCGCTGCCGAGCGAGCCGAGGGCAGAGCGGCGCACACACACACACGCACAGACACACGCACACGCACAAAGGTGAGGGGCTGCTCCGCAGGCCGCCACACGCACGCACCGTGCGCCGCCTCCCCGGGCTACCTGTCTCGTCTTGTTGCAGCCGTGTCTAACGAGCAGCCAGGGTACTGGAGCATGCAGGAGCCTCGCTTTTTGAAGCACCCTGAAAACAGGCTTCTCTTTTTTGGTACCTAGGCGGCCCAGAAGAACTTGTCAGGAAGCAAGCGCCAAATTGGTAGTAAAATAGGCACAGCTATGGGGGAACCTCAGTTTCATGCTTCCAGGGCTTCTCAGTGACCTACAAGAACCAAGAAACACCAGAGAAGGAGACTGAAACTGCCTCTCTCTTGCTCATTCTTCAGTGCCAGATCACATCAGGCTGTAAGATACCTGAGGACTATTTGTTTGCAGACTGCTGGAAGACAGAGACGGAATCACCTATTGGTGAGTCACAACCCCACAATGGCAGAGGGGTGATGGCACAGACTTGCAAAGACACAGAGAGTGATAATAGCTTAAAAGTGTCTTCTTTCCCCTTCTACTTTTTGATAAAAAAGCAAAATACTGGGACTAGATCCTCAGCTGTGGCAAAGCAAGGTAACTCCATGCTTTTGTCAGAGCACGGACATACACTTTCTGAGGTCATAGCCCATTCTATTTGTAAAAAATTGTTGTTCCTGAGCAGATTATTCCTTCTTTTCTCCAAATTTGAGTTTAATTCTTGGAAAATGTCTGGCTTGCAGTGCTCTAACTGTTGTGAGCCTTGCTTGACAAGAAAGGAAGGCCAGCCAAGTACTGGGTCCACTGGCATGCAGGGCAATGAAAAGGAAAGTGAGAGTATCTTAGGTCCTTACAGCCACAGTAAAACTCAAAAACAAAATGTGCAGTGGAGTTGAAATACCTTCAATTCCCATACCTTCAATTTTTCATGATTGTTCTCACCAAAATGTACACAGCTTGCAGCTGGAAGGCCATAACTCATCGACATGCTTATCCTGTCATGGCTTTTTGTACCAGCACACTAAATTCAGTCTGTGAAGGTACATTACTGATTTTTGTAGGCACTGTGACCCAAAATTAACTCCTTGATATTTTCACCCCGCTTTAACTTCTGTGAGAGGGGAACTGTAGACAAGACATAAACTTAGCTGTCCACTGTGTGACATACAGACATGCCAAGACCTTAGTGAGCAACTGAACTTCCTCACCAGCTACAGATCAAAGCTACATTTTTAAAATTGGAGTTTTTTTGGAGTGGTTTTTACTAGAAACACCTAAGTTGAATGATTCTTTCTTTCTCCCTAGTAAAAAACTCCAAAGAACATGAAAAAGTCTTCTTGTGATCATCAAAATCATCAGCAAAGTAGGTGACAGTAATTTTGTAGCTTCATAAGGATACATACTTCAATACATCCAGATATCCACCATATATTTTTGATATACTGGAGGGTTTATTAGTTCTCAGCAGACACAGAGAGTAGATTAGTGGTGTCAATTGCTATTGTTGTTCTGGGTCTCCTGTTGTCACCATATCTACAAGTTCACCTGACTTTTAATCATGCAGATTGCTTTCTGGTTCTTTCCATGGCATTTGAGCTCACCCTAGTCTGTTTTCCTGAATGCATGCTTTTTCTGTGTGACTGAAACTTTACTGGAAAGTGTTTGCAAGGAAGGCTCTGTCATTGTGCTCCCTCTGACAATGTCTCTGACAGCATACTGAGAAAAGCAGAGATCTCTGTGAGTTTTGCTTCCCCATTGCACAATATTCTTCATGATTTTTTAATTTAATCCTCCTGAAGATACACTAGACTCAAGAAACATGCAAGTCCTTTTCTCATACTGGGATGTTTTCTTGCCCATCTCTCCCTGAGCTTAGAGAATGGGTAGGGTCATGGCAGAAAGCAAACGGATAAGTAATCAACTTTTAAAAATTTCTATGTTTCTAGGGAATGCAAATTGTTTCTTTGTAGTATCTGACAGAGTAACACAAGTAACTTATCATGGCAACCGGCTTTTGGAACAGAAAAAAAAATATCATTACAAGGTGCTTTGTTACTATAACAGGGAAAGAAGCTGAGACCTTATCAGTTTTGTTCACTTGTGTGTCATGCATCATCTAGGTAGCAGAATCTGTCAGTAGAAGTTTGTGTTCGATTCATTGCAAGTCATCTGCCTTGTGAGCCAATCTGATACTTGGATCAAAGCTGAAGTGCAGTCAGAAGGAAAGAAGGAAGTGTTCAGAAGAATTGAAACAAGGCTGGATTCTCAGAAACACAAAGACAAATCCATTTCCTCCAAGCTGATGCAACTCTGAAGATGCCAGTAAGGGATGAACCAATTCTGAAATTAATTTGGCTTGCATTCTCTGACAGTCTCCATTATTTTACTGTCCTTCTTTATTCTTTTTTAAGTGAAGTAAGTCAAACCCATTCTCTTTACAGGGATGCTTCTGGGAAGGACAGACTCATTTCCACTCAGCTTGCTTGGGTTAGTAAGTGAATGTAGAAATGGCAAAGGGAATCAGCTGAGGGCAGAGAGGGGAAACTGTCACAGTTACCACTTTGGAAGGAAATAAAAGCTGAGTTTATTAGCTCAGAGGAGGACAGTTTTGAAAACCGTTTGTGCACAGAGGCCAGCAGAACTATCCTGTGCTGAGGGTAGGCTCATGTATAGATCTGGAGTGGATCTAGGGTATGCTTTCCTCTGGAGCTGGAAAGGATGTCTTCTGTGTGACAGATTTGAAAAGTAAAGGAAAAGCTGAAAGTTTCTTAATCCCTTGACTACTGATTTGAGCCACAAGTAACACAGCTCCAACTGTGTGAGGGACTGAAGTGTATGCTCCCCCTTCTATTTTAAAAACACTCTCCCCCAGTTAAAATTTATGCTGTTCATGCACTAGTGCTAATGCTTGAGAAACAGTGGCCAGCTTTCTGAGCTGCCTGGGGCCTAGCTGAATGCACAGGTAAAATTCTTGTGACTCATGGACAATTCTCTTCTAGCTTCCTGGTGAGGTTGTAGAGAAAATGCTGCTAGATAACAAACCCTGACAATAGCATGACTTCTATGTGAGATGCAAAGCTAGAGTTCACTCTTGACACTGAATTCTTGTACTGTGAGTGACTGACTATAAAAAGACTTGGGAAAAATCTGAGTCTCCTGCAACACAAAGAAACCTTGAGATAAGTGAAAGTCATCTCAAAGGAACCAAGCTAAAACTGTTCAACACTATAATTTAACACAGTTTCCTAGAGACTGGGAAAAGTCAGTGGGCTTATCCTTACTGCAGGTTGTACCAAGAGAGAGCCACAAGAGACATCACAAGTGTTAAATGCCACAAACGTGTACTGGCATCTCAAGGGCCTGGGCATCTTGGAGATACTTAAGATTTGGAAGCAGCAGTCCAACTGCAAAGGGTTTTTAAGACTGACACTGAACTGGAAAGATCTCCTGGAATAATCAATTAACAAAAGAAAACACTGAATTAATTAATCAGTCCTCAATAAATCAACAAAATCTTCCTCTATATAATCTCCAAAGGCATGGCATTGCTTCAGATGAGTCAAGCAGTGAATGGGACCACTTTGTTTTTAATCTCTAAAATAATGGCATTAATATTGGATTAAATTCTACTTAATAAATGTGCTCAGGTTTCTTTCAACCAAATAATTTGAAATGCTGCAGAAGGTTTCTTTTGAGCAGAGCAAAGTCGTCACTTCTGGAGTGTTATCTGATCCAGGACAAGATCTTTCTTATGATGGATTTCCTTTTTGAAATAAACAAGGCAGCATCTTGCCAAGTGCCTGGCTCAAGCCCTACCAAAACTAGAGAGAGAAAAGATTTCTGTTGACTGAAATAAATTTTGCTAACAGTTGGATTTGGTCAATTTTGAACTGAGAATAGAAACTTGCAGAGATGATGCTCTGGAATCGCAGAAATTAAAGACTTTGTAATCAGAGCTTGGAAGTGGAAGGAGATTCATGTTCCATAGTTTAAAAATACAGACAGCTGCTGATTCCTTTTTTTTCTATTGAAATCCCCACAACCCAAACACACACACACATACACACACACAAGACATAATTCAGAGACTGGTCATTTCCCAGTCAGACTCCTTCTAGAGACACTGTGGGAATGCAAAGCTATCATATCTCCCTAGATGTGGTATGCAATACTTGGTAACATGAGGCCCTCCCCTGAGTGGATAATGGGATGGTTGGGCTGCAGATTTTGCTATGTGGGGTGAGCAGGGGGGAGAGATGAGATAAGGGTTTGATCTCTGGGTATTTACAAGCAGAGTGGCTTTCTACAGGTGCCTGACAATTTCAGTCTGATCTGAAGCACACTGCCCTCTGCAGTGTCCCGATTGTTCCTGTGGGTGTTTGCTTAAGCCCCCAGCAAATGTCCTTTTTGGCTATTTGTGCTTTTTCCAGGGAGTTGTAGCTGATCATGTGCTGAATCTGGAGCCTGAGACACTTAGAAACAACACTGATTCTTTCAAGAAATGCCCCCACCTCATCAAGAGTTGCCAGGGTTGGTGAGGTCCTGTGTCTCCTTCCACTCTCAGCTGTGCCTGCCAGCGTAGATCAGCAAGGGTCAGCTACAGTAGGAGGCCTGGTAATGCAGAAATCTGCAAGTTGGGAGCAACACTGATTTTCCTGGCGGTGGTTTTCTGGCATATGTACAGGAGCTTTTGTTAGCTGTCAGCCTGAATGGAATGTCAATCATTCCCTTGGAGCCTGATCTTCAGATCGCTGCACTTTTGGGCTTTTGCCTTCTCTTCATACAGCAGTAACTCAGGTCTGTGGAAGCTGGAAGCCTTATTTTTTGTTAAGAAGCCCTTGTGATATTTAGTGTCCATGTGGTTTTCTTTTTCAAACTCTACAGAAAAGTTTGAACCCTCTGCAACTGATATGCTACCAGTTTTTTTTATGGGACAGTTTGGATCACTTACCATGCTCTGGGTCATCTGTCACTTTTGCTGGCAGGAGCCAGATTTCCAGAGTGGAAGTGGGCTGAGTTGCTAAGGAATGTCTTGTGCTCTATATCATTTCTGCATTCACTGATGTGCAACAGATTTATCTGTGTAGTTCAAGGCCTCTCTGTACCAGATGAGTTTGTATTGAAATCTCAGACCGTCCCACATATTCTCCAGGAGAAGACACAAAGATTATTGGTATTCTTTTTAAAATACTCTTCTTCTTCATCAGCTAATGCTGATTTTCTTTCCATCAGCATCAAAGAACAATTGTTAACTACATCTCTTTCTTGCAGAAATTTCAAAGCAGTGTTGCACAGCATGATTCAGGCATGCACACATGGTAGAATTAGATAGAATTAAAGACATTTGTGTTTATCCAGTTAAACTACTGGTTCCTTTTCCTTTGACTGTTTTTAATATACTGGCCACACATTGTCTCTAACCCTACCATGCAGCCCTCCTTCTCATCATCATGCTCGAGCTGCTGAGCCTTCTCTTCTGTTAATTCCCTCACTAAATTCTGGTTTTCCTTCTACTGTGAGGAGATGCCCTGAGCCTTGATTCCTATCTATGCAAGCAAGTAAAGCTGATGTGAAGCAGAAATACATTACAATACATTACAATACAATACAATACAATACAATACAATACAATACAATACAATACAATACATCAGACTGGAGAGGAGGATAGAATCCAGCCTTCCCAGCATCTCTCTGCTTCTTAGTGCTCTTAACACACCGGTGTATGCTCTATTCCTACCCAACCTTAGTAAAGTTGCTCATCTGGTCCCTTTCCATTATGGACAGGTGTTTTCCTCTGTGGCAGCCTCTTCCTGATGCTCTTGTGCAGCATTTCCAGCTCCCCCTCCATCCCTCTCTGTGATTTCCTCAAAATACATGCTGCTGCAGTAACCAAGTCCATAGGTGACCTCAGCCTTGAGGTTATTTATAGCAGAGGTAGACACTGTCCTGCAGTGCAGCTGCTCATTGTCAGAGCTAAAGATCCTGAGTTATGGAGCTCCCTGGGAGCTTATGGTGGTAGCAGTATTCCCACATCAAGTGAGATCCAGGTTAGATACTGAAAGGTTTCCTTGGCAGTGAGGCTCTGCTCTTGTGTCACTATCCTGTCTAGGCTGTCCTGAGAAATCCCTAGTAAAGGTGAGGGCACAGTCCTCCCACACAAATGCCTTCAAGAGAAGCACAGGGCTAGAAATCATCCCTTCAGTCAGAGACATGACAGAGTTGACCTCATCAGAGTATTTCTACACCTATTTCACACAGATTCTCTTCTTGCTGGCAGTTACCCCTTTTCTTATTACAGAACTTTCTCACACTGAAGCCATAAAGTTGACCACAGCATCTTGGTGGTTTTGTCTGCATTTTTGTCAACCCCTTTCCTCTGCTGCTTCTCCATCAGGGAATGTAAAAAACAGAAGAGGACCTGCAGTCACTTGCATCTTGCAGGACTGGTGCATGTCCATTTCATGTTCCTAGGTAACTTTTCAGGCAGATGTTCATGAGCTCAGCAGTGGTGTGACTGTGTGTGTGTGTGTGTGTATGTGCAAATTACCCAGATACTCTCTGAGGGTTTTCAGGGGGCCAGTGCTAAACATTTCAGAAGTCAGACCTCCTGCAACATTCCTAAGCTGCGATGCCCAAAGCAACTTATTGCAAATTTCTTCTCTGGTTTGATTCACAGCTTTGTGTTTCCTACTTTCAGTCAGCAGACTTCACTTGGGGAAATACTGAGGTTAGCATACGAAAACACTGATCACAAATGTTACATGAATCCAAGTGATTGATGGAATTTCAGCCATTGGCTATCACAGCCTGTGTTAATCTCCAGATGTTGTATTAACATTGGGTGATTTCCCAGTTCTCCTTAGCAGTATGCTTTGATGGGGGTAGAAGGTGTTTGCTGTACTTTCCCTTCAGTGAGCTGTTTAATCATTGGAGCTTACTAGCAGTGGGATCTAGGGGACTTAGGTGATCACAAAGTGAATTTAGAGTAAAGCAATACCCTCCTTCTGGCTTCTGTGGGACGGTGAACAGGAGAGGGAATGGGTTCAGAACTGCTCCCTTTCCTCTTTTAAGTAGCACTGGTGCTCCAGTGAGGACTAAGCAGGAAGCTGCTGCCTTCTCAGTCAAGGTCTTCCTGGTTTTCAGGAGCACACTCAGACTGGCTCTCCTGCACATCAGCACATGCCAGTGAACTTGTTGTAGCATGTTTAGCTGCACGTTCTTGTTGGCTTACTGAGGTCTGATCCAAAGCTTACTGCAGATACAGGGAGGGTTCACCTACTTCTTCAGTGGCCTTTGGTCTACTCTGTGGAGGCAAAAATACAACTGTGATAGATACATGGGTGAGTGAACCCTCCATTACCACCACATTTCACTCTGAGGAGATGGCAAAAGGGATTCTGTAGCCCGACCTTGTGCATCCCAGAGCAGTAAAAGCAACATGAATCCTACTTAATAAGTAATTCAAAAGCACTTTCTGGTTTGTGAATCATCTGCATCTCAGACTTTCTGAGACTCTTGGGTAATGAGACAAGAACAGTGCAGCTTCTGTAGTCATTTCTACCCGCTCACTGGGCTGCTAGCCTGCTCTGGCCCTAATTTTGAGCTGTTCCTTTAAACTGCTCTCTGCAACTAAGCAATTCTCATCTAGAGATCTCAGACATGAAGTAATCCTCCCAGCTTTTCTATTAAAAAAGCCAACTACCATTAAACCTGTTTTACAGGTGGGTAGGCTGAGCTCCAGTCTGCCTGAGATCACAAAGTGTTATTTAGGACCAAACTGCCTGGTCTGACACATTGCTGCAGCAGGGATGACCACTTTTCTTAGAGGAAGAGAGTGCCCAGATGGAGGCAGGGCTGGCCTCTGTGGACGTGCTTTGCACATGACTGTGAAGCACATAAAGCTCACTGGCAGCATGGCAGGAATCCAGGTGTCCCTTGGATGAAGATGATGTGTAGGGTAAACTAAAACACCATGCTGGGCTCTGTGTGCTGAGCCATGCAGCAGGTGGGAATGCACAAATCTGCCTGATTGCTTATGCCTGAGTCACCTCCTTCAGCATTTGCCTCTGCCTAGCATGTTAGCATGCTGCCTGCTGGATAATAAATGACTTCATCTGCTGCAGCAGTGAGGATAATATTAAAAATTAACCCTGGGAAATGGTCCCACATATTTTTTTCATTCAGATGCAGACAAGGGGGAAGAGGAGAGGAATGCTTTTGAAATGGGATTTACAGAAAAGGCAAGTGGTGAGTTTTTAGTAATGAAGATGGTTCAGGCTTCAGTTTAATCACTGCAGTTGTTGGTAATCGATGATCAAAATTCAGAGGGCTTAAGGCACTTCATAAAGTTAAAAGCAGTGCAGGTAGAAAAGACTCAGTAGGCATATTGCAGAGGAGGTCAAAGAATGGGATAAATGGGGATTACTGTGCTGACATATAATTTATGACCTGTTTGCAGAAATAAATTAATTCATCACGTGGATGATATTACCTCTTTTAAGGAATGATGCTATCTGATTTCATCTGTAGATGAAACACTCTCAGTTTTGGTTTATCCATTGCATGCTTTTCTCATAGTAGCACACTTAGAACCACACCTTACCTATTGCAGCATGCAGAGTATATTTACAGAAGTGAAGGATTTGTATTAAATGTCTCAGGAAACAGTGCAACTGACAGACAGATATTTCATTTTCTTGGCTTCTCTTGCCTCCAGCACCCACACAGTATCCATCAAATTGTCTGGAGCCAAATCCTCACAGGCTGCATTTGAGGCTTGGGCAAGGAGCCAGCCTGGTTTAGAGAGCAAAGTCCTGTCTGTCCACACGCACTTCCCACTGTCTGTGTGCTGCAGTCTGGAGCAGGGGAGCTCAGTCTAAGGTTCAACAAAAAATACCCTTTAACTCCCTTTGCATTGTTCCAAGAAAGGGATTTGGTGTGAAGCCTGCTGACACATGTATTGATGATTCCATTGTTGACACAAAAATTGCACCTTGTTCTGAGGCGTCATTCAGCTTGCTTTGGTACAGCAGCAAGCAGCACATCCCATCCTGAGGGATGTCTCAGCTCTTTGAGCTGCTCCCTTCATAGATGGTTGGTACCTATAGATGGTCTGGATTGCAGCACAACCTGTAATGCCAGGTGCACTCACTGTGCAAGCAGATCTGCCCTCTGGCTGGCATGCTTTTTTCCAGAAGCATATTGTGCCTGTTGATTTCATAAATGTACTGTGATAGCACAGCACCTGTCCAAGGCCAAGATGAGGTCTGCATGTTTGTCCTGAGTCACCTGCTCATCTCCACATGGCAGAGGTATTTTAAAATGTTGGGCTTAAGCAACATTTCCTGCTACAGCAGGAAAAATTATATGAAGTTCCTTCATAGACAGTGTTAAAAATTTGCTGGATGAAAAGTACTCAGATATTGCTATGTCCAAATTGGAGACAATTCCTACTGTAAGATCTTTCCTTATCTGTGATATTTACAGAACCATGGTTGAAATATTCCTCAGGCTAATTCCTTTATTTATTGTCTCTCCTTTCTCTCTCCCTCCAGACAGAGCTTTGTCATCAGCCCTAATCCCTGGTACCTACATACAGCACTTGCTGCAGCCAAACACTGCTGGAGCAAGGATTTTATTTTAATGATTACTGACCAGGAATTATCACAACAGTTGTCATCAACACAACACTGATTTATCAACATGGTCTTTGTGCGGCTTTTGGAAAGACCAATAGCTTAGGGTTAGTTTGGCACCTCTTTGCAGAGTAGATGGTGCACGTTGAAATCACTTCCTTTAACGTCAATAGATTTGAATCACACCCATGGTGGGGTTATTTATTTCCCTCCCCTTCACCCCCATGCCCCCCAGGTCTCTATATTTCACTCTCCAGGTTGCCAAGGGCTGTGTGTGTTGCTCATGTGTTGTGAAGTGAGTATCTGAAAGAAGAAAGAAGTGACCCGTGCAAACAGCTGTAGGCATATGTCCAGCTGCCCAATTCTCTAGAAAAGGAAACTGTGATCTATGCCTGGAAAATCTGCTTCCACAAGCCAGGAGTTAACCAGTAAACAATGACTATATAGTTGTGTCCTAGACACTTGTGTTTCCACTGGCTTTTAAGGAGAACGAGAAGGAAATTGTATTTTTAATAGCAGCTCAACTTGCAACTTGATCTGCTACTGCAGGGAGAAATCAACTGATAACTTAGATATTAGCCAGCTGCCAATGTTTGGTATGCAAGGTTACTTGGGATGGTCTGTTTTAGTACAACCACTGCATGGCATAGGAAGTGGCCATTGTAGGGCAGGACAAGGGAAGCTTGTATGTCTTCCAAGGAAGATGGGTTCTGCCAGTGGTGATGTGTCAGGAGTTGTTGGGGGATACACATTTCACTTTGTCAAAAGTCCATCTCTGTTTCTAACAGTGGGAAAATCCAGGAATGAAAGGTCTTTCCTTGGACTGTGAAGGAAGTGAATGAAGGTAAGGCACAGTACTATAGGAGCTTCATGGCTCCTAAAAATAACAGTAGTTTGTGGACATGGGAGGATTCCCATTCTAAATTTCTGTCTTCTTCTGAAGGGATTTGTTCAGCCATATGCCCATGACCCAGCTCAGGCACCAGGAGTTTCTGTTCAACCAATATTAGGGTTAACCCAGGGTCTCTTCTAAGGTGTTTCAAGAAAAGAGGATGGAGTGTTTAGCCAAAGGGCCAGGCATTCAGGCCAAAGAGCAGTGATAAAGTGCAGGTTTTCATGGCCAAAGAGCTGGCCTACAAACACGGCTGGAGTCCCCTGTGGAAGACAACATGCCATGGTCACTGCCATGTACTGTCACTACACAGTGGGGCTGCTGACAGATCCAACCTTAAAAAGGCTGTTAAGCAAGGCTTTTGGGGTAGGTGTGAGATTTCTGTGGACTGGGATGTGTTTTATGGTTTTCAGTACTTGGAAACCCTACCTGAACATCTGTCTGGATCTCAGCCAGCATGCTGAGTTAGGTAATAAAGCTGAATTTTTACTGAAACTTTTAGACAGTGCATAAAACATACAGAAGCATACCAATAATACATCTTTTCTCATCACTATTCTAACTTAGCCGCTGGAATGTAAGTACACAGTCCTTTTTCTAAGCACACATTATGCAGAATCAGAGCCAAGGCTCTAAAGAGAGTGCCTAGAAATCAGGTCTCTCCTGTCATTTTGGGAACAGGGAAACATTCTTCATTCTCCATGAGGATGGGATTCTTCCTAGTAGTCTAGAGGAAGTTATACATGGTAATGACCCAAATATAGATGAATCCCAAGGCTTTCCAAAGAGGCTATCCATGGAAAAGGCAACCTGAGCTGCTTAAATTCTAGGGAAAATCCCAGTATGGTATGGTGGTGTGTTGCATCACTTTTCATTCCTGTGCAGTATTTGCTGAACTTGACTCCAAGCTGCCTGCAGCAGCAGCAGATGTGTAGGGTCAAAGGTTCCTTTGACAGAGCAGAGAGGACCATTGTTGCCTTTGCTCAGTTCTCTCACTGATGCTGAGCCAGAAGGAAGCCCAAATCACCTCGTAGACTGTGGAGCTGAAACAACCCTGGGGATGGGCAGGGCACCTAAGGCAAAAGGGAGACTTTGGCTCTTAGAGTGTTAGGACAGGGAGCCGTGTCTTCAGGCTGCAGGTGCTGGCCCTAGGATCATTTGGGTGAGCACAGGGATGCACAGGGTATACAGTGTTTGTTCCGGACTGCAGAGCTGCCTGGCCCCATTTATCTACCTGCTGATCTCCTCCCTCCACATCTGCAGACTGCACTCCAGCCACCTTATTTCCTGCCCTGCAGGATGAGGATTTGTTGAGGACTTTTGCCAGAGCTGTTGTCTGTAGCGTGGCTCACAGTGGTGCTGTTGCTGTGATGGCTGAAAGCCCCAGTGTACATGAGTTGCATTCAGAGTAAGCTTTGAACTGTGCAAAGTGCATGCAAACTAGGGGTGTAATGGCAAGCAAACTGGTGCTTTGACCTGATTAAATTTTTTTTAAGCCCCAATTTCTCCACTCGTTCGCATCATATGTTGTCACACTGATGGGAAGTGAAAATAACAACCCCTTTCTGATTCAGTAACATTTTATGGTGGCTTTGCATTGGCACAGAAAGCAAGTACACATTGGAAAGCTGCTGTTTCCCCTGTCTGAAGACAGCTAGATGAATTTCACTGCTAAATCCTGCTTGCAAAAACAAACCTAAAAAGTGCAGTGAGGCCACAGGTTCCTTTACACTGCAGCAAGTGATGAAAAAGAACAAAGGTTGTTCCTGAAAAACTGTGGAGGAAGAGTCACTGACTATAACTCCTTTCCAACGTCAATTCATTTTCCCCTTACTTTAATGTTGAAAACAAAGTTGTTACTCAATCATTGACCATGGAATTCATCCCAGAAGAAATGCAAGGACCACCAATAATGTGGTCCAGGTGTGGGTTATAAATATCATCAGGAAGAGACATTCTGTGTCCCAGGGGCGTTAACCCTGCAGCCAGTGCTCTTCCTTTTATATTTTAATTTTAAGTCTGTCATTTTTAAGGCTTCTCAGCAAGACTTTCTCTTGCAGAGGAATCCTACCACAACAAGCACAGTGATACAGCTAAACTGAATGAAGCCCTGTAGTGGTACTACAGTTGTAACAACATGGGATTTATACCTACCAATTCTTTGATAAAAATTACCATCTGGCAGTTGCAGAGAAGCTTTGGACTTGTCCCATACCATGGGACAGGATACCATACACTGGAAAAGCACATGTGTGCAGACAGCATCCTTGAGCTTTCCAAAACCAGGAAATAGTTTGACCCAAAAGAAACGGAGAAAGTTAGAGGGCCTTGAACAGAGGCACAAAATAATGACTTCTACACAGGGATTTCAAGTCATCATTTATTCATCTGGAGTCAGGAATTAAATAAACAAGGGAGTATAAGCATATTTTTCTGGCTCTTGGTATTTTTTTCAGATAAGAAGCTTTTGTTTCCTTTTTCCTGTAAAAATGTAAAGGGAGAAAAATTTTATGTTTATTAATTTATTTACAACTTTTCATTATACTTTAGGTAGAAATAGGAAATTAACCCTTCTGGAATTAGGCAGTCCTGGCTCAGTGGCTCAAATATTAATACATTTCCCTATCTCACCTTTGCTACCCCATGTCTTTCATCCCAATCAATCATCTTGACTGCACAGTAATGCAACTACTTCTGAGTAGAATCTCTTGGTCATGAACCAGAATCTGCTTTTCTAAAGCAATAGCACAAAGGAAGGAAAGATCCCTCTGGTGTGGCATCTGCACTGGGTATTGCTTTAAAGTAAGTGGGATTCTGCCAGAGTTCTTCCCTCCCAGCAGAGCCGAGTCAAGATTTAAGCTAAAGAGATATCCCAACGCAATTGAAGCCTGTCTTAAGCTCACCTTTCCCCTAAGAGACCCTACACCAGGACAAGGTACCACTTGGTGTTTTTATTGCCTTCTAGTACCCCAAAAATTTACCAAGCCAAGGAGGGTGTTCACTTTCCTTGAGCGAGCCTGCAGCAGTGAGAGGAGACAGGTTCTGTCACTCAGCACTGGCTCAGGACCTCAGAGGTGTGTGGTCACCTTCAAAGGCCACACACGGTTTCTGTGTCACTTTGGTGACATCATTACTTTGGTTCACTTCTTTATAGAAGCAAGGGCAACATAAAACTATGGATGCCCATCTTTCAGTGTGAGTTCAAATACTCTGTAAAAACTGTTATCAAAAGTTTTTCCAGGTCTAGTTCAGTTTGAAAAGATACAGCTTTGTATAAAATGCCAAATGTTTTCTGATGAAGCTTTCCTTTCTGATTGCAGTTTATGAATTCAAATAAGCCTGTGAAAAGGAGCAAAAACAAATGCCCAGATTCATTGAATCAGAGAAGATGTTTTATTAACTGAATTCTCTCATTGCCCTTTCTTTTCATGCCAGGTGCAGTAACAGAAAAATAAATTCAATTTGCAGACTCCTGTCATCCTCCGGATCTTTGGATCAGTCTCTCAGCCTCATTCATTGCTTCTGAGGATGAACTTCTCAACACCTGCTGTGGTCGAAACTGTTCTTACATCATCTCCTGAACACAGTGACTTCAATCACGTGAAACCATGAGGTTAATGCCACAGTCAAGACTTCAAAGCTGTTTCTGCAGACCTGAGCTGATTTTTTTTTTAAATGCTACAGTAGCTGCTAGTTCTTAACCAGCAGAAGAATTACCAAAGCTGGCAGTGTTCTGCTTATCATGCAATACAAGAAGATGGGAAAATTTTCTTGCAGAACTGCAGTCTGGGTGGGGGTGGCAGTACTGTAGGCTGAGTTCTCCACTTAACCTCAGATTAGTTTTGATTTTTGTCTTTTTGTACAAAATGGAGATGAATATCCTTGTTCTGTATTACCTACTTGAACCAGATGACCTTTAAAAGGCCCCTTCCAACTCAAACTATTCTATGATTCTATGAAATTGTTAGTTGTGCTAGAAAAGGGATTCTCACAAGAAAAAAGGTCATTACAGGGCTTACTAATGAGGGTGAGAGATCAGGCAACAGGGGGAACCATCTTTAGAGAGACACTTTGAACAATCTTTTAGAAGGGGGGAGACACTGATAGGTATCTAAATGAGTCTGGGTTATGTGCTATAGCAGAAAACTTTCCTCTGACCAGAAAGTTCCCCCTGGTTCTGTGTTTCTGAGTTGTAGGATAATGAAATCCTTAAATGTTAATTATGCAAGTAGCAACAACGATTATCTATTGATCAATAATATTAATTATAGACTGGATTGATTGGATGTTGCTTGTGACTGAATAAAACCAGAAGAACAGACAAATCTCTTCTTGTAAAATAAGACTCCGAAAGGAAAAGCAAGTTTATCTAGGCTTGGCTTTCAGAGGAGGCTTCACCCAATTCCTGTTCATTTGGGTAGGACCAATGGAATTAATCCAGAGTACCACATATTTTGGAGTTCCTGTGAAGGTGAGATCAGAAGCAGGTCCACTGTCTCCAGGTAGGACCAAGGTATGCTAATTGTCATTACTAGGATTCTAAAACTTTCTTGGATAAACTGAAACATTACTTTTCTTTCCTATAAAGCTTCATGAATGTACAACATGGTTCCTGCATAGACATCACATCAGCTTCACAGTTATTAATTTACAGATTTCTCACTGACCTTAGCTCAGCTCTGGGAATGGTGCCAGCACAATTACAGTAACTCTGAATAAAGAGACATAAAGCTTCTGTATCTACCCTGAAATTGTGCCAGAATTTTCTCTTCCTCAGTGATGGAAAGATGCATTTCTTCAATTGGTTTCAAATAGTTCAGACTGTGTTGGCCATAAGTAGATTATTTCCAGCAAAACAAGGAAAAGAAGAAAATTGCCATGCAGATGTGTGCATACACAAAACAATACACGTGATCCACAGATAATATTTGGGAAGAGTGTCCCAAGAAGATGTATGTTGGGAAACTGAGTCAAGGTGATTTGAGCTAGTTACCTGGGAAAAAAACGGCAGAGTTGGGAATAAAATTCCAGGGGCAGATGCTTGATTCAGTATTGTTTTCACTGAATCACACTACCTTCCTGGAGCACGTCAAGGCCCATTGCCTTCCTTCCTGTGAAGATGGGCAGCTGGATTGCAATGACAGCAGGTGGAGCTGAGTGTGCTCATCACCTTGGAAAATCAGGCCCCCTGGTGATTCTCTCTCATGTTAATTGACCGTCAGACCCTGCAAGAGGGGAGTCAACACATTTCCTGACCTATGGTTTAAGTGTTTTCCAAACCCTAGAGTAAATTGAATGTAGTTATAGAGGAAATGCTGATGCAATCTGCCAGCAGCTGCTGCCCTCCCACATCCTCACGAAGAAGGTGTGAGGGGATGAATTGCATGCAAGCAGTGTAGTCAAAAACCCAGCAGCTACTACATGGCAAGCAGGACTCTATGCCTTCCCTCCAGAACTCTTGCCTTCCTGCCCCTGAGAGAAACACTGCTAAGGGCTGTTGTTGAGAAAATGCTGGGGACCATCCTGAAGGTAAAGCCCTGAAAAAGCAGGCTTTTCCTGTGGGACCACTGAGCACCTCGGAGGATGTGATAGGAATCACATCTTCCTAGGTGCCTGATGTACGAATCCTGTATTGAAATGTGGGAATGTAGGTATCTTCTGTGAGTGAGAATGGTAAGAGCTGCCCTCTTGCACTGAGATGCTTAATGATGTCACCAACAAAAGTTGAACCACATCTGTTGGATCCAGATTATTACAAACTTCATTCTCACATGTCTAATCTTTTGACATTTCTGGTCTGGAAATTTACTCTTTCAGTCTGTTTGGGTTTTAGTTGGTTGTTTGGGGGGTTTTCTTTGTTGTTTTTTTGTTTTGTTTTGTTTTGTTTTGTTTTTTTTTGTTTTTTTTTTTTTTTTGTTTTGTTTTGTTTTGTTTTTTTTTTTAATGCAAAATCATTTGGTGAAACCAGCCTTGTTATCTGCCACAAGCTGCATTTTTTGCACACACTGCAGGAGTGTGGGATCACCTTTGTGCACGATGATGTCGTTATTCATCGGCCGGCAAAGGTTTTGGATGTTGTGAGGAACAGAGGATGTCCCCAACCCCTCCTTCAGCCGTGTGATCACAGGTCACCGAAGTCCCACACAGGGCCTGCTGCTTTTCCCGTCCCGTTCCTGTCCTCAGTTCCGTGCCCCTCCCTGCTCCCCCCATTTTGCTCCCGCTGTTTGCCTCGCCGCTTTTCCCACTGCAAGCGCGCTGCTCTGCTGCTCCCAGCCCTGAACCCTTCCTGCCTCGGGAGGCTCTCAGGCTCTCCTCCTCCTCCTCCTCCTCCTCCCGGCGCGGGCAGCGGGCGGGGCCGCTGCGAAGGGAGGATGGATGGACTGAGGGACGGACGGACGGATGGATGGGCGGGCCCGGGGGCCGCTCCAGGTGCCGGTGCCGCGGCGTTGCCGGGCGACGGGCGGCCGCTGTCGCTCCCTCCCCGCTGCTCTCCCGTTCTCCCCGCGGCCCCGGCACGGCCGGCAGGTAGGAACCGGCCTGTGGGGAGAGAGGGTGGGAGCCCGGAGGGGTCTGTGCGTGTGGGGGTGTGAGCCTGGGGCTGGCTTCCCCTCCTTTCCCAGGGCTTGTGCACCGCGGTTAAGGGGCGTTGGGAAAAGGCCGTTGTGGAGGCCACGGTGTCCGTGTGGGACACACTGCCCTGAGTGGGACACGCTGCCCAGGGCGGGACACACTGCCCAGGGTGGGACACGCAGGCTGGAGTGGGACACACGGCCCGGGGTGGGACACACAGCCCGGGGTGGGACACGCAGGCTGGAGTGGGACACACTGCCCTGAGTGGGACACACTGCCCTGAGTGGGACACGCAGGCTGGAGTGGGACACACTGCCCTGAGTGGGACACACTGCCCGGGGCGGGACGCGCAGGCTGGAGTGGGACACACTGCCCTGAGCGGGACACACAGCCCGGGGTGGGACACGCAGGCTGGAGTGGGACACACTGCCCTGAGTGGGACACACTGCCCTGAGCGGGACACACGGCCCGGGGCGGGACGCCTCCAATGCTTCCCAGAGTTTGAAAACCCCACCAAGGCATGTGCATCACTGTGGCAATCCAGCCTATGTGCAGGTGAAAAGCACCTGAGGTCTGAGACTGAAAGTCTCTGTTTATGTTCTGGTAGATGGAACAGCGTGTTTAAATTTTGTGTTTTGGTGGAGCTCTGAGGAGAACGAAGTTAATGAATAAACAATCCTGGGCAGGTGTAAGTTGTAGAAATATCCCCCGGTGTTTCACACTGAGAGGGTGTGCTCCTCCATGGTGCCCCCTCAGCTGCGCTTGAAGGGCTGAAGAGCCTTGCCAGTGCCAAAGTTACGGCTTTAAAGTTCCTTCAGCTTCTTACAGAAAGGGCTCAGGTATGGTCCCTGCCCTGCTCATGACTCCTCTGTGGTATGGAAAATTATTTCTGTTAGCAAGAAACTTTCTTTGCCCCTCATAGTTTTTAGCAGTCAGTAATTAGTTAATTGGACGCATTCAGCTCTCCCTTTGTCTTGTCTGTGAGGCCTGTGCTCTCCTGGCTCTGCACCTGTCTCATATAGCTATTGATTCCTGATAGAAATGTTCCTGCTCACCTATTATTTTCCATTTTGACTGCTTTTACATGGCAATATTTTCTGACAACTGATACAGCGAAAGTATGCTAAATATTGACATTAAACTTTTATCCCATGCTACCCCAATGGCAATGTTTTCTCTAACACAGAATCAACTTACTCCTGCCAGAAAATCAGTGTTCCTTTTGATCAGTAAAAAGCTTCTTTTTCCCCAACTATGTAGATCCTTCTCTATCAAGTCCTTCACCTTCTCATGGTCTCTTTGGGAACTCTAATGAGTTATGCTTTCATTAAGCTCTTCTAGGCTCTACTGCTTCGTGTCCTCTTCAACTTTTAAGCCCTATTGAGCATGGACTTCTGCTGCTACAGTGAATAAAGTACTTCTCTTTATTAATTGCTAAGTGCTCAAACTCTCTTGGGTTTGTTTTGTAGTTTTGTTTTTTGTTGTCTTGAAGATTGTGTTCTCACTATTGTTTTAGCAGGACATGGTACAATTAAATAACACTATGAGCACCTGTCAGTCAAGATAAATGAAGATAAACAGCTGTGACTACTAAATTAAAATCTCTGTAGGAGAGGAATGGGAAATGATGCAGAACAGCAGTGGCATTGGAAGAAAAGGTAAAGTAATTTAAAATGTACAAATTACTGAAAATGTTTCAGAACCTTTTAAAATTACTCTCCCATTTAATGGTATTACTTTTCTTCATGTTATTTTGTCTGGTTTTGACTTGCCTAAAATTGTGGATTAAATGTACAGTGTTCAGGCATGTCTGATCTCAGAGTTGCTGGCATTAACAGGTTTTGTTGTGGAGGTCTTTTTGTTGTGGTGATTTTTTTTTCTGGACTTTGTGGTCTCTCTTTTGGCTTTAACGCTGAGAATGACAATGCTCCTGTAGGTCTGACCTCTCAAGGGATTGATAGATGGGTACACCTTCCTGTGGGCAGCTCAGTTTGTTGGTTGTACACTGCTGTCAGTAAAAGAACAGGCTCTGCCCAGGGCCTGGGATGCCATCAGCCTGTTCTTCCACAATTCAGGGGACCTGATCCCATATAAAGCAGGATGCAGATTCCATGTGAAACCAGATGTGAGTTTAGCATTGGACTGGAATGATATTATTGATGATGACGATGCAGGTGCTTTTCTAACTGAAGTTCCTTAGGGGACACAGTTAAAGAAATCACATTTATCCTTAGTGTTTGAAGTAGTATAAAAGTCCTGCAAAACAGTAACATTATGTAACATATCACAAATTTGGGATTGCTACATTTGTCACTAATGGGAATGGATTAATATTTATTTGCTAGGACCTTTAAAGAGGTTACTTTTTAAAATAGGAAAATTAATGAGCTTTTCACAGAAATTATTTAGAGATATCTGCATGATTTTCATTTACTATTCTAATGCTTAGTGTTTTTATACCTTCTATGGAGTCACATGTGGGCTTGAAAAAAAATTGGAAGTAAAACCTATTTTATATCAGTAGGGTCACAATTACTTGCTATAATACAAATCAGAAGACCAGATTTGCCATGGCAGATGCAATAAGTACTAATGTGTCTGTATTAAGGGGAAAAGATTGTGGGCTCTATCTAGTTCACAGAAACATTATCTGATATTTAAAAAAACCAGAGAGCACACCTTTCTTTGACTACAGCTTCTCACATCTGGAAGCAATATTCAAAGTATTGCAAGCTGGCTGTTTATCTTGCATATTTTACATCTTTTGTTTTAAATTAGTATTAGTATTTAGAATGGAGTTCTAAACCTACCTTGGTTTCCTTTTTTTTTTTTTTTTCAAAGTTCCTATGTGGTGATTTGGCATGGTTTTGCTTTATTTTAATGGAGTACCCAGCCAAGTTCGAAGTGGGGGAAAGAAACATATTTAGAATGAAGGGGCTTAAGTAAATTATTGATACTCGGGAAAGAGCATTTAGCTATTGTGTTTGTTATCTGAAAATAGAATCTTGCAGCTGGTCAAACAGACAGTGTTAAAAATGCTGAGAATAGGGGTTCAAAACAGTGGAGGTTCATGTACTGTCTTTATGGCCATATCTTGAATTTTATGTGCAAAGCTGATCATCCTGGAGGGTAAATGGCAGAACTGAAATTCTTTCCATTAAATGCTTTGGAGAGAAGGGGAAATGAAAGGAGGTGATGCAAAAGAAAGCTATAATTTAATGAATGGCATGGACAGTTGGATGTCCTCCATAGTTTTAACTGCTGTTGACCCAATTTCTAATTTTGCCTCCAAGCAACCTATGCCTGTCTTCCACAATTTAAATAAATACAATGCAAAAATACACTTTCTCAGTTTTTAAAACTGCTTCCTGATGAAATTTCTGTATCTTCTTTAGTCATTGGATGGCAATTTGTCATGCCCTGAAACATGACAAATAATTGTTCCCCATACACCTCCCCAGCCATTGAACACTACTCACCTTTTGGACTGGGAATTTACTGATTGCCAGAAATTACAGCAGCATGCCAGGGAAAGGAGCACTTTGGACTATCTCTGCTTCTGATAGTGTTTGTAAAGGATCTGTTTCTGACTACAGTAGTTGCCTTGGCCCAGCAGGACAGTTATAATGCCACCTCATCTGTAGCCCAAACTGACTTCTCATGGTTCCTTTTCACTGTGAGTCTTCTGCCCTTGCTAACATTTTGGTAATGTCTGTTACTAAACAAGCTCTGCTAAGAGTGGCATCAGCCACTGTTCAGTGTTTCTCTACAAGTTCATCTAGCATCTATCTCTTTTTATGCAATCTGTCTCATGTGAGCAACACACTGGAAATCAGAAACTTCCCAGTCACTCTTCAACAGCTTTGCAGGCCAGGAAGGAATCTCTTGCTTTAAATAGCTTAATTACCAAACAAAATTGACTGAAAATTGTTTGAGGACAACCAGAGTATGTTGAAACTCAGAAATGCCATATATGTTGCGTTTTCATCCTGCGCAGAAGTTTGTGTTTCAAAAGGCTCATAAAAGCATTGCAGTAGTAGCTGGGGGGGAAAAAGGTCCATTTTATTGTCCTTTTCTCAGCTGGAATCTGGAAATTCTTATAAATGGTGGATACTTAAAATTGCCATGAAGACCAGAACCATAGAATTTTTCTTCTCTGTAGCTTTGTACTGTTGCTTGTACTGAGTCCATGGGTTAGAATATATTTGTTCATCTTGAAAAGGTACTGATTCTGCAAAACCTTGCTTTGCTTATGTCCTTTTTTAGTGTGTTTAAAAACATGCCTAGCATCTGAATTTTTAAGTAATTGCTTATTATGTCTTTTAAGTGCAAGGAAAGTAAATACATCTTCCAGTGACATCTACATTTAAGGCAGGATCTGTGGGTTTGACAAGCACAGATATGTTGACTCCTGTGTATCTTGTCATTAGCTATCCATGATAGGACTTTTTCATAAGATAAAGAGGATTTTAACTAGACCACCCTCATTGCTCCCTTATTTAATGTCTGGACACTGTTAGATAAAAGCTTGTGGTCATGAAGGGTCAAATTTGGTTTCCTGATCCCTGGCTACTTTGATAAAATGGTGAAGGACTTACTGTTATCTGTTCCACTGAAACAATTTAAGTGCATTTGGCAACCTTCTGAGAGTGAAAGCATTGGTACCTTGGAGCTCTGTTTTTCATAACCCTTGTTGTTTACCAGCTATCCCCACATCCTGCTCTCTGGTTTGCTTTTCTAGGGCTCATTGTGGGGACAGAAAACAGAAGAGTGTCTTGAGATGGTTTCTTACAGCAGGAAGTTCACCTATAGGTGAAAAAACCCCTCAATCTGTAGCATCTTGCAGTATCTAAGGATTTAGATAATCCATCTTCATCCATGGCCACTCTCTGGAGACTTGCAGTACAGAGAGAATCTACGAACATTTGTAGCCATCCAGAAATTACTACAGACCACCTTCCACCACAGGACTCTAAAAACTAAAACCAATTGATTAGACTTCAGTTTATCTTTTCTTTGAAATGTAATAGAAGATATAAAAGAGAGTGGTTTGCTTTTATATCCTGCTATGAGGATGTTTTGTTGAGGAGTACACTGAGAGCAGGAGGCTGGGTGTGCAGCTGCATGGGAGCTGCAGGTTTGTGCCCTGGGTGGGGGACACAGGGCTTTGCACAGCAGAAGGCACGTGTGCCAGCTCGAGCTGTTTCTGTGTTACTGCACCACAATTAAATAGCTTTAGGGTTCCAGACATCTGAGACTCTCCCATGGGAAACCCAGGGCTGAGCCAGTGAGGAAACCCTGCCTGACTGTGTGAGTGTGCAGGGACCAGGAGGGACACCCTGGGGTCACTGGAGTCACCCACTCTGAAGAGACTTTGGTCCCAGCAGTGAAAGTCTGGGGTGGTTGGAATGTGAATGTCAGAGTGGCTCCTGGATGGTCATACAGGGAAGTTTCCTTAAACATTTGGCAATCTAGCTCCAGAATTATGTAATATGGGGGCATTGCCAGCTCACATGATAAAACATTTCTCATCACCCTGCTCAGCAGGATCTCAGGGGAAAAGTATTATATATGCAATTGTAATGATGAAATTATTTTATATATCTACATGGAATCTGTAGATATGTAAAGGAGAACTTGGTGACATTTAAAGGCATTGTTTTTTTATTATTACTTATGTTTTTAAAGAATATTGGACATCTTTTATCTCAACTGTGTCTGGGTTGTAGCATGCATTTTCTTCTCTGGGATCCCTGCTACTTGGAGTGACAGCACAGTTTGAACTCAGCTCCATGCATAGGGGTGTTACAATGTCCACAAAGCTCCCAAGAGCTCTCCCTGAGGAGTCTGTGGGACATAGATCCCAAGGCTTACCTGCCATGGTTGTGTTAATTGTAGAGCAGGATTTTTATTTAATAGCAAAGTACTGTCAGAACACTCTTATAGGTTTAAAATCATAAATAAGGAAGGTAAACAAATGAGATAAATCAGTACACTTGCTTTATATGCACATTTGGATGCTTGAAGCAAGGCCTCAAATTGACTGAACCAGTTACACAAAAATATCATCGTAAGCATTCGAGTCATTCAGTGTCATTAAAGTCAGTGAATTTTTAATTACATTAAATGGAATATTGTTATCTTAATATTTCAGCTTTCCCTTAAAAACTTTTTTTCTTTAGTGGGACACAGAAGGGGAATCTTTATGAGTGCTCTTTGCATGATCCCTTGGTATTAAAGTAGCATTACTGAAGTAGGCATTACCTAGTTCTGCTTAACAAAACCAGAAGATTTAAATCAGATTTTTTCGTCATACACACACACACACACACACACACAAAGTCATATTAATAACAGGACTGATGTCTTATTTTTCAGCTTTTTAGAAGCTGCACCTGCTAAAATAGTGATGTGTTGCAGGATGCTTTATATTACATGAATGTTGCAGGAACTGTTTTTGCCATTATGGGTGGATTATTGTAACAGTAGTTTCCTGATGACATCATAGTAAATTCCAGCTGCCCAAACAGTTATTTTCCAGAAGAGGTTATCTGCAGTGCACTTGTGCAAAATTACACTTAGAAAGGGAGCTCATAGTTCTCTTGAGACTTGTAAACCAAACGTTTTGTCAAATCCGTAGTAAATACAGAATTCTTTGTTTTCATTCTGTGTCACTGGTAACAGTATGGGCACTACTGTAATTTGTGGTTCTGAATTAAACAGACAAAAATTATATTATGCAAGACAAGAGAAATGGAAGTCTGCAGTGCAAGCTTCCTGTCATGAAAGGATAGATAGCACAATGGTTCTCAAATGAGCTTTTTTGCTAGAGAATGTTTTGGCCGGTGACCAAAAATTGTAGATAAGAGTCCAGAGACTGCAGTGCCCCCACTGAAATGGCACACTTTGTGTCCAGTGAAGGCATGAGTCGCCACAGAGTAGGAGAGGATGCTGGATGAGAAGCTGGTCTGAGGCAGTAGAGATTCCTTTTTGTATGGGATGTAAATATATAGAGGTATATGCCTTTCCTAGAGTGAATTTTGATTAATGACCATTGTTTGGGGGGGTTGTTTTGTTTTCAAAAGGTAACTTAATTGCTTGGATAAACTGTTTAGGTAATGTCATGAAGGCTCCATTAGAAATTAACATGCCTAGTCACACAGTTCAGAGGTTCTTTCCCAGTCTTAAGAAGCTGTAATTAATATTGAGTCAAACATTTCTGGCAATTGCTGAATTTGAAATGAGTATTAATATATATTTAATGAAGAATACACCATCCTGTCTCTGACTCTTCGATAAATCTTGTAGCAGGAAAATAAAATCTTGGAGTCTTACCAGATTGTCAGACCCTAGGAACATCAAATAACTATTCTCTGCCAATTTCTTCCTAGCAAATTACAGTATTCTGAGGGGATTTTAAATAACATGTTGTTCCAAGGATCATTTAATTTTAATAATGGTTTTCATTACTAGTATTTATATATGTTGAAAGTGTCCTGCAGTTTTTAATGAACTGTCACAACATGTCTGTGAATTGAATAACTTGCCATGATTACACACGCTCACTTGGGTAAGGAGAGTGGCAGCTTTGGAGGAGGTTGGCAGATTAACTCTTTGTAGAATTCAAAATCTTCCATCTCACTGCTCTGGTCATTGATTTCTCCTGCACTCAATGACTGTTTGCTTCTAGTTATCCACACAAGTATGAGCCTGTCAAGTTAAGACTTTTGATACAAATCCTGCAATAACTAATTTATTGATTTCTTTCTGTCTTTTATTCCTCTCAGTGTTCACATGCAGTATAAAGCCCCATTATTTTCCAGCCATTTTCTCTTCCCCTGACACACTCATGTGCTTACCAGTACTGCTGTGCTGTCCCGCTGGATTCACTGCAGGTTTGTGCTAGGTGCAGTTAGCTTCCATCCTTGTGTGGCCCTCAAAGCACTGTGGGAATGGTTCTGTTCAGCACATGGATAGCACATGGATCCAACATGCATCCAGTGCAACCACCTTGTTCGTGAAGGAAATCCTCAGGTTCGTGGCTCTTTAGTGACAGCAGAAGGCTTTGCAGTCCCTGTGAACTGTCCCACTGAGGCTAACACTCATCTGGGGCAGTGCTGGCTTGTCCTGTGTGTTTGGCAGAGCTGTAGGTTCATCAGATGGACCTGATGAAAACAAGCAGTGTGTCCTGTGTCTCTAGAAGGACAAATGTCCTACACCGTGCTGGAGATTTCAGAGGTTCGTGCGATTTATTAAATATTGGCACCTCACCACTAGGATTTCTGCACTCTTAATTTTTCTACAATCTCATTTTGAACATGTTATTTTGATCCATGTTCAGAAAGAGATTCTTTAGTCTCTGGAGAAAGCTTTGAAGTGATAGAAAAAAAAATAGTTTTGCTTGCTGACAATAATTCAACTTGATCCTGAACAATTTGTAATGAAAATACTTTTCTCCTCACTAATCCAATGTTACAATAATTACAAGAGCAGATCAATAGCAGGAAGTATAAAACAAAGTATTACTTCAGATATTAAGCCACAAATTGATCTCCTTCTTGTCAAGCCTAAAGTAAATGCTGTATCAACATGTTTCAAAGATTTGAGGATGTTCTGAAATGTGATGGTGATGGCCCAACAGAGAGAGAACAGTAATTTGTTTGATGTAAGTGTGTTAACTCTTTGCAGCCTGCATCTACAAAATCCTGCTGTTATCTCATTTTGCACTCACACATTACATCAGTGTTCTCTGACTACTGCTCCACTTGGCTCTGATAATGCACAAGATTATCTCTGGATAATAACAATCGTCATTTGAATTAGAAAGAACCACCAGTACTTGTACACAATCCAACAAAAGTCTTGTGCAACTGACAAAGGATTCCAGAATGTATGTAACAAGAAGAGTCTACTTCAAATCAGTTATTGACCAAAATAATTCCTTCTTGGGAAAACAATGACAACACCAGAAGGTCTTCATATCACAGAAGATGGTTTAATTTTCTGGGACAACTGGTGACTCTTGCAAATCTATACTGATTGAATCATACTGACCTGTTCTAAAGAAAGTAGAGGAAAACAAATCTGAGAAATTCTAGAATTCTTTAGAAAAAGAAGCAGGTAATAGAAGTTTGCGTATTGTAACTTTGCTTCTAAAATGCAGGATACAGTGTTTTTGAGGTCTCTTTTCCCTCTAACTGGATGAAGTATGGAAGTTGTCCTTACACTACTATAGGCATAATGAGGTTTTAGAAGCTGCAAATATCACTACTCAATTCACTTTATGGTTGTTATTTTATAAGACAGTAAGAAAGATTGAAAGGAGTTCTGTGACTCTGAAGAATTTGTTCCTGAACATGTTTTTTAGGCATTGAATATTGCTGTGGCTTAGGTGTAGCACATTTGAGCAGTCAGCTTCTCTTGTAGGAGTGCTTGCCAGGTAGGTGCAGTGACCTGGAAAAAGTAGGGTTTGCTTTCTGTGGGCTTCTTCTGCCCTGACAAATGTACAGAAGGAGCACTTAGGAATCTGAGGGATTGGCTCCTCCCTTCAGAGTGTAGTAGGTTCTGCAGGGTGAGGTTTGGTCTATCATCAGTTTTTCATTGCTGGTTTTTTTTGGGTAAGAGCTGCTGTTTTTTTCTGTCAGTACAGTCTTTTGAATTTTTTTTTCTGGTGCACATGAAGAATTTTGACTGGACTTCAGCAGTCAAAAGAAGAAGTCTTTTTGATCCAAATTTCTTTCACCTTGTACCCAGTCAGTCCTCTCAAGTAGAGATGACCAGCTGAGCAGTCAGAACCCTTATTTGTCCTAACAGAAGTTACTCCTCTGTTTAACTGTTTATTAGTCTGAGGAGGAAGGAAAGTGGTAATTCTCAGGTCTTGGCCACCACTGATGCTTTGTCAGCCAGTTATGATTAGCTTGATCATTTAATTACTTTTCCAGCACTAAGAATAAATGTTGCTTCGCAGTGGAGAACAGAACAAAACTGCAGGTGTCCCTTCAGCAGAGCAAGACAGCTTTTCTCCAGTCTAGTCTTTTGTTGTTACAGCAGTGTTTCCAGCTGTGATGCTTCCTTGTTGCCAAGTAGTAGTAAATAGCTGTATAAATCACAGTAATGCTTGTACCATTTGGGTACAGCTGATTGCTTTTTTACTCTAACGGGTGTACATATGCTTACTCTCATATTTCAAAGTTAATTGTTAATATTTATGTGAAAGTGATATCTTTGGGAATTGAAGAATGACCACATCTGAAGTGTTTCATCTTCAAATTTTGTATTTCATTCCTCAATTGAAGGAAACATAATTTTATTTAAATTGTATTTTTAATTTATTTTCTCCAAGACTGCCTTTAGAACTAGAAGTCAGTAGCCATTGCCTGCCTAACCTAGAGTCAGTAACAGTGCTGAGATGTTTGATTTAGGACAGCAAAACCAGGTTTTGTCCATGCTACCTGCAGGCAGAACTCAAAATGCTTGAGAGGTGGTGTTGCACCTCGGTACTGGCACTTGCATTCTGGAGTTCAGCAGAGTTTTGCTGGGTGTTTCTCTAGAGGAAACGGGTAGGCATGCAGCCTGTGTGGATGGGAAGCTCACTAACACTGCAGAAGGATGAGTGGAGTAGTGAGGAGGCTGGAAAGGTGTCCTGAGTTGTTTGTTCTTAGCTTTCTTCTTTGTACAGAGCTTTAGGCATGCTCAGCTTCTTGTGTACCTGCAAACATAACTTGCTGTGGAAGCTTACACTCAAAGCTGAATGGGGTGTGAGACTTGGGTAACTCTTGAGGGTGAAGAAAAGGAGGAACATGTTATGTAATGCATACCTTTGGGTTTGTGCTGATTAAAGAAACCTGTATCTCCACAGGCATTTTCTGTCTTGCAGGATTAGTCAAAATAGATTTTGCTGACAGGAAAATAATAAATATGGGTAGAAAAATCCGACTGCTTGTTATCCTTTTGTCCAAAGCATGTTGAGATGGACCTGAAGTGGAATCCTGACAGAGTTTCTCATCCAGGCTCATCTGAAGACCAGGAAACTGATTTGAATTGGCAAAGCAACCCAAATCCCAGTCTGCTGATTAAAGATGATGGAGAGCTGCTTATGGATGAACATCTTTCCCCCAGGAAACTGGTGAGTAGACTTGCCCAACTTTTTAATGAAGTGAAAGAGGCAAACTGGCATATACAGAGCTGTATTAACCTTCCAACTGCTATTGTACTGATTGTGGATTGTTGCCTCTCTGACATTTAGATTTCTGAGTAAAGTAGCTTCTGTCTTATGAAAGTATATCAAATGTTTGTCCTCCTTTCACCTCGTTTCCTATCAAAAGTAATCCCAGCATGATTGTGGCTGTATTTATTGCTAGGAATCTTGAAGCAGCGTGAAGAAAAGTACAGGTAACATAATTATGGTCTACACAGATCTCATTAATGCCATCTGGAGTACCTTGAATCTTAGCATTAGAAAAAGAATTTACATTAATCTTGTTCTAAAGATTGGAAATGTAACTTTAAAAGCACAAGCTTTTTTTCCTCTGAGTTAGTAAAATCCTCTATCCTGCTAAGAAGTCAGTTAAAATGTTCTGCAAATTATAGAAATACTTTCTATACATGTCAAAGTGGGAGGAATTTCAAAGCGTATTTGAAAGCCGTGTTCCTTTTAGACTGGGGGAAATGATTTTGCTATGCAGCCTGTTGAAAGAGAGTCACATGCTGAAATCTTCATGAAAGAATTCACTTTGTGAAATATTTGTGAAAGACTACTTGGTTGCACACTAGATTGTACTTGCTCAGGACTAATTAAGGGTGAAATCCTGTGGGATGTGTAGAGCTGACCAAATAATGTCACTTTTCCACACTAATGGAAGGGAGAGTTGAGGGCAGAACTTGGGGAGAGAGGCTTTCTGTGTTGCAGACCTTCAGAAGAATCTCTCCTGCTGGGGAGCATTTGTGAAAGACAGATGGGGCTGCCAAGGCTGTGGTTCAGGTGCTCCCAGCAGCCATGGTGGTGATTGCAAGCATCCACAATCCCCTGTGTATCCACTGCACCAGTGGGGAGACACGAGCTTCCACAGGAGCATATTCCAGCTGTGGCTTTACACCACTCCCTAGCCACTCCCCAGCCACATTCCAGAAACCATTCTGACCATGTGCTGTAGATTAGGCAGAACTATTGCTCCCTAATTAGACAAGTCTTTTAGTGTTTATAAAATGGTTGAAGGTGCAAAAACCTCTTTTTGCAGAGTGGTATTTTAAGCATTCTGGAGAAAAATTGCTGCATGGTTTTATGGTCTGTGCCATTCACTTTCCTTGGGCTCCTGAGAACCTCTGACCACTTCTTGATCTTTTTTTAAAACCTGGCATAGAATTGGACCAGTCTAATGTGTTTGTGGCCTACAGCAGCCTGTATAAATCTGATGGGAGCCTCTCAGATTAGTCTGTATTGTTAGGGCACAAACCAAAGCCCATTAGAGTAACCAAAACAGCTGCCCTCTGATTCAATCAACTCTGAATGAAACCCTTAGGAAGTTCTTTCATTGGCATGAAGTTCTCTTTCTGAATCTCTGCTGCTTTTAATTCACAGCAAACTGTAAGCAGAAAAGTGTATGTAAAGCAACGTTGCCTAAATCCCGTGAAGTTGCTGTTTATTACTCTGTAACTTTTTTAAAAATGCAGATAAGAAGTTAAATAATTGAGTTTTGCCTTTTTTGAGATTGTGGGTTTTAACATTTGTAAGGAATCTCATTTCAAAGATTCTTTTAAATGAAGTACATTGTCCTGCTAATTTTTCTGGACATAGTTGTTTCCTGTCCTGGAACCCAGCATTTGTGTTGGCATAGCTGGGATACTTCCTGCTCAGAGGAAAAACTACATGACATTGTCAAGGAAACATTTACTGTGTTTATAGCTTGTTTTAATAACATACCCCATCTATCTATTCTCTGACCTTTATGTTGAACATATGCACTGCTGCCATAAATTTACTTCCTCTGGATTTGCAAATGTTCAGAATGTTCAAACATTTAATACAAAACAAGTTTTCACATGCATAATTCTTTAAGGACCCACATGCAAAGGTTGTCTTGCTTAAATCAATACAACTGTAGTATCTTTTTGATTGTTTTATTGATGTGAATATTTTAGGAGTTATTGATTGTATCCATTGAAGTGCTCTGAGAAGGAAACTAATAGACTTTTAAAATACAGGCTCATTAAAGTAAAATTGTTTTACATTCAAATAAGTGCACAGACCACACTTGTGCAGTGTTGTGTAGGCAAATTTTGGACACCTTATGGATGTTCCTGAGGAAGGTTTTTTTCCTGAGACACATGCTCAGCTTTGCTCCATGTCCTCACAATGGTCTGTCTTGCACCAGTTTGGTTTGAGTTTGGGGAAGCTGTGAAGTCTCATTGGGCAGATTCTGTGTAGATTTGGCACCTTGAACTGCAGCCTGATTTCTGCCTGCACATTTGAGTCATTTTGCCCTTTTTCCAGAGGGATGGCTCTTTGTTTTGTAGTGAAACCATTATCAATCTGCATTATTAAGAACTCTCTAAAACTTGTGACACTTGTGTTCCTTCACTTTTATCCACTTGCTGCATTGTTTTCCTCCAAAGAGAGGAAAATTTGGCTTAGACTGATTTTTTTTTTCCTTTCCTTTCTTGCCTTCTTGGATCATGTAGAACAAAAGACAACTTCTACAAAACCATTGGACCGGTGCCCATTTTCTTCTTCTCCATTGTGCATTCCTTCATTTAGACTTTATGCTCATTCACCACAGAGTTTGTGGTCTTCTGTAGTCTTGTTTCAGCATAATGTTCACTTCAAATCCTGGATGATTCCATACTTCCATTATGTTAACACATCTTCTAGTTGCTTCTTGCTGCCAGCTCTCTTGCTGCACTGTTGTGTAACATTTTTTTATATTTGAATGTCCTTCATCCAAAATACAGGTTAAAAGCTTTTGGTGCAAGGGTTGGTATCATTAGATGTCATTTTTATTCTTTCTACTAATATCAATATCAATTTTCTGGTGTTCTCTTTAATCTTCCTCTGTGTGAATGGGCATTCTTGCTTTTCCATTTGTTATTATTATTTGTTATTAATATTTTCAGCTCTATATTTTCCTAGTTATTTTCCTATTAATATTTCCCTGCTCTGCCCATCCTTATGTGTGGTTGTCAGATATTGTAGAATACCAGGGTGAGCAAATTCTCACTTTGTTCTGAAAACTGGCTAACAATGGGCAAGTAATTTTTAACTCTGTTAGGGCTGTGACACAGGTTTTTCATTAAATGTGGAGAAACTGAAATTAAGGGCGCCACCTGTCTTTAATCACATTTTTATTTTGTTCTATCAACCCCCGTCCTCTCCCTGCTGTTTGCAAAGGATCTTTTCCTGACTTCCACTAAAAGCATTCCACTTCTCAGAAGAAACTCATTTTACAAGGTCAAATGATCTTCCAGACATTGTCACATTATAAAACCCAATCATGTTTGTGTGTGATCTTTAGAGAGGAAAGGAAGTATTCTCTAATTTTGCTTTTTATTGATCCTGCTCCAACTAATCGTGTTTTCCAAACTTAGGAACACGTGTTCGGATGTGGTGTTTAGTTTTGTTACTCAGGAGCTTAGGGTGTATTTCATATGGTATGCACTCATCCTCATGGGAAAAAGAAAATGCTGGAGGGTCCTGGAACAACAGATTGGATTCTTGCTGAACTGGCTCAGTTGTTTCCTTTTTTCTTTTGCAGAAAGTTTTCCTCACAGCTGTAAGATAAATGGATTTGAAGAAAATAACTGGTCATCAAGAAAGTGCAGAATCTTGATAAATTAGGTAGAGTAAGGGAATGGAAGGAACTGAATTTGACTGAATTTGGATCTGCCAAATCCTTCATTATGGATGAATCTCTTCATCTGAGCTGAGACAAGAGTGTATTTATATGTATATGCTGAAAGTAGAGAAATGCAGCTAAATATTTTAGTTATGGGCGTTTGCGGCATTTATCCCTTTTGAGGGGAAGTTTTCATCTGGGGCCACAGAGAAGTTCTGTTCCCTTTTATTGTATCACTTAAGGCTTATTAATTTGTCAATATTTTTCTTCTTAGAAGAAATATTTTTTCATACTTTCAGCAACTTCTTTTTTTTTTTTTGTGAAGGAGAGATTATACTTTGACCAAAAAAAAGGCAATAAACACATGAATGGACATGAATTTAGAATTTGCATACAGGTGTAGTATTCAAAGAGAACAAGCTCACCACTCTGGAATTCCTATCTTAGCCAAATTAACCAGGATCAGTGAAATAAATGCACAGCTGGAAATATTTCTCTGACAGCTGCATGCATCTTGTTCTTCAGCAACATGCCTACTTTTCTTAGAGTATGTGAAAAATCCAGGGGAGAGAGAAGACATCAGTTGTGTGTGCCAGTTTTGACTGAACAGATATTATTTGTCAATTAAGGAATTTACAGATAGCTGCAAGTGGGATTTGAACTGGATTTCCCAGCATCCCCAGGTGACTGCTCTGCCAATTGGGAAGCTCTGCAAGCCCAGAAGTGTTTCTCACTTGCAATTTTCTACAGAATACTTACTGGCTTTTCTTGTCAGTCAGAAAAAAAGCTTTCCAAGCCAGTACACAGTCCTCAGGTGGCCAGACATTTTGCATGGTGGGAATGGTTTGTGAAACATCATGGACTTGCTTCTTAAAATACTGGCTAAATTATTTACCAATAGATTCTTCATGAAAAATATGAAGAATATTTTTCACCTATTTTGAAGTAGGTGAAAAAATGCAAAGTGAGGTTTATTCGTCTTTGTTTTACTTACCCTGTATTCAAAGTGTCTTCAAATACTTGTGCAGTGCTTTACCATGGAAATGTGTCCTTTCAAATAAACAAATTTACAGTGGAGTGTCAAACTGCTGCTCAGGATCAACCTTTCAGGACACCTTTTTGAGCATGATGTGCCAGAAAGGTTTTGATGTTTGATTTTTTTCATAAAACATCTCTTTCTAACTGATACCTACCTTGCAGGGTTGCAGATGGGTGGCAAGCAGAGTCCTCTCTGGATACCAACACTCAGCTTAAAATTATATTGTTTTTTTCAAGGCATCTTTTTGATCTAAAATAGCTGTGCATATATCCCGCTCTTTGTCTAGAACAGATCCTTGGTCCCTTTCTGTTTGCTCTACATGGAGGCTGAGCAGCTGGAAACAGCTAAAGAAACTCCTGGATGTACAGCACCTTCATGTCTGTAAGCATTCCTGGGGCACAGGCAGAGACATTCTGTCCCTGGCTGTCAGAACAGCCCATTAAGCTATGGCCAGGCAGTCATTGCCTGAAATCACAGTGGGACACCTCTGAATTAGGGCAGGAGCCTGTCCTAGACCTGGAATGGCCTAGGAATGAAGAGAGCTAGAGCATTGAGCATCACTTCTATCCACATGATGTCAAACATCTCTCTGTTCAAGCTGGTGACCCCTACAGTGTGTTGGGATTGTCTTCTTTTCTCTTACAGCAAAATTCATCCAAAAATATCCATTCTCTCAAGTTTTGATGAAGGTTCCCATGCTTTGACATTAAACAACAGCATAGAAAGAAGATCCTGCTAAATAGGTTTCATCTTTGATTAAATGTTTCCACGTCCTTCCCTAAATGTCCCCTTTCCTGGTGTCAGAATTTTAGCTGTGACATGAGAAGTATCACACAGGCAGGTGCACCAACATGCCAGGAGTGGTGTCTGGAGAGTAGCACTGTCCTAACAGTCTTCCACAGTAACCCTTCCCCACGTATCCTCCTCTTGAACTGCTGCTCTGTCCTTTGCTTGCTGACTCTCTTGAAGTCAGCATCTGGGTTCTCAGTGCCTTTAAATGAGCTCATATCCTCCACCCAAGAGCATTTCCCATTTCTTTCATGTACTACACTCTCTTGTGCATCCCACAGCAAATTGGTTTCAAGCTGTCCCAGCATCTCCTCACCATCAGCAGATGAAGGACAGTGATTGTCATAGAGACTCTTGGAAATGCAGAACAGGGAGGTGGGCACTGAGAATATATGGAATTTGTGTCATCTGGTTAGCACACGGTTCAGGACAGCTATCTATAGTTCAAAGAGCTGGTGCTGACAGCCAATAACCCTTTCCACACTGGAACCACACTTCTGCCTATTGCAGTACAAAATATGGGTGCACTGAGCAGCTCATCTCAGACACTGGGAAAGGTACAGACAGTGCATCAGGAAGAGGAGAAGGAGGGCAAGGAGTGACACTGGTAATCCCTGTTATGAAAAAAAAGGAATAGGGAACCCTGAACAAGTAGAGAATATAAATTCATGCAGGTTTTATACTTGGATATTGAAAAAAAAATGATCAGGGAGCAGAACTGTGAAGGGAGACTGGAATACAGCAGGGGAAGGACAGCATGCAGGGAACTTGCAGACAGCAAAGGAGAAAAGGACAAAAAAAGGAGCAAAGACTCCTTGGGGTATCAGGACCTTTTGCTACTCAACTGACAGTGTGTGTGACCCTGAGCTTATTACTTGTTCTGAAACTTCTTTCTGTTCTGATGTAGGCTCTTAAAATTATTTTGATGGCAAGTAGGGAGGTATTTTTCAGAAGCTTCTTCCTTTAATGACAGTGAGCTTGCATCCACATCCAGCAATCCGAGTGCATGGTTTCATGCCAGGACATCAGCTAGCTCTCGTTTCACACATAATCTCGTGCTATGTGACAGACAGTGTCATCTGCTGAAAAGGGTTACTGCAGAATGTGCCTTGCCATGAGGGATCTTGTGTTCACTTGGAGAGAGAAAGCTGTCTGTAGCTGTTAAGTTTGCTGCCTTTGCAAGAGCAAAACACATTTTGTGGTGGCTGCATGTGGTGATAGAGTCTTAGAAGCTTTCTTATGTTCAGCCTGTTTAAAATCACTGTTAAAATATTAAAAATAAGATTAAAAAAAATTTTAAACCTAATGTTTTAAAAATAGTCCAAAGGCAGTTGAAGATATTGGATAATTCTGTTTCTTAGGACTACAAGTCCAGACTTTATAGAGGGGGGCAGCTTTTCAAGAGGTAATGCTCAGCATTTTCTGGAAACCATGTCCTTTTGAACTGCCATCTCAGTTACACTGACTGGTTTTAGTCCTTTTTAAGAGGATGTGGAACATAAGTGGAAGATGCAGCCACTTGTGCACAATAAAAATATTACCTAATGAGCAGAAATGCTGAAACCACCATTTTTTTCCTTGCAAAATTAACTGGATATTCTTGTGGCATTTACTTCCCAAAACTCATAAGCAGAGGTCATCCTAGACATTCCCTTCTAATGAATACGTTCTCCCTTATTAAAAAGAACCTGAAGAATGTTGTCATTTTTAATAATGAGAAAATTTGGCTCCTGTATGTGATGGTTAACGAATGACTTTCTGCCTTCACCTTAAGTAAAGGCCTAAAGGTTGGTGACAATACTTTCAACCTCTGCTCTTGGTTGCATTATTGAAGAGGAATCTGATGCCAGGGCCAGACATTTCTTTGAAGTGGACACGTTCAGCCACACATCCTAATTATTTTGACACAGAAAGGTGAAAATTTATAAGTTTTATCACTGTGTATAGCATCAACAATTTCAGGCAGTTAACATGACAAATAAACTTTGCTTCTCATTTTTCAAGGATTGTTTCAGACTCCTCCATGAACCACTAAACCGTGAGGAAGAAAGGATCTTCTTCTGGTTCTTCTGGTCTGTTTTGTTGAAACATTCATGCAACTAGGCTGATGCAAAGGAGGTGGTGGGATGTGCTCCCTGAATGAGGGAAACTGGGGAGAGAGAAATTGGATCATAGCAGGAAGAAACGGGATGAGCGCAGTGGTAATGTGAGATTGCTTCAGCTCCTTGTGGAGTTGCAGCCTGGCATCTTAGGATTTCACAGCCTTGCTGTGGTTTTCACTGGCAGTCTTAGAGCGTCCCTCTCTCCTCTGTGTATGGCTTCTGCTTGTTTTGTTCCTCCTGCTTACCTCTGCCATGGCAAAATGTAAATGAATTATACATGTGGCATGTGTATCTATCAACACAGACTTTAGGATGTTAAGAAAGATCAGAAAAGAGTCGGCATGCACACACATATTCTTGCTTAATGCAGTGGTTCATCCAATTATTACAATTTTGTAAAAATAATGAAGGATTTGGAAGGCCTCTATTTGCATTGTCTAGATACTTTCAAAGAAATTAATAATTCTTGTAATTAGTATAGTCTTCTGTCAGAAAAGTGAGTGGCTTGAGCTAAAATCATGTTTCTTTTTTATTGTTTTGGGTCAAAAGGTAAACAGTATGCTTTGTTGAGTTTTACTACCAGCACCTGTTGAATTACAAGAGATGTTTGAAGTTAACACTTTCTATCTGCTGAGGATTAGTGCAAGACTTGTGCAAATCTTTAAGCATGGACATACTGTTTAAATAAAGTTAGCTGGCATGTAGGTCTGTTGTTGGTTTGCAGCTTGAATGTAACCCTGAGCCTTGACTTTTTAAGCAATGGATGAGTTTTGGGAGACTAGAGTATTTTGGGCCTACAAGGAAAAAAGGTCTTTGAATACTGTGTTCATTTCAATGTGGTTGCACATCTAGCCATGTTGGCCTGAAATACATGTTGACAAAACACTGTTTGAAAATCTTTCTAGACCCTTTTGCTGCTGTGACCTCTGGTTTATTGCATGAGGGTACACATATATTTCTGCTTATCTTTACAGAAAATTTTGGCAGGGGTAGATGATCTGCAGCAAGTGAAGGCCCTAGAGATGCGAGTAGACACCAGAGAGATCAGCTTGGGGAACTTTGGTAAGAAACACTTTCTTTTCTGCTCATCATCTTGAATTTTCCTTAATGGTGTCTTGACTGGGGATTCACTAACCAATAGCCAGTGAAAAGTACTGTCCTTCTCAAGAGTTCTTGAAACAGGATTTCCTCACACCTCACACTCTTTGATCTCTATCTTCTTGTGTGAGGCTCTGAATAGCACTGGAAATTCTGGCAATGGGATGAGTGACATGACTTCTGTCTAAAGCCAATTAGTTTGGACAAATTTTTCCTGTATGATATGCTAGGCCCTAAATGAGCATTTACTCTTGTCTTTAGTGAAACAGGAGCCAAAGGTCAGCTTCTCTCCACTGTGAGGTTTCCCTGTGACTGAGGAATTGCCAGCGGTATCAGGTGACTTACGCTTCCAGCAGCTTGTCTTTGCACCCAGCCTCACTGAGCTGTGCTGGAAGATGAGCTGGAGGCAGGTCCTGCAGATACATCATTTTGATGAGCCCCAAGCAGCCCTAACACTTGTCATTTGTTTTTATGTCATCATCACTGAACCAGGGAAGTGAGAAGTACCAAAGGAATTCTCTCTGCAGCAGAGTTAATACTGAGAATATAAAGCCTTACTTTTTTTTCCCAGCACCAGCAATCATTTTCTGTCATGTGGATTCCTACCACACCCAAGTCCATCTTTTTCTACATTGAAGCTAAATAATTAGTGCAGGGTAATATTTTCTGTGCTGAAAAGGAGCCATGTCCCCAAAACTGTGTACTGGTGCTCTCAGACAAGCAGATCATTTTTCATATGCAAATGACTAATGTAACAGCTGACTAGCTTTAATGGGTCTTTTGATGTATATTTGTCAAGAATGGTTGAGCAAGAACAGTGAAGGGGGCTTTTGTTTTGTATATATAGCCCCTTTGTATTGGTTATTCCATTTATTTCATGAATAAGTCTCCTTCTCATAGGCACTTGATAATTTAAGGTAAGTTACATCCATTTCTTTCAGAGATCATAATCTATTCAATCATGTTTCAACTAATCCAGTTGATAAGGAAATCTCATTATGCCATTTCTATTATGCTCAAAAGTGGTGCTCCCATTCCTATGCCATTTTGCATTAGCTGTGACAGGCTAGCAAAATGTTTCACCTTCATCACTCTCTCCTTCCCTTTCCATTACTGGAATAAATCCCTTCTCCTACCCATGGTTAGGCTTTTGCGACCTTTACAGAATATGAAATACAGAACACTATGTCCGTGATGCAAATAATTTCCATCTTGTTTATCTCCCACTATTCACACCAAGAGCTGGCCCTTGAGGGCCATAAAAAACCAGCACCTGCAGGTTCCCACTGCTTTTGAGAATAACAGAACATCAAAACCATTCTGAATTTCCTTCTGTTGTTTTGTTGTTTTTTTTTTTTAAGGTGCATTTCTGAGTTTTCTTCCTGTGGAAATCTCTTTGCAAATGTCAGCAGGTGGCTAGGGCAGAAAGTTTACTTTAGTTTCTTTCCTTCTTTTTCACGTGGCAGATGATTTTTAGGCACATGGAATAGGGCCTAAATGTTTAGGGGTTTTGCAGAGCAGTTTGCACCTCCACTGTGAACGCTGCTGTTGAAGAAGTCGGGCTCATTGCTTGCTCCCTGCTGGCTGCCTGCCCCTGGAGTTGTGCTGCTGACCTGGTCAGTGGTCACAGGGGTCTGGAGAAATAGCCTGAGAAGAACAGTAGGGTAAGAAGCAGACCAGCTGGAATGACAAGCATTCTAGTGTGACAGGATGTAAAGTTTTTCCTCTATTAGGATAGTCAAGCAATAAGAGTATCCAGAGAGGTTTGGAGACTCCGTCCTGGTAGGTTTTCAAGTGGATGAAGACCTGAGCACCCTGATCTCACAGACAAACTGGCTCGGAGCAGGATGCTGGACTTGAGACCTACAACTGTTCCCTCTAGCCTGGACTACTCTGTAAATTGGTGTTTCTTTTGAATTTCAAACCTGGCTAATAAGCTTTCTTTATACACATATTAAATGACTTCACCTTGCTCTCACTGTATTCCTTAGTTGTGGAAGGGGGTAAGACCATCTTTATGATCAGCAAATTTTTTGGATGATCAGTCCACACCCAGTAAACAATATTGTTTTGACTAGTTTTATGTGTAAAGATAAAATAGGCCAGGCAAGGTCTTAAATGGCCAGGTAAAAGTGTTAAAAGCTACAAGACTGCCCGTAACTCTGAGTCACCTGGAACCTTGCAGTACTCAAATCCCAAATTTACACCACAGTTTTCACTTGAGAAACATTTCAAGGTTCACAGCCTGTGTTACAGACTGTAACACAAACACTCAGGGCCTGAAGATTTCCAGAGTGATTTAAAACTTGTTGCTTGATGTTTTTCTTGTGACCATTCCACTCTGGGATGGACTAAACTTTAAAGCACTATCCTGTTAGCCTTGTCCAGTTTGTCAGGTCTGGCTCTACAAAGTGGGATGACATGATAGGGAGGAAGAGTTACTTTTCTTAGGGACAAGGTGTGGACTAAAACATCAAAAGACTAATATTGAAATATTCTCATGCAATCTGTTTTAAAATTTAAAGGAAATGCTTCATGCCAGAGCTTAAATCTGAATCTTTGCAGGGCTTGGGGTAATTGCTGAATTCTCTAGCTGTTTTCAGTGCACCTTGCTGAGTGACAGATGAAACCCTGAATGTCCTGGCAAGTCTTGTATCCAGCTTTGCATATCTTGGGGTTGATTTCTATGCTTCTCAGCTGCATGTAGGCCTCAGTTTATGTTCAGAGGGACTATTTCCTTTTCATTAGCTTATCCCTTCAGTTTTGATTGCTGACAGGTATGGAATTGCATTTATGACCAGCTCATAGAAATTCCTGTTGAAAATAATGGTGGGATAGAGTCATTTAAGACACTACATAGTCCTCTTATTCCTAAGTAATTTTAATAGCTCCAAATCAAGTTACCCACAGTGCTGTTCGCTGCTTCTTATTGAATTGTTGCCTGCTGGTGACCAGACTAAGTTGATTACATGTCTGGAGATTGCCACTTCCCTTGCAGGCATTTTATCAAGGCAAAGCTCTGCCAAGGGTTCAGAAGTAGCCATGTGCTATTTCTCATGCAGGGCCATCATCTCTCTTTCCTCTTGGGCTGTTTGTTGGCACTCTGGGTGCAGAGCTGGGACACCTTTGCTGGCAGCCAGCATGGCAGCAGCAGGTGCTTGCATGGCCAGGGAGCAGCACAGAGGCTGGAGGAGCGAGTCTGGCACGGGTGTTCCTGCCCAGGGTGGTCCTGGCTTAGCTGGTGCTGACAAACTCGCTGAGCAAGGCTTGGACAAGCCCCACAGCAGGGCTTGGGCAGGGTCTGCAGGAGTCACAAGTATGCACTGGGGCAGTGTGCTTTTGTGAGGCCCTGCACTGATGTGTTTTCTGTGAGATCCCCATCACAGGGAGCTCGACTGCAGCTGCCTTGAGTGTGCCTGAAAGGGCTGTGGTCTCACCTCCAGTTGTACTGCCCAGTTCATCCCAGAAATGTGCAAGAAAATGCCTGTGTAGAAATAGCATCAAAGTGATGTATCTTGCTTGATCAAACACAGCTCAAGTGAACTAAACAGACTCTTTAATTTGCATCTCAGGTTGCTCTTGCTAGAAGAGTACAGCCTGTTTTGATATGCCTGTTTTGTGTTGTAGGATCAACAAAGCATGATGGTTGCCTGATGCCAATGCAAGCATTTGTCAGTAATTTCTTTTTTTGTTTTTCACTAGTTCATGTTCCAAAAGATGCAAGTCAAGCCACGATGATTTTTTGTTAACAATAGAAAAACAAAGATATATGATGCTACTTAAAGAATACTTCATAATGTAAACAGCAAGTGTTAGAAGTGTTGCAACTTGTAGAATATCATAAAACCAGCATTTGGGCTGCTTTCTCTTTGCTCCTACTCAGTTTTCTAAATGTCACCAGCAGTACCAAGGCACCTCTACACTGCTACCCTGCCTGTGAAGTGCAGCACTTCAGGCTTTGTTGTTGAGTGTGTGTGTCCATCACTTTTATTCGCCTGACTTGCACTTTGATTTCTTTCTGCCCTTTCATTTAGTTTTGTTCCACTGGTAGAGTAGATTAACACTAGTACATTGTTGGTGGTTAGTAAATTCAGAGCCATGTAACAAAACCGGTCTTTAGTGAAAGGGAATCGTAGACAGATGAGATAACGCTGCTCGTCATCCTGAATTCTCCCCTTGTCCTGCAATCATCAGCATTTCTGTGGACCATTCTTGTTTTTAAAAATCAAAATTACACAAAGAAAGCAATAAGGATAAGGAATCTGCTGCTTGTACTTCTAAAATTAATATTAGAAATAATTACTATTGTATTTTAGAGTATTTTTATATGTTAGTATCATGTGTCCTTGCTCTGAGGAAAGATGCCATGAGGGTTAAAATTAAGAAAATTGGAAATACACTGTTATATTGGGATAAGTATCTTGTCACCTTCATTTTACAATTTTCTCTTCCTAATTTAAACTTCTGGCCTCTAATCTATTTATAAGTATCTGGGACTCTAAAAACCAGCAAAATCAATGGAACAATGAATTCTTAGCACCAAAGAACAATTACATATTGATATAAAACTTAGAGGAGGGAAGAACCTGCAGACTTGCAGGAATACATTGCAAAATATCGCTGCAGAATTTTGCACCACCTCACATTGAATGCTTCTATTTCAAGCTCATAAACCACACATTAAAGTGTAACACTGTACAACTTCCCAGGGATAGATTGCACCAAAGTGCAAAAGAAAATCTGAGAGGGAGGATCAAGTTACAATAATGAACTAACCAGATGTGAAAATTATGTTATCAGCCTGTCACTCAGCCTCTTTGGATCCTTTAATAGTTGCTTCTTCCCTGAGCCAACCCTAAGTGCATTCAGTGAAAAGCTTTTTCTTGAGCAAGTCTCTCCATTTCTCTTGACTCCTCATTCAAATCTTGTGCTTAACACTAGTCCTTAAAACTCCTTTGCTTTGCAATGCTTTGCATCAGTCTTTGCTTGGTAACCCTTTTACATCTCTGACTGAATCCATGGCACCATTACTCAGTTTGGAGCTGGGACTGGGGAGGCTACTGCAACCCTCTTGGTTTTTCCTTTAACTCTTCAGGGGATGACATTTAATCTCTCCATCCTTGTCAGAAACAGGATAGAAATTTTTTAGAATCTAGATATTTCTTGGGGGGGGAGGAATTTCTTAGGCCATGATTTACATCCGAGGGAGTCTTTGCTCAGTAGCTAGTGTGACTGCTGTGAGTAATTAACAGAGATCCTAATATTTTCTCTGCCAGGACTCCAAATTATTTTGTTACCATATATACATATAAACATATAAAATTTGTTTGACGTGAGAAAGCATATCCTGCAGGATGAGGACTCTGTGTTCTAATTTGTTCTTAGTTTTTGTGGATTGTGGAAAATGCTTGGAAAAAAAGGTTAGAAAATGGCACAGTGTGTTTTGAATTTTTTGTATTTTCAAAAGTACTTGGAAAAGACATGAACTTAAATACTTGCAGTACATCATGAAAATCAATATGTGCATTATGATCACTCCAAAATAACATGAGATGTAGCTAATGCTTCTATTAAAACATGATTTATTAAAATGTTTTTGACATAAATGCTCTTGTTCTCTTTGGGGAATGAACAACATGACCTCCTTTCTTTGTTTTGAGATCCCACTCCCCTTTCTTTTTTTTTATCCTTTGCAAAGCACTCGACTGGTGTCCTTCTGGACATTGGTAAATCACCCTTGCCAGACTGTGATTACTCAGAGAACTCATAAAAATATTTGCTGAGAACACATTTTAATGTTTCAGCAATGGTCCAATTTGTCTAAAATTGGTGTTCTTCTACATATTAATTGGTTGCATGTTATAGTGGAGGATGCTCACCAGCCTTGAGTAAACTCTGCTAGTGTGAATGGGTAAACATTTACTACTGTCCGTAAGAAATGGTTTCTGAGACTTGAGCTTGTGTCTAAGTTACTCTGCAGCTTGGAGGGATTTGGTGTATGATTTTGGTTCAGAGGTACCATTAGAGTGAATCAAAAAGGCAAATGTCTCTCAGGGATACAAAACAAAGCACATTAATTAAATTAATAACAAAAGAATACTGAGGGTTTTATAGGTATGAAACTTGTACAATTCAATGGTAAACAGTTCTATCTAGAAAATTAAGAAAGCAATGCTTTGCAAAATGTAGCATTTGTGGGACCTGTGAACTGTAAAAGATGATGTTGTGACTATGGATCATTATGTGGTTGCTGTTTGATTGAAATTTATATTTTGAAGAAGTGTTACTTGGCTGTGTATCCATTAAGTCCATCACTACTTGCCATTAAATAGGTCATGAAATGCTCTACTCTAAAGTATCCCTTAGCTCTGCAGATTATCACTCAGTTAAAAGTCAATCAGGATGGGGAATCAGACCAAAGAAAACAGTCACACATCAAGCCAGTTTCTTTTCTTGTCTGTCCGGCAAGGTGCCATATCAGAGTTTCCAGTGAGGGGTTCAAAAATTGTAATTGGGTAGTCATGCAGACAATACATATATGTTTCAAAAATGCAAAGAATGAAATAGTTTTTGAGTGAAATAATCTCATTGATTTTCTTAGAAGAAGTCCAGACAGGCCTGCTAGAAACAGCTAAGAAATACTTGTAAAATTAGATGCTTCAACTTGTAATTGTCATAATTTTCCTTTACTCTAATCCCAGGTCCAAAAATTGATTCTTTATTTTGTTCCCACAGGTGTGCATCTGCCTAATCTGAGAGAACTGAAGTTGAACAATAGCTTGCTTGTATCTGTGAGGTAAGAAATGAATGACTCTGTGAAGTAAATATAAAGAATAACAGCCCTCAATTTTATTTAAGTGATGAAATCTTCATTTGTGCTGCTTTCATTCCTTCCATTTCTCCATGCTGTGATAATGGATTAGGTCATGAATATATGCTCCACTACCACAGAAGTTTAAGGAGAGGACCTGATCTGGAATAAATCAGTGAGCTGAAGTTGTGCCAATGAATTAGTCCTAGTTTGCCACCAGGGAAGTTCCTGCTGTGCTGAAGCCCGTGGAAATTTGTTGCACATTTGAAAGGAGCTAAAAGTTCCCCTCTTATCTATGTCTAGGTGCTTGGATTTCAGTGTTTCAGCCTTTGGGCTTTTACTGTGCACAGTAGCCTGTTCTGTACAGGTCAGACCAGTTCCTCAGCTGATGAAAATCACTTTGGCTTTACTGATGTCAATGCAATCAGGTTTATGAGAGCTGCTGTGGAGCCTGCATGTCCCTGGCTTGCTGAGCTGCATAAAAACATCATGTTTTCTCCCAGACAGCTGGGGGGAGTTGGCTGGTTGGAAAGGTAGAAGTGAAAACCATCACAATGAGGAGGCAGAGCTGTCTTCTCTCTCCTGTGCTATCTGTATGACCCTTGCTAATTAATGCAAAGTAGAAAAATATAGTTCCTATCAGAAAAGGGCTGTGTAAAAGGCCCTGTTTTAAATAGGACTGCTCTCTGGCTTTGTATGGGTATCTACTAAACTCATGGGGTAAAAAGTAGTGGGTTTGCCCAATGTCCTAAGAATTGACAATAAATTCTTCTTGGTCTCTCTAAAGTATCTAATGAACTTCATTTGCTACACTTTGATTTTATTTACCCTTGTTCTGGTGATGAAATGAAGTATCTGCAGTCTGAATTTTGTTTATCTTGCCTTCTAATCCATAATATGTAAAAGTGATGACTCTACATTGCTGCATTTATTTTAATAGCACCCAACAGTTTTCATAAGCATGCAATTGTTCCATTATTGCAATGGAGGAGTAAGTAGTGGGTGAAAAAATTTAAATTTTGAAGTATTAAGAGATGATATATTAAAAAGAAAAATTATAAAAGGTGGGGTTTAGTTTGATCAAAACTCCAAATTCTCTTCAAATGTGTCAGCAGAAAACGTTTTGATCAGCTCTGTTGGTATTGAATGTAAGAATGCTGTTCAGGAAAACTAAACTGCATGACTCATGGTTTTAGCAGGATTTTGCACCTCTGTATTCTGAGACTCTAATTTCTGTCATGAAAAGTTCTGGCAAACCATCTTTGACCTGACACCCTTGTGGGCCTTGATGCAGGGAATGTTTGGTCTCAAGTTTGAGTTTTGATTTTATCTACTCTAATGTAAATATGTTTGGGCTTGGATATCAAGTCTAATACGGTGATGATTCCCAGGCAGTCCAGCCCAGGAGGAGCTACCTGCTGCTCCTTCTGTGTGGCAGTTAAATGCAATTGTCAGGGAAAAGGTAAAGGAGGAAGAAGATTGTTGCTGGCTCTCCCAGACGTGAGCTCAATCTGTATAGTTACAGCAGCAGCTTTGCTTTATTAATTCCCATCTTTGACAATCTGTCATTGATGAACACAGATCATTTAAGGGCACATCCCATGCAAGCACAGCCTTGAATTTTATTTTTCAAGTCTGCATCATGTTAGTTTAATGCCCATTAGAGCAGCATTGCTGCCACAGCAGTGGTGATGCCTGCTATACCTATTGTAACATGGCTGCTCTCATTCCAGAGGCTGCTGCCATTTACTCCAAAATACAGCCTTATTTCTGAATTAATCTTGTTGATATTTGAATTCTGTCCAGAAAGTGATTATTTTGTTTTATTCAACCAAACCCTTGCAAATGGGGCTATTGAGGATGACATAAAAAATTGCTCTTCCTTCTTACTGAAAGCAATTCCCACAGATTTTGCCAGCCATAAGGTCAGAATTATTGTGGTTGTAATTTGAAAATGGGCAGCAGATAATAGGAAATGTCTTGTAAGGTCCAACTGGAAGATTGGTTTTTTTTACTGAAAAGAAGGCAAGGACAGAAAAGCAGGGGAAAAAAATAGAGGGTGTTTTGTATATACTTGGGATGCTAAAAGCAGACATTTTCATTCTGTTTTATGTTGTAAGAGCATATTCTGGTGAATCGTTATGAAGAAAGGCTGTCAGTTTGCATGCATGAGTGGGTAATAAGATGGGAGACTGTGTTTTGTCACTTTATTTTTGTTTCATCTTGTTTTGCAGAGTAGGATTACCTAAATATTTTGGGATTAAATGAAATTAAAACTTTTTTTCTTTTTTCATTTTGAAAATGGAAGAAGAAATGGCTTGGTAGATGCCAAAATGAAGGTTCATCATCCTGACTTTAGTTACTATTTCTTTTTGAGGTATTCATTCCTGTCAATCTCACACAGAAACTTCAGATGTGAGGATGCTGAGGTGCACATTGCCATGCACTGTTCAAAGGAAACAAAAGGAGTCATGTTCTGGCAGTGAGGAATCAAGGTGTTCTTGTGTTACAGTTTTCTGTGGGAGTGCAAGGCTTGCTACATCCGTGAGTTTGGAAACTGGCTTCTCCTGGTACCTCCTCAAGAAGTTGTGATTCCTTTGATGGGGAATGTGTTTGAGCTGCCTTATAAATTCATGGTCCTTCCCCAATCCTCCTAAAGCTTGTGTTACTTTTGAATACTTGAAACTTTAAAATTAAACCATTATCAGCTATTTAATTTCATCCAAAAGGAAAATATATCCAAGTTTATTTGCAGATAATCGATCTTGGTGGTTGAAAGGGAATTTCTTTCTTGGATGTTTCTGAGTTTTGGTTTTCTCCTGGCCCTTTGCTAAAGGGAACATCTCTGGAAAATCCAGTGCACCGTGAAAAGAAAATAGTTCATATTGTTTTAAATTTCCTAAATCACAATAACTTCATTATGTCCTTGTTTGGTGACCTTCACAAATTTGCTAGCAACTGAGAAATTCTAGATTTATGAACTGATAATTGAGGATGAAAAGTCAAGTCTATTCTGAGGAGTGCCTGCTAAAATATGCTGATTTTGGGGGTTTTTTGGGGAGGGAGGGTAGTTTGTTTGAGTGATTTATTTTTGTTTGGCTTTTTGTTTGGTTGGTTTGGGGTTTTTGTTTTGGTTCTGGGTTTTGTTTATTTGTTTGGGTCTGGGTTTTTTGTTTGGTTGGGAATTTTTTGTTGTTTTGTTTTTTTTGTGATGGCCATGGTCCTTATTTTTGAAATGCTTCCAGTAAAAGAACTATATTCCAAGACCAATGAATACTGCTTCTGCTTTGGCATGTAGCCTGTGTATTTTTTTTATCAGATTGCTTTTATTCTTAATTCAGGAATGAATGAAAAGATCTGTTTTAAAATGTTTAGATAGATATCTTTACTAAAGGACTTTTAAATCAGATAGAAGAATCTTGGGACCTGGTTCCCATAAGTTTCCAGAAGAAGCTCTTTCAGCAGCTGAAGTTCATTTCCTCCCATTCAGCACCACACATTGTAGCCAGCAGGAGAGTGATCTCCTCTCAGGGCTTCTCAAGCAACTGCTTCTAACAGAGACAGGCTGTCATATTTTAAGTGAGATGAAATGCAGAGACTGCCAAGTGTGGGGACAAAAGTGGGTATGGAGGATATAGGGAAAGGAAAGCAGGTTTTCTTCATTCAGATTGAGTTAACATTTCATTGTTGCAGTTCTCCAACTGGGCTTGCACGGTTGCAGAAGCATCCCCCAGAATGAGAGGGAAGTAATCCTGGTCTGTTTCACTCAGTAAAACCCTCAGGAGGTTCAAATGAACAAGGTGCAGAGTACATTGAAAATCAGCAATTCTTATGCTTTTATAAGCCTTAGGTTTTTGTTTTGATTTTTTTAACACCAGCTCCCAGAAACAAGACTAGCAACACAGGAGTCTCTGTATTCACATTTTGAAATGTTTTGAGCCCTCTTGGCTGTGAAAAAAATAACTGTAAATATGAGACAAGTGATTTGAGTAAAGATTTTGCTGATCATTTTATGACTTTAAGAAACCAGAGCCAAACTAATTATTTTTTATTTCAGCATAAGGGCTCTAAAGTAATGTTTTAAAGTATTTTTGGGACTTCAATCGGGATCTTTAGGTATTTTAACATAGCAGTAAACCTCCTTTTTACCCAATAAAGAGTTTAAGAAAATAAAATATCTACTGTTTTTAAAGCCACAAGAAGTTTGCCTTCAGTGGCATTGCTCACAAGCTGAAAATTAAACATTGGTCCAATTGCTTTGCTGGATCTGGATCAAGTTACACTATATTGTATAAGACTGAGCCTTGCCACTTAACCCCCCCTAAATTTGATGTACTGTTGATAGTGTGTCTAGGCATCAACTACTTTCTGGATAGTTTACCCTCAAACAAGAGGAACATGGCGACATAATTTCCCTGAATTTACTTTTTTTCCTTGTCATTTTTATTTACTCTTTTCCTATCTCTATTTTTGTTTTTTCCTCATTTTTCTTCTGCTTGTCATTTCTAATCTTTGGCAATTAGTGGATAACTATGTTTGTTGTATAGTAACCTGTACAGAGGCACACAGATATCACATGTAAAAGCAACGGGGTTTGTGCAACAAGGATCAGCATTGCTGTTATGATATTTAAAATCTCCAAATAGTTTCTAAAATCAGTTCAGTTTGCATTACAGGTGCAAATGTTTGTCAACAGATGATGTATTTGTGTTATAGCAATTTGTCAACAGATGATGTATTTGTGTTATAGCAGTTTCTTACTGTGTCTAGCAAGGAATCAGGGTGCTCTTGCTCTAGGTTGCTCTTACCCATACAGTCAGAGAACCACTGCTCTGATTTGGCTGGGGTGAATCACTTCATATCCTTGTTTCAGCACCCAGAGCATCACTGCTTACTTTCATATTCACATTTCAACATGGGGAAAGCCTTTCATTGCACATGCAGCCTAGTTTCTGTGGGAAGTGTTCCTGTTAATTCTTTTGTGTAGATGGACTGAAAGTCCTTCAGCAGTTAAAGATGCTGTGAAGTCTATGTTAAGAACATGTTCTTAGAGGACTTTGAGTGCTTTCCAGGAGCTAGGAAAGCATTTAATTAGAATCTTAATCTCTGTATTAATGAGTCCTCTCTGTATTAGTGCCTGCAGATCTATGGGAGTATTACAAACCTGGGCAAAATTGCTGTGACCTCAAGTTTTATTTAGCATTGATGGTTTTAAGGCTATTCATATTATTGATAGAAAGTAATGATTTTGGGACAGAAATACAACATATTTTAGTTGAGTGGATTATTTTCAGAAAAGTACAATGAGCCTGTCTGCCTTTGGCCCTAGGGAAATCTGATTGCTTTGACCACTTATCTCTCCTGGGTAGACCTCTGGTTTAATTTCTCCAGGTCAGGTGCCCAAAGAAGAAAATGTGTCTTTGTGACCTTAGATATCAGGGAATCTGACAGGCTGATTCCCCAGAAAGGGAAGCTGAACTTTATCTGTACAAATGCACAGATGGAGCTCAGGCTCCATTCTGCTGCAAGCACAGAGGACACCAAAAGAGGCTTTTGGCCTTGCAGTGTCTTTCCATGTTTCTCAGCATCAGCACCCCATTTCCTGAAGCCTTCCCCAGCTGCAAGTCCCTGCCTTGTGTTTCAGACTGCCAGGTACAGGTACTCTTCCTGTAAGGAAGAGGATGATGAGGCAGGGCCTGCCCTTGCAGCTCCAGCTTTGAGTCTCCTGGCTGTGGCGGGGTTGGTGAGGAGAGTGCAGAGCATCTCTCTCCTCACAGAGCAGAGAGGATCTGCTCTCATTGTCATCTGAGCAGTTCCATGGCAGCAGGTTTCTTCCCCCAGGACACCTCTATCATGTTCCTATTTTGTGACTGCCATACAATGCAGAGCATAAAAACCATCAGAGGATCACCATAGGCCACAGCAACACTTTGTGCATCAAGAACACGGCTAGTGAAAAAGCAAAGTAAATAAGTAATAGCTAATGTGTGCAGGAAGGCTGCCAGTAAACTCCTGCAAGGTAAGACAAGCCCATTACATAATTGTGCTCCTTCTTTGCCCACTATCTGAATAGACACTCCACTTTGAGTCTGTTTGGTAAAAAGTGGCCTTTCCTCTCAGGATGTTTTCTCATGCCTTGCACCTATCCAGGTCTTAAAAAGAAGTACAGCTCAGCTTCTGGGTTAGCTGTTGTTTCTACAGCATCCTGGGTTAGCTGTATAAATATGCTGTATTTTCCATCTCAGTTGCTTATTTTATCCTGGGCAGACACAGTCTTCTGCATGAGTTGTGTGTAAGGCCTTGCCTAATGGTATCATGATCTTGCTTGTACGCTCTGGATGGATATGATAAATGAAACTGTCAGTAATAAGTACTGCCAGCAAATAAGTACTTATGTGCCTGGCTATTAGGCATTTTGCAGATGCTCTGTTTCAGCTGTCAGTCTCAGGGTTCACATATGAAAATTTACACCTAAATATTAATTTATTTAGTGATGAGAAAAAAAATTGTTATAATCATGGTGTGAGAAACACCAAAGAACAGGAATGGGAAGCAACAGTAATTAGCCCATTGGAACTTAGCAGTGGAACTGTTGAGGGAGCTTTCCTGTCTGACCATCCAGGAGCCATTCTGGCAGAAACTCTCACACCACCTGAAATTTTCACTGCTGGCATTGAGGCCCCTTCACAGTGAGCAGCTCCAGTGACCCCAGGAGTGCCCCTCTTGTCTCCCTGCACACCCCACACTCACACAGTCAGACAGGGTTTCCTTACTGGTTTCTAGGTTTCCCACAGCAGACTCCTAGATGTTTGGATCCTTAGAGGAATTTATTTGTGGCACAATAACACAAAAACAGCTCAAGCTGGGTGCCTCCTTCCTGAGCAGTATCCAGCTGTGAAAAGATTGTCTTTGTAGAAAGACTTTGTGGAAATAAGAAAATAATCAGCATTAGTTTAATGGGTTTGTAGGTTGTTTTGATTCTGTCCTACAAGGGAATTGCTTCTCCATGGCTTGTTTGATTTTTTTTTTTATTGAAAATATTTATGTTCAGTGGGAAAATACTTTCTTGGAATGCAAGGTAAATGCTGATTTTTAAAAAAGGAAGGAATCAGGTTGCAGGGGAAATTATGCTAATAGTTGTATTTGTCAGTTGTAACTGCCAAATGAGAGGAATAAAAATGAATAAATAGAGTTTCAGTGTACAATCAGTTTCATTATTTGATTTCTATAGAATAGTCTCCACACAGGAGTTGATTTAGTTGTTCTTATTTTCTACAGACACATTGCTGCACACAAAGGGCCTTGTTGCTATTTTCCCCTAAAATACATTCACACTTCTTTTTCTCTACCTATGCTCCTCATTTGCTGTGTGGCAGAATTTTATCCTCCTGTCATGAGATCTTTAAAGGATGCATCAGATCTCCCAGATGCATCCATAACTGGATCAATAGCTGCAAGAAATAAATACTGAAATGCTTTTGTGCTTTAGGAGGTGAAGTTGTGGTTTCATCAGCAGGTGTAATGTGTGCACATTCTTCACCCTTTGCCATAAGCTACACTGTGTGTTCTTCTTGTGGGGGTAAGAACCTGAGCACAAAGGTCTGATAATGAAACCTGCCACCCACACTTTTGGTAACAGAAGTTCTATGAAAGATTGTGCGTTTGAAAGAACATTTATGGCATCTTCTGGCTTGAACTTCATCAGCCTCACAATCCTACCACTCCACTTTCTGCTGTGTCATCTCATGGGCAGGAATTTAGAGAGGTTTGGTTTACTCTGCTTAGCGTTGCAGCTACAGTTGCCTCAAGAGCAAGGCTAAGATGATCTACATCCAGCTAACACCTGCACCAGATTTGGGATGTCTGCTGCTGTGCTGTGAAGGAAATGCTGAGGCTCTCCTTTGTAGTAACATCCTCAGTATGGAAATCTACAAGGTCCTGTCTGTCCCAGTAATCCTGTGACGGGCTTTGAGGTCCCCCAAGCTTCTCTTCTGCATCTTGTGTGCTTGTAAAAGAGCATCTGGAGGCCAGTACAAGCAGAAAAAATCTCACTTGAAGCTGTTGTTTAGGGAGGAAGTCTTGACTCAGGACATATGGAGACAAGACTGTCAAGATCTGTAGAGAACATTAGAGGCTTAGAGAGGAAAGAAATTTGGAGGAAATCAACTGCCATTCACAGGTCCAAGTTGTACCTGTACCTGTTTCTTGCAAGCTTCTTTATTTTTTTGTTTTCTCATTAGATGTGTGCACAGATAAAAAAGAAAGAAAGGAAAAGTTACAAAGAAGAAATAGCCATCAGCCTCAGAAGGAAATCATTAGTGTCATACAAATGTGCCTGATTTAAAGGATCTCAAGAACATGCATTTCCACCATTGTATATTCAGACTGAATCACTTTAAATTACATTTTCTCTCTAAGTTTTCATATCAATCCACTTCTGCAATATTTCAAGTATTTTTTTAGAGTGGAAACTCTGTAGTCATTACCATGACAAAAATTGAATAGCTACTCCAAGCTGATCCAATTCTGTAGTTGTCTGTGGTCAATTAATCTAGAACTCCAGTTTTTCTGATACACAGAAAAACATGTTTCAGGGACTTTTTTTTTTTTTGGTGGTATGTGTCTTAACACCACTGAATCTGTCAGATGATTTGGATCTTTTACAGAATATTCCTTCTGCTTACCCTGAAGCATTAGAAGTTTAAAGTGTTGATTTTGAAGGATGAGATCTGTATTAAAGCAAAGTTGGAATATGTCTGTCTTGCTCTGCCAAAGTTCAGACCTGGAACATACTGTGAAACAGGCACACAACATGTGGGAGACTGAAAAGTTATTTATGCAGGAAATTTCAAAGCACTGTGGGATTCAATTGTTCAATGTAAGTAACTCATTCTGTAACCACAGTTTCATTATCCTTTATTTTTTTATATGTAAGCTTTCAACGGTGAGAATGAACAATTGCCAAAGCTATGGGAACTGTCAGTAGCTCTGGGGTTAAACTGAGGGGCAATGCTTCTGTGGATGTGAGAGTTTTATTTACTGTGTCTCAACTTATTCCTGTTTGAAAATCAATTTGGTCTTGTGGAAGACGTAGTGCCCCCATTGGGAGGCAGCCCCGGTGTGTTGGGTTTCTGCAGTTTCTCTGGGGTGCAGCTTTATGCCAAGGGTGGGAGCTGAAGTAGGGTGGAAAAAATGTAGTCAAGGGAAAGTCTTGTTCGACAGGACCACACTTTGGCAATCTCTATTCCTCTCAGATTGTGGGAGCTGAGTTAAAGCAACTGTTCTTTCATTGTGAGAATGCTACAGCAGTATCTAAGATGACAAGCAGTTTTAATGATCAAAAGAAAATTAACACCAAATTACGTTATCCTTCCCACACGTGTTGTATATCCGTGTGTTAAGGAATTGCTGTTCCTGACTCCATCAGTGTTGATCAATCCCATTATTCTGCTCTAGGTTTTTTTTGACAGCAACTAAAAATGAGAGCACTTGAAATTAAAGCTGCATTTCACGTGATTAACTTTAACAGAAGTAAGCATCTCAGTTACCTTAGGCACAAGTACGATGAGTTACAGAAGTGTGTATATCAGCACACTCACTTCTAAATCTCTCCTGTTGGTCTCACAAAGCACTTTTTGTTTAAATGAGATATAATCTGACATGGAAAATAAAGTTCTTGCAAGTAATATAGCACTTAATGTAATATTGCAGTTGCTACAGTGGTTTCAGTGAGGCAACGAGAAGCAACAATGACAAGTGAAAAAGTTATAAATCAGGAATAGCCCAGAGATGTATCTCATTGGTTTGGGTTTTTCATCTGTTGCCATCTCCTGTATCCAGCTGTCATCTTTGCCTGGCAGCAGTGCAGGGGGAGGCAGGGAGCAGTGGGCACTGGTGTTAGTGCAACAAGGATTTCTGTGCAGTGTCTCTGGTTGAAGCACAGTCACAGATGTGTCCATGGCAGAGCTCAAGTACTCTTATCAGGACCATCAGGGTGGTCGTTGGCTCCTGTCCTGGAAAACAGCCAAACTGCCTCAGATAGTTTGTGGTTTTGGCTGCTGTAGCCAGGTAGTCTCTTGTCCTTGTTTTCAGGCTTTTGCTTCAGTGAAAGTGCTGGTCTAAAGCACATGGCTCCTTGATAATTGTAGTTTTTCTTAGTAGGCTCACAAAAGCTGTGGCAGGTGTCTCTCCCCTTGGCATAACAAAGATGAAAAGGCAGAGTCACAGGCTGGATGAAGTGAGACACCTTGAATGTTCTCCCTACTCTGTTTACCCCTGCTGCAGCACCGGGCAGTTGCATTTCCTCCCAGACACCCATTTCGCTGTCAATGAGGTGTTCGGCAGAGATCCACAGCTAAAAAAAGAAATATATGAGATCTTTGCCCATTTCCAAACTTGGAACTTAACACACAATCAACCAGCAAACAAAAGAAACCCCCACAACCCTAGAATAAAATTGTGAAATTTGTTTGTTGGGAGAAATATTGGAAGGGGCATTAGCACTGCAGCCCATTTTGAAAACAGCTTCTTATTCATAGTAAGGTTGCCTCAAAAATTTGAGACAACAGAGACATGCTGCTGCAAAGGCCTTTGGCCACAATAACTTTTTGTTCATTCAGAAATTCTTCATTTGCATGTAAAAGGGAGTTATGAAAACAGAATTTTACAGACACAATTTTTACTTAAGAAGACATTTGGTAAATGCATGCTTTCTGTTCAGCCTAAAACAAGCTAGCCTTCCTCTGATGTATTTAAGAATTACCTAGCAAACACGCTTTTTGCTTAGTTTTTGAAGTCTCCATCAACGTGTCTCAACAGGATTATGAACTCTTTCTGTTGAAAATTTGCACAGTTCAGAAGGCAGAATGAGACCAGATTATTAGGTACTACATTTCTGTGGTATTTCAGCCTAAAAGTGGCCTTCTGGCTGCAAAGATGAGACCTGACCCTCGTTATCTTGTACCTTGGGCCGTGGTTCACTCTGGCCCAAGGGAGCATATGATGCTAAAGGCAGCCTGTGTGCCATGGAGGTATAAGATGTGGGACAGAGGAGAAGCAAGCCAACAGTTCTCAGCATATTGCCACTTGAATTTTGAAGAGTGAATACAAAGACTGCAAAGACTGCAATGCTGCAAAGCAAGGCAGGTCATCACATTCACATGACATTTGTCCAACTGGAAAAGGACACTGCAGGGACAATAAGGACTTGGCCTCAGCACTGCTTGCAGAGTTGGGGGCTGTGTCGTGGGTTTGATCAAGTATGAGGAACACATGCATACAATCAGTTTTACAATTTTGAATACAGCTATTTGTGAATACAATGAAACTTTTATATAAGCTTCCTATTAGAGCATGTGTTACTGATTTAAATAACATTCAGTCTTTAAAAGGTTTTGTTTCGGATGTCAGAATTATCTGTACAAACAAAGCATTGTGTGCTGACATTGACCATATAGATGTTATCACAGTGCAGCTTGATAAATTCCATTTAATTTCTGTAAATCAGAAATGGGATTCTTTTATTCCTTTATTTTGTAAGACTATAGTTTGGTCACTCTCTTACAATCTAAATTTCTCTGTTTACTAGTGCATTCATTTTCAGAGCGAACTTTAAATAAATAAAATCTGCATCAATAGCTAGTTTAGATGTATTGCTTCTGAAGATTTATTCATCATCAGATTCAGGTGTGCTTTGAGATACATCTTGCAAGTTCCATGGATTTAGTGCTTTATTTTTAGGAAAATTATTCAAAACTGACTTCAAGAACAAACGACAGGGCTCAAACTGACAAATGTGTTCAGGGTTTTGCTGTTGTGTTTACTGGGTAGCTTGAGCTCTGTGGAGCAATTCAGGATTTATTGTCGTGAAACCAAGAGCAGGATTTGGCTCTCTAGGTCTGATATTCATCCAGTAAAAATTTGGCTGGATCAAACCAGTCCCTGAAGAACAAGGATGTTGGATTAATGGAAGAACACATTATTTCTCAAACTTGTTATTAGGTGCTGTGAGCCAAACTGTTCATTGCCCCTCTGCTCTCTCCGCAGCCTGGGGGAGTGATGACAAGATTGGAGCATCAGATTTCATGGGAAAAAATACTAAATGGTTGTGCACAAGTGGGGAGGGTGTTGCCAGGACCCTCACAGAAGCGCTGGGCTCTTTGATGAGCTCCCATCCCTGCAGCAGTTATTTTGAGCTAGTTGGAACCCAGGCTTCAAACCCTTTGGTTTATTAATATTATTTCCTCAAAATCAATTATAAATGCAAATTTTGGGGTTAAAAGTGAAAGCAGGGGAGTCTATATTGATTTCTTGGCGCTTTGGGATTCTAAAAACATGATCTGATATTCAGTGTTTTGCAGGCAAGTATGTGTGTAGGAGCACATGTGGAGTAATTACTCAGGAGGACTCTGGTTTGGCAGCTCCAGGGGCTGTAGTCCTCTGTTTATCACAATCAAAGGTTATTATATGTACATCCCCACCCCATGTTCCATCTCTCTGCCTCAAACCTGTCTTGAATGAACCATAGCAGGGGTGAGCAGGATATATAATGGTTTTGGTTATTAATTCTTTGCCTTTCCTGTTAAGTTCCCAGCTTCCATGTCACTTGGGACAGGACACTTTTCCACTGGATTGGGATTATCCATTGTATTAATGGGAGCTATGTTTCTTCTACAGGGACTTCTTTTTCCTTCTATAAGCTCTTTGTTGTTTGTACATCACTGGAGCACTCCTGTGCTGCATCTTATTACCAACTGCCACCAGCCTTGTACAGAGTCTCATCTTTTTCCTTTCAGCCATCAAACTTTTCAACCCTACTTTCTATTTTTGGAATAGGTGCTGTAATTTTCTGTATGTTTATATCATGCCCAATGCAGGAGAATCCTTGTCCCTGACACGTGTCTCATTAATTTCAGCCTTGGTCAATGATTATTTTGGGAGGAGTGTTTTGTTACACTGCATGTATAATTATAGTGGATTTTCTCTCTTAATACCCTGATAAATTGGTTTTAAGAATTTATTATTACATTAAAATAGTCTACCCTAGTGAATCATTATCAGAGTGCAGATTCCCATTAATTCCATTTCAATAAAAGCCAATAGCTGTATCTCCCCAGTTTGGGCTGATCTCACCCTCTGCACTTAACACAAATGAAAACATGCCTGTGTGTACACTTGCACGCCATGGTGGTCATGTGTGCTCAAACAACTCCTCACTTTGCTCTCACCCCCTCCAAGGTGGATGTGCCAGATGCTCTAGAGCTGCTCCCAGAGGAGACACTCCCATCTCTTGCAAGCTCTTAAGTTCTCGTCTCACCAGCCAAAATATTTCAGAAGAATTTTCAGAAATGCAGGTGCGTGCAGTTGTGAGGAGCAGCTTGCTTTGAGCTCCACGGCTGTTTCACCTCACAGCAGCCATGCTCTCAAGGGCAATTATCTCTATAGTAATTAACAAGGGAATTTTCTCTGATGCTGCAGCATGAGTCATGCAGCTTCCAAAAGATTAGTTTGTTAGTTACTGAATAAAATGTTTGCAGATGTACTTTGCTATGATAACATCTCTGACTGGGGATGACTCATTACAGATGCAAGAGTAAAGATCTGCAGGGCCAAAATGTGACTGCATGATCCAGAATTTTAGGCTCCTCTAGCAGCTAGCATGACCCCAGTGTCAGCAAGAGGAATTTGGTTCTGCAGTAGAGCCCAAAGGGGAAAAAGTCCCTTTGCCTCTTCTCACTGCCTCTACATTAGCAGGGAAGGAGAGGTGGCAGTCCTTTGCTCTTCATAAGAGCTGGAGTGCCCTTCTTGAGGAGCAGGAGAAGAGATATCTTGGGCTGCTAAGTCTCTTCCCTTAGAGACAGCAAAACTGGGCCAGGTCATACCAAACAGTACAACAAAGTTCATGCTTTCTTAGTATTTTGTTTCTTGAATTCAAGATGAGCTTTGTGACAGCCAGCTTCAGCCTTGTAAGAAACCACTTCCCATTAGCTTCCATATTTTTTTCTATTCTGAAATGTCTGTTTAAGCATTTTTTTAATAACAAGACCCTGCTATCACGCACTGGGTTGCATTGCAAACATGCAGTCGTTCTGCCTTCTGCAAGTACCCAAGACATGGGATGTACAACCTAATTCCTTCTTCTGGAATACAAATCCTCATCAACTTTGATTAGTATTAACCTTAAAAGTGCTATTCCTGACTCATGCCAGTTAGCTGTAGGAGAGTCAGAGCTGCAACCCATGAATGAAACTGGAATGGATTTGAGACTAAGCTTAGTAACACAAATTTTAAGGAGTAAGGTAAGTAGGCTTTAGAAGTCATTTCAGTTTGGGTCTTCTGATGGTGTGCACAGCAGGAGGAATGCTTTAAGGACTTGTTAGTTAATAATTCCTAGTGACTGTGCCCCATGCATGAACTAGCACACAGCGTGAGTAGGAATGACCCTGTCTGTGTGCACTGGGTTTAACCACAGCCAGCTCTGGAACAGAAAACTGTGACAAAGAGAAATAGGATTTAACTCTGGAAGTTCTAGACTTCTCAGTGTGAGCAGGGAACTACTTCCACAAATGCATGGAGTGATCAAGGACTAGAGGGAATAACTGTTTGTTCTTGGGAACCTGTGTAAAAATTGCTTGGGAATTAATCCTCTGCTTTGCTTTGGCATTCTTTATATTGACAGAGAAACATTAGGAACAAGCATATTGCTGCAATCTCCTTCTGTGGCAAAAACTCTTCAATTAAAAGTTCAAGACAAATTAAAAATGGAAATAAAGTCCATTCACCATATCTTACTCTACCATATGTAGAGTAATCAGGTTAGGATTGTCTTCAGTTTTGCTGGCCTAATAAACAGAATATCTATCAGAAACACTGTTTCAATGACACAAAAATGAGAGTGACTACTTCCCTTTATCTCTGTTCAGTACTTTACAGAAGAGAAAATTCTGCACCAAAATTAGCCCAAAATTTGAAAATCTAATCAATGCTTGAAGAGGGTCATGAAATGAGCAGTGCAATCCCTTCACGTTATTCCTAATGCCATATTTGTATTTAAGAGTGTGTTGGCCTTGCAACATGGTAGGTTCTGTTTTTGTAATTTAATTTAATTTCTTTCTTAATATAGGCATGCTGCTTGCAAATCTAATAATAAATTTTCAGTAAATATTACTTTGGGAGGCATCTGTTCCTTAAGGAAGCCTTAGAACCAGTTTTTGTTTTATTTAGGAAATACACACAATGTAAATAGAGCCTGGAAGATCTTGTGCAAGGCCAGGGATGTGGTGATATGAATTTGGCTTTCTTTATCCTCGTGTCACTAGAGGCAAGCTTCCTGGATGCACAAAATTTGCTGCAGGTGTTGTGGTTCATATCAGTTGAGGATTTTCTCCTCAAGGGAAGAGTAGCCTTAGATGGAAAGAGATGTTCAATGAGACTGAGATTTTTCTTTTTTTGCTTGGTTCTGGCCATTGAGTCAGCTGCACTGTTTGTACCTCAAAATCTGTAAAATGTAACATAAATACATTGTGTGGTGTTTCCATTGTGAGCTTATTTAAATGGGCAGCATCCAGGGAAGGGGTAGTTAGAGATACCCAGAGCCTGCAGCCCCTGCAGTGGTAGGGGATGGATGAAGTCATATAGGTCTGAATGATGCCCATGGACATACCAGTCCCTAGGAGGCAGAGGGATGGAAACCCCCAGTTTCACCTAGAAGCTCCCATTCAACCCTGTATTTGCCCCTCACAGAAGCGAGGCACCTGAGGATATTTCTCCTTGCACTTATCCTTTATTCAGGCTCACACAGGTTCCTTTCTCCTGACAAGGCCCTTCCCAAGTATTCAGATGGTAGAGAAACAACAAAAAAATAGAGATAAGAATGTGTCTATCCCCACTCACAAAAAGCACTCCTTCCTGACCTCTGAGACTGGCTGGATGCCCTGCTGAAGCAGACAGCTTGGCTACAGGGAATCCCCTGTAGTCTGTAGCTGCAAAGCTGTACCAAAGTTGCATGAGGCTCAGAGGGCAATGCAAAGCTAGGGTTGTTGCCTGTCATCCACAAAGAGAAAACATGAGTTCAGCAAGTGTTACCTTGATATTTTAAGATTATAAGGGCCCCTATTACTTTTCTCTTTTGCAATTTTCTGTAGAAAACTTACTACTCTCTGTATTTTAAGAGTTAATTAAACTTACTACTCTCTGTAGTATAAGAATGAATATTGTGAGAGATAGCTAATCCAAAATTTTGAGGTCCAATAATCTCTATTTAAGAACTATTTTAACTTTTTATGTGGTCCTGAGAAACTTGCCTGGCTTGAGTATGGGTGTTGGACAAGATGACCTTCCTTCCAACTCAGCCATGAACTCCATGCTTATCTCTACCTCCTCTGATAAACTGTCTTTGAATTTAGTTACCCACTGTTTAGTTCTTTATTGTTCAACACTCTGATATCTGGTTACAGTCGAAAATTTCTGAGCTTTGGTTGATTTGGGATTTGATAAAGTGGTGTATTTTGTTTATGTTAGACTAGTGGCTTTATGCAACTTAATGTTACCAAAGACGGCAGGCCAGTTTGATTTGCCACCCTTTTTGTGTTATCCTTGTATTGTGCAGCACTGTAATGTCAGTGGGACATTACATGTGACTTAAGCAGGTCAGTGTGTGATTTTTCTGGGTTATGACCAGAAAGTTTAAAGTTCATATAAATGATCCCTTATTGACATTTTGCTACACCCAAAGGATGGAAAAATAGGATGGAAAGGATTGTAATTTTCTGCTGATTCAAAAAATGATTTTGACAAAAGTGTTATTCCTTTCAACTGCAAAATCATAAGAGAGGTAAATCTGTAGGAGGGACAGAGTGACACTGACCATGCAATCAGCTCAGATATATTAATTTGGGTTATATGAGTGCAGCCAGTGATGCCAGCATAGGAAAACCCCACTTAATTCTTAGCAATTGCCTGTGATTTATGGCAGAATTACCATGGTGTAGCTCTTGGAACAATCCTAATCAAACAGGACTGGGGTGACATGTTGTCATGCAAGAACAAAGATGACAGTGGGATAAGTAAAAAGGGGTATCATTTCATCCCCAACTTCAAGGGTGAGCATTTTTAATGGAATATTTTGTAAACAATGTGAGCTGTGAAGGAAGTAGCAGTGGCCTAGTCTTAGGAAAAAGAAAGCAAGTCTTGACTTTTTTTACTCATTCAAATAGAGCTTGAATTGTTTTTTATAAGGGATCTTGGAACATCATTGTCCCGTCTCCGTGTCCTGTGGATGGCTCGGTGTGGGCTGTCAGATTTAGATGGGATCTCTTCCTTCAGCTCTCTAAAAGTACGTATAGATGTGTCCTACCAAATAACAATCTCAGATCTATCTTTAGTTGATATTCTTTACTTTTAGTCTTCATTCTCTTCAACTCTTGCTTTTCTGGCTGGCTTTGGTTTCATGCCTCGGAATTGTGTGACTTAGTTTAAAAGATGCTACAATATAACTCTTAAAATGGGGTGTAACATTCAGGTCTGATTCTGAGTACGCCTAAAGCAGTATATGGCTAAATTAGCTCTTATTATTAAAGGCTGCAACAGCCACACTTTATAAAATGTTCACTACCTTGTTAGTTTCATCTTGTAACATTTACTGTTTCAAGTATCAGAAAAAATTTTTCAGAGCCTCAGTGTTACTTGTGCAAGCCCGTGGTTTACATGTGTATTCTGTTTACTTCTGCTGAGGAACTCTACATTGCTTACAACAATATCTCTGACCTGAGCCAGCTGACCTGGCTGGATCACCTGGAGGTTTTGGACCTGGAAGGGAACAATATTGAGGACATCAACCAGGTGCAGTACCTGCGACTTTGTTGCAAGCTAAGCCACCTGACAGTGGAGGGCAACCTTATTTGCCTGAAGCCAAATGCAGAATCTGCAGAGGTGAGGACTTGGTTTGCACTTATTGTGTTATTTTTTTGTCAGTACTTTTTAACTGTGAGTTGGAAACGAGAAACATTTCTGCATCCTCCTATTGCATCATTCTCAATGATGCCATGGGATGCATTTCCTACCTTTAATTTCTGTTGATGTTGCAGTCTCATTAGTATGGTCTTCAGGATGACGACAAGTGAAATACAAGACTGCTAGTAAAGACTCACACCTATTTCCCAGCAATATGAGGAAAAACTTCTTCTCTTGGAGTATGAGCACTGGAACAGGTGTCCCAGGGAGGCTGTGGAGTATCCTCCCCTGGAGATACTGAAAACTCATCTGGGTGTGATCCTATGCAGCCTGCTCCAGGTGAACCTGTTTTAGCAGGGAGGCTGAACTGGGTGATGTTAAAAAGTAATTTCCAACCCCAACCATTCAGTGGTTCTGTGGTGAGACACCAGTTTTTGAGGGTTTTGAATTTCTTTTGGAGCTCCAAAAGCAAGTCCTCCAATGTCACCATGCTCAGAAGTTGGGCCCTCAGAAGAACAGTGCTTGAGGTAACTAGGAAAAGCCATAATGTTGGAACTACTTGTTACCCTTTCCTCTGAAAGCTTAAAATCAAATGACCAAGAAGACCTTCAGAAAAAGCTGAAGGTGCAAAAGTGATTCACATCTTACATACTAAAATGATGGAATAGTTTCTGCTGAGGTATTTTGTTGAAGGCATGAACTCTGTGTCACAAAGCTGGGAACACAATAATACATTATCTGATTTGGGTTTCAGGGCACTCAACAAACAAAGCAAGGGAGATCTAATTCTACATGAACAGCCTCAGAACTGTATTACTCTCTTTGACTTTCTCCTACTTCATAAAAAAGCGTTGTTGGGGTATTAAAACACCAACATATTTGCCATCCAGGTCTTTTGGAAGGTCTATGGACACACACAGAGTTATGTAAAACACAGGTCTCACTAAGGATGGTGCAATTCCCAATGGCACCATAAACAGCTGGTAATGCAGATCCAAAATCAGAGCTGATGCTGTTATCCCACTGTAACATATTCTATAGCTTTTCTGTGTATTTTAAAGAAGTTATGTTGATGCTGTTAATTTACCTAAAAGGTTGGGTTTGATATTTTTCCTGGACTTAGACTTGAAAACACTAAAACTCAATCATGCAACAGGCATATATTTTAAATATTGGCACTTCTTAAATATATGAGTTAATAGCATTTTTCAGATGCAATTGTTGGCTTGATCTTATTGTTCAGTAAAAGGGGCCATGGAAGGTAGCTCTTTAGCTGTCATAGTTTTCCTCTCTGGAATTCAAAAGAAAATATTATATACTTGCCTTTCTAGTTTAAAGTGGTGGAATTATCCTTAAGGGACCACATTGTAACTGCTTGTAACCAAAGTGATTTCTTCATTTTGGAACATTTCTCCCTTATGGAAGATGCAATCATGAGAGGAAAAACATATTCCTGCAGTAAGGAAGCACTGCCTGCTTGTGATGGACAAGGCATGCCTCCTTACTCTTTCTGCTCCCAAGGAGATAAATACATCTACTGACACTTCATATCATAGCTTCCTACCATGGAAATGGTGCAGTGTATCCTAACAGCACAGAAGGTCCGATGCTATTCCCTTGTTATTCCTGCTCAATGAAAGTGGGATTTTTGGAGGATTTGACATCTTCAGTCTTAAAGTGTACTTGTAATGGAGGAATGTCAGATTTCCCTTGGGCTGTTCAGGTGAAATGAGTCCTTGGGATGCTCTGCATGTTGTCCCATCATGGCAGTACAAAGAGCAGTGGTATGTGGTGGTGTGCCCTCCTGCTCCATGCAGACTGGCTGTCTCTACTCCTGTGCAAGTAGGTGCTAAGATCTGATCAGTGAGACATGCTTCTACCCGAGTTTCAGTGCAAACCTTATGCCAAAGTCAATGATACAGATTTTATTTAACAGTAAATGTGAGGTAGAGAAATAAAAAGAAATGGAAAAGAGAGGAGAGAGAATATTGTCACCACCCATGGATCCAGTGGCATCCCTGATGATCATTCTTCAGCTTGGACTTCTTGGTGGTAGGGTCCCAACATCATTCAAAACTTTTCATTCTTTACCCATTTTAGCAAACGAAGGAATTAAGCATTAATTGGCTGCATGGATCTCTTATGCTATTGGGTAAATTATTATCTCTTGTGTCTAATGCTAATTAGTCCACATGCTTTGTCTTTCTTTTCTTTTGAGCCAATGATCACAAGGTTCCCCTGTCAAAATTACCTTTTACCTAGTGGGAACTGATTTTAGCAGAGTTGCTGGTTTACCTTTCCTTGTGGCCTGTAAATTCTGCATTTTTTTGTTTCCATTATCAGTGATACATTCTTCCCAGCTTTGTTAGCCTTCCCCTAAGTGTGAGATAACACCCAGACAATAGCACCACCTTTGTCTTATCTACAGTCCAAGTTCCAAGTATAGAGGAATATCTGGGGTGGCTTCAAGTGGTCATTGGCGGTCGCAGATGTGAATTTGTCCAGGGAATAAGCACAAAGGTGTATTTTACACTGAGCTGCACAGAGGCAGGCTGTGAGTTCGCTGTAGTCTCCCACCCAGTCTCTGTTTTGGGAAGATGCTTTGCTCTCAGATTGTTACAAAGTGGGGCCTGCCCTTCATTGCTGAGAGCTTCTCCATGGATTTTGTTGCTTTCTTGATTTCAGTGGATGTTTGCAATTTTTTTAGTGTATAGGAAAGCCATTTAGAAAAGAATATATGTGGTCTTACTTTGGTGTGCCCTTGATGGCCAACTCTAATTCCTCAAGCTCCTTCTTGTAGTCTGGCCTTTGCTAAAGGTCTGTAAAAGCTCTCCTATTTATTTACTTTTAATCTACAGAATGGTCCAGCTAAATTTACTGCTCTTTCTTCAGATGGCCTGTTTGCTCCCTGTAATTTGATTTTCAGATGAGCTCATCTTCCCCTGTTATCTAAACCAAGAGCAACAACTTGATGATAAATTCTGCAGCCTCTGTAGCTGAAATGTAGCATGAGTGTAACATGATTCTTCTCTCCAAGAGGACATGGCTGGGAATTGGCTGTAGCTGAGAATGGTTGACTCAATTTCTAAATTAAGATTAAAGACTTAGTTTGCGAAAATTAGTGTCTGCCTCCTAACAACAACTAACACATTTTATTTGGTGAGTTCCCTCTACCAACATCAGTGCTGCCTCATGCAGAGAGAGGGGGCATCCAAGCAACCAAACCCCAAAGAAAGGTTTCTGTTTATGACCACTCTGTATTGAATGAGGACTTGGCTTTGAGGAGGTTTCTAATATTTCATGCATTATCCTGAAAAGCATAAGATCTGCCTGGGTGAAGCAATTGATTGGTGGGTAGCTGTCCATTTGTATTCTGCCACTATCAATGCACTCTTGCCTTATACTTTTTTTACTGTGTGCCTAAAACCACAATCTATGGAAGTGCTCTTTCTTTCTCCATCAGCAGGTGTAGCAACACTCATAACATACTTCAAGCCTTTCTATCACCTGAGCATTGAGGCAAACACCAGAGAATCACAAAAGCAGGGAGACGGATTGGCTGAGTACTGAGGGAGCCCAGGCTTTCCATGGGCATCAGTGGCGTTTTTGCTTTTGCACATTACACATGATATAACAAAGACAAATGGCAAATCTTCAGTGGGTAAACAACAGAGGAGCCTTTAGGTGAAGGCTGTGTCTTTGCAGTCCTCTGGACATTTTCATGATCAATTCAAGTAGAAATTATGTGAGGAGCATTTCAAATTGTATGGCAGTCATAGAAATTGACGGTATTAACACAGACTGTTAAATAAACTGACCACTTTCTCAATTTCTCCCCAGGACCCAGACTATAATTACAGAGCAGAAGTAAAAAAACTCATTCCCCACTTGAAGTATTTGGACGGGATACCAGCAAGCCAGACTACTCTCCTTCCTTCCAAGAAGGTGCATGAAGATTCTCTAATCATCAAGGAATCCATCAAGGAAGGTGGTTTAGCCAAAGACATTTCATTGTTAGGTATGACAGGTTTCTTGTTGGGGTTCATTTTTCAAGTTATGATGTCAAAAAAAAGAAAGACAAAGAGCAAGGCAACCTCTTTAAAGCCAATCTTTACTTATAGTGAAGGAACAAAGGATGTTGTTTTCTTCACCTGGGAAGTAAGAAAGCTGGAATTCAGCAGAAAACAGCTCAGATTTAAATGGAAGTTGTCCTAAACTGGGCATCAAGATCAAAAATGCAGACAACTTCTAGAGCATCAAGCAAATATAGCAGTAGCTGGGAGTCTGTACTTAGGACTTGTGCATGATGGAAAGAAGCAAAGCTTGGAATGTTTCAACAACAGCTGTTCACAGCTCTTTCCATGGTAACAGTCAATCCCATGTAGCATGGATGTGGTAGGATTTCCTATTCCAGTTTAATAATAGGAAAGGCAATCTGGTTACCACCAATGGTGGCAACATCTGAGAAAGATTGCATGGTCTTGTAAGAAATCTGTTCCACTTTCTTTGTTATTAGATTAAGTTCATTACATTCATTAGTAGAGAATAAATGGTTTGAAAGTAAATCTGTTGTCCCCTTGCCTGCAGCCTTGGTAATAGTTCAGATGTCCATGCTTTTACGTGTCATGCTACATGCACTTTATCACATACTATTAAATATTGCAAAGTATTTCCTATAACTGCTCATGTTGCTTCCCATTAGTGTGGGCAATGCAGTTGGCTTCTCAGCCCCCTCCCCAGGTTGTGGTTTGCCTGCCAACTGCAGTCCATTAAAAATTTAGTTTGTTTTGGAATAAGTACATACATTTGTCATTTATTGAATCCCTATGGGTCCAAATCATTAGTTGTAATAGTAGTCATGGTAGGGAAAAAATCCATTAAAATCTGATCCTTCAGTGATCGTGCTTTGGCAACATCACCTGAGGTTCAGAAAACTAGTTAACAAAGTTTGCTGACAGAAGCAGTAGAGCAGAGTACAAAATTGTGAATTCATCTAATTCCCTGGTTTAACCAGGCTTATATTCTTGCTGGCAGCTCTAAACCAGTAAGTTCATACAGTCAGGTTCAGACATCCCAGTACATTTTTCTTTCCAGTAGCAATGTTGATTTGGGTACTTTCACATGGAGTGTATTTCCTGGGTTCATATTAACAGCTGTGCCCAAGATGTATTAAAGGTCCCTAACACTCAACTCTTAAGGAAATGGCCATATCATCACAGAGCTGATGCCTCACTTTGGAGCTGGTAGATGTTCAGCACTTTAAAAAGCACGTTATTCATCTGGGCACTGGAATGAAATTCTCTCTCCCATGGGTTGTTGGCTTCATGTGCTGCTCTTAGAGCTGTGCTGTGCTCCCAGGACAGAGAGCAGTTGGGCAGGTAAGAGGACAAGGCTCTGTCTGTCTTTGCTACTTTTTGTGTAATCCTTCCTGTCCTGTAGCGTTACAAAAACAATTTTCACCTTTCTTTCTGTGGTAGAGAACTATCTGTCCCAGAGGCAGTACTGGAAAAATCTATCACTGCCATTCTCAGATTTTTGTAACTCCTGGTACAGTTTCTCCTATTTGACTGGTGGCTCTGGTAAGGTGTCCATTGCCATCTGCATTGTGCCAGGGCATTTAAGCAATATATTTAAGGACTGGGGCCTAGGCTGTGCCTGCAGCAAGTCTGGAATGGTTGCCCTGTGGGCAGGTGGGCAGCAAATGAGAGGCAGCTTACAGTTAGCCTGGGCATTCAGGCAGGGAAAGTGGCAGTGCCCTGGATGTGTCCAGGCTCCCCTGTGCGGCAGCCAGAGGTGGGTGGTGAGCACAGAGTAGTTCCTGACCCATAACCCCAGCAGTCTGTCTCTGGTGCCCTGAAGCAGAAGAAGAGTGGGAAGGGATATCAGTTTAGTTAGGGATCCCCAGATTCTGCCATCACTGGGCAGCACTGGAAGACCTCCTTCCCTAGGCTGGACCCATTCCAGCATGTTTCTTGTCACTGCAGTTACATATTCTTCTGTCCTCTATAGCTCCAGGTGTGCAGCAGCAGTTGCCATATTGGCAAGGTACGGTGATGGTGTGGTTTGAAGCCTTGCATAACTGTGCTTACCCTAATGAAATCTCTCTTCTAGATCCGTATCTTGGGGAAGTAGCAAAGCAGTCTGAATCCAGCCCAAAATCCCCAACAACTTCCAGACCTGTAAATGCACAGAGTTCTGCTAATGCAGGCACTTCTCATGATGCCAGCCTCTTGGGCGGTGGCTGTCCTCTTCCAGATCCCACTGTTTTTCCTGATAAGCTGTTCACAAAAGATGACTCCAGTGATTTGACACATGGTAATGTATGTTTTTTTAATCCTGTTCTTTCCCACACCTCCACCTCCTTCTGAAAGTTATTACTGATGAAAGCCAGGGTGCTTTGAATACCACCCACCCGTGCCACTGCTAATCAGGTTTAGCATATGTTGTCTCTCCCCCTGCAGCAGAAGGTGAGAGTCACCTGCACTGCCCATCCTCAGCCCCATGCCCCATGTGCTGCTGTCCCTTTTCACAGCCCCATATTGCAGTGCTGCTCCCCTTCCAGACCTCTTTGCAGCTGTCCTGCTCAAGTAACACCAGGCCACGTCCTGTTCAGCCACGGGAGCGTGGTCCAAGGCAGTCCTCCAGAGAGATGTGGTGATGCACATTCCCCCCCTCCCCGCATCGTGGGCTCAGACTCTGTGTGCTGCAGTCTCATACTGCAACAGCATCGCTGCTGGCAATGAGCACTTGGGTCTGGGTTTCCAGAGGTTGGTCCCTCAGCAAGAGGAGTCAGTTCCTTGACTTCACATCCTGATCTAGCCCAAAAGACAGGTCTACCACTGCCCTTCTTGCCCTAGTCACTTGGAAATACCACCCATCCTTCCCTGACTCCTGGAAACACCGTGATGGTGTAACTCCACCAGCCCACGGACTGCAGATTAGATGGCATTTGTTTCCAGGCATGGTGGGCTGCTTTGCTCAGATGCCTGTCTCTCCTCAGTTCCCTGCCTACGAGTAGGACTCAGGATGATGGATTAGATGAAGCAATGCAGAGTCAACAGCTGAGTGGACATTTGGAAATGTACATGGAAACTAAGTACAGCTTGTCAGGGAATGAGACTGTAATTTTACACACAGTTTTAGGCAGCTAACACTACTGATAGAGACAGTTTCACCAAATGCTCACTGCTTCTTCTGACCCTTTGTTGCTTTATCTCTTTTTAACTTGATTTTAATCAAAATCCAGCTGAAAAATAATCCAGCACAACAAACAAAAACGACTTCCCAAAATCATATTTTTTTTAAAATCTGAATTTGTTCCCTGATCTGACTGACATGTACCCTCACAAATATTTGCACCAGCACAACTAAGGAGGCAGGGCAGGGTCAAAAGAAGACATTCTGGTGGAAGCAGAGAAACTGCCTCTTAGCAGCAGTGTCAGGCCATGCTGGCTGGTAGTGTGAACCTACACCATGAATATTATAACTTCCTGTCTATGGGAAGTTATATTAACTGACTTCAATGACAGCACTGTTTGTTAAATGCTGGAGTAAAATGTTTTCTTTTTTCCTGTTTTTCTTAGGACTCCGCCAGGTTATATGTGGGAACCCTGCCAAGGCCCTCCATGTGAGGAGGCAAAAGCTAGGTGTATGCTTTTCTTGTAAACTTCATATTCCTGCATGGTGACCCCCCACAACTCCTGGGATAAACTGAACTCCCACTGTGGCTTGTAGCAGCTCACTCTGTTCTGTAGCCAAGAACCCCCAAGATGCAGTTGCCTTGAGGAGGACAGAGGGTCCCCTGCCATGATGTTGCATGTGCCCCTGTGTTAGCAGCAGTGGACCATCAGCTGCAAGGGAGCAGTGAAAATCACGTGTCAGCTGCTGGGGGCAGATTTCCTATCCTCCTGCAATGAGCAAAGTACAAGGCAGGCTTGCAAAACTTGATAGTATTTCTACAACAGTTATTAAGAGAAAGACTTTTTTCAGCAGTGTTTCTTTGATGTTGGTGTAAACAGCCAGCTTGCTAATGCTGCAAGGTCATTCCTATTGACTAAACAAACACAAAGCCAAAGTTTTTTCCTCTTGGCAGTGGGGTGGTGCCCCTGCCCTGTGGGTCAGCCTGCTCATTTTGGCTGTAATTCAGTGAGAGAATACCCATGTGTGTAAAGGGGAGCAGCCTGGCTTGTCATGGTCAGCTTTTGTTAGCCCTGAGGTTCAAAACAGCACAGCTACACATGAGTAGATCTAAACAGGCTGGGGTTTATCAGGGAGATGCACAGGACACAGACTTAATGCTCACAACAGATGTTAAAGAACTGCAGGGAAAAGATAGGTACTGCCCATGTCTTTCTGCTACCACAGCCTCAGCATAGGAAGCTTTTCTGAAACAAATTTGAACATTTTAGGGAATTATTGTGTGCTAAGAACTGGGATGTGGAATTGAACTGTGGTCATATACTGAGTGATGCAGTCTCTGTGGTACTGGTCTTAATATGCTTATAGGTATAGGTGCTATAGGCTTATATCCAGTGAAATATAAATCAACAATTTTGTCACTGCTACCCTGGGTTCCTCAGGCTGTAATAGTACATGACTGGGAAGTGAGACTTCTTAAAATTGAGGAGTTAGAAAATGATGAGGGATAATCTAAAATCTCAGAAACAACAGTGGGCTTTGATGTATGCTGAAATCCACATCTAGAAACGGAGCTGGGAAGTGTTCCCATGGATATCTAGATAACTTGTGCCATTTCCACAGCCACCTGCTGTGAAGCCTTTGAAACCGTCTGGTCTGACGACAGAAAACCTTTGTGGCTCTGGAGGAGGAAGAGATCTGCACCTGGAAAAGGTGTCCTCTGACCTGGGAGCATGGATGGAGCAGCACAAGGGGTGAGACCGCCGGGGAGACAGATCTTGCCATGCCATAAACTCTGCATTCATTTTCTGCTGCAAAAATAAGATCAGCGCTTTGGCCACCTGCTGGTGGTTTCGAGGGATAATCTCGGCCCCTGCCTTCCTGTCCCTGCTTTGGGCGGCAGTCCTCCTGCCTGGAGCATCTGCGGGATGGCAAGGAAGAAGAATCCTCTTCTTTCTCTCTGGAGCACAGGCAGGATGGGCTCACTTCCTTAGCGAGAGCAGAGAAATGACTTCTCATAACTGGTGAGCTGTTCTTGGCCCTGACAGTGTCTGGTAAAAGAGCTGAAAGGGGATCAGCTTTTCTGCAAGCACCACATTGGCCTAAGCAAACAAAAGGCTGAAAGAAAATACCCCCTTGCTGAGATCTCATAGATCTCACAGATAGGTAATGGTTATTTTGGAAGTAAAAATGGTTTTATTTCTCTGAGCTTACTTCACTGGGTAGTATTTTAAATCTGCCCCACTTCACCTGATTAACTTTAAGATGCTTGAGATAATCAGACACAGGCATCTTAGATGGCTGATCCCATTAAAATGAGTTTTCATATCTCCTGGAAGGTGTGAAGTAACAGTGGGTAACTAAATCCACTGCAGAGTGTTTGCCTGAGTGGCTGCATTTGACCAGCTGCATAAACACACTCAAAAGCTAATTAAAGGTGTGATACTTGATGTTGTCCAGGTGCCTGCAAACAGGTCAGCAAGAACAAGCCAGCCAAGCACTGAAGGTGAATGAAGGTGAAGACTGGAGCCTGACTGACAGCTTAGGAAATGAGTTGAGGGAGGCCTGTGATGAGGACCTCATTGAAAGGATTTCATTTGACTCTTCTTCCCGCTCCTCCTCAGGTACTGGACTTAAACCCCTGGGGGAGGGTTGGCCTTGGGCTAAACACGTGCTGTTTGTAGATAGGTACATGGGTAATGCAGTGTTTTATGGGATCTGGCATCTGTGCTTCAGGGCAGCAGCTGGGAAATGCCATTGCAGGGCCAGACCCTAAGCAATGCATTCCAGTTTTTAAGCAGGAGTTTTTAAGCTGTGTTGACCATCAGTTGATATATTTCAGCATGAATATGTAGAATTAAGAGGAGCAAAGGTGATCTCACACTAGCTTAGCATCAAGTGCAGTAGAAGGACAGGTCTCTGTCTTTTACCTTGTGTCATTGATTTATGACAGTGCCAGGTGAGTCTAAAATATTGTCATTCCTACTGAGCTGTATTTGAACCCAGTTGGCACTGATATAAATAATGGCTGAGCTAGTGATTAAGGTTTAACTGAACAACTGGGAATTCTGGAAAGATATGCAACCAAAAGGAAGCATTCAGTAAAAGGTTTAAAAATGGAACATGCTCTTCTACTCAGGAATAAAGCCAAAGGCTTCTCTGAAATTGCATTTACGTGAATAAAAGCAGAATTCCCACTCTTCACTACTTGTTGAATATTGGCTTTAAAAATATTAAAAACATTAATAATGGTTATTCCAAACACATATGAAATAGAGGACCATATTTAATTACAACTTCAATCTTTTTTCTGTTATTAATCTAAACAACTCCTTTTTTCCTCAATAAGTGAAAGCATGTGAGTTTTCATTTTACATTTCTTTCAAGGGTAAAAATGGATCTACTAAAAAATTTAGAAAAATATATTTTGAAAAAAAAAAAAGGAAATATCATTAAATTATTCAAAGCCTCTATGTGTATTAACAGTACTATAAACAGTATCTCCTTAACAAGAATAAAGGCTGTTTGGAAAAATCTAAAGGAATGGCCTATTGTCCAGTACCCACAAAAGTCTTAGATTATGATCACATGATCTCTTTAGATTTAATCTGGTCTTTTTCAGATTTTATATGATTTCTTTACACTGAGTATGATGGTCTCATCATCCTTCTAGATAGACAGGACAATGTTACAAACATACCACAGTGTACCAGTGTCATGCTCTATAGCACTGTGAAAGTGAATGGTTGAGCATGGGTCTGTCCATCTTCTGACTAAATCTGTGGGATGATGATGGAGTAGTTTGAAATCTAGAATTGTCTGAGGTGGTGGGGGGACTGACCAGGATCCTAATGACACTTAGAAGTGTGTCCAGTGCAGTGTGAGTTTCTCACAGAAGAACTTGTTGCTGGAAGCAATCCTTCTGACCAGAAAAGGACAAGTCATCTGAGCAAAGCCACTCTTACATAAAAATGTTTGCAGCATCAGATCCATATAAACTGCATTTTTTGGAAGGCGTTGAATGTTATTTCAGGCTCTTGAGTCAGACATACCAGTCTCTCAGAGTGGCTCTACTTGAAAACAAATATGAAGTTTAGACATTTTAAAAGTATATCATATGATACAAACTGTTCCATGAAAACTTTTTATCAGCTCTACCTAGGCAGTAAAATACATCCCCGTCAACTGGGAGCCACAGAGATGAACTTTCTGGGCCTGAGTTTTGGTGGCACATTCTTTAGATTATGTTCCTGGCCTGGACCCTGCACATCAGGCATTTAGGTACAGTCAGGTTCTTTTAATAGACAAGAGCAATTGGATCCCTGCTATTTATAGAATGGTTGGTTCTTTCAATAGACAAGAGCAATCAGATCCCTGCTATATTTAGAATGGTTCTAAGCATGTGTGCATGCTGGTTATATTTATAAGCCAGCAACAAATTTTTTCTTCTCTATGTGTTGCATGGAGAGAATGACATGGCTGAAACACAAAGAGCCAGAAAGTAGCCCTGCATGCAGTGCAATATTTTCCCCAGCAGTCAGGCACTTATTATGAGATTCCATGATCTCTGCCTCTGATTTAAAAAGTGGATCCGCTCATCTGTGATTATTCCTCTGCCTTGCACTTCAGATCACTGGAAGGAGCCCTAAGGTATTTAGAACAAGTCAGTGCAGACACTGGCAGGGAATGATGCAGGTGTGATCCTGCCTGAGAACAGGAGGGCAGGTGAGCTCGTGGGTGCCCTGTGAGCTCTGCCTGTGAGCTGTTCCTCACTTGGCATGTCAGTAGCAGTGCTGGCAGAGAGGCTGACAGTGAACCAAACCAACTGTCAGAGGAAGAAATTCAACATGGACACATCTGCCCACCCAGCTCCATCACGTAGCATCTCCAAAATCTTTCACTCCCTGGGTTAGTCATGTAGCAGTCAGATGAACTGGTAAATCACTGTGCTTTCCACTCTGTTTCAGGTTCATCACAGGCTCAGGAGGATGCAGTGTTCTCCAACACAAAACGTTATCTAATTCCATCCCCTCCAAAAAACCCTTCACCTGCCTCTGCAGTGGATGTTGCAGCAAGACCCTGGAAAACAAGGATTCATAGGGGCATAAAAATACCCAGCCAAGAGGAGGACAGACAGTGTACACAGAAATGCTGGTCAAAGGCTCATCAAGAGTATTCAGCCCAGCCTCTGGACAAAGAACCCACTCTCCTGGGCCTGCACAGCACGATGGCTGCCTCTGCATGCCAAGGGCACTGCCAGCTTGTGGGCTGCACCGGCCAGCCAAGGCCCATTCCAGGACCAGCAGCTGTTGGGTCACCAAGGATCAGGTATGTGCACTGGAATGCATCTGGGGAAGGGACTTCATGGCAGGAAAAGGCAGATTTCTCTATTGTCTCTGAGGTTTCCTGCTTCTTCTGTAAAATTAATTCCTTTTATTTGTGCTGACATTTACCTTTGATTGTCTAAAGCTAAAGAAACATTTTCCCATGTTCCTTGTAGCTTGAGTATTGTAAATTTTGTATTTTCTTGAATAATAGCCCAGAATTTTGCTGTGCTCTTACTGCTCGATTCTCATGTTCCCCACCCAGAGCCAATGCTGTGTCTGTTGCAAAGATCTTGTGGCACTTGTTCAAAACTCTCCTCCAGTACACTCCAGGAAGGTTTCCTGACATCCCACTTGGGTTTTTTCCCTGACATAAATTCATGTTAGAATGAGCTCTGGAAAATAAAGTAGGCATTAAAGAAGTGTCACATGTACCAAAACATGTTTATTTCTGAACCTGTTTGCTGTAAATTTAGCATCCTGTTGTTGCTTCTTAGAAGAAATACAACAGAGGACTTGTGACATGGCAGCTTGGGTTTTAGCTGAGGGAGTCACTTTGGAGTCAGCAAAGGCAGAGAGCATGTGCCTTGTGTGGGAAGTTCATGTGCCTGGGGCTGCTCCCAGGCCCAGCAGCTTTTGGTTCAGTTTTCAGAGCTGCTGAGGAGAATGCAGATATTCAAATCCAGAGTGCAGTCTCACCACAGAGTTTTCCTCTTTTCCTCAGGCCCATCATGGATGAGAGCCCTTCTAAAGAGATCAACCACCAGCATCCAGCTGCCTGCTCATCCACAAAAGCCTTGCAGAGGTTCAGGCCAATGAATTCTGTTTGGCCCCTGACTGCCAGGTCCATTCTGCAGTCATTGCCACACAAATCCAGTGCCACAAAAACATCTCAGAACAGAAGTCCTCAGTCCTAGAAGGTACCCAGTTGCCAGCATGTGTTGGAGCCATGTACACGGTGCAGCTGTGAAGGATCAATGCTATCTTGCAGCTTCTTCTGCAAGCTAAACACAGAGCAGTTCAAACAATTCATGTGATTTGCCTCAATTCAGGATACAGCTGGTCCACAAATATTTTAAGAGCAACCACTGATCAACCAATGAGCTAATGAATGTCTTATTACAGAAAAATATGGTTATTTTTGCAACCTATACACACTAAAACAGAACAAATCCTATCACACTTCCTCTCATCCACACCACGCCCAGCTCAGTGAGTCAGGCAGGGACGGCAAACAGAGCAGAGCATGGAGCCTGCTGCCTGTGGAGAGGGCTGGAGGAGGTGACCTACCAGCAGCCAGCAGTGTGCCTTTTGCAGTCCTGGATGTTAAACATGTGAGGGCCAAAACCAAGGGCTTGAGAGGAAGTGTTGACCAGAGCAGGCGCTGAGGGAAGGGTGTGTTGCCTGAGGAAAAGCCCAGAAAGGCTGCATGGTTCGAGAGTTTATGCCCCCACAGGAGCTCACTCTATTCACAGGTATTGGAGGTTCTTGTAGGATGCATTGCTATGGGAGCAAATGCTGAACAAGTGGCTTATCCCAATATTAACATGTTTGTTTGCTCCATAGCTACCTGGAAGGATTTGTCTCACTTCCTCTGAAAAGACATTGCATTCTAGAACTTCTCCAGCAGAGCTGACTTCTGTCACCAGGTGTCAGAGCATCCTCTGCATGTGCCTTTCACTCCATCCCATTTCTGGCATTCTCAGATCAAATAGACTTTCCAATTTGTTATAATTGGATCATTTTAAGTGATGATGCAGCAAAGCAGGGAAGTAAGGGAATAATCTCATTTTTTATTTCAATAGGGCATTTGCTCCATGTTCAGGTAAGATCCAAAACATCTGTTTTAGTGACTGCAGTCTGTGAGATGCTGTTGCAAATGACTGTGTCTTTCAACTTTATTGATGTTGCAGTCTGAAACCATGCATCATCACATTTTTTCCAGTTTAAATTACTATGTTAGATTACATTTTTTAAATCAGTTTATAAAACAGTAATTACACAATGAGTTAATGAATTGGTTTATGCCTCCTTTCTGCTGGCCATCTTAACTTAGAGAAGCAGAATAGACAAGGCCCTGAAACTTCCTTTTCGTCATGGTGCTCCTTGCACCACTTTATCTTACAAAACAGTCTGGAGCTTGAAGCTAGTTTGCCCAGTTTTGGTATGTCCTAGCAGAAATCATCTATCAAAAATCATTTTAAACTGTGTGGTAAGTGATTTTATGCAATACTATGGATGCAGGCAGGATTTCACCCAGCAACAATGCCTGTGCCCTTAAATAGGCTCCTAAATCTGACTTTTTGCCAGTGTCACTGACAATACCATCACACACACACAAAAAGCTGGCCTTGTAAAAGAAAGAAGACACTGACAGCACTGACCCTTCTCTATATCCAGGGTCCTACCAGGGATAATGGGTAGAACTGTCTTCTCCAGATATTCAGTCTCCTTCTCAATCGACATCTTTCATTTCAAAGGGGTGGAGGGGAAAAAAATTCAATGGGTGTGTAAACTGGGTCTGGACATGAGCATCTGCAGGGACAAAACTCTTGGAACAGATCTGGAAAGTCTCTCAAAAGCATCTGTGGTCTCATCTCTCAGCAAACTCCACATGGCTCTGTATGTGCACAGAGCAAGAAGCTTCTCTGAGCTGGCAGAGAGGATGTGGAGAAATGCTCAGAAAAAAACAGCTCTGCCCTGTGTGTGGGAAATCAGTGCCTGAAGGCTTCATCAAAACCATTTAACTCAGGGTTTCCTGTTGTACCTTCCCATCAGACATCCCAGTGGTGACTCTCAGGGCTGCAGGCTGTGTGTGACCTTCAGAACAGCCACCCCACCCCTCATTAGTCAGCTCTGCCCCACTGGTGGCCTAACCAAGGCACTCACATGCTGCATGGTGGTGTGGTGTGCTCACAGGGGCAGGAGGAGGTGTCCAGGGTGCCTGTTGGTCACTGCATCAGCTGGTGGCCCATCCATCACCCCCTCAGGTGCCTATGGACAGGGACACGTGTACAACAGCCTGGGTGCCACTTGCTCTGTTGTCTGTGGGGATTTAGTACAGAACTGAGTGGTCAGCCTGTCGTGCATGGAACAGCAGAGAGGCTTGCTAAGAGAGCAGGGGTTAGTGATCACAGCCCAGGCTGATGGGGCAGAAGGGCTGGTAGCCTCCTCTCTTCTCTCTGCCAATACTTGGTGCACCTCATTTCCCAGGGCTGTCACCCTGTTGTCTGTTGCAGTTTCCAGGACAAGGAAAATAAGCAGGGCCATTCTGTCTGGACAGCTGTAACAGATCCACAGGGAAAATTATTGTCCTGGCTTAGCCTCTGCTTGTTCATCTTCCACCTTTTTCATCTAGAAAATGGAAAAGCCAGCCAGGTCTTTAATAGGAAATGTAAGGCATGATGGGCTATTTGTGAATTCAGTTCTCTTGGCCCAAAAGGGAAAAAGGGGAGTTTCATTGTATGGGCTTTTTGTCACCATTTCCTCTGTTAAAATCACACATTGGTGCCTTGAATACAGACAAAGTCCTTTAATGAATGAGCTTATTCCCATCCCTGCCTCTGCAGACTCTTAATGTTTGTCTCAGTAGGATCCTTGCTTCCAGTTGGATGTGACCAGTTTCAGATGTACATTACCAGAGTCCTTCCCCTCATTCATGTAATGGGCCAGGAGCTGCTGATGCCTTTAAGTATCTCACTGCCTTAATGGGGTTTGCTGCTGGCTGCCAAATTGATATCTAGTGTGTAAGCTGGAGAGAGGGGTGAGAACTGCTCCCTCACCTATTAATAAATCAGCACTGCAGGGAAGAGATTTCTGCTGGGAGCCAAGTCTCACCAGCACACACTGCTAAGGGAGGGGATGGTAACATGAGAACAGCTGCCCTGCAGGGAGCTGGGCTCAGAACAAAGGGATTTGGTCCAAAGAGACAATGCTGCAGCATTAGCAGAACCATGATCCATCCAGGAGGCCTCTCAGCATCACTTAGCTGGTGTCCCATGAACAGCCCTGCTGGAGTGACTGCTGCTGCCCTGCGTACTGAAAGGATCAGCCAGAACTTAAAAAAAAAACATGGGAGAAAGAAGTAGGGAGCTGTGTGCCAGCCAGTTATTTCAGTGACTGAGAATATCCCTCAGTGACTAAGAACATCCCTTCCCCTGAAAGGAGCTGTCTGGGACAGCATCCCACCCAGACAAGTGGGCCCTGACAAGCAAAGGTGGCTCCTGCTCAGCCTTGGATTGGGTTCTGCACCTGCCAGCTCTGCAGAGCCCAGCCCATTGTACACCTTGGCACCCCATTTAGGAACAGGCCAAAGGAGATTCTCACCCTGTCCAGTGTCCCCATGGCAGCTGTGGGCACAGCCCCAGGGCTCATGGCTGTTGTGCTTGTTGCCAAGGCCATTACTGTCATTGAAGGCCTGAGATTGCTTTGCACTTGGAACAAATTAATCTTCATTAAAGGATGAATAGAAGATATTTTCTTTGGCTGTCAAGGAGGAGAAAACACAGGAGATACTCAGGAAGGAAAATGCCATACGTGTCCCTTCAAATACACACAAATGGCAGGCCAGCTCAGGATCATTACTCAGGATCATTTCCCACACGGTTCCTTGCCTTGTTCAGCCTGACAAGCTTGTCTCCTTGCCATGGGCAGTATCTGCACCCAGAGTGGAACACAGGTGCTTCTGGGGTGTGATGAGTCAGATGGCTCCTGCTCCATAGTGTCAGTCTCAGCACTGATCACACGGGGTTTGTGATGATGCCTTAGGTGTCTGCTGGGTACCATCTGTTGCCAGGTGAGATGAATCCTGCCCTGCAACGGCTTTGTCATTACACCAGAGAATCCTGGCCCTGTTTTTATTGTTTTGTTCCTCTAAAATTACCCCAAGAGATAGTGGAAGTGTCCTGGCTGAGACAAAGGGTCAGCCTTGGAGAGTGGAGACAGCGTGTGAGCACTGGGGCAGCAATGTGCGCTTGGCTCTTTGAGCCAGTCTGGGAAGCTTTTGTACCTTCCAGAGAGGCACAGGTGGGGCAGGACAGCTGCAGGACACCAAGGAGGGCTTGGACTGAATGCAAGGTGCCAGAGCAGACCCTGAGCTGGTGAAGAGCTGGCCTGGTGCAGGTGCATCTGGGAGGGCTGGTCTGCTGCCCTGTCCCCAGGAGAGGAGGAGGTCTCTCCTCACAGAGAAGGATTATGGCTGCACATTTGGAAACCAGTTCAGCCAGCTGGGAAGTGACCCAGGTGATGGAGATCCTACCCTGGAGGTCTCTTGCTGTCACCAGAAATAAAATAACCTTTCAGTGACAGCCTTGATCCAGTCTTAGGGGCACTGCAGAAGTTTCTAATCTCTGCCCTGGTTTCCTACAGCCCAAGGAGAAATTATGTGATATGAGAGGAGGTGTGGCATGGTCTTACACAGGCAATAATTGCAGGGGCTCACTCTCTTCCATCCCTCAACAAGGGGCTCCTCTCCACACTGCCTTCATTAGCCTCGTGGCTGTGCATCCCCAGGTGGAGTTCACAGTGATTGTGCTAAAATTAAGGTAGTAATTGAGATAATTTTTTTAAGCTGCCAGGACACAACGGCCTTGCAACAGAATCCTCCTGCATGGCACAGCGTAAAGCAGAAAAAGAAAACGTCGGATTACTGGGTGGGGAGTTGAAGTGTCGTTTATAGATATAAAACCTGTGCCTGAGGAACAGAGCGAGTGCAAATGCAGGCAGGCAGGCGCCGCTTTTGCGGGGTTTGGAGAGCAGGAGGAATGCATCGGAAGGGACGCTAGAGGGAAGAAGAGAGTCTCACAAGTGCAACTTCCAAAAGCAAAAGGACTCGAAAACCAAACCCAAGCAGCTCCAGGTAGTTCAGGAGGCATTTGGCACTCAGTGGGCTCAACATTTTCTCTTTACCTATCCAGCATCCAGTGTGCTGGCCTCGTGTGGTGCCCCAAATGCAATATGCTGGTAGTGGCTTGCTGTATCACACACCACTTCAATGTATTTGGAAATATTTTCTTAGGAAGCCTGCAATGCCCACAAAGTGTAGTGGAGAACATCCCAGCCCCACTGTGGCACTGGAAAGCTGAGGTGCTTTTGGGGTGTTATGGGGCACGTCCATACAATAATGCTGTGTGCAGCCCCAGCGTGTCTTAAAGATATCATTATCACAGCCTGTAGCTTGTAGCTATGAGCTGCAAACAGGCTCAGCAGGGATCTTGGCCCTCTTCCTGATGTCAGGATGGCACTGGGAGACCCTGGCAGGTCACAGGGGCTGGTGCCAAGGCCTCAATATCTGCCACCACCCAGCCCATGTAATTTCTATCCCAGCCCTTTCCCCATGTGGAAGCTGTCAAAAATCAACGCCCACATTCCCACTGCTGTTTTGTGGGCAGGGTCAGACCCTTCTTCCCCAACAGAGAGCACCAGCCCAGTTTCTTCTCCATCCCTGGGCCACTTTGCTGCTGCAGGCTCCTGTCACCAGCATCATCCACAGCCCTGGGGACACTTGGAGCAGTGATAGAAGCCTAAAGGTGAGTACCACAGCAGCTGCTCTCTCCTCTGCAGCAACCCCATCAGCCCTGGCCGTGCTGCCTCCTGGTCCTGCCCTGCTGGGCTTGTGCTGACCCAGGGTACAGCAAACACGGCTCTACCGTCTGCCATGTGAGGGACACCCAGAGATGTCGGGCTCAGGGCAGAAAGAAGGGGTGGAACTGCTGTGGGGGGAAGCAGTGGAAGCCTTTGGGAGGTGTGTCCAGCAGGAGGGCACTTGGTGAGCAGAGGGGAAAGCGTGCCCCAGCAGGCAGCACAGGGGAGATGGACACACCAGCAGCTGGGGTTGGGCTGGGAGCACTAGCAGTCCTGTCACAGCAGGAGAGGCTTGTCCTGCTGCATCAGAGCTGGAGGCAGTGACCAGGCTGGGCTGATGGATCCCCCTCCAGCCCCCTCAGGAGTGGAGGGATTAGAGCAGGTCATGCTGTGCCCAGACCACCCAAATGACTGCTATGTCTTACCAGGGCAAGCACCTTTCAGGGTCAGGGTATGGACCTGCCAGCCCTTACCAGAAAAATGCTGCACACCAGGAACAACAGTCAAGATCAGGGCAGGTCATCTTGCCCAGGACAAGGGGATTTCCTGGGATTAGTCACCAAATCTTCCCTCTTCAGAAGCTCAGCCCCAAAAGCTGCTAGGTTCCTCCAAGGAATGTTTCCTGCTACCTCCCCAGGTGGGGCTTCACAGTGATAGCAAGGGATTAAAAATATTTAGAGGTCTTGTAGGGTCAAAGCAACAAACACTTTTTTCCCCCAGATGATCACTAACAAAATTAGTTTTTAAGTAGGGGGGGGGGAATCTCAAACCCTATATTTTCCCTGATTTCTCCCATCCCTTTTATCTAGTGTCAGTTTTGGTGGTTTTGAAGAAGAAAATTAGAGGCATTAGTTTTCCCTTTCAACTGCTGTTGCCCAATCCTGATTTTGTTTTTTTTTTAATTATGAACAGTCCAGGGGAAGCAGGAATCCAAACACAAACCTGTGGATTAGATTAGTGGCATGTAAAAACAAATGAGAGGCCCTTGCTGCTGTGGGAAAAGCAATTACCTTAAAATCAAGCAACTTTGCAAGTGATGTACAGAAGAAAGGAAAGAGATGGCTGGGGCTGCCGTGTCGTGCTGGCATTTGGGAAGGTGGCCAAAAGTGCAAGAGGCAGATTGTGTGTGTGCAGCTCTGTGTGTGTGTGTGGATGGCTCTGGCATCACTGTCACCCTGCCCTGAGACAAAGGCAGAGGGCATGGGAGTTCAAATGAGAGCTGCAGGATTAGTTTGGGATGCAGGAGTGTTGCAGGCAGAATAGAAGTTTCAGACAAGGTTTGTCCAGGAGACCCTCCCATTGAGCCACAAGGGTCAGAAAGGATCCCCTTAATTTCGAAACTCCTTCTCAAAGAGGAGTCTGGATCCAACCCTTGGTCAATGGTTTCTACCTAAAGAATTATATAGGTGCCATTGAGCCTTTATACAACTTTGTGCTGCAGAATTAAGGATGGCTAACCAAATATATTTATATGAATGAAATAAGAAATTTATTTCAATTGATGACTATAATGATTAGACTAAAAAAACTTTAATCAGAATTGTTTACTACACAATAGTTTTAACTACTAGTATAGTGCACATTTTTATAAATATTGAAGCAATTAAATTAAAGTTGGCAAAATAATTATTGAGTAGAGATTGATGTTACCCATTTCAATGACCATGGGCAAATCTCTTTTGCTCAGCATTGAGGGGTGTCTCCATTCAAGAGTGGGATCTGCACACAGACCCAAAAAGGGGGGTATTAGAGGACCCTGCCATCAGAAAGCAGGACTGGCTTGTTGTAGTATGATGTGATTGATTGTCAGCCATATGTTTGTAGGCCCCCTGTGTCAGCACTGCAGCCTTCAGCTCAGCACCATTAGATAAGTCATCAGTACTAGCACTTGTTGGTTTCTTTATCAGAAGCTTTGTCTGCCACCTCCTCACCAGTGCCAGTTTCTGTCAGGAAACATTGTTCTTCATATCCTCAGAATGTTTAACTTTGGGCTTGATGAGTCAGCCTCCTCTCAGCATTCTTCTGCACCAAAAGCAGCCTGACCCCTCCTACTCCATTTGCCACTGATAGCCTGATAACTTCTGCAAATAGGGTAAAGTCTGAGCTGTTTTGCCCCCACCTAGGCAGAGCATCCTGCTACCAGGAGGGCTTAGCCCCCAAGACCCTGATGGGGTCTGTAGCTCAGCCACTGCCAATTCAGGGTGACTGTGGAGATAGCAATGAGCTGCAAACACACTCCTCCTCCATTTGCAGCTCTTGGCAGTCTTTTTGTCTCCTCCTGGATCCTGGAGCCAGCACAGTCTCCCAGTGAGTCTCTGGCACAAGGACTGTGAGAATCCTGTCATTCTAGATCACAGAATGGTTTGTGTTGGAAGGAACTTTAAGGATCACCTAATTCCAACCCCATGCCGTGGGCAGGGATGCCCCAAGCTGTGTCCTACCCCAAGGCACATTCCCCATCTGCCCTATCACTGTCCTTCCCTGCTCCAGGTCACTGCAGAGAGGAGATGAGGCCAAGCAGCTCTGCAAATCTCAGCATTTCTGTTTCCCTCTGTTCTGGGGTGTCGGTGCAGTGGGGAGCACCTCCATGTTCAGTTGTGTGGTGGGGTCACCCCAAACACCAGCAGTCACCCCACACATGTCTCAAGCAGCGTTTCAGCCTCATGATGAAGGCAGCAGAAGCCCTTTTCTGCCCCCCATGACAATGTCACCCAGGCGAGCACTTGAGCAGCAGCAGGGGTGCATGGGCAGGGTCAGCCCTTCTGGCAGGGCCAGTGGCTTTAAAGCAGCAGGGCAGATTTCCAGCTGCTGCAAATGGGTGCTGCCTCCCTGATTTCCACCCAGGCTAGCTTGCCTATATGTGCTAGCTGCAGAGCTGGTCCTTCAATCTCCATGTACAGTGGCTGTCTTGGCCAAGATCCTGGGGTGCTGGCAGGGTTTGGCTGGTTTATTTAACGGGTGCTGGGGCTGTTGTCTGTCACATGCAATTCACTCCTGTTCTGGATCACAGAGTTTGAACCATCTCCATTTCCAATGCTTCTGTCACAGCTTTGTTTGCAGTAGCATTGCCATTCAGCAGCTGCCTGTGCTGCATGGCCAAGTGGGCTACCAAAGCTTGAGGGCATCTCCCAGGCTCCCATGAGACCAGCAGGTGCTCAGCACCCATCTGTATCTGTCCTGCTGATCTCTGGGAGGGCCTGCTCCAAGCTCCTGGCTTAGGTCAGGGAATGTTGGTATGCTTTGGTCCTGACACATCAGCCGAGTGTGTCCAGGGTTCCCCATCTCCTGCTCAGACATATATTGGTGCTTTTAACTGGAACCACAAGCTCTTCACAATGGGATCAGGTTGGCTTGGGATGAGAGACCGGGGATGAGCTAGAGTTCACCAAGATGAGCAGGCAGGTGCCAATTCACTGGCTCTGAGTAAATTAATGATACTGCCAGGGAGAAGGCTGTAGTAGATAAAAAATATAGCTGAAAAGCAGGAGAGAGGTGAGTAGAAGAGAATATAAAAATATCTCTGTTAGAGTATATTCTAACCCCTTAACCTTTTGTCCCCAGTCCTGCATAATTTCCAATTGTAGCCAGTAGCAGATGCCCAAGGAAAAGCCACCAGAGCATAGGAACAAACAGGACAGGTTAACATCTCTTCCTTGTCTTGCCTCACCTCTATGGCTACGTGCCTGTTGCACAGGACAAGTAAACATCAAAATGGGCCCAAAATGCTCTCTGGCTTTCAGGAAAATCTGTAGCTCAGTGGCTGTGAATTTAATCAGTGAACTTAAATCTTTGCATTTAATACACAGCAGATATGATTAGATTTTTCTCCATTAAGTCTCCCAAGCTTTTTGAGAGGTGGCATCCCCTCGACACTCCTTGTCCCCATACTGGGATGCAGCTGGTGCAACTACCAATGGATTTATTTCTATTTTTCTTTCTAATAGTGAAAGCCCAGAATACCAACTGTATGATGAGATACAATGTTTATTTTACAAGTGGACTAGAATTTAAGGGAGACTGTCATTGATACTTATTCACAGACTGTTACCCAAATTTCTCTACTCTCCCCGTGCTGCTGCATGTCACCTCTTCCTTGCTCCACGTATTTCGAGCAGGCTCTCCCATGCAGGGCTTGTCTCTGAGGGTTCCCCCTTTGGTTTACTGGGGCACTCTTTGTGCTCCAGCATAATTTGCTGTGTGGCCCTGCATCCTTCAAATTACAGAGCAAGCAATAGGATTGTGCATGGAGAAGGGACAGGGGGAGCATGCCAGGCTCCATCCCTCTGTAACACCCCAGCCACTGTCATCCTCTCCCCAGCATACCCATGCTCCTGAGTGGGCAGTGGCCTCCTGGAGATGGATGAGCCCCTGGTGCTGCAGGTGCAAATATTTGCACCCAGGCTCCTGCCGGGGCCGTGGAGAGGAAGAGCTGTCCCGCGATGCCCTTGCCCACCCGATGGGGACCCGCTGCAGTGCGAGTGTCACTCTGCTGTGGCTGAGCCCTGCGGCAGCCCGCCTTTTCCTTATTTGTTTTTCTCCCTGTGAGAGCTATTCTTTCCCTCCCATATGCTGTAATAATTACAAGTGATAACTTAACAGCTGCTCTGCTATTCCGGGCTCGGCAGAGCCACGCGCCTCCACCTTCCCTCCCTCCCACGGCTCTGGGTCAATGTCTTGGCTCCAGCAATCAGGGATTCCTGCAATTTTTGCCACTCAGGAGGATCTGGACTCTTTTCCCCTCCATTGCCATCTGTCTCCCACCCGCCCGGCCCAGCATCACGAAGGGGGATGGGACGGTGACATCCATCTGTTACCATGGAGAAAGCTGAGCCAGCGAAGGGACGCACCCTGTGTCCTGGGTGACGGCCAGCAGAGAGGGGTTGAAAGGGATTTTCTTGTGTGTCTGTTTTATTATCATGTGTCTGTTGTCGCTCATGGGGTCTGCTGCAGGTGACAACTGCCACCCTTGGTCACAATGGACCTTAGGAATCCCCTCAGCCCTCTTGCTGGAGAAGGTGGTGGCCTTAGGCCTGGTGTGGCATCCCAGATGGTGGACCAAGTCCACATCACTAAAATAAACCATTTGCCTGCCTTCCTCCTCTGCAAGAGTGGTGGTGGCTCCCAAGGAGATGATAGACCTTCAACAGCAGCCCTGGGGCCCAGGGAAACACTCAGGCTTCCCATTTGGGGTGTGAAAGGGTTTTTCTCCTTTTACAAGAGAATTTTGCCTCCAGTTTTTCTGATTGCTGAAAGCCCAGCATGAAAAAAGTCAGGATGAGATGTTTCTGCCTGCTCCCCACAAAAGAAAATGCTGCATCCCTGAGCATTCCAGTCCTTCCAGTCCTTCCCCAGTCAGCAAGGCTACCCAAGCCAGAAGTGCCTCTTGGGCACAGATGACGGTTCCCAGAAATGTGTAAAGACAGCCCGGTGGTTGTAGTGAGAAACACACAAGTCTGTGTCAGGCAGTGTCATCCATCCAGCCTACAAAAGGCTGCATTCTGCTTCCCAAGCACTGGAAATCTGACACCTGCCTGCTTGCTCCTGTGCAGTCCCATAGTGGTCACTCCCCATATTCCAAAGGCAGCAGTGCTGGTACCTCTGGTTGCAGCAGGCTCGAAACTGTGGTACAGCCCCACAGAGCAGCCTGCAAAGGTTCTGCAGCATGGCCAGCATCTGAATTCATGTTTGGCAATCTGCAGTGCAGGCAGGGTGCCTGTGCTTCCTCTCTTATGTGTGCTAGCCTTTACTGACATAGTAAAATGCTGAGAATTAAGGACAGAATTTTACCTAAGGATGAAATTTGCCAGAGCCATCAGCCCACAGTGGTCTTGGCTCTTCTCACCCTGCACAAACGTCATCTGCACATCTGATACATATCACAGCAGGTGACATCTTCCCCTGCTACCTGCCAGCTGTCCTTGTAGGCAGCAGATCCCACAGGATACCTAGGATAGGTCTTTCTAAGGAGCAGTGGTGGATAATCTTCCCTGTGGTCCTCCCAAAGTTTTAAGTGGGAATAAGAATTGGGAGTGTGCAAGAAGGTGGGCCTTCCCAGGAATTTCATTTCCCAGGCTGGGAATTCTGCTGCTGGCACCACTTCAGAGCAATGGTGGGCAAGGTGAGGGTCCACAGATGAGAGTTTTGTGCACAGACACTTCTCACACTTTGGGGTGACCACAGAAATTGCAGCTCTTGGCTTTTGGGTCACCAGCTGCAATGCTTGCCTTGAATTGTGCCCCACCCAGAGGGCCTTTGGAAGAGGTGATGTGGTGCTTATCTGAGCTGGCTTTGATGCTTGGCAGCTGTGCAGGACCACCAAGCAGAGGCTTCAGTGGTGGCACTGGGACACACTGGAGGAAAGCTCACCAGGGGAAGCAACACGTGCCTCGCTCGCACCTCCCACACAGGAGTAGGCAGCCCCAGGAAGAGGCAGCTTGGAAAGCCTGTGCCATCTCCTAGGGAGAGCTGGCAGCTCCATCTGGCTCTGCTTCAGAGGAGCTCTCCAAGGAGCTGCCGAGGGTGGCCAGAGTGGGGCCTGTGGGTGGTGTGCCAGGAGCAGGAGAGGAGGAGCAGAAAGAGAGGGAGGAGGAGTGGGTGGGATACACGTGCCCCACACCGCCGAGTTTCCCTTGCAGGGAGGTAATCCTTCATTACAGCAACTGCTCTGCTCCAGGAGAAGGGGGGTGCATTTAGGGGCTTGAGTGTGGTGTGATGCTGGTGCTCTGGTGCAGGGGAGGTGCTCCTGCACAGTGACCCCACAGTGACCTGGGGACATGCAGAACTTTGTGTGCAGGAGCTTCAGCCCACAAGTGCTCAAAGCCACCACGTGTATTTGCTGCATGGCAAAGTCTCTTTGCAGCTCTGCTCATTTTCACGGGTCTCGCGCCTTGCTCTTACTCTCCAGAAAGGCAGGAATTCTTTTCTTGAGGATAGCAATGTGTTTACAGAGTTCTCATTGAAACAGGGCAGCCAGGGTATTTGTTAGGATAAAAACACATGGGGTTAGCACTGTGCTCTTCACTTCTCTGAGCCCAGGCAATTGCACAGCAAAATTACAGTCCTTATCAGCACCCAGGTTTTGCAGCAGTGTAACTGCAGCCATTTGGCTTTTAGTTTCTTCATTTCAATCTCTTTGATCATGTGCCACGATTAATCTGATCTCTATGAGGCGGGATGAGTAGGAGTCAGAAGAAAAACTGTAATCGTCTGTGCCTTTGGCATGCAGGAACGGAATAATTTTGTAGTCTCATCTCCACGCTGGTAGCTCTAGGAAAAGTCTCCATCCCTTCATCAGCTAGCAACACCATGCAAGGCTAAGGGATGCTGATCTAAATGGAATTATTGAGAGCTAGGTACCATTACTGTTCCTTGTTCCCTAATTTTTCAGGCTGCAGCATCTCCATGACACAAACCACGTGGTCAGTGACTGAAATGCAGCTGGCAACAATGAGCTCCAAACACAAAGATAAATTCATTATAAGCCCTTTTCTGTTATTTGCTCCCACCTGCCTTGTCATGACACCAGGCTGCTAACTCCCTGTGCTGTTTCTTTGCCTGAGTCAAATGAAACATGAGGTTTTGTTGGGCTGGGAGGAAGGGAGCAAGGGGAAAGGGCATGGGGAGGTGACATCATGCTGCCCAGCCCTGTCCTGGCTCTCCTGAGTTTTCCCTTGCCAGTTCCCACCAGTGCAGCGCTGGCACTGGTTTTTGCTGTTCTGACAGCTACATAGAAGTGTTTCCCCGCTCCTAGCCAAGAGTGCCCTTCCCCAGCTGCAGAGCATTGCTTTAATTCTGTCTGCACCAACCCTGGTGTCCATCACAGCCCTTTCTGTTTTGAAAGCCCTCCCTTTCCTAGGCAAAATGATCCAAATTCCTTTACCAGCACACCTCATCACTTTACTCTCCATCTGATTGTGCAGCTCTCTTTGAGCAGTGCTTACTTTTATTGAAAAGCATTACCAGCAACAGAGCAGAGATAACCATGTAAGGGACCTGTTTTAAACTGTCCAACAAGGCATTGTTAACCCATATCACAGATTATAATCAAAAGTATCTTTTCTATAGAAATTCTTCCTCTTGCCCAATTGACTTTTCCAGCAAAAACAACTCACTCTGTCCTCCATTTGCCCAAATGATTATCCCATGTCATGTCACTTGTACTTCTGTTGAATTATGTTTTGCACTGGGTTTTTTTCCCTCCCCACACACCCTTAGGAAGTGAGTGATTCCTTTCCTAAGCTCCATCAGAGATCAACAGGTGCCAGGGAGGTGGGAAGATGCTGAGACTAGAGGATAGAGAGCCCAAAAGGGCCATTTTTCTGCTCAAGTGGGTCTGTCCACAGCACCAGGTTTAAATAAAAGGCCTGGATGGATTATCACTGTTCCCAAGTCCCCTCACAGACCCTGAGGGCTTCTTGGCTGCCCAAAAAAGAGAGAAACTCTCAGGTGCTTCTGTTCTGGCGTAATTATGACAGGCAATTTAAAATCAGCCAAGAACTGTATTGACAGTGTCATTTGGAACATAATGGACTAATGGTCCCTTCAATTTAATTAAGGATTTTTTCAAATTACAAACTAACCTGAATTAAGATGAGAGTGTATACAGAAAGACTTAATGTGGTTCCACTAATTTAGATTTGCAGTCTTAATTATTTGGATTAATTTTCCAAAAGGACACATGACATTTCTATTGGTGTAAAGACCTACAAGAAGTGTAGCAGGTGTTTTGAAAGTGAAATAGTTTTGCCTTTTCAGGGGTGCAAGTCTTGGTAAGACATCTTTTAAGAATCTGTATTACTACCTCCTTCCCAAGCAAGAATAAGCTACAGAAACATAAAGGATCATGCTTCAATTTTACAGGGGTGTGTGTGTCTGCACACACACATATATATATATTTATATATATATACACACATGGGAGTGGGTGGTTGTGTGTCTGCCTGTGTCTATGTGAAAAAACAATGGCTGGGAAAGTTGTTCCACTTTGATTACTCCAATAGCTTTAAATCAATGTAACATCTAAATGATAGCAAGGCTTAAGGCAGTGGCCAGAAGGTGATGACAGAATCATCTGTGGTGGTTTATGACTTGTTTGTCCTCCTGTTTCTTCCCATCTTCCTCCTCTCCAAGTTACTCAGTACTCTCTGGCTGCTCCAGATTGATGTGTCCATAGCACAGGCAGTGGGAATCATTGGGAAACTTCTCCTCCCCATAGCACATTTGACTGGGTTTAGCTTGGACAGCCATGGTTCTGAAGTTCCCTCCCTGCCCAGCTGGATCCCTTTAGGAAAAAAGGAAACCCAAGTCACTTCTCTTTGCAGGAGAAACTGCCCTGGAGCCCCCCATTCAGTGCATCCAGTGTTTGCTGGAACACTGCTTCAAAAGGTGTGTAGTAATTGAGTCATCCAACTCTGCCTTGCAAAAAGCTCCTTAAGGTGCCATATTTTGCTCTGCTGTCCTTAACACCATTGCTGGGAATGGGTGGTTTTGGGAGCAGGCCAGGGCAGCCTCCGGCCCTCTGCACACCAGGATGGGGGCAAAGAAGCCACTTGTGGTGTTTGAGTGGTGGTACCACCCAGATGATCAAACAGAAACCACTGCTCCTTTGGGAATGTCACTATCAGCACACACCAGAGGAGGATCAGGGGAGGGTGAAAACCTTGGCTTTGGAGAAGAGACACCGGAGCCGAGACCTTGGTTATGCTTCTGCAATAGAAGGAAATCCGAGGGTGGCTGAGTCAGGCTGTGAGCAACACGCCTGACATCTCCCAGGAGATCAGCTGCAGAGTCAGGAGCTGAAGCCTGCTTTTCTGCACACAGATCAGGTGCCTGCAGACACTTGCAGGTGTGTAGGTGTGAGCTGGTCCTGGGAAAGGGAGACCAGTGGACTTCAGTTGGGAGGAGAGCCATGGCTTGCCGTTCCTCCCAAATCCTGTAAAAGGATGCTCATGGAAAAGCAACATCCAATCTGTCTTTCAAACCCAGGGCAGTTTCCTTGCAAGAAATGGAAAGAGACAGGGAAGAAAAGAGAATTGCCTTTTTACAAATGTTTGCTTTAAGTAACCCTCCCACTTTGGGGTCTCAGGACTGAAAGGCAGGAAGAAAGGGCTTGTTGACCTGATGTTAACATTCAGCTGTCAGCCTTTCAGCTCCATGATCCTCACATGCCGCTGCTTAATCCAGGAGGAAAAAAAACACAAAGCCTGCCCAGAGCCTGTGCCATCTCATTACCATTTGGCTTAGGCAAGATTTCTGTCCTGCACAGGGAGTGCAGCAGCTCCAGTTCAAACAGCTCTCCTCTGCTGTGTCCAGGGACAGAAGTTTGTCACAGCTTCTGCAGTGCTGTGCTTTGGGGTCAGGGTCCTTGAGCTGACAAAACGTAATTCAGGCAGAGACACTAGCATTTTTTGGCTTATTGAGAACTTGAACAGACATCTTTGTGAGGTCCTCCTCTGTGCCAGAATGAGGTGATTTCCAACAGGCACAAGACACAGACCCAACACAGGTTTGGCTGGTGCCTGGCACCTCTTATTGGGGTTGGGGATCCCACAAGGCCATAAAAGCCGGACTGCAGCTTCTGGTTTGACATCCTACATCCCACATCCCCATCATGTGTACTCAGAGCAAGGTGATAGGGATGGTTGAGGAAGAAATAATATGGGAGGGACAAGGAGCACATGGGCACCTTGACCTACAGCCAGACATCTACTGCCCCCAGGCCCTTGCAGCTTTCACTTGATTAAACATGAAAGCTCTGTGGTTGCCTGAGCTGGCAAACATGGTTCAGCACACCTGAAGTTGGCAGGGAGACCTGCTGCCCTGGGGTTGGCATGGGGCTGGCAAAGGTTTCCTCTTCCCATCTGGGAACTGGCAAGAGTGTGTTCCCATCTGACAAGCAGGTGGGAGGAGGAAGGTGGGTGGCTTTATGCTGACTGATGTGAGCAGTGTGCTTTTGGTGGTGGAGGAACACGGCCATGGCCATGGGCTGAGTGGGATCACATGAGCTTGGAGATGGAGCTTGTACCGTGTGAGAGATAGATGATTCTTTGAAGGCACAGTGGGACTCTTCAGTGGGAGGACCTCTGTTCTAAGTATAACAAGTCACACTTTAGAAATAAGTTGGTTGAGGTTGAGTTTCTTTGATGTAGGCAGAGGTCACACACTACAGGGAGAAATCACTCAGTGTTCTGCTTTCCTGTTGATAAACAGCTCTGATCCTGGGACAAGGCTATGATCCATGGGGCTGTTTAGCCATGAGGAAGTAGAAACTCCTGCACTAAGCCAGACCAAGGGTCTGAATTGCTGAGCATCCTAAGGCTTCAGGGAGCAGTAGGTGCTCCCAGAGGCATGTTGATTAGCACTCCTTTGTTTCTCACCCCTTGTTACTGCCTCCAGGAGTGAGGACTACGTGGCTGAGTGTGACCCATATGGCCCCTCACTGTTTGCTACTAAAACAGGTCAAGAGCACAGTCTCACAGGCTTTGTAAACAGCATTTGTCTGCGTTTATTAATCCAGATTATGTTTTCTCCATCTACTGGTTTAATCTTCTCTTGAATTCATGCAAATACTCACAGCTGACAGCATCCTTGGGCAAGGAGTTCCCCAGCTCTGACCCCCACCACACAAGGACCTACATGCTCTGAATTAGTCCCAGTTTTTGCACTGGGAAGAGGCAGCAAGGCAAATCCCTGTCAGCCTTCTTTGGGCCATGCCTGACTTTGTAGCCCTCTGCCATAACCTCTCCAGCCATGTCTTTTCCAGACTGAGAAGTCCTGGTGTGCACAAGTCTTTGCTTGCAGGAGGGCTCCTCCAGACCTTTGATCCTCTTTCATCCCTTTCTTGGTGTTGCCCTATTACATTTTGGAGTTGAGGCTTCAAAGAGGTGCCTTTTGGGGCACAGGTCAGCACAGTGGCTTGGCAGGCATGCCTGCCCCACAGCCCTGGCTCTCTCCAGATGCTGCTGTTTCTTGGCCACAAACTGTGCCAGCTCCTGTGATCCCGTTTGCGTAAGTAATTGGCAGTGCATACCACACATAACCAGCTCTGAGTTCGTCTTGGGGTTTTTTTGATCCAAGACTCTTTCTCTTCTGGAAGGGTAGAGGTGTTGTCTGGGTGTTTTTATGAGTGTTGGGTCTCTCTCCTGACTGCAAATCCATCCTCCCAGCTTGAAATCTGCTTGGCTGTCCTGCAGAGACCCATGGTGTGTAAGGGTCTGTAGGTGAGAGCCTGGCATTGTCTGAGACCTGAAGGGAACATTTTCAGGGCTGGTCCAGCTCCTTTCCTTTGCTTTCATCCCAGGTAAAATGTATGTACATGATAACATAGAAAAGCATAATAAGCAATGAAACCTCACTGTGGTCAATTCACTCCCAGCCTGTTCATGTGGATAAGACCATGATGGACTCAAATTGGAACTTCAAACTTCTTTGAAGGCATTCAGCCAATTGCAAAGGTGAGAACCAGCTGCACAGTTTGGGTCCTGAGATGAGCTTTGCTGTAGGTGAAGCTGTAAATGAGTTTGTCATGTGAATCTGTCTTGAGAAATAACGACTCTGTTTTTTTTATTGGTTTTTTTTTTGTTGTTGTTGTTGTTTTTGCTACAGTTTTTCCTTCCTCCTGGTCCCACCACAAATCTGCTCTCACTCTAATCTTTTCTTTGGCAGCTAAAACTATTATCTTTATTGTTTCAGGGCTTGGCTTCTTCCTGTTAGATCTCCTAATTGGATTTTTACTCTCCGATCCATTTAGTCTCTCCTGTGCTTTCACTAAAACCCTTTAACCCTTTGGCACCAGCTTTGCTAACCGGTTACCCTGGAAGGTGCTCCTCTCCCTGATTTGCACAGGAACAGCTTTCCTAAGCCATGGATGCCACCTCCAGTGTCACTGTCTGTACACAGTGTCATCATCATCATCTCCTTCACTCTGAAGACTGCAAAGGCTCACTGGGTTTTAACCAAGAATAACCAAAACAACCCACATCACCCTTTAAAAGGAGGTCTGAAGTCACCACAGAGCCAAAATCATCCAAAAATTATAACATTTCAGCTGTGGCTAGTAAAGGTCTGCAGCTTTGTCCAGATTCACCTCCCACCCATCCAGGTGCCAGTCCTGTGTTCCTGGCTGTGTCTTAAACTGGGTTAGCAGCTACAAGAGGGTGAAACAGCAGTGGGGCTGTGACCACTTCTGGCACTGGGGTCACTTAACCCTTCCACCCCTCTTCATCATCTTTGGAAAAGGCTGTTCACAAAATACACTTTCTTCTACCTCCCATCAATTTTGTTCCTTTGGCCTGCAAGCTATGCTGGACAGGGCCTTGGCCCTGCAGAGCCTCTCATACCAGTGCCAGAGTCTTCACTGAAGGCTTGGAGTGTGCCAGGAGTGCCCTGATTGCATTGCAGGTGCTTTCTGTGCAGCTGGAAGGACCTCTGTGCTCCATACCAGCGATGGTCTCTGTCCTCCCCATGAGTAAATCAGGGCTCTGGTTTCTCCAGCTGGCAGGTACAATCCAAACTGTCCTTGGAGCACAGCAAGATGGTGATGGAATCTGCCATGCAGGGGGCTTGGGTACCCCATATCCCAAGAAGAGGCTGCTGGTTTCATGGCTTGAGCCATGCAGCTTCTCTTAGAGGAGGAAGGTGGAGCTGAGACGATGGCATCTCACCATGGGTCTGGTTTTTCCATCAGACCATGCAGCAATGCAGCACTGAGATTTTTCAGGGATCCAAGATCTTCACTTGTAACATTTCTTTGTAACAGCTTGGAGCACAAGGAAGGAAGCTCGCCTCCAGGTCAGTCAAGCCCAGTGCGGGCAGAGGCAAAGGAATAAGACTTCCATGTAGCAAGATGTTAAGTACAAAAGGAAATGTAAATACAAAGGGAGGAAAAATAGGGAGAAGAGATACCAACCCTGCTGACTGGCTGCTCAACCAAGATCCAGCTGCCTGGCCTTTAACAGGCCTCAATGGACCCAGTCCCTCTCCTCCTTTTGTTCTTTTTTTCAGCTTTTTTACAACCTCAGTGCCTTTGTGTTTGTGTTGCTGGAGTGCGTTGCCATGGTTAAAGTTGTTATTTTCAGCAGGGTTTGCATCCTACCTGTGAGACAGATAGATATAGAGATGGAGACGTGCATGAATATGTGTGTTTACCTTCATTTCAGTTCCCACTGGCCATGTGGAAAAATAAATCTTATGGGAAAGGAGGACCCTTTGGGGGAAATGAGGAAAGAGGGAGAATACCACCTTGGAGGAGTTTCTCCAAGGAATACATAGTCCAAGCCAAAAGCATCACTTGAGAGCAGGGGAGGGCAGAGATGGACAGAGGTTTGTAGAAGGTGTTATTGGACTGTGGAAAACACACAACTTCAAGTCAAGTCTATTTTAAGGGTGCAGTGTACTTGTGGAAAGGCGAGGATCACAGTTCCCTCCCTGCACACTGTTCCCACACTGGCAGTGCCAACACAAAATTGCTCCTTAGCCCTGTCATTTTCCTTGGCTGTGGTTGCTCCAAGTGCTAAAAGGGGTTTGCAAGTGTTATTTTTAAATTATTATTATTTTTTAATGTTCTTATCAGATACATGTAGTAAATTTTACTTTATTCCTTTTCTTTTATAATATTATTTGTTCAAGGAACTGATTCTTTGGCACATTCCCATAGGTATTCTTCTCCAGAGGAAAATGAAAACAAAACCTTTGGCTTTCAGACTTTTAGGATTTTTGGCTTTGGTGTATCAGGCAACAATAATTGTATTGTTGTTCCTCAGGGAATGATTCAGAATAATAGATCTGCTAGGAAAGATGGACCAAGTTCCTGAGTTTTTTGGCTAATGTTATTATGCCAGTCTGAATTGATGGAACAGTTCTGAATTGCTTCACTCGAACATGCATTGAATGAAGAATTGAATCAATATTTGCTGGGCCCTCTTCCAGCCCCTCCAGCTCTCTTACACAATCCACTAGTGCTGCCCATGCCTGGACAAAATGTGTGGGGCTGGTCAGGGGTGGCTCCTAGCCAAGAAGCGAGGCCCAGGCCCTCTGGAGTATTTTGGTATCTCACATCCTCTGATTGTGCCTGGAGGCAGGACTCCTCTCCCATCTAACACGAGGCACTGGCTGTGCCTGGCTATACCTGGCTCCTGCTGCAGCAGAGGAGGAGGAAGATGGCACCTCCAGGGGCTGAGTCAGTCGCCTGAGAGAGAAACCACTCTCAAGTGGGATTTTTCCATTGACTGAGAACCTCCCCAGGTTACTGGGGCCTAACTGTCTGAGTTAAAGCTTGAGATAAGAGATGGTGAATTGGGGAGCTGGAAATTCATTCCTGTCTCAGGTGTGGACCGAAAGGGTTGGGGATAAAGGAGAGCACTTCTAAATCATATGCAAGTTCAGAAATGGCTTTTTCTCCATGGGAGAAATGCTGGTAACAGCCCCAGTTCAGTATTTCTGACAGCCTTATCCCCAAGCCCCACTACTGGCCAAGGCTGCTATTTGCCTTTGTCATGGGTGTTGCTACACCGAGGCAGTGCCCAGACAGCCAGGTCTTACTGCCTTGTTCAGCCCTTGGAACCTGCTGTTAAAAGCACTGACAGCACTGATAGGGATGTCCTTCCATATCCACTGGGCTCCATACTGACACGCACCTGATCTCCTGCCATTTTGTCTGTTCCCTTTGGGAAGGCTGCCAGAAATGTCAATGTTTTCACCCTCCTGCTCTGTATGGCAGTGGAGCTGCAGCTCTGCCTGACAGCTGACATGCTCCTCAAGTTTTGTAATTGGGGTGATGGAGCTAATGAGGGGGTGAATCCATCCCATCACTTTCTGTGATTGTCATTCACCTTCTCCTGCCCCATCAAGTCAATGGAGAAATCTGGTATGTGAGCCAAACAAGGGACATCTGTAACCGTGGTCTCCAGCACTGCTGGAGGCTTGGTCCTGAGGATGAGCAGAGCAACCTCAGAGCCACACAGACACCTTCCTGTGTGCTTGTCTGCTCCATAGTCACCACAAATTAGCTGCTGTTACGTCCTGAAAATTAATGAGTTCAAGACCTTTACAGCTTCACACAGACCATCTTCTGCAGAAATAGTGTCCTTAATTAAATCATACCTCCTTCACCAGGAGCTATATTGAGCCCAAAGAGAGGGAAGGCAGTCAGGCTGCCTGGTGCTGTACTGGCAAGATGTGGGGTCACTGGGAGAAGGCTGCTGCAGGTCATCCACATCCACCTGCAGGGCAGAGTGGGGGAGGAGCCAGCCTGGATTCGTTAATTGCTGGCGTGGGGTGGCAAGGAAACCAGCCCAAGTGCTGGCCACGGGGGTGCATAGTACCTCATCAGCATGGCTAATTAATGGGGTAAAGTGGGTGTTTGGGACATGGTATAATGGGGAAGTGAGTCAGGCACAGCACCACATGTGCTGGTCCTATGGTTCCACCCTCCAGCATGCTCAGACCCCTCTTCAGGTCACCTTCTCTTGTGAGCTGGCAAAACCTCCGTGGTCTTCTTCTGGGGTGAATAAATGACAGGGGGCAGGGTTAGCAGAAGCCAGGTGCACTTATCCCAGAGGTTCAGCATGTGGTCTGGGTGTGAAGGATGTTGTCCTACAACTATTATTTCCTGAGCAGGAAGGAGATCCACATAGATGCCTGGGTTGGAGGGTCTAGGGAGCTCAAGGGGAGAAGTTCTGCCAGAATACCTGGGTTGCTGTTATCTATCCCTCTACACCACCACCAAGGTGATGTGGAGATCTCTCTTCAGAATCTACCCAGGCACCTGTACCTTAGGAAAAAGCCTGGCAGGTTGGGAAGAACCCTCTCTGTCTGTGAGGAGTCGAGATGCACCAGTTCTCACCTCTGGCACTGCAGGAAACAAGGTGATGGCTGCATCTTTCACTCAGGTGTGCACCTTGGCAGCAGCTGCACGTGTTTGAGCAGAGAAGCCAGCACTGGGGTGTTAAGGAAACTTTCCTGTCTGACCCTTTGGCCAGAATGATTCCTGAATGGTCAGACAGGAAAGTTTCCCTAACAAAGGGTGGACTGTTTGCCTTGTGCACCTGGGTCCTCTGTGCTCATGAGGGGCTTAAGGCTCCAGTTCTGAGCTCTGTAAAAAACATCTTACAGGGGCTGGCTGGGAGAAGAGAATGCCCCTGCGACTGCAGCCAGGCCAGAAAGCATCCCTGGAGCCGTGGGTCTGCGGGCCCGCACCCACGCTGCACCGTCTGGGGCAGAGCCAGGCAGGTGGCAGCGGCCGCACCGGGGCACAAGGAGCACACTGCCGGTACTGGGGAAGCGACACCGCTCCCGGCAAGGTGACCACCGGGAGGCTCTCCCTGGTAAAGTGACCACCGGGATAGGGGCCGGGACGCGGAGAAAGAGGACACGCTGAAG